>NC_081414.1:687980229-688708979 GCF_030272615.1 Cryptomeria japonica
CATATTGTCATCTCAAGGAGGGGTTAAATTCAAGAAAATAAAATTTGGCATGGATTCATGACACATTAATATAAATACTTTTAAAATTTTGACACCAAATCTAGAATGTTACTTGAACAAATTAAAATTATTTATTCAATTAATTTAACCAACTTGTAGTATTTGTCTATTTATTTTTTCTTCTAGCATCAATTGAATAAATTATGATTATTCATTTAATTAATTTAACCAATTCATCCATTTATCCCATTGTTCCCACTTTAATAAACAAATCATATTTATTCAATTAAATTACATATTATCTCCAAAATTTCATAAAATATAACTAAATGAATTGATAATTTTAACAAATTATCCTCCTATTAGTTGAATAAAATAATCAAGTTTATCAAATGATTAATCATTTCCACATTTTCCCACCAAATCTCGATTAAAATGATCAAAATTCAACCTTGCATAACACTCCAAAACTTGGAACAAAGCTCCAAATTTAGAAAATAGCAACAAAAAGAATTCATTTTAATATTGACCCTCATATTTCCTTCATCCAAATCATAATCGTG
This sequence comes from Cryptomeria japonica, assembly GCF_030272615.1. Classification (NCBI taxonomy): domain Eukaryota; kingdom Viridiplantae; phylum Streptophyta; class Pinopsida; order Cupressales; family Cupressaceae; genus Cryptomeria; species Cryptomeria japonica. The sequence goes on from NC_081414.1 coordinate 687,980,793, forward strand.
TGCACAAAATACATGATTCCACTTGTTACTTACTCATCCTCTCTTACATGAGAATCAATCCTAACCCTCCTTCTATAAGATCATATTTTATCCATCCATCAAACCAAAAATCTATAAATCAAACATCTCCAAGGCCATTTTTGATGAAAGGAGATACGATGCAAGAAAGTTATGCTACTAAAATTTTGGGTAGCCAACATCAAACATCACATGGAACAAGCACCTGTGGTCACCAAAGGTTTATGATGGTAAGGGTTAATTTCTCTTATCATCCATTTGCATTCATTTTACTTTGATCCAAGGTGTATGCTAGTATAGGGTTGGATTAAATACTTCATGTTTTTTCCTACTAATTTAAACCTACATTTTAGTGGTTACACTTTTAACAAATAAAATAAAATATGTAATAACAAATTAAATAAAATATCTAGTATATGCTTAGAATATTGATTTTGATCATGACCTTAATGCCATTTACTAAATAATATTCAAAATTTAAACTTTAGTCATTATAATAATTATTTTATGGTCATCTATGATTACAACAATTCAAAATTAGGTATTGGTCATTTCATTTTATACAATCACTTCATCATTAGTATATTGATATCATTCACTCATTATTATAATAATTTGGATTCATTAGTATATTGATATCATTCACTCATTATTAGCAATTTTAATTCAGAGTAAAAAAATATGTATAAAAACTATTAAAATGTATTTCAGTTTTAATAGTTCAATATAACATACATTTATTTGGAACTTAAACTTTGAATATTAAAGTGAAAGAAATAAAGATAAAACATTGGCCCATGAAAAAAATTATAAACGTGAGGCTCATCTAGGAAATGTTAAAAAATTGCTACTAGGCATTAAAAATGTAGTCTTTAAAAGAAAGGCAACCGTGGCTAATATACCACCATAACTTTTCTGGTATGGCATGTGAAGCAAAGTTTGGAATGTTGGTAAATGCAACAACTCCCAATCATCATGAAATGAGGCGACACAAAGATCTCGACTTATGCTCAGTTTATTCCTAATTGTCGACACATTAAAGTGGATTATACTATTTTCTTACTATTTTTTTTGTTTTCTTCATTAAATTAATGTTACCTGAAGAAAGACAAACAATTAGCCTCCCACTTAAAATATTAAGTACAATAATTGTAATGTGTTAGGGTACTTTAGAATGCTGTCGTACTTTTCATTTATCAAATGATTCATAATATACTCCCAACTTTAAAATAAAATAAGAGAGAGTGGATGCTAAAAATCAAATGACATGATAGAATCTATAGAAAAAACAAAAGAAAAATCTAAATTTGTAGGCGGCAATAGTGTAAGATTATTTGTTTAGTCTTAATTGCCGCTAACGAGTGGACAAACCATCACAATAAAATGAAATGAGAGGACATAAATATTAGGATTAATTAATTATAGCTGTTATCAACCTTCTAACCCTAAAGAAGTGGTAGGTGCTTTATTTTTCACAATTTTTTATCTGCATTATAATGTTTGCTTGTAATAGGAATTGATGTATTGATTACCTCACAATTTTTTAACCATATTGTATAATTTATTTGTATTTTTTATGAATGATTTTATTTATGTGAATATTATATTAATATAGTAAGTGTTAATTTAATTCATATGTAATTATAGTAATTATTAATTTCAACATATTACTATTTATTTAATATTAAACAAAACAGATATTATATTACAAAAATAAAGGTATAAAGATAGCTGAAGTAAATGGCTGAATTACAAGTAGTTCAGCTACAAAGACAATAAGAAATCCAAAAAATAGACAAAGATTGTATAGGCTGTATAACATTTTTACAAATTGATATTTCATAACTTTTTATTTAATGTTTGACATTCCCATTAGATCCAAATTATACACCCAAAAAATGAAAGACCACCTAAAAAAACAAATATATTAGTAAAGCCTTACCAATTAGAAAATATAGCTGCACATCTATTTTTCTATGTACATTTTAAAACTACTTGCCAAATAGAATCAACAATTACATCATTTTGTATACCAAAACTAAAATTAATTATTATTATTACATATAATTATAAAAATATTTTATTTACAAAATAATCATTCTTAATATAGGCCTGAGGCACTACCTACAAAATCACTTCCTATCTATTAAAAAATATGTAATCACAATGATTTATAAGTATTCTATTACAAATACTAAAAATAACATTATATTATTAAAAATAATAAAAAATTTACATATAAAGTAAAAATTGCAGAACATTCTGATTCACTGCAAGGGACGGTGGAATTGTGTTGTCTTTAATCCCAATAAATCGGACACCAAGAAAACCGTGTGAAAGATCATTATAATAGTATCTATCGGCGTGGGAAATGATTCACATACCATTATGTAATTCAAACAAGCAAATTGAGTGGGTATAAAATTGCGGCCGTTTAGAATGTTTGGACGCCAGCTAGCTCTTATTATGCTTTCCGCACAAGCAGCCCACTGAAATGAAAAAAATGCAAATGCAGAAAATAATAGCTTTGTTACTGTAAGCGTAGATTTGTACAAGGCATATTTTATTTCCATTAACATTTTATATTTTATCATAAATCTTTTTAAGTTTTGGTCTTATTTCATATATAGATAATTGCATTTGTGTTTATATTGTATTATATATTCATTTATTTTTAATTAGTGTTTATAATGTATTATATATTCATTTACTTTTAATTATTCATCTATTGTTTGACTTCTATTAACTTTATGCATTTTACATTCAATTATTATTATATTATATAATATAAATACATCCATTTTTCATAGATTGAAATTCTTTATATCACATTTTTTAATATTCTTGTTATTCTATAATATAATATTTTTGTTTTTACTTCTATTTGTTCAATTGTGATTCTCCATGTCATTGCCTCTTTAAATATTTTATTAATTATATATTTTACATTCTCTTAATATAGTATCATAAAATTATATTGAATATTACATTTTCTTTTGTATTTTTCTAATTGATCTCTCTCTCTTTTCAAGTATTGTGTTTTTTAGTGTCGTATTCTTGTCCTTGTTTTTTGTGCTTCTTCTCACCTTTCAAATATCTTCTTGATTTACTCCTAGTCTACAATTTACATTTCTGTATATCCTTGCACTCTTGAATATCTTGATGATGGATCATAGAATGTGATCCAAAAAGTTGATATTAAACATAAACACAATCAAATCCACAAGCAACTAAGAAATAAATAAATAGATCTAATAACTTACATATGACTTACATATGAATATCATATAACTTAAAAATATATAATTCAAATTTCATAATATTCAAATTGTATATCAATACCTCATCATTAACCATTTCCATCAATGTAAATAGCATAACTTATCAAGTTCACAAAAAATGTCTTTAATTTTCTCCTTCAAATATATTAATTCCTATAATTATTACATACTGTACTTTTCACCCTATAATATTTAAGCTATTACTTTAAATTTTCATTATATTTATTGTTCACCACTTAAATTTAAATATTAATTTAATTTAAATTTTAATTATTATATAACTATTTATGCAATCTTAAAATACATTTAAATTTATCTCTCATATCCTATTCACATATTCTTTGAATCTTTTATAAATATACGTACTAATTATCTCTAATGTAAAAAATAAATATTTTTAAAAACTATTGAAATGTAATTCAGTTTTATTAGCTCAATATAAGATACACCAATTTGGATCTTAAAAACTTTAGATATTAAAGTGAATGAAATAAAGAAAGATGCATTGGCCCCATGAAACAAATTATAAATGTGAGGCTCTTCTACGAAATGCAAAAATATTGAGGTATTAATAATGTAGTCTTTAAAAGAAAGGCAATCGTGGCTAATACACCGCCATAACTTTTGTGGTGTAGCATGTGAAGGAACGCATGGAATAAAAAATAGTTTGGAATGTTGGTAAATGCAACAACTCTTAATGATGTTGAAATGAAATGAGGCGACATAAAGATCTCGATTTATGCTCAGTTTATTCCCAATTGCCCACAAATTGAAGTGGATTATAATATTTTCTGACTAGTTTTTTTGTTTTCTTCAATAAATTAATCTCACGTGAAGAAACACAAACAATTAACCTCCCACTTAAAATATTAAGTTGCCTAAATGTCATGTGTTTGGGTACTTTTGAATGCCATCGCACTTTTTCAATATGAAATGAATGATAAAAATACTCCCAACTCTGAAATAAATTAAGAGTGAGTGGATGCTAAAAATCAAATCACATCATAGAATCTAAAGAAAAAACAAATAAAAATCTAAATTTGCAGGCGGCAATAGTGTAAGATTATTTGTTAAGTCTGAATTGCCGCTAATGTGTGGACAAAATAATGATAATGAAATGAAATGAGAGGACATAAAGATTAGGATTAATTTATTATAGCTGTTATCAACCTTCTAATATTTATATGTTATATATGATATATATGTTATAGTCAATATATTGGTTGTAGAAATGATTTGTATTTTTATGAATTATTTATTAAGAAATTATCACATTTCATGTATGTGATTATCATTCAAATATAAAGTTTTAAGTGAATAAAACATGTAATATGTTCTATTCATTCAAAATAACATTCATTTTTTATGAAAAATAGATATCAGGTCTTTTAACAATCTATTGACATCAAGATCACAAATCTTTTAAATTGTAAGAAGTTCTTATATTTCATTTATGTGAATAATAAGTCAACCTTTCATAACCATAGATAAAATTCCCTAATAAAAAATAAGATCCCCTCAATAATTATAAAACTTCCAATAAAAATGAGAAAAATATTATGAGATAGGGGGGTGGGGTGGGGTGGGGGATGTCTAAAGAGACAAAAATAAAATTATTTTTAAGAGATGAATAATTATTTTTAAAAAATTATTAAAATAGATAATAATTTAGTTAAGAAAAATAATGAATAGGCAATCTAAATTATTATATTTGAGAAAGTATTATTATTAATACATGACCTCTCTTTCAAGAATATAAATTCACTATTATAATTATTAAAATTAAAAAATTATTATATTAATTGTAAGTATATTTATAGATTCAACTATGTATAAATTTTTGCAACAATGTTTCATATCACACTTTGTGATCCATCCCCATGTAAGAGAACAAATGTTGCAAGAGATACTTCACCCTTCTACCTAAGCCCCCAACAACTATTGGAGGAAGAAGTTCGCCCTTCTACGTGCGCCCCCTCTTTTTTATTTTTCTTTTCAATTTTTTCAACCTTGAAGGGTGTGTACTTTCATCTCTCTACCCCTCTCCTCTCTTTTTAATCAAATTTTGTTTACAAGCTTTCATTTTTCTCTTATATTTGTTCTCATACATTCTCATGTTGATGATGGATCATAAAACTTGATAATAAACATTGATGTAAAAATTTATAAAATATAATCCAAAATTTTACTTACAATCAATATCATACACTATAAAATTCTAATAAATTTATTATTATTAATACAACAAGATCAATTTTATCTATAAAAAACTACATTATCACAACAAACTGTACCTACAATATTATAAACATTAAACATAACACTATAATATCCATAATAATAAAAAAATGTTACATATAAAGTAAAAATCACAAAACATTCTGATTCACTGCAATGGACGGTGCAAATGTCATTGTCTTTAATCCCACTAAATGGGATAGCTATAGTTAACATGACGCCAAGAAAACCGTGTCAAAGACAGCACAAACCATTATAATAGTATCTATCGGCGTGAGAAATGATTCCCGTACCATTATGCAATTCAAACAAGCAAATTGACCTCGTATAAAAATGCGGCCGTTTAACATGTTTGGATGCCAGCTAGCTCTCATTCTGCTTTCCGCACAAGCGGCCCACTGAAACGAAAAAAGGCAAAATGCAGAGGAGAACAGCTTTGTTACTTACTGTAGATTTTTTGCAACACATACTTTTCTTGTGGGCCGTATCAATCAAACACACACTACTAAACAAATTTCAACCCAACGGCTACCTTTGATTTCCTTCACGAAGTCCATGGTTTTATAGTGGACACATCACATCCTGAATCGCTTTATTTATTACCCTATTATGGTTTTCTTCACAACAACCTTGGCCCACGCCTCTCTCATTTCGCTTTCATTGTCCTCAAAAGACGCTTCTCAACTGTTCAAATCTCTGTAAAAAAAATTTATTTTACGCCTGCCCTTCAAATTACGGTATAAAATACCTCCCGGGCTTTCAGAAGCTTTCAATCTGAAGTTTGAACCCAATCTGAAGCATCTCTGAAGATTTCAATTTCAAGTTTTTTGGGTGTTTTTTCTGTGTCTTGTTTCATTTCTGTGATTTGTGCATAGCCATGGAGGTGGGTTCTCATGTAAATCATGCTGTGGCGAAGAAGTTATGGAATATGGTGAAGGCGGCATTTATGATGCTTAGGAAAGAAATTGTTCTGAAGAGGAAAATGGTGTTGGAGATGCAGATGATGATGAAAAGGGGGAAAATGCTTGGAAAATCTCTGGGGAGCTTGATATTTCACCATTCTCATGGGAAGAGCCGCCATTGCAGCACTGGTTTTGGGGTTCGGGAATATGAGTTTTCCTGCAGTAATACTCCCATTTCCTTTCACATTGGGAAGAAAAGGCATAATTTTTTCCCTTCTATTCCTTGCATTCAACCCCATGCTGATGAAGGGGACTGTTATTCAAACGCCATTGTTGTTTCTCAGTCTGAATTTTTCTCCAAGAACATCATGGATTTCTCAGATCTGCCTTGCGTGGACGAATCCACACGGCCTCTTTCGCCCTTTTGTGGGGGAAATAATTTGAGCTGCTGTGAAGAAGAGCGTGTTGACAGAGAAGCAGAGGAATTCATTTCAAGATTTTACCAGCAGATGAGATTGCAGCGACAAGGTTCGTTTTTGCAATACGATGAAATGCTTGCCAGAGGCGCGCAATAAAGATGTTTTTGAAACCCTTTTTCTGTCTCATTTTTGTTAAGTGTGTAAGACAAATATGTGGTGTAAATTTTCAAAGGATTCGGCCATTGGCGATGAATCCAAAAGATGCTTTTCTATCCTGTAGATTTTAGCAGATTCCTTGTAGAGTGCAAAGTATATTACTTATTCCCTGAGCTTCTGTAAAATACTTTTGTGTCGTGATTATACAGAAGAAAAGCTTGTTCTCCAGAGAAAGAAGTTTTGTAGCATGAGATTGCTGGATTTTGGTTTTATGTTTTCTCCTCTTGGTCGCCCTTGTAATGTTTTAAGGACAAATCGTCTTGGGGCTTCCGTTTTAATAAATCCAGACATTCTTTAAACACAGGGCGATTCCTTTGAAATTCAAAGCCTTCCAAATACGGGGGAGAAAAGATAGATAGCTTTGCTGTGAACACGAATATTATATTGAGATAATTAAGATAGAACAAAATAAAAATATTCTCTCTCCTCTGGTCTGATTAAGATGTTACTGCTGGGAGAAGACAAAGTGTTGGGCCGTACAGCTACTGATGAGACCCCACGTAGAAAATGATTTAGAAATGACAGTTGTAAATGGAGGTCTAATTTCATCTGGTGGAGAGATACGTATGGACATAGATTTTATGTTTTAAGGAGCAATAAATATTTTTCATTTTATGTTTTAAGGAGCAATAAATATTTTTCTACATTTAAGTGTTGCTTTCAGCCCACTGGATAGTAAAGTTTCTATGGGATATAAGAAAAAGATAAATAAAGGAAATGGCTATCGAGTATCTAGGATCTATCAATATATACATAATTTACTTTCACATACTATAATTTATGTATTGTTTATGTTTTTGTAATGTATGCATATTTTAAAACTACCACTTGCTAATGTCTATAACATAGACAAATATCCCTTCCATATAGAACTTTGCTCTGCAAGTTCAAAATTCAAACCTTCACCGTTCATTGTGGTGTCTGCTGGTGGGGATCTCCTCCCACCACCCACGGTCCCCATTCTGGACCCTGCGATGCTGATACTGTCTGCCACATCCTCTCTTGGTCCCACTGCGCTTCCTCCTTCCGTTCCGGCGGTGCCTCAGTTTGACGGTTCTCCTTTGGAGAGCCCTCTGGACACAGGCGTGGTATCTGATTTTGACCCTATTCTTGTCGTCCCGGTTGTTCTAACTTCGGAGCCCCTGGCTGGTAACGTGACTCTCAAAGGCTAGAAAAATGTGTTGGTTGGAAAGTCTGAGACTGTGGACCCCAACTTTGTCCCAATCTACTCACAATCTGAGGAGGGAACGTCTTTTGAGCTTCCTGACGTTGTTTTGGACCACATTTTATAGAACATGGCTAACACTCTGGTGGAGAAGTTCTTCTCCCTGCACCGCACGGTGGAGATGGTCCGAAAATGGATCAAGGGCAAATGGAAACTGAAGGGGAGTGTTTATGTCAATGTTATGCCTGGCGCCCTCTTCCTCTTCGAATTCACTGTCGAGGAGGATGTCGCCCTTATCCTCTCTGGTTGCTGGTCCTATGGTCGTAACAACATCTCCCTTTGTCGTTGGAAGGCTGGCTTTGACCCTGCAACTGACTTGCAAAAAACCGCGTCGGTATGGATTCGTCTCTCGGGGCTTCCCCTTGAATACTGGGATGAATCCATCTTCAAATGGATTGGGAACTCATTTGGTCACTTTGTAGGTGTTGATGAAATCACCAAATCCAAATCATGCCTGGTCTATGCTTGTTTTTGTGTTCAAGCTACTGTGAGCATGAACCTCCCCAACTTCATAACCCTCAAATCCTGGCTTGGCAACTGGACTCAAGCTTTTGTTTATGAAAATGCTACCCTCTTCTACCAGAAATGCCGCAAATCCGGGCATGTTATCTCTCAATGCAAGGCCCCAACATCCCCACACCTCAAGCTTAAGGGTCTAGCCCTGGGGGAGGACTTAGTGCCAAATGCTCCTATTATTCACCATGACCTTGTTCTGGGGCCTGTTATCACCCCTACTCCTAGCCCGGACCTACCTCCCTTGGCTGCCGAGGACCCAATTATAGAAGAATATCCATTTACTGAGAGTATCAACAACCTTCTCCAATCTCCTGCAAAGATTGTGGAGGAAGCCTTTATTCTGTCCCAGATGGTTCAGTGCATTTCCCCGACGACCGGCTTGGTTTCTCTGGCTGATCAACTGGAAGATGGTGAGATTGCAAGGGACCCCTCTCTCGTCCCGGAGATAGCTCACTCCCCGTTGGTGGCTCCCTCCCTGAACCAGGGCTTACCCTCACGTGGTGCCCTTGGTGGGTCATCTAGTGGTTGCATGACCCCTATTGATGAGGGTTCGATTACTCAAAGACGCAAGACCAAGACTGCTAAGCCTCACGTGGGGACGAATCTCAAAGCAGGACGACTGTTGCAGAGACTATCAAGACAAAAGGAAGCAGCAAGGGATATTGCCAATGGCAAGCAGAGGACCTTGGAGATGTCCATAAAAGGTAAGAAAAAAGGTCCTCTTTTGGAACATGAGGGGCCTGAACAACCCCCAAAAGCAATATGCTCTTAAAACATATTTTTGAAACTAAAATTATGGTCTGTGAGGCCTCACATCGACTCAGTCTCACATTCAGTGGATTTTGCATTTAGACTATTATGGATACTTTATTTTGATGCATTTTGAGACTTAGAACTTATATGATTTCAGGATTTGGATAACATTGCTATGATTTGATGATTTACTTATATGCTTTATGAGATAAAACACTACATGATTGTTAGATAGGATGATATTGCAATGATAGATGTCGTTATTGAATTTGCAGGACTTTACTCTGAATATAGAACTATGATGTATGTTTAGTATATGTGAATTGGGATGAAATTGCTTATGTGAATTTTCTTGATTAAAGATGTATTATATCTGTGCAGATGAAAATTGTATGCAAGTAATGATGTGCATTGTTATATTTTTGAATTATATTATATATGGATATTTGGAAGTACTAATGTGTAAATTGAGATGTGCAGGAAATTTGCCATGTGACCATGGAAAATTACGGAGAATCAAACCTAGACTTATGTATGTTCGTAAGCCAGGGTTTGTCTATTTGGAGAGACAACACCCCGTTTGTGTTGTATTTTATTCGTAACAATATATGTTGCATGAGTGTTAAATGTTATTTAAATTTATTGTTTAAAAACCACAAGAAACAATTTCATGTTTTATTTTGTAAAAGTGTTTTATTTGTGTCACTTGACACGGGTGGATTTAAATTTAAATGTTTTTAATTGGTCTCTTGGTGGGAAAGTGTTTAATTATAGTTTTTCTTAAATAAAATAATGTGTTGTCATAAATACTTTGGGAATATAATATTTGGGGTGGTCAACTTATGTTTGACCCGAAAATAAACTTCAGAGGGGTTTAAAATGGGTTAAATGAACACCTAGAGGTAGTTTAATAGGGTTTCCTAAAGCCCATAAGGTATACCTAGGGGTTAGGGGTAATTTTAGGCAAGTTTCTACTTTATAATGATCTTTTTAACGCTTTAAAAATTGGCTTTTTTGAGTTGAGCGAAAATTGAAAATTGGAAGTTAAATCTAATCAAGATTTTTCCTTTTGGAATGAGAGTCTTTTTGCATTTTTGCTTTCTTCCTTTTTGGTTTTTAGAAACTTGTGAGAACTCAGTGAGTGAGCTTCTTAAGGAAGATTTTTGAGAATTGGAGGGTAATCACCCACTCTCCATTTTTGGAGACAGAAGAAAATTTGAAAAGAAAATAAGGTTATGGAATAGAAAAAAATTGATTAAGGGTAGAAGGAAAAAGATTTGTGGATTGGGCAGCTCTTCATCAAATATCATAATACCTTTTGGCAAATTAAGGTTGGTTTCAGTTATTCATTTTAATGTCTTCTTCTTGTTTATGTTTGGAAGTTTGTTGATGTAAGAAATCTGTGTTCTTGAAAGTTTGTGTAGAAAATCTTTTGGTATTTTTGCTTTATGATTTGATGTGTTTTGGGAGTTTTCTCAAGATCTCTTACTCTTGGGAGAGAAGAGGATCTTGAGGGTGGTAGCAGTGACAACCCTCGAGTGAGAGACTCTCTTTTGAGAGCGATCACAAGGGATCTTTGTGTGACCCTTGCTGCATGGCCTGTTTGTGCAATGGGGGTCATAAGGAGGGATATAAGGCTAGAATGCCTTTGGGGGGCATAAGGAATAAGGGGTTGAGATTCTTGATATTATTATTGTGCCATGAGGTGGCTTCTTGTTTATTTCATACTTGCAGTTCTCCTCAGGGATTTGGTCCACTACCACCCACTGAAAATGTTCATCACCAAAGTGTGGTGCTGTGAAAGCCAAGTTGGGAATGTGTCTGGAATATCTGTATGCATTGATTTCTATGTGTTTGCCTGTTTGTTACTCGTCTAGGAATTGGTTCTCCGAGCTTGGGGGTGGCTACCAGTTAGCCTAGGCTGGGAGGTGAGCACTCCGTGGTCATATTTGTGTTTTCTATTATGCAGGAAAGTCAGAGGAAAGAGAATAGAAACCATGAAAGAGACACAGAAGATTGCTATTGAAGATACTTAATTTCAGTTGCAGATATTTGTTTAAATTTGTTATAGAAGTATGCCTCATTCATAGAAAAGAGAAGCAAGTTGTAATTATTGAAAACAGACTTGAAGTTTTATTGTTGTAACTATTCAAATAAACATCCTGTAAATTGGTAGAATATGTTAGAGTTGTTTTAAAAAAAGAAAAGCTTGTTTATTTCTACTTCTGGTTTTTAGAAAAAGAAAAGCTAATTTGTGTTGCATGCAAAAGCTTCTCTGAATTATGGAAAAGAAAAAAAAAGAGAATTGTTTTCATTTAAATTTTATCTATGTTTTACTTGTGGCAAAATAGAAGTTTATTTATGTTGAAAGATCTTAAGTATTTTAAAGAAAAAAAGATGTTTTATGTAAATATTTTATTAGAGGAAAAATGAATCTTTTTATTCTAGTGAGTATATTGTATTTCTTAAAATGTATATTCTAAATTGTATTTTAGTTAGTGTTGATTAAAGAGCTTCTCATATATATATATATATATATATATATACAAATATATTTCTGAAAAACTTAATGCTTTTCCCTTTGTTATATTAGTTTAAAATTTTTGCATGTAAGTCTTTTCTTTAAAATATATATATATATATATATTGAAATATATTCACCCTTTTTAAACTACGATTATAAATTTATATAAATATAAATATATATATATATATACATATAAATATATATTTATATATATATATATATATATTTATATATAAATATATATATATATACATATAAATATATATTTATATATATATATATTTATATATATTATATTTTAAAAAAATAAATAAATTGAAAAAAATGAGAGATGTTTTTGGGTCCACGCGGACCCCACTGTGTGTACGCACAGTGAGGGCCGCGCGGCGCCCACTGTGTGCACACATAGTGGAGCCGCTTCGGCTCCCACTGTGTGGACACACAGTGGACAGCTGCGGCCGCCACTGTGTGGCCACACAGTGGGGAGCCGCTAGCGGCACCCACTGTGTGGACACATAGTGGTGCCGCGGCGCCCACTGTAGCGGCTCCCACTGTGTGGACACATAGTGGACGGCCGCGGCCGCCACTGTGTGGCCACGCATTGGGGAGCCGCTAGCGGCGCCCACTGTGTGGACACATAGTGGTGCCGCGGCGCCCACTGTGTGGACACATAGTGGTGCCGCGGCGCCCACTGTGTGCCCACACAGTGGTGCCACGGCCATACCCACCTCCATTCTCCGTAACCTGCAAACAAAAAAAAAGGGGCCGCCAAGGGGTTTTGGCCCAGCAAAAATTCTCTGTTAAAAAATATAGGGGATAAACCCTAGCCCGGGTGGGGCTAGGGCAGATGGATTTTAAAAGAAAATAATATGATATTTAGATTTGAAAATGTATATATAAGAAATAGGAACCCTAGTTAGGGTTGGAGAAAATATGGATTAATATTTAGAAAGTTAATGTGCTTTTGAATTAGAATTAAAATATTTAAAATATATGTAATATATATATATGTATCTATATATATATATGGAAATATATATATATATATATATATATAAATGTATATATACAAATTCTGGTCATAATTTTGGATTAAGTATTTAATTATAAATATATATATATATATAAATATTTATATAATCCTGGTTATAATTTGGAGCAAATAATAAAGAGAAATTTAAAAATAGTTGATTAGACTATATAGTCATATTGGAGATTAAATTAATTTTTCTCTCTTACTTTTCTTTAACGTGATTGATTTAATAAACCTAAAGACTAGGTATATCATGGAGATAAAATTAAACCAACTAATTTTCCGCAAATAATATTTAGCAATTTATCGATGCTTGGTTCATCTCAGACCTAGCTCGAATTTAATAATGGAAATTTCAATAACGCTTGTCGTGTGAGCGAACTTGTTAATTAAATTAGTATGTTTTAAAAAAAAAATTTGTTCCATTTTTGCTCTAAATTTTGGGCATCACATTTTGGTATCAGAGCCAAGTTTCCACACTAGGAACCTTACTCACTTACGTTTCGCCTTAGAATATTTAAAATTATTTTGTTAAATTGATTTTTGAATTTAATTGAATTTAATTCTAAAAGAAATTAATTAATTATTTTGCCTTATTTACCTCTTAGGATGCCTCCGATGACGCGACAAGCTCGCAAGCGCCGACGGGGTCCTAGACGTGTGCGCATAGCACGCGTCGAGGTAGAGAGGGAGGCATTGGTTCCAGAGGAGAACCCAGAAGCACCTCCCGAATAGCCAAACGAACCTAACTGAGACATTTTAGCAGCCATTCAGAATCTTATTGGCATTGTTCAGGAAAGGATCCCAGCAAAGAACCCTCAGGTTAGGAGTCATGACTCTGGAAGTCATAGATCTGTTGATAGAGAACGAAGCAGGAGCCCAGCTCCGATTCTTGTAGAGAGCCAGGGTGGTAATGAGCTAGAGTCAGTGCATATGCCAGGACCACCTCCAGCGATGGAACCAGTTTATTTTGAGAGAGGTCGTCGAGATCCAGGGGATCTCATCAGGGAGGTCATGCACCTCCAACCACCATCCTTCGGAGGTTCTACAGATGGAGTAGAGGCCGAGGCATGGCTTCTAAGTCTTGAGAGGTGCTTTGCGTTGCGTTCTTATGAGAGCAACTTGAAAGCACGTGTTGCAATTCATCTTCTGAGAGGGACAACCTCCACCTGGTGGAGACAGGAAGAGTACAAATGCGGATTAGTTCCTGATACACTCACTTGGGAGATATTCACAGAGAGGTTCCGTGAGAGGTACCTATCGGAACACTTCAGGCAGCGTCGTATAGACGAATTTCATGATCTCCAACAAAAAGGCTTGTCAGTAACCCAGTATGAGAGTAAATTCTTTGAGTTGTTGCCATATGTAGATTATCTAAAGGATGAGAAACTTCTTGTAAACTGCTTCATCAGGGGATTAAATGCCGGTATAGTCGGGCCTGTTAGGATGTTCGCTCCAGAGAGCCTTCGGGTTGCTGTAGAGAAGGCACTGATTGCCGAGGAAATTCAGGTTAGGCCACAGGACAATAGGGATCGGTTTCATAACCGAAATCCCGCACCTCAGACTTATGGATTCCAGAAACCACATTGGAAAGGGAACAACCGAAATTATCAGGGGTTCTCCAAACCCCCTCCTCCACAACAGACACCACAGAACCAGAGGCAGAAGCCTCCATAGTATCAGCAGGGCTCCAAGCCCAAGCAGTGGCAGACTCAGGGACAGAAACGTGATCAGAGAGCACAGGGGCAGTACACACAGTCGACGGGGACTTAGCAGTCCTCTAGGGGTGGGTACAGCGGATCCAGTAGGACAGGAGGTTAGGCATTCTCTAGGCCTCAGGGTGCCCAGTTCTAGGCACGGGGTGCTTGCTTTACATGTGGAGCCATGGGGCATTTGGCGAGGGATTGCCCTCAGGGACAGGTAGTAGGGAGTCAGCGGATGGCCGCTTCAGAGCCGACAGTTGGTGATATGGGCAGGTCCCATAGAGTATTCGCAGCGGTTGACAACTGCCAGGCCAATCATCAGGCCACGGTTATCGAATCTATAGGTATAATCAAAGGTAACAATGTATCTATTTTGTTTGATTCAGGAGCTACTGACTCCTTTATATCTCCATTGGTTGTGGAGCGTTGCGGGCTAGTGGCAACTAGGCACGGTGTCAGTTGGGAAGTGGAATTATCTTCAGGGGCTAGAGTGTCAGTGGAATTAGAGGTTAGGGCATGTCAGCTGCAGATTGGCAAGACCACCACTTTAGTAGACCTTAGAGTGACTCCACTTGGATCTTACGGAATCGTACTTGGCATGGATTGGCTTTATGCCCATAGAGCCAAGATGGATTGCCGCCTGAAAAGGATCGAGTGTGAGGATGATCATGGTTCACCCATCGTTATCACCGGGATTCAGAGGCCCGTGTCTCTTCGTATGATCTCCGCAATGCAGCTTAAGCGGAGCATGCGGAAGGGATGTTAGCTTTTTGCTATCACTATCAGTGATAGAGGGGAAGAGGAGGAAAAAGAAACATCGCTCGATGACCATCCTATCCTTAAGGGATATTCAGATGTATTTCCTTCAGAGCTACCGGGAATGCCTCCCCGCAGAGAGATCGATTTTCATATAGACCTAGTACTAGGAGCCGAGCCAGTTTCCAGAGCACCTTATAGGATGACCACAAATGAGCTTAATGAACTTAAAATTCAGCTTGAGGAACTTCTTGAGAAGGGTCATATCCGTCCTAGCGTATCCCCATGGGGTGCACCAGTCATCTTCGTTAAGAAGAAGGATGGATCTCTATGATTGTGTATGGATTATCGGCAGCTAAATAAAGTAACCATCAAGAACCGATATCCTTTGCCCAGAATTGATGATTTATTTGACCAGCTTCAGGGTGCCAAAGTCTTTTCCAAAATAGATCTGAAGTCAGGATACCATCAGTTGAGAATAGTGGAAAGTGATATCCACAAGACCGCATTTCGCACTAGATATGGTCACTATGAGTTTACCGTAGTCCCCTTCGGACTTACGAATGCCCCAGCAGTTTTTATGAGCCTCATGAATGGGGTGTTTCGTACTTTTCTGGACCGTTTTGTTATTGTGTTCCTCGATGATATACTGATATATTCTCGGAATGAGAAGGAGCATGAGGAGCACCTGAAATAGGTATTGCAGTGTTTGCGGGATAACCAGTTGTTTGGCAGCCTATCGAAGTGTGCTTTCTTTCGATCTGAGGTCAAGTACCTTGGACATGTTATTTCCGGTGATGGGATCTCAGTCGACCCATCAAAGATTAGGGCTATTATGGATTGGCCAGCGCCTACCAGTGTGACAGAGGTCAGGAGTTTCATGGGTTTAGCAGGGTATTACCGACGTTTTGTCGAGGGTTTCTCTAGAGTCGTACACCCTATTACTTCTCTTCAGCGTAAAGGGAAGAAATTTGAGTGGACAGAGAAGTGCGAGAAGGCCTTTTAGGAACTCAAGAAGGCACTTACTTGCGCTCCTATCCTTGTTGTACCAGATCCTTCAGCTGACTTCATGGTTTGTACAGATGCTTCTCTAGAGGGTTTAGGGGCAGTTCTTATGCAGGATGGTAGGGCCATAGCTTTCGAGTCTAGGAAACTTAAGACTCATGAACTTAATTATCCCACTCACGACTTTGAGCTCGCAGCAGTAGTGCATGCACTTGTGAGGTGGAGGCACTTCCTTTTAGGACATCACTTCGAGTTGCATTCAGACCATCAGAGTCTTCAGTACATCTTTACTCAGCCGAACCTTAATGCACGTCAGAGGAGATGGATGGAGTTCTTGTGCAAATATGATTTTGACGTTCACTACATCAAGGGAAAGGAAAATGTAGTTGCAGATGCCTTGAGTAGGAGACGTCATGAGGTTTACACCATATCCATGGGCACAGACTTGAGAGACCATATACTTCAGCACTTGTCAGAGGATGGATGGTATGCAGAGGTTTGTCAGGTATTACGTTCTCAGTTTACTCTAGAAGGGAAATATGTGGATTATTCTTTGGAGTCCGATGGACTGTTACGCCACAGAGGGCGCATTTATATACCTTCCTCCGGAGGATTGAGAGAGTTCATTGTCACGGAGGCTCATAGAGCTCCTTATGCAGCGCATCCTGGGGTTAAGAAGTTGCATGCTGACTTGAGGCAGTTGTATCATTGGCCGGGAATGCGGCAGCTCATTGCTGAGATAGTAGCTCGATGTCTCGAGTGTCAGAGGGTAAAGGCGGAGCACCACCATCCAGGTGGGTTGCTTCAGTCTCATGCTATACCAGAGTGGAAGTGGGATACTATATCCATGGATTTCATCATTGGTCTCCCTATGTCTTCTCGTTGCCATGATGCTATCTTGGTGACAGTTGACAAGTTGACCAAAGTAGCTCACTTTTCATCAGTTCATACTGCATTCACAGCTCCAGCAGTAGCACAGGTGTTCTTGCGAGACATTGTTAGACTACATGGCGTACCCCGCAAGATTATTTCTGATAGGGATTCTCTTTTCACTTCTTCTTTTTGGAAGTCATTACAGGCAGCTATGGGTACTAAGCTCAATTTCAGTACAGCCTATCACCCAGAGACAGATGGTCAGACAGAGAGGGTCAATCAGGTGTTAGAGGATATGCTTCGTATGTACGTCATGGATCATCATACCCGGTGGGAGGATCATCTTCCCTTAGTGGAGTTTGCCTATAACAATGGGCATCACACTTCTTTGGGGATGCCACCCTACCAAGCATTATACGGCAGGCCTTGCAGGACGCCCTTGAGTTGGGATCGCATAGAGGATAGAGTTGCCATTGGTCCTGAGTTAGTTCGGGATATAGAACAGCAGGTGGATTTGATTAGGCAGCGTCTCAGAGAGGCTCAGGATAGACAGAAGAAATATGCAGATGCAAAGAGGATAGATCGTAGCTATCTGGTTGGAGACAGAGTTTTCTTCAGAGTACGACCGCATAAGAGTCCAATCCATTACGGAAAGGGTTCTAAGCTCGCACCTCGCTTTGTAGGATCTTTTGAGATTCTGGAGAGGATAGGCCCAGTTGCCTACCGTTTAACTTTGCCACCTAGCCTGTCACGCATCCACGATGTGTTTCATGTTTCAATTTTGAGAAAGTATATCTATGATGAGTCTCACATTTTAGATTGGGATGCCTTGCAGGTGGAGTCGGACGGGCAGCTAGCTTTGGAGCCCATTCGCATTTTGGCACGCGGACATTGGCCCTTCGAGGTTGAGAGCTGGACCAGGTTAGGGTCTAGTGGGATTGTTATGATGAGGTTACGGCTTCATGGGAGGACGCAACACGTATGAGATCAGAGTACCCTCACCTCTTTGATGAACTCCAGGAGGAAGTTCATGCCTAGAGGGGGAGGATGTGAGGCCTCACCTCGACTCAGTCTGACATTCAGTGGATTTTGCATTTAGACTATTATGGATACTTTATTTTGATGCATTTTGAGACTTAGAACTTATATGATTTCAGGATTTGGATAACATTGCTATGATTTGATGATTTACTTATATGCTTTATGAGATAAAACACTACATGATTGGTAGATAGGATGATATTGCAATGATAGATGTCGTTATTGAATTTGCAGGACTTTACTCTGAATATAGAACTATGATGTATGTTTAGTTTATGTGAATTGGGATGAAATTGCTTATGTGAATTTGCTTGATTAAAGATGTATTCAATTTGTGCAGATGAAAATTGTATGCAAGTAATGATGTGCATTGTTATATTTTTGAATTATATTATATATGGATATTTGGAAGTACTAATGTGTAAATTGAGATGCGCAGGAAATTTGCCATGTGACCATGGAAAATTACGGAGAATCAAATCTAGACTTATGTATGTTCATAAGCCAGGGTTTGTCTATTTGGAGAGACAACACCCCGTTTGTGTTGTATTTTATTCATAACAGTATATGCTGCATGAGTGTTAAGTGTTATTTAAATTTATTGTTTAAAAACCACAAGAGACAATTTCATGTTTTATTTTGTAAAAGTGTTTTATTTGTGTCACTTGACACATGGGTGGATTTAAATTTAAATGTTTTTAATTGGTCTCTTGGTGGGAAAGTGTTTAATTATAGTTTTTCTTAAATAAAATAATGTGTTGTCATAAATACTTTGGGAATATAATATTTGGGGTGGTCAACTTATGTTTGACCCGAAAATAAACTTCAGAGGGGTTTAAAATGGGTTAAATGAACACCTAGAGGTAGTTTAATAGGGTTTCCTAAAGCCCATAAGGTATACCTAGGGGTTAGGGGTAATTTTAGGCAAGTTTCTACTTTATAATGATCTTTTTAACGCTTTAAAAATTGGCTTTTTTGAGTTGAGCGAAAATTGAAAATTGGAAGTTAAATCTAATCAAGATTTTTCCTTTTGGAATGAGAGTCTTTTTGCATTTTTGCTTTCTTCCTTTTTGGTTTTTAGAAACTTGTGAGAACTCAGTGAGTGAGCTTCTTAAGGAAGATTTTTGAGAATTGGAGGGTAATCACCCACTCTCCATTTTTGGAGACAGAAGAAAATTTGAAAAGAAAATAAGGTTATGGAATAGAAAAAAATTGATTAAGGGTAGAAGGAAAAAGATTTGTGGATTGGGCAACTCTTCATCAAATATCATAATACCTTTTGGCAGATTAAGGTTGGTTTCAGTTATTCATTTTAATGTCTTCTTCTTGTTTATGTTTGGAAGTTTGTTGATGTAAGAAATCTGTGTTCTTGAAAGTTTGTGTAGAAAATCTTTTGGTATTTTTGCTTTATGATTTGATGTGTTTTGGGAGTTTTCTCAAGATCTCTTACTCTTGGGAGAGAAGAGGATCTTGAGGGTGGTAGCAGTGACAACCCTCGAGTGAGAGACTCTCTTTTGAGAGCGATCACAAGGGATCTTTGTGTGACCCTTGCTGCATGGCCTGTTTGTGCAATGGGGGTCATAAGGAGGGATATAAGGCTAGAATGCCTTTGGGGGGCATAAGGAATAAGGGGTTGAGATTCTTGATCTTATTATTGTGTCATGAGGTGGCTTCTTGTTTATTTCATACTTGCAGTTCTCCTCAGGGATTTGGTCCACTACCACCCACTGAAAATGTTCATCACCAAAGTGTGGTGCTGTGAAAGCCAAGTTGGAAATGTGTCTGGAATATCTGTATGCATTGCTTTCTATGTGTTTGCCTGTTTGTTACCCGTCTAGGAATTGGTTCTCCGAGCTCGGGGGTGGCTACCAGTTAGCCTAGGCTGGGAGGTGAGCACTCCGTGGTCATATTTGTGTTTTCTATTATGCAGGAAAGTCAGAGGAAAGAGAATAGAAACCATGAAAGAGACACAGAAGATTGCTATTGAAGATACTTAATTTCAGTTGCAGATATTTGTTTAAATTTGTTATAGAAGTATGCCTCATTCATAGAAAAGGGAAGCAAGTTGTAATTATTGAAAACAGACTTGAAGTTTTATTGTTGTGACTATTCAAAGAAACATCCTGTAAATTGGTAGAATATCTTAGAGTTGTTTTAAAAAAAGAAAAGCTTGTTTATTTCTACTTCTGGTTTTTAGAAAAAGAAAAGCTAATTTTTGTTGCATGTAAAAGCTTCTTTGAATTATGGAAAAGAAAAAAAAAAAGAATTGTTTTCATTTAAATTTTATCTATGTTTTACCCCTGGCAAAATAGAAGTTTATTTATGCTGAAAGATCTTAAGTATTTTAAAGAAAAAAAGATGTTTTATGTAAATATTTTATTAGAGGAAAAATGAATCTTTTTATTCTAGTGAGTATATTGTATTTCTTAAAATGTATATTCTAAATTGTATTTTAGTTAGTGTTGATTAAAGAGCTTCCCATATATATATATATATATATATATATATATATATATATATATATATATATATATATATATATATATATATATATATATATATATATATATATATTTCTGAATAACTTAATGCTTTTCCCTTTGTTATATTAGTTTAAATTTTTTGCATGTAAGTCTTTTCTTTAAAACATATATATATATATATATATATTGAAATATATTCACCCTTTTTAAACTACGTTTATAAATTTATATAAATATAAATATATATATATATATATACATATAAATATATATTTATATATATATATATATATATTTATATATATTATATTTAAAAAAAATAAATAAATTAAAAAAAATGAGAGATGTTTTTGGGTCCACGCGGACCCCACTGTGTGTACGCACAGTGAGGGCCGCGCGGTGCCCACTGTGTGCACACACAGTGGAGCCGCTTCGGCTCCCACTGTGTGGACACACAGTGGACGGCCGCGGCTGCCACTGTGTGGCCACACAGTGGGGAGCCGCTAGCGGCGTCCACTGTGTGGACACACAGTGGTTTCGTGGCGCCCACTGTGCGCCCACACAGTGGCGCCACGGCCATACCCGCCTCCATTCTCCGTAACCTGCAAAAAAAAAAAAGGGGCCGCCAAGGGGTTTCGGCCCAGCAAAAATTCTCTGTTAAAAAATATAGGGGATAAACCCTAGCCCGGGTGGGGCTAGGGCAGATGGATTTTAAAAGAAAATAATATGGTATTTAGATTTGAAAATGTATATATAAGAAATAGGAACCCTAGTTAGGGTTGGAGAAAATATGGATTAATATTTAGAAAGTTAATGTGCTTTTGAATTAGAATTAAAATATTTAAAATATATGTAATATATATATATGTATCTATATATATATATATATGGAAATATATATATATACATGTATATATATAAATTCTGGTCATAATTTTGGATTAAGTATTTAATTATAAATATATATATATATGTATATATAAATATTGATATATATATATATTTATATAATCCTGGTTATAATTTGGAGCAAATAATAAAGAGAAATTTAAAAATAGTTGATTAGACTATATAGTCATATTGGAGATTAAATTAATTTTTCTCTCTTATTTTTCTTTAACGTGATTGATTTAATAAACCTAAAGACTAGGTATATCATGGAGATAAAATTAAACCAGCTAATTTTCCGCAAATAATATTTAGCAATTTATCGATGCTTGGTTCATCTCAGAACTAGCTCGAATTTAATAATGGAAATTTCAATAACGCTTGTCGTGTGAGCGAACTTGTTAATTAAATTAGTATGTTTTAAAAAAAAAATTTGTTCCATTTTTGCCCTAAATTTTGGGCATCACATGGTCCTTCTTCTCCAAGAAGTTAAGATGTCTTTGTCCTCCTTCTCCATGGTGGCTGGGAAAATCCGGCCTGGTGCTAAGTTTTTTATTAGTGATTCTACTGGATCCTCTAGTGGTTTGGTCACCATGTGGGACCCCTCCCATTTTTCTGGTAGTTTTCTCTCCTCCTCAGCCAACCTTTTGGTTTCTGAACTCTCCTCCCCGATGGACTCCTACATCCTTGTTAATGTTTATGCCCCTAATGTCCGATCTGGTAGATTAATGCTCTAGAACGATATAACTGCTCTAATACAAAATAATGCCAATGCTCACTAGTTGATTGCGGGTGATTTCAACACCCATTTGATTCCCTCTGAGAAGTTGGGAGGCCTTCCAGAATACTCTGACAACATGACTGATCTAGCTGACTTCATTGGCAGGAATGGGTTAATGGATGTAGAACTATCGAGGCAAAAATTTAGTTGGTCCAATCTTAGGAAGGGAAAGGGTCTTATCCAGGTCAGACTCGACAGATTTCTCATCTCAAGTAATTGGGGAATTGGTCCAGCCTTGAAGCTCACTGCCCTCCCTAGAACGGTCTTTGACGACAACCCCCTGCTCTTATGGAATACCACTAATGCTGCTAGGATGAAGTATCCTTTTCGATATAAAATTATGTGGAACTCTCATCTTGAGTTCAAGGACTGCATTAAAAGATGGTGGAGCACTAGCATATCTGGTACTCCTATGTTCAGGATTGCCCAGAAGCTCAACTTGGTCAAAAGAAATGTCTGGGGCTGGAACAAATACACCTTTGAGGATATCTTCAAGCAAAAAAAGGAGCTCAATAGTAAACTGACTGCTATACAAGAGCATATTGACCAAGGTGACTTCCTTGAAGCCACCCATATGGAGGAGGCTACCCTCCGTAGAAAATGGAAGGAAAATCCCACAAAGAGGAACTATACTGGAAACAGAAATCCAAGGTTCAATGGCTCAAAGAGGGTGATAAAAATACTACTTTCTTCCACAGATCCACTTCTATCCACATGCATAGAAACCACATCTCTTCCCTGATGGATGACAACAATCTAGTAGTCAATGACATTAATAGTTTGGGTCGTTTGACTACCAATTACTTTGCCACCTTATTTAGGGATGATGATGACCGGGGGGGCCTGCTAGGGAGGACCTTCTTAACTGCCTCCCACCACCCCTCTCAGTGAAAGATAACAACCTCATCTTGGCCCTTGTCTCTGAGGAGGAAGTCAAGTCTATTGTTTTTGCTATGGGCCCCTTCAAAGCCCCAAGACCTAATGGTTTCCCCCTGACTTTTTTTCAATAATTTTGGGATGTGGTGGGCCCTGATGTTGTTTTGGCTACTAGAGATTTTTTCAAATCGGGAAGGCTCCTTAATAAACTCAATCACACCTTCATTGCTCTTGTTCCTAAAAATTAGGAGGCATCTTCTCTCAAGGACTTCCGCCCCATCAGCCTCTACAACACTATTTATCAAATCTTCAGCAAATTTCTTGTCAATAGGCTCAAACCTTTATTGGATCCTTTGATTAGCCCATCCCAGAAGGGTTTCGTTCCTGGCCAACATATTCTTGATGCGGTCATCTCTACTCATGAGATTATACACTCCATGGATAAATGTCATCAGGTGGGGATGGTTCTCAAGTTTGACATCTACAAGGCTTATGATAGGGTCAATTGGAACTTCCTCTTCAAAGTTCTATGGGGTTTGGAGACAAACTTATCAAACTTATTTGGGAATGCATATCTACTATCACCTATGTTGTGCTGCTCAACGGGAACCACCTAGAGAAGTTCAGGGCCTCTAGAGGGTTGCGGCAAGGGGATCCTCTATCCCCTTACCTTTTCATCATCCTCGCTAAAGTGTTGGCCTCTAACTTGAACTCTTTGGTTCGTAGGGGTGCTCTACTGGGTATCAAGCCTGCCTCTACGACGCTGCCCAATGTTCTACAACAGTTTGTTGATGATACATTCCTTTTTGGTGTCTCCTCTATTTGGGAAGCTAAGGCTTGGAAATCCTTTCTTAACACCTATGCTCTGGCTTCTAGCCAACACATTAACTATGAAAAGAGCATCATTTACTTCTTTCACACTAATGCCCAACTCCAGGATAAAGTGTGCAGAATCCTTGCCTGTCAAAAGGCCTCCCTCCTTGGCACCTACCTTGGTCTCTCCTTGACTGTTAAGGATGACTCTAATTCCTTCTAGATCTCTATCCTTGAAAGAATGCAAAAAAAAATGGCTGGCTGGAAAGGTAGATTCTTGAGTAGCACTGGGAAGTTGCAGCTGCTTTCCTCCTCCCTCTAGGGGATCCTCGTGTACTTTCTCTCCCTGTTCAAGATTTCTACGACTATGGTTGCTAAGATGGAAAACATTCAAAAGACTTTCCTTTGGACGGGAATGGAAGAAAAGAAGAGGCTCGCCTTGGTGGGCTGGGACAAATTTTGTCTTCCCAAGGCCATGGGTAGCTTGGGAACCTGTAAGATCTCAAGATTCAATTAGTCCCTTATGACTAAAATTGTCTGGAAGCTTTTGAAAAAGGATACGGATTGGAGTAGGATCATCAGGGCTAAGTACCTGGGTAATGCAAAGTTTTCCTCTATCCTGAAAGAGGAGGGCCTTCCCAGGGGTTCCAAAATTTGGCATAACATCTTGAGCTACAGGGACCCTTTATCTCATGGTTTGAGGTGGATTATTGGAAATGGCAGGAACATTCTTTTCTTGGAAGATTGTTGGTTAGGGGAGAGACCCCTTGATTCTTCCCCCTCCTTGAGACGGTTACAAGATGCCACTAAAGGCTTCTTTGGTGAAAGGGTCAGTGACTACTTCAACAATTGCACTTGGAGGGCCTTGGAGGATAGTTGTACTAACCTCCCCTTCCTCCTTCCTACCACTAGAGAGCTCCAGAAGCTTTTGGCTGGTAGATTCCTCCCCCTGTTCCCTAGAGATGACAAAATTATTTGGAAGTGGGACCCCTCTGGAGACTTTTATGTCAGGGCTACCTACACCAGTTTACTCAGGGAACCTGTTGTATTCTCTATTTGGAAAGAAGTCTGGAATCCCTAACTCCCCCCCAAGGTCAATTTCTTCTAGTGGACTACCTCCTCAACAAAATTTTGACCCAAGACAACTTGGTCAATAGGGGATTTCATTTCCCTAACATATGCATCCTCTGCAAAGATGATGAAGAAAGTCCAGCTCATCTCTTCCTCCACTATGCCTTCACTCTGGTTCTTTGGGGGATGGTCTATAGTAAACTTAATATTACTTGGGTAATGAATGACAATTTGGTAAATCTATCTCAGGAGTTTTGGGGCCCCTCTTTCAACCCCACTATCCAAAGACTATGGAAGAAGATCCCCCCCCCCATGTAAGCTAGTGTATCTGGAAGGAACAAAATGACAGGATATTCAGAGACAAAGAGACCTCTGTAGAAATGGTGTTTGCTCAATTCCTCAATCTGATTCTTGAGAACATCTCTGTTTCTAAAACTCGAATGGCGTCCAAGCCCCCCTCTACCTAGGCCTAGGGAATTTCTAGATGTTGCAACCTCCCCCTCTCATCCTCTCTTGTTGACTCCTCTAAGAGACTTCGAAGACAATGCACGATCTGGTTCCCCCCGACTACAAATTTTAAACTCAATTTTGATGGGGCTTTCGGGGGGGCCTAGCTGCTAGTGGTGGGGTGATCAGATCCCATCTGGGGGCCCTCGTTGTTGCTTATGCGGGCAACCTGAATGATCATTCCTCTAATCAGGCTGAAGTGATGGCCTTAGCTTGGGGAATCTGCATTGCCCTCTCCATGGGAATCATAATTATGGACATTGAGGGGGACTCCATGCTCATCATTAATATTGTCAAAGGGCAAAAATAAGCTTAATTGGACAATTCAGGGAACCATCAGGGACACCTTGAGGCTCATCTTTGGGCTTGACTCATTCAGAGTTATGCATATCTACAAGGAAGGCAACCGTGTGGTGAACGCCATGGCAGCCATTGGCCTAAACCTCTTAGGGCTGAGATGTTGGAGGAGTCACAAATCTCTCCCAGACCATGCTAACTTCCTCCTCTAAGAAGAGAAATCCAAAATCCCCACTAATGATTGAGTGGTTGCTAAATGCTTCCCTCTCCTCCTCTTTTCCCTCGAGACTATCTGGAGGTGGTGGTCTCATAATTCAAATAATGGGAATATTCCTCAGATCCCTTCTGATGAGGTGGTGACTCGTTCGGCCAGGCTGATGATGATGCACGCATTGTTGTGCTGGCATTTCACCCAAGCTTGCAAAGTCATGATGAAGTACGATTGGATTGAAAACGTGTTGGCTGCCGCCAGTATTTGTTGGCTCTTAATGGCTCATAACCAGCAAATCATTACTAAAAGTGACTTCTTTTTTTCCCATGTGCCCAACTTCATTTCTTATTTATTGACGTTGGGCTCGCACATTCCCCATTTTCCCTTCCTGACTTGCTTCTCAAAGAGTCTCTACAACTTCCTCTATTTCATTACTAAGGAAGCTTTGTTGGCAGATGAAATGGGGGGCGACAGAGTGAGATATGAACTGGACAATCCAGATGATTTTAAAAATGACCCACTCGTCTGGAATTTCTGTGTTGAAGGTGGAATTGTTGATTTTCTGGATTGCCTAAAGGACCACGATTAGTAGCTCTGGGCTGCTTTTTTATCCTCTTGGTTTGGGAGGCAGGTCTTGATTGGTGGAATTGCCTTTGATGTCTCTGAGGAGACTATTGCCCAAGCTACGAAGCTGACTCTGAATGGCCATCGTTGGAATCGTATCAGTCATGTTGCAAATAGTGAGGGTTTGAAACGGTTTTTCTGTAACTGCGAGGAACCTATCAAGCTGCAAGGTGGATTTGCTCAGGAGGAGCTCAAGCACTCGTGGAACATGATCTCCCTCATGATCATGAAATAATTCACTCTCGAAGGTAGGTATAAGGTATTCTACTACTACCATTTTCCCCTCCTCAATCACTTCCACATTAATGATTTGCTTTGTCTTTCATTTTATTTACTGCACTCTTTAGAGAGCTTCGTTAAGGACACTATGGACCCTAAGCATGGGGATAAGCCTCCATTCCTCCTCCACCAGGGTCTTATATATAGGTTGTGTAAATTCCATGAGGCTCCCTACCCCCAAAGGAATCTTTCGCTTTATCAGCCTCCCATGCTGACTCCCTAGCAGCTCGTGGCCCTATCTTTGGCTTTCCCTAGATTCTTCCAATATCCCCAAATTCTTCCAATATCTCTAGGAGGGCTTTGCCATGGCCACCATGTCCCTGCCTGCCTATGCCTCGACTGTTTCTCTATCAGTGGTATCCCCTAGCTTAATTCTCTCTGCCTCTCCTCGTGCTTCTTGCTTCCTGTCCAAGGGAAAAAGAAAAACCCCCGCTAAATGCAAATGCATCGTCTATGATGACAATTCTTCCTCTGAAGATGCTGAGAATGACAACCCTTCCCCGGATTTGGAGGTTAAAAGGAGATCCTCTAGACTTGTTTCCAAAGGCTGCAGGAAGAAGACCCCAGTTATTGAGAATCTTGACTCTGAGGAGGACCCCACTGGGGACAAGAAGGAGTAGGGCCCTAAAACTATGGGGGGGCCTGATGGGGATGTTGACAATGTTAATATGACTAGGGACCCCATAGTCTTGACCACTATTGGTGTTGTTGACATAAGTACCCCTGAAAGGAAAACCTAGGAACTCATTGATGATAAAGATATGGCCCCTATGAACATGGACATTGAGGGTCTTATGGGTGTGGAAATCCCTGACAACAATGCTCTGGATCCTGGAAATTTGGATACGGATTTAAACATAGCTAAATAGGTGATGCATTCTATGCCTCTGATGGACCTGGTTAAGGAATTGATAACTCCATTGTTGGTGGCGTGCCCAAAGAAACTATTGAAACTACTAATGACTTGGCTGCTGAGAACCCCCAGGAGGCCTCTACTCTGCAACAAATGGAAAAGTTGAGCAAGGATGTGCTGGACATTACACAAATAATTGAAAACCTCAGCCATGTTCTCGATCTGTTGTCTATCAAGGAGGAGGTTAACCAACTCAAGAACAAGATGGAGGCTTGGGAAGCCCAAATGGTGGGCCTGAAAAAATTCCATATGCAGGTGTTACACAGCTCCGCACTCACCCTCTCTGTTGAGGGAACACTATGCAGACACTGAGGAGGACAAGCAAGAGGCTAGGAACCTCTACAAATTCATGTCTAATGAATGAAGAAGTGCTATGGAGGCCACTGGGGTGTGCAAGACACCCCTGTAGTTTGTTTTATTTTCTTGCTGTTGTTTTTTATTGCTAAAAATACTTGGTTCCTTTTTTATGGTAGTTGTTAATTGTTGTTATAGTGTTGTTTTTGCGCTATGATTTTTGATAGTTTTGCTATGTAAAGGGTCAGTGCCCTTGTTCTCACTGCTTTTTTAATCAAAAATATAGACGAATCATGATTGTTCAAGTGAAATTATTCTTTGGAAACTGGTTTTATTTGATTGTTTTGTTGATTTTATTATCTTGTAGTATGGGTGTATCGTATATTTAAAAAACAGTTAAAATGTTATAATTTTTTTTAAAGAAAAAATAAAATAAAATAAAGTAAGAGAGGATTTTAAGGTCCTTTCAAATGTGATTTTTGTGGTGTTATTTTTTTAAAAATATTCCTTTTCTAAGTGTTTATAGAGGGTATATGCCCGAAGTTGTGGTACCAAAAAGGTGCCACACTTCAAAAAAATTCAAAAAGCGCATAAGGCACACGCACTATAGGGCATGTGCCCTATAATGCGTATGCCTTATGTGCATTGTAAACTTCAAAAAACCCCTGCTCCGCATTTTGGATGCATTTTGCATTCCAAACTTGCGTTTTGGTGATTTCAAGTGCCATTTTCTTGCGCTTGCCCTTTGTAAAAGCTTGAAATTGGGCACTAAGTTGTCCATCTCTCATCAAAATGCCGCCACGCCATCGAAGAGCTCAAAGAGGTATGTATTTTTATTTTCTTATTGTCATTTTTTTATTAATTTGAAGATTAAACTAGGTTTATTGATTTAAATTTATTTTCATTATCAGGAAATGAGATTAGACAAGAAAATGTTGAAAACACTCAATCACCTCCTTGTGAAGACCATATTGAAGAAGAAGCACATCAATCACCTCCTCATGAAGACCATATTGAAGAAGAAGCACATCAAGAACCTCCTACAATCCCTAGACATCCCATAGGTACACAAGAAAACCTATTAGGTCAAATAGAAAATAGCCAAAAAGTGCTTGAAGGTTTAATCACAAGACTAAAAGATCCTACTGGAACAAACTCCCATAGGACAAACCTTGCCAGTTCTTTGCAATCTATTGTATCTCATATACAATCTATGAGTGGGCAAATAAATTTTTGGTCCGGTAAGAAAGAAGAACAAAAGCAATTTTATGCTGACAAATTATCATATGTGGCAGTGAAGAAAAAGAAAATTAATAAATTTGACTTGTGTGCTCTTTTTACGGACCCCCGAATGAATCAACCTTTACACCTTGGATGTAGGAGATTCCCTATTTATTTTTGATGCTCTGCAAAATGGGCAAGTGTTAGATGAAAGCCTGTGTTCGTATAACACACAAAAACAACAAGAAACAAGGATCAAAGTTAGTGTTATTCAACCAAAAACTAATCTAAACAGACATATCAAAAGAGACACTAAAAATATCATAAAGGATTTAACTATGGAAGTAAATACCACAAGACATCTCCAAATGGCTTTTATCATGCTCTTAGTTCCTTCTCCTTTGTTCATCTCCTCTCCAAGTTCCAAATTAGCGTAGCTCTTAGCAGCTTTTTGCACTATGGATGCTTGTGGAGGTTCAAGATTGTAGATGATTAACTATGCTATGCAAGTGTAAAACAAACTTAATTAGACATGGTATGAAAATGAACTAAGATTTATTTTAGTCCAAAATGACAATATATGTGATTTATGCTAAATGCTCTCTAAAATTTACTAAAGATTAAATGCATACAAGTTTTCAGGATCATGACTATGAATGCTAAATGGTTGAGGATTGAGAATGCTTGAGGATTTGAAAATGAGGAATGTGGGCTCTACTTATAGGAAAAATGGAGCAATGGATGATTGAGATTGAGTAATCTCAACAAGGGTCAGGATTGAATGATATTCAATCCATGTGAGGGCTTTCAACCCAATCTCAGGATGACAAGTGTCAATATGAGATGGGTTGAGAGGAGAGGGAAGAAGCATTAAATGTTTGACATGACCTGAAGGTTAACTTGGGAGTTAAGGTCAAGGTTGGGTTGAGTGAATAAATTCTTTATTCAAAGAATAAAGCTTTTATCCAATGGATAAACTCTTATGCAAAGGTAAAAGGGATAACCATGGTCAAAGCAATAAATGATTGAGGAGACACATGAGTCACATGAGGGTTGAGTTAGGGGTTAACCATAAATGGTCATGTAAGAGCCATAAGTGGTTTGGAAGACTTTAGAGGTTAAATTGTTGAACACACAAAGCATTAAATGCTTTTCAAAGACTTTGAAGTCTTTGAGAAGTGACTCCAAGTTGCTTAGGAATGTGACAATAATTAGGAGATGAATTAGGTTAATTAGGAAGAGTTTAGAAGAATCTAGAAGGGGGTTTAGGAGTGCAAGTGGATTTGGCGGGTGAGGTAAAATAGGCTTTTAATTAAAATAAAATTAATTTATTTCAACTTGTGGTTGCAACTTGCATTTGTAGGAAAATGCAAGTGGGGGAGATTAATGATTTAAATAAATGTTTTATTTAATTTATTTAAAAGAGGAAAGGGGATTAAATGAAATAAATAGGATTTATTCATTTTATTGATTGTGAATTTGGTTTAATGAATTATTTAAAATAAATTGAATAATTTATTTAATTAATAGGAGAATGTTTTGAAGATGAATTAATTAAATATTAATTTAATTAACTGATGGCTTGTGGATTTTTAATCAAATAAATAGCAAATGTTCATTTAATTAAAATGGATAGATTTATGTGACTAAATTTGCCCCTCTTTGAGACGGTGTGGTTTATCGCGTCGTTTCAAAGAAAGAAAAATAGGTGTGAAGAAATGCCCCATAAAATATTAATTTAATGGGTGGTATGGCCCCTCGAGAGATGGGCCGAAAAATTTCAAAAAATCGAGCGATCTCTCGAAAAAGAATGCAAATTGGCAGGGTGGTAGACAACAGATTTTAGCGACACTGGTGAAAAATAGAAGAAATCGGCGATAAAATGAAGAAATGGGAGGCTCGGGAAGTTCACGGGGACCACGGTGGTGGGTGGGGGAAATTAAGGTTACGACAAAGGGTTTATATGGGGAGAAAGGGGTGAAAACAAACTCATTTGTATTCATGACCATAGTAAAATTTTAGCTCTGATAGTGACTTTTGGGAGGAGCAAGTAGCAGTTAGGATGTCGGTTCCCATATCAGAGCACCGATTAGAGCTAGTCCGTTGATTCCAGCAGCCAGACGACTACGGACCAACGGTATGTGAATTTGAAATTTTGATTTTTGTGCATTTTTTATATGTTTTAAGCTAGGTCCAAGTTGAGTCAAGACAATAGCGCTAAAACTATGTTTTGGAGTTGTTGTTAAATTAATTAGCGCTATTGTGCCACTATGGCACTATTAAGTAGTGGTTTTAGCGCTTTTGTTTTGGTTAGCGTTATTGCATAGTTATTTTAGCGCGTTGGTTTTGTTAGCGCTATGGGGTGGTTGATTGAGCATTGTTGTGGTGAGGTAGCACTATTGTGTAGTTAATATAGCACTATTGTTGTTTGAACACTAGTGTTGAGTTGATTAAGTGATATTGCTATAGGTAGCACTATGGTATAGTCAAAGTAGCGCTAGTGTTAGTTTTAGCACTATTGCCTTGTTGATTGACCACTTTTGTGTAGGAAAATAGATGGCCCAATTTGTTTGAAAAAAATCTCTTGATGCCAATGGTGGATGGATGGAGAGATGAGGTGAGAGTTGTTTTGAACCATAGCAGCCCTAATGAGACTTAGGTCATTAAGATAAATGTCTATTGAAGTCTAGGTGTGCCATGATTGCTTACCTATTGAGACCTGAAGATATTTGATCAAAGTATCTATTGATAGTCTAGGTTTAAACTTAAGAAAGTTTGAAACAAAACAACTGATGATGATGGTTGATGCACATGTGCAGGAGGATCTTCGCGTCTTATAGTTGTGCGAGAGGCATCCCGCCACACAGGTGTTGCACGATCGGTTGACAGAGGCTGAGGTGGATTGCATTGCAGCGATAGACCTGTACGATGTGATGTTTATGCCCGTGATTCAAATGAGTCATGGTTTGATTACAGCATTGGCAGAGCGGTGGCATAGTGAGACATGCACATTTCACTTAGCACAGGGAGAGATGATAGTGACTCTAGAGGATGTATGACGCATCCTGCACATTCCTATCCGAGGAGAGCTAGTGAGTTATGACCGAGCGTGGGGGACCCTAGTAGTGTAGAGATTTTTTGAGGAGGATGTCTTTATTGATGATGGATCGATAGCCTCGGAGGACATAGCCACGTTGTATGAGTCGTTACCAGTAGTGCTATCAGGTATTGTTGGTGGACTGCTATGCCCAGATAGACGATCACATGGACTAGCCATTGGTTGGGGGCAGGTGATTGAGCAGATGATGACAAAGGGGACCCGATTTTCATGGGGACCGTGCATGCTATCACACTTATATCGGGATCTGCATGAGGTTGCATACCGAGGGAGGGGCTCATTGGGAGTCAGTATCACGTTACTGCATATTTGGGCATGGGAGCATTTACTAGTTACCCGACCAGTCAGTTTGAGATTCCAAGTAGTAGATCAACACTATGTATATATGTATGGTGGTATGATGAGTCAGCCCCACTTGGGGAAGTTAGAGTGGTGGTGACGGGCACTGGATGACTTGGACATAGTGATTTGGAGGCCATACATTGAGTGCAAGCCATGGGAGGAGGATGCAGAGGCATTGCCATAAGTTTTCATGACTTGATTCCTCATTGGTAGGATAACCTACAATGTGGAGAGACAACTTTAGGGTCGGGTGTTGAGACAGTTTGGATGAAGGCAGGGATTGCCTAAGGGATCTGGAGAGTATGCCAGGGTGGTCCAAGAGAGGTACTTATGGGGGGCAGTATTACCGTATGATCAGGTATTAGTAGAGTCTCGCACACTACAAGCCAGACCATGGCATATGAGGTTGGGGATGGTAGATGCAGGGGTGTCTGAGGAGTACATGCAGTACATTGTGGCACATCCGATTCCTTGGATATCAAATTCAGGAGAGCTGATTCCAGATTTTGAGGAGGAGAGGGGATGGAGATGGAGGAGGAGAGGAGGTCGTAGAGTAGTAGGTGGACTAGGGAGAGGGGATGGTGGTTTTGGAGATGGTGGTGGTGGGGATGGAGGAGGAGGAGGAGGGGGTGGTGGTTTTGGAGGTGGTAGATTCGGAGGTGGAGGTGGGGGTGGTGGTCGATTACAGTGGAGAGGGAGAGGTGGGCAGCCATTGTGGCTATCTCAGGGACCTTTGATGTAGGGAGACATGAGATTAGGTGGCAGGGATGCAGATGAGGGACAGGTACCTATGGATACAGAGGAGGGAGCCACTAGAGAGGGAGCCACTAGGGAGGCACCTATGGATATGGGGGAGGGAGCTATAGATGGAGATCTACGAGATCATATGATAGGATATTTATAGAATCGAGTAGATGATTTGGAGGCAGAGGTAGCAGCTAGAGATGTTCAGTTGTTTGCGCAAGAGTCAGAGCTGACTGTGGTGCTGCGGGAGAGGGATGAGGTTGTGGAGAGATTTGTGGCATTCTAGGAGAGAGTATGGGTGGGAGCATGAGTAGGAGCATAGGGTCCTACTGGGGATGCGATGAGGGAGATGCGAAGAGCACATGAGGAGATAGATTATTGGTAGGGGTTATATGAGTAGGCGGTGCCATCTAGTCAGCGAGTACTTAGCTATTCACAGATGTCATGGGCGAGATCGTCTTAGAGGATGCAGAGCAGTGGTGGTGTGATGGGTCCTCCACGGAGAGATAGATTAGGTGATGCAGGGGCTAGTGGGGGTATGATGGGTCCTCCACGAAGAGATAGATTAGGTGATGCTAGGGCTAGTGGGGGAGCAGGTAGAGATGGGTGTGCAACATCTGGTTAGAGTGGCTTTTGAGAGAGCATTTTGTATGCATGTATTTTATCATTGTTATTTTGGACTATGTCTTGGATGGCTCTTGGTAGCTGATATTTTGGACATCATTGAACTCTAATACATGTATATTTGTGGCGATATGATATGATATATGAGGAGATCCCATATTTTGTGATGATATGCATTTTGATATGTATGAATTTATGCAGGATGATGATCTTATGATTTATGCTTTAGATGGATAGTTGTACTTGCTATATGCATGTGTTTATGAGTTGAGTCCTATACACATGTTTGTATGATGATTTATGCCTACATGATGTCTATATGCATGTTTTATGAATGTGATGCTAATGATGTATATGCAGGTTTATATATGTTTGCATGATGTGTTGGTGATGTAATGCCTTATGTATGTAATGCCATGATGATTATGTGTGCATAATAAAATGATGAATATGATGGTTTGTTTGGATTTTTATGTTTGATGAGACAATGAGATAATGATATGCAATGATTTTAGGATTTTAATGCGGTAAATGAATGATTTATATATGTAAATGCATCTAGATTTTGGTTAGATGAATGTAACAAATGTAAAGTACAAATGTTGAAATGATGATTTCTAAATGAACATGTATGAATAATATATGAACCTATGTGGAAACAAATGGTTTTGTTTATGAGTCTACTAAATGGTGAAAAATATGATGAAGTGATAATGATGATGCAATGATAATGCAATGCATGGGTAACTGCATCTTAATGTAATTTAAAAGGTAGAATGAATGCATTTTTGTAATGAATCCTAAATGAAATGAAATGAATGAGTATAAGGATATACTAAATGAATATAATGAATGCACTTAACTAATGGATAGATAAATGAATGTATGCAATGATAAATGATGATAAATGATGATAAATTATGATTGGTAACTAACACTAAATGAATGCATAATAATGATTAATACAATCAAGAACAATTTTATCCTATGAATGAATCTAAACATCATGATTATGCAATGAGGAAATGATATAATAAGACTAATGTCAATAAATGAACTATATGTAATTTTATGCAACTAAATGATATGAAAGGCACTCGATGCAAATGCAACTAAATGTAATGATGATGATATGATCATGATAGATGAATGCAAGGTTGTTTTAGACTTTGCATGATGCACTGATGATGTATCAGAGTACTCTGTCATGATTGTATCTAAGACCAATTCAATTTTCACATAATTGTTCACATTAATTTTGTTTACACTTGCACACAAAAATATGTATACGATTAATGAATGAGTAAATGGATGGGCGATATGCAAAGGAATTCCATATAAACAGATGAGATGAAATGATGATCCATAGTGCTTTATTTTCATCATTGAGCTTTTAAAATGTTGTAAGAAAATACAATCAACTTGACATAATGATTCAAGATGACCTGAGTAGTTCTTACATGAATTTTGATATAGCAAGTTAATACAAGCAACTTGATATAATGGATCAAGTTGACCTGAGTATTGCTTGCAGAACAGACAAGGATTATCTCCTTTCACGCATGACTTGGAATGTCCTCCTTGATCTTTTGCCGATCATATCTTGAGACAAGTTCATACCGTAATCAGAGATAAACCATTTTGGATGAGGCAATAGGAACCAAGGATGGAGCATGGTACCTGTAAGCAAACAACATATATAAAGAATAAAGAATATGGACCCTCAATAATGGTTCATGCTCATATGGTCGAGGTATATGCTGTAGTCAACAAGTCATAGTGATCCATGACTATGTTTCACATAAGATCATGTAGCTTAGTGAAATTCCCACGTAGACACCATTAGTACATGCCCAAGTACTTCATTGGAATAATTCGTAGAAGATACACAAACAATGTTGTAGGAACCTGATGTATATATAAACGAATGAATAAACGACAAATCAACCAAGTACTTGAAAGCTTTAAACAAAATTTTCTTGTCAAAGAAAATGTCATTTTGTCTTTGTTTTTGGTAAGGAAGGATGCATCCTTGTTTAGACAGTTTTGCGTGTTTGATGTTGATTGTTTGGTTGATCGGATAAGTGGTCATTTGTTGGAGTCTTTCACAATGTTTGCTTGGTATCTACTTTGAAAAACATATGTACAAGGTCTTGCCATGTTTTTTTTGTTTTGATGTTTTCTAATGTTTTTGGATTTTGTGAGATAGTTTTTCAATGTTTTTGGTATTTGGATGATTTTTTTGAATATTTTTGGAGTTTTTGCAATTGTTTTGAATATTTTTGAATTTTGTGAGATAGTTTTGAACGAAGAACCAATGAATCACAAGATAATGTAGAATCCACTTCCATCAACTAGATTAAGGGCATTGCCCCCAGTTCAAGCATGACTATGAAAAAGCGGGATGCCAGACGCATGAAGTACTATCCTTGATTGCAGATCAATAACAAGCCATGACTTTGGACGGATGGATGAATGGATGAAATGAATGTGATCGCAACAAGTCTGAAAGACAATGGAGCCATAGCCTTTACGAGTGATGCCTATTTTCCAGGTTTTCACCATCGCTCTTACCCAAGGTGCCACCGGAGTGGTTTGTTCACCGTTTGGATGCAGGATTTTTCTTTACTATTTTGATGTTTTTGTATTTTCTTCAGGACATTTTTCTGAATGTTTTTGGTGCTTTTCTGGATATGTATGGGAGCCCGATGCTCTACGCAACTTATGTATAAAACTTTTTAAGGTGCATGTTGTTGACCGAATCTGCTAGCGGTTCTCCTTCTGAAGTAACCAACTGATATGCCCCAGACCCAAATACAACAGTGATAACATATGGACCCAGCCAATTTGATTCAATCTTTCCCTGATGTTCTCGATTGGGTTGGTTATGAGGATTTTATTGAAGAACAAGATCACCTACCTCGAATGTACAAGGTCTAACACAATGATTATAGCTTCTGCTCATGCACTGATGATAGGCCTTGAGGTGATTGTATGCAGCTTGTTGTTTCTCATCAAGTAGCTCTAAGTCTTGGAGACAGGATACTCTGTATTCTTCATCATTGATGAGATTGTGCAAGGAAACCCATAGAGATGGTATCTCGACCTTAATAGGTAAGATAGCTTCTGCACCATAGACTAGTGAGTAGGGAGTTGTGCCTGTAGGGGTTCAAATGCTAGTTCGATATGCCCATAATGCTAGATTCAATTGAACGTGCCAATCACGACTGACATCATTGACTGTCTTCTTGAGGATTCTTAATATGTTTTTGTTTGATGCTTCAATGTGACCATTGCCTTGTGGGTAATAGGGAGTGGAAAAGCAGTGTTGGATGTGGAATTTCTCACAGAGCTCACGAACATCCTAATTTTTGAAAGGAAGATCGTTATCTATGATGATGGACATGGGTACACCATACCGACAGATGATGTAATTAAGGATGAATGAGGCGATTTGCTTGCCAGTGACTTGGGTAAGTGGAACAAATTCGATCCACTTTGTGAAGTATTCGGTGGCGGTTATAATGAATTTGTGGTCGTTGGATGAAGATGGATGGATTTTACCCACAAGGTCAAGGCCCCATTGACAAAAAGGCCATGGTGTTGTGATTGGTTGCAATTCCTATGCTAGTGCATGTATCAGGTCTCCATGAACTTGGCATTTCTTGCACTTTCTGACAAAGTAGTAGGAGTCTTTTTCCATAGATGGCCAATAGTATCTAGTGCACAGGAGTTTCTTGGCTAGTGATGGACCGCTTGCATGAGTTCCACAAATTCCTTCATGTACCTCTTCCAAGGATTTTGTTATCTCATCCTGTTCCAGACATCGAAGGAGAGTACCATCAAGACTGCATCGGTATAGGGTTTCAGCAACAATGGTATATCGAGTGGTTTGGCGAATGAAGGTTTTACGTTGGTTATTTGATTGGTTAGGAGGAAGTGTGTGATCATGGAGGTAGGTGTAGAACTCACCGTACCATGGGGATTCGGAACCGAGAAGGCGACATATCATCTTAGATTCGGGGATATCATAAGTGGGAATCCAAATTTGTTCTACCAAGAACTCGTAGCATGTTGAGTTATGTGGAAGATCTAGGAGAGATGCAATGGTATCCATAGCATCAGCAGCTCGATTTTGATCTCTTGGTATCTGCTCAAAGGTGATAGTAGTGAATGATGTTTTTAATTTGTCTACCATTTGTTTGTATGACATGAGTTTGTCATCCTTGGTCTGATATTCATCTGTTGCTTGTCGGATGACTAGTTGGGAGTCGCCATATACTTGTAGTTCTTGTAACTTCCATTGTATGGCTAGCTTGAGTCCTATGATCAAGGCCTCATACTTAGCTATGTTGTTTGTGCATGGGAATGTGAGCCTGTAAGACTTCGGGATGCTATCACCTTGAGGTGTGATAAACAGAATGCCTGCCCCCGAGCCATGCCTAGTGTATGAACCATCAAAGTATAGTTTCCATGGTTGTGCTGCTGTGATCATGAATATCTCTTCATCTAGAAAATTGGGAATGAGAGGATGATCGCCTATGAGGGGAGCATCGACTAACTGATCTGCAATGACATGTCCTTTGATAGCTTTATGGTCCACATACTCGATGTCAAATTCACTTAGAATCATCACCCATTTGGCCAAGTGACCTATCAATACTACTTTGCAGAGTAAATATTTGAGTGGATCGATCTTTGCAATTAACTATACTTTATGTGTCAACAAATAGTGCCTCAGTTTAGTGGCTTCTAGGATTACTGCTAGGCAAGCTCGCTCAATAGGTGTGTAATTGAGTTCATAGCCAACCAGTGTTCAAGAGATGTAGTAAACAACTCACTCTTTCCCTTCTGCATTATGTTGTGCCAATAGTACACCCAATGCTATATTTGTTGCTGATATATAGAGTAATAAAGGCCTACTTGGATCTAGTGGAGTCAGTAATGGTGTATTCATGAGATAGCCTTTAAGCATCTGGAATGCTTGCTGGCATCTGGTATCCCACTAAAAGTAGATGTTTTTGTGTAACAGGTGTGTAAAGGGATGACACTTATCTGCCAGTTGTGCAATGAATCTTCGGATGGATTGAAGTCGCCCTTGTAGTGTCCTTAGCTGGCTGATGTTCTTTGGAGGTGGCATGTCCATGATTGCTTTGACCTTTGCAGGATCGACCTCAATACCTTTGTTGAAGACAATGTATCCTAGAAGCTTCCCTAAGGTTACTCGAAAGACACATTTCTTTGGGTTGAGTCGAATATGATATTGTTCTAGTCTATCAAAGATTTTCTCTAATATTTCCAGATGACCTCTTGTGAGTGATTTCTCCAGTAAGTCATCAACATAATCTTCCATTATGGTAAGCATCATGTCATGGAAGATGGTAGTCATTGCTCGTTGAAAGTTTGCTCCTCCATTCTTTAGACCAAAAGGCATTACATTCTAGCAGTATGTTCCACATGGACATGTGAAGGTCATCTTATATTGATCCTCTAGTGTGATCTTTATCTGGTTGTACCGGGAAAATCCATCCATGAGTGAAATCATGTCATGTCCTACTGTTAGGTCCACTATTATGTCGATGTTTGGTATGGGGAAGTCATCTTTAGGACATGCCTTGTTTAGATCTCTAAAGTCAGTACAGATATAGATGCCCCCATTTGGTTTGCCAATAGGCACAATATTGGATATCCAATCTGCATAATCAATTGGTCTAATAAAACCAACGTCTAGGAGTTTCTTAAGTTCTGCTTTGACTAGTACTGCAATCTGGGGATGCATCTTGTGAAGTTTCTACTTGACAGGTTTGGCTCCTTCTACAATAGTGAGGCGATGCATGACTAAATCAGGATCAAGACTAGGCATGTCTGCATATGACCATGCAAAGTTGATCTGACGCTTCTGGAAGAACTCTACAAACTTAGGTTGTTCCTCTGGAGTTAAGAGAGATGCCAGATGTATGTGGTGAGGAGTTTTAGGAGTCCCCACATTGTATTCTTTGGTCTCTTTAATGAGAATTGTTGATCATTCTTGTTGTGTACTAGAAGGGAGAATGTCAAACCTTTCATCCTCAGGCGCCTCAGAGAGGTTTTCACTGTTGGATATGCTCTTTCTTTTTACTTTTGTGGGATCAAATAGTGCCACAGTGTGGTTTTCACTAGAAGATCCATGTTTTATTGTTATATTTTTGCAGCTGAAAGGTTTGGCATATGCCTCAAAGTATGTTGCACTATTAAGTTCAATGGTGAATCCATCTTTGTGATCCCTGCTTGGTATATTATCCCGTAGTTCCAAAAAGTCAATGATCACCTCATCATTTTGTAAAAGGTCAAGACATGGGGGATTAGGTTGGTTCCATTCGATGAGTTCATGATGGATAATGGGCATTACCTCATTGATTAGGTTAAGTTTGTTAGATGTATCAGTGAGGGTTAAGACATTGTGGTGAAGGTCGTTGATG
This sequence comes from Cryptomeria japonica, assembly GCF_030272615.1. NCBI lineage: Eukaryota > Viridiplantae > Streptophyta > Pinopsida > Cupressales > Cupressaceae > Cryptomeria > Cryptomeria japonica. Next base: position 688,021,843 of record NC_081414.1, read on the forward strand.
GTACTCTCCCTATCAGAATTAGGCGTAGGATGTGACATAGGGTCTTTGGAAGAAATTGCCAGTTCAGGAACCCAAGAGGTATTTATTTGTGCTTCTCCGTAAATAGGGATGTCTTTGCGGGGTGGAGGTGGTGATGTGTCTTTCCCATCTGAAGTATTAAGTTGTATGGAATCAAATTCCCATTCATGTGAGTTAGTCTCTGAGTTACTTTCTAGTATCCGATTACTATACCATACTGGGATGTCCTTTGAGTTAAACACTGCAGGTGTGATTGGTTTTGTAGATGAAATGATTGGTGTTGTAGGAAGGATTATGGGGATCAATGAATCCGATATGAGGAGTATTGGTATTGTTGACTCTATTGCTTCTTCTGGAATTGCCAGTGTTGTCGATATTGCTAGGATTTTTTATATAGTTGTTGCTGCTAATGATGCTTTTGATGTTATTGGTGTTGCTGATGGAGTTACTAGTTTTTTTGGTGGGATGATTGGTGTTGTGGATGGTTTTATTGGGATTTTTAGCCTCGAAGGGGTAGTTGCCATGGTGTTTGATGCTTCTTTTATAATCAAAGGTGACCTCTTTGTAATAGGCTGATATAGAGGTTAGTTGGGTTTTCCTTTTAATCTGAGCTTAGGAAGGATCTCCTTTTGAAAGCCTAAGCCTATATTATCCTTGGGCTTTAATTTCGGCTACAGTGGTTCATGTCTTCCTTGCTTGCAAGGTCCCAAATCACTCTGACCATCATAACCCATTCTTTGCATAATTAGAAGGCCTTTGCCATACTGATCTGTGGGAAGCTTAGCTTGCGGAATATCGGTGGTGATGGGATCTTTATAGATCCATTCTGCTAAGTCCTCATCTCTGGTCTCTTCTTCTTGACTCTTTCCAAGGATGAATGGCATCAAAGTACATGTTGGCTTGACTAGTGGCATTTGAAGTAACCGTTGAGGTTTTCTATGTGTTCTAGGAGAAGTGGGCATTTGTCCAACACAAAAGAGTTGGTTGAGATTGTATTCCCCAGGACCTTCCTCTGCTATTTTCATCTTGAGCTTCTCTTGCTTGGGTATAGTGGTTTTTGAAATGGAAAGAGAGGCTGGACTTATGTATGATGTGGAGGAGATGGCTTCTCTATTGTTGGGAATGATAATTTCTGGTTGATGACTGATATTATGACAATATGCAAAGAGATTTGCATCTCCCAGGATTGTGATTTCTACACCATTATGCGGGAACTTGATACATTGATGGTAGGTGGATGGAATGGCTTGCATGGCATATATCCAAGGTCTTCCCAACAACAAATTGTATGGCAGAGGAAGGTCCAGAACCTGACATATGATGTGTTTCACCATGAGGCCCACTCGAATTGGTAGTACAATAGCTCCTTTTGATGAACGCTTTGCATCATCATAAACTTTGATTGTGATCTTCTTGCGGGGATCCACTGATTCAATTGCATATCCCAAAGCTGTGACTAATTGTAGAGTACAAATATTCAGGCCTACTCCATTGTCGATCAAGACTCGCTTGATCCTATGTTGGTTGATAAATCCTTCAATGTGGAGTGAGGCGTTATGAGGCTGCTAGAAGGATGTGTTGTCACTTTCAAAGAAAGTGAGACAAGGTGATGACCTCAGATTTCCAACCATGGCTTGGAATTGATCTGTATTTAGGTTTGCAGGGACTGACACCTCTTGGAGAGCTTGATCCAAGATTATTTTATGGGATGGAGATAGGCGCAATAACTCTAAGATAGATATCAGTGTGGGCGTTTTGTCTAATTGGTCCATAAGGTTATGCTGCTTTGGGATAGATGGGTGCCTTGTGGAGCCGCTTTTATGGTAATCTTGTTGCGACGTGTAACAACATTGCAAGTGGAGATGGGATTTTTGATGGTTATAGTTGCAATCTATTCACTGGCATCGTATAGGTGATTCACAGTGTAATTATACATGGCTTGCATATAATTGGTAATATCTATGTTTCTCACTGAAGTGGAAGGACCCCTTTGATCATGTGATGGAAGTGGATTTTTAAATATGAGATGATCATTGTTTTTTGTCTTTGGATCATGTCCTTAGATTTCGATTTCACCCCAGTCAATAAGATCCTAAATAAGATCTTTCAATCTGTGACAATTGCTTGTCTTATGCCCTTTTCCTTGATGAAAATCACAATGTTCAGTATCCCTCCTCCATGAAGGTTTGACTTGAGGTTCATAATTTGGTGTTTTGGGTAAGGTTACCATATTTTGAGAAACCAACTGACGTAACACTATTTCGATGGGTTCCCCTAAGGGAGTGTATGTTCATTTTGGTTTAAAATTTTGTTGACGTTGTCTGGGTTCGTCTTGAGATGTGGTGTGGCCCTGATTTGGAGAAGCAACTATGTTATTCTTGGGTGGGGGGTTCTGTCCTACAAATCGAACCACAGGTTGTGCACTTTTGATAGTTCTTGCATCCACAACCCCGTCATTGATGATGTTTTTGTTTTTGTTCCAGAAGTTAGGCTTGTCACTATTGGAGTGCGGGCGAGGACCATCCTTTGGCTCATTATATATCTTGATAAGCCCTTTTTTTATGAGAGCCCGCTCACATTTTAAACCTTTGGTGATCATGTCATTGAAAGAGTCCGTGTCTTTGACATCAAGGTGAAATTATATTTCGTCATTTAAGTTGGGAATAAATATTTCCACTAGTTCTTGTTCAAGTAACTGAAGACAATGTCTGCTAGACATTTGACGCCATCGTTGCAGAAAGACTAAAAATAGCTCACCTAGTTTTTGTTTAGTGTTACATAGATCAACCATTGTGATATCACATTCAATGTTATGTGAGTAATATGCCAAGAATTTCTAGATGAGTTCTTTAAATGTCCTAATGCCACCTGGTAATCGGGAAAACCATGATGTGGTTTTTCCTCCCAAGCTTTGGGGAAAAAGTCGCATTAGGTATGTATCCTCGTATGCCACTTCGAGGCAAGCTGAATGGAATTCTTGAACATGATCCCAAGGATCTCCTTTTCCTCTATATTTTTCAAACTTGGGTGTTTCAAACCCTCGTGGAAAAGGTGGCATATGAAGGTTCCTATAAAAGGGATAGGGACCAATGTCATTGAGTGAAAATTGATTAGTTTTCACATCACTATGAAGTTGTTGGGCGAGATTCTCGACTTGTTTCCGCAACATGTCTATTTCATTTGGAGGAGGAGGAGGTCTGTGATTACCTTGATGAAGGTTATATCTGATGTGATCTCAACCTCTTTCATCCTCATTATGACTTTGGCATTTTGATGCTTGTCTGAGTTGTGCAACATTAAAGTCAGAGGGTAGTTTAGCCCCCTCTTGAGAAAGTCTTAAAAAGTGAGCATCCGCATTACTCTTGAGTATCTCATCAAAAAGTATATTGAAGAGAGGGTTGTGTTGTGCCCTTTCTATCACTGCAGGAGTAGGAGTACTTGGGTTGTCATCATTTACATTTCCTCCAAGGGCTTCTTGGAATTCATTGATATTTTCATCCTCTTCTTCCTCAATTTCTTGTTGTCTAGACCTTGATCTGGTATGAGCCATTTTGTTTACAAGTTTTTGTTGAAGTTTGATGAAAATAATGATGAGTTGGTGATGAAATGAAAGATTGATGTTTGGTGAAGTACTTCACATACAGATCTCTAGCACTAAAGGTAAATGTTACTAAAGTCCTTTCCTGAATTGCTTGTTATGTTTGATTGATAAAGTTTGATGTGATAAGGTTTAGAGAGATCTGAGATGTGTTACAGACTCAACTACCTAGTAATGAGAGGATTCACTCATAGACTAGTTTTAACCTGCGTAGAAATGTCTCTTAGGATGAGTTTATCCTAGATGTAGAGACAATTCTAAAAGTGATTTGTTTATGTTTGTTTCAAGCAATATCGAAAATAGAAATTAGGACAAAAACCTCTTGATGTTTTGAGAGTTGGAAGTGGATTTGATGAGATATGGATATGATAATGGATGAAATGTGAACTTCAATACAAACTTTGTGTTACAAAAGGAACAAACTCTTCCTCTTCTCTTTCGGAAGTTGGTGGTTCTTCCTGAGCTACGTTATATGTGATGCAAATGTTGGGAAAGAAATCAGGATTGATCTTGCCTCCTTTGTTTTTGTGATAACTCAAAGCACGATATTGTATAAAAGCTCAGCAGTTTAATGACTATTGATCAAATTCATTTGATTTCCCTTGAAGATATAGACACATGCGACATAGGAAGGTTCTATGAGAGACAAAGATTTGTCTATTAAGATAGAAGAATTTCCTCCTTTTGATAAGATCCTTTGAGCTCAATGGTCTTTTCTTCAAGTTGATGTGTTGATGAAGATTCTTCTTTCTCAAGATGTGAAGAATGGTCATATAGTTTGATACTTTTGATGTTGCTCTTGGTTTTTTTATTTTTTGAAAAATGTTTGTGTTGGATGAATACTTGTTTTGATTTGGGTTTATGATGTTTTTTTGACAAGAAAAAAAAGCAAGCACACAAACACAAGAATGTTGTCTCAAAAGGCACAAATAGGTATGGGTCTAGATCAACCCAATCTTTTGAACTTGTTATAACCCTTTCCTTTAATGTAGTTTAGGTGTTTTTACAAAGCCTGAAGTTGGCTCAATTTGTACTTGGTCTTGACTAAAATGAAAACACTTCAAACACTCTTTATCCCTAAGGTCAAATGGCCAGTTGCGATAATTTCAGCCCACATCTTGATATTTCTTTGACTTTGGTACTACATATCTTATGAATCCTGTCGTGGCAGGTAAGGATGTGATATACTAATTCTTGCATGAGCATAACAAATATATGATCCCTATGATGGGGGAGTCACCACTTTCATCAAGCCACAAGTGACTTTTCAAAAAGCTATGTTTCTACTCAAGGAAATATGTATGGTAGGTATCTTGGGAGCAAAACCATCTATGCTCCTGCACCATATTTATCACAAATATCCTCAATCAATAGAATGGGTGGGCTACTACATAAAGGTGTTTAGTATTGTTCGATGTTTTTGGACATAAGTTCATTCTGCAGTGACTCCCTTAAGAGCCTTGTAACTTGTGGTGGGGCCCATTTGTCCTTTCAGCAAGTTACACTGTAGGAACAACTATACCCAAGGCTACAACTTTCGCTCACACCTGATTTCTATAGCGGCTAGAAGGATTTACCACACGAGGTCATTCCCAAGAGTGATGTGTCTCTTGGCAGGCCTCTCTTAAAAAGATATAACTTGAGTGTTACTAACACTTTTTTCTTGCACCTAGGACCACGAAAGCCAAGGGAGAGGATAGTGTGTGTTAGAAGTAGGACCACTCGACCAACTCTTTTGCACAAGTGTGCCAATCACAAAATACACTTGTTCTTTTTAACTTGTCATTGCAATGATGTTCTATCTAATTGGAGATGTTGCTCCAACAATCATGATGTTCTTTTTAACTTCAAAGGCAATATGTTTGAGTAAACTAGAATTTGAAATCCTGGTCAACTTAATGAAAAACACATTTGCATGAAGTAAAATCATTTTGCAACAAAGAGTGACACAAATTGATTGTTCTTTTTACTTGCCCAAAATTGAAGTGTGGATTGTGATTTTTAAGTTTGATGCAAGAAAGAAAAATTTGTCTTGTTTTGTTTTAAGCACCAAAATAGAATGTATCCCTAACTTGCAATGAAAGCAAATTTTTGTTGTTGAGTTTTTAGAGCACCAAAACAAAATGGATCCTAACTTGCAAGGAATGAAATTTGTGTTGTTGATTTTTAGAGCACCAAATGAAAGTTTTTGATTTTAAGTAACAAATGGGGTTAGTTTAAAACCTGCACATGAAGCAAAAGGTTAGTACAATCCGACCATATGGTGGGCTTCCACAAGCCTAAGAAAATTTATTTTATCGGTTACATGGCCTTTTTACAACGTTCTGTTACAATAGCACTATTTTGTGTGAAAATAGAAGTGCTACTTAATACAAACGCGCTAAAACGTGGACAAAAGCGCTAAACTAAAAATGTTAACAACAACAACAAGTGTGCTAAAACATGGACAAAAGTGCTACTTAAGACTCAAAAGCGAATAGTGCCAAATTTGAGACAATAGCACTATTGTAAATACAATAGTGCTAGAATATTAAATTACAATAGCACCAAAGCATGAGCAAAAGTGCTAAAGTGCGACCTGTATGTCAAGTTAAATAGTAAAAATTGTTAGTTTTGTAAAAAAGAAATGTTTCTGGGTGTTGGATTCACGTCGGGTTCACCAAATGATTCTCTACAAAATGGGCAAGTGTTAGATTAAAGCATGTGGCTGTATAACACACAAAAACAACAAGAAACAAGGATCAAAGTTAGTGTTATTCAACCAAAAACTAATCTAAGCAGACATATCAAAAGACACTAAAAATATGATAAGGGATTTAACTATGGAAGTAAATACCACAAGACATCTCCAAATTCCTTTTATCATGCTCTTAGCTCCTTCTCCTTTGTTCCTTTCCTCTCCAAGTTCCAAATTAGTGTAGCTCTCAGCAGCTTTTTGCACTATGGATGCTTATGGAGGTTCAAGATTGTAGATGATTAACTATGCTATGCAAATGTAAAACAAACTTAATTAGACATGGTATGAAAATGAACTAAGATTTATTTTAGTCCAAAACGACAATATACGTGATTTATGCTAAATGCTCTCTAAAATTCACTATAGATCAAATGCATACAAGTTTTCAGGATCATGACTATGAATGCTAAATGGTTGAGGATTGAGAATGCTTGAGGATTTGAAAATGAGGAATGTGATCTCTATTTATAGGAAAAATGGAGCAATGGATGGTTGAGATTGAGTAATCTCAACAAGGGTCAGGATTGAATGATATTCAATCCATGTGAGGGCTTTCAACCCAATCCTAGGATGACAAGTGTCAATATGAGATGGGTTGATAGGAGAGGGAAGAAGCATTAAATGCTTGACATGACCTGAAGGTTAACTTGGGAGTTAAGGTCAAGGTTGGGTTGAGTGAATAAATTCTTTATTCAAAGAATAAAGCTCTTATCCAATGGATAAACTCTTGTGCAAAGGTAAAAGGGATAACCATGGTCAAAATAATAAATGCTTGAGGAGACACATGAGTCACATGAGGGTTGAGTTAGGGGTTAACCATAAATGGTCGTGTAAGAGCCATAAGTGGTTTGGAAGACTTTAGAGGTTAAATTGTTGAACACACAAAGCATTAAATATTTTTCAAAGACTTTGAAGTCTTTGAGAAGTGACTCCAAGTTGCTTAGAAATGTGACAATAATTAGGGGATGGATTAGGTTAATTAGGAAGAGTTTATAAGAATCTAGAAGGGGGTTTAGGAGTGCAAGTGGATTTGGTGGGTGAGGGGAAATAAGATTTTAATTAAAATAAAATTTATTTATTTCAACTTGTGGTTGCAACTTGCATTTATAGGAAAATGCAAGTGGGGGGATTAATGATTTAAATAAATATTTTATTTTATTTATTTAAAAGAGGAAAGAGGATTAAATGAAATAAATAGATTTATTCATTTAATTGATTGTGAATTTGGTTTAATGAATTAATTAAAATAAATTGAATAATTTATTTAATTAATAGGAAAATGTTTTGAAGATGAATTAATTAAATATTAATTTAATTAATTGATGGCTCGTGGATTTTTAATCAAATAAATAGCAAATATTTATTTAATTAAAATGGACAGATTTATGTGACTACAATTTTGATTTTCTAGATTTCCAAGGTAGAGGTGGGGGTTCCTCGCATGATAGAGAGGGTGCACAATGTGATCCAAATCTCCCACCAAGACCCTTGGCCAGACCTATGGTGGAGCATGTTATTATTCCTTCCATTGTGAAGGAGAGTATTGAGGTCAAAACTGTAGACTTGATTAGCTCACTCACTCAGACCCTTATACAGTATGCTAGGCCTCTAGTAGAGGGTGATGTGAGTGATGATGTTGATTCATCTAGGCATCAAGTTCTAGCTCATTTTTGTTGATCTTGTGGTTCTCTTTGCACTTATGATCCTAATAGTTCTGAGAATGCACGTGCACGAACGGAGTTTGCTACAGAGAACATTGTCATGATAGAATCCTTGCTAAACGAAACATTTGGCATTGATACCCAAGAGAATTTCATTACAAGTTCATTTCATTCTTTTTATTAAATCTTATATGTAAATTTGAGAATATATCTAAATTAGTAAATTATTATGATAAAAAATCAGGGTCAAAGTGTTCACAATAGTAGCAACATTCCTGCAACACCCTTTTTCACTACTTCGTCGATTCCACAGGTATACAACGAGTGAAGAAATATAATTATTATATGTAGATAGTTGAACCTTATGTGAATGATTTTCTAATTACTCATTTTGGATGTCAAATAGTTTGATGCTAGAGCTTCAACATCAACACCTCGTAGTGTATTTCATCGACAATCTTTCACCCAAGTAAACAATTTATCTTTAATGTTGTTATTAAATAATATACATAGTTTTGGCAATTAATTAATATACTTTGTTTAATTTTTAGGTGTTGACATCAGAGACTCCTCCTCCTGTCCACACATCAATGGAGCGTGGTGTTGCTGCAGCAGTAGCAAGTTCAACTGCTTTAACAAAAGTATGAGACATATTTGTAAATTTAGTAAATTTAACATTACATTTGTTATCTTAATAATATGTTATTGAAAATTTTAACGACACTTGTATTTAGTTTAATTTATATTATGATGCTTACAGGAGGGGCTTGTCACTCTAGATCATGAAGGTGCACCTATTGTGGATAAACATCATGATTATTTGTATGCGGTAAGTGACTATTCTATTATATGTCATTCTAAAATTCAATTTTTGTATATGCTAACATCATTATTTTCATTGTATCAGGTGGAGTTACAAAAAAGTTTGGAGAGGAGGTCAAGTGGACGTACTCGAAAGACACTTGCATCATATACATCTCCATCCCCTCGACAGACAAAGATATCTCATGATCTGTTTCCTTCCCCTAGAGGGAAATGAATAGAATAGGGTCCTATGTTCTATGCCTATATGACAATTTTGAACATATGTTTTCTATTATGAATATGTGACATTCTATCGCCATATGTCTTTTGGCAAGCTCCTATTTGACTTTATTGGATACCATGTTGTATGCCTATATCACAAATTTGAACATATATTTTGTATTACGAATATGTGACATTCTATGTCCATATGGCTTTTGACAAGCCCCTATTTGACTTTATTGGATATCATGTTGTATGCCTTTATAACAATTTTGAACATATATTTTGTTTTATGAATATGTGAAATTCTAAGTCCATATGGCTTTTGGCAAGCCTATTTGTTTGTATTGGATATATTTGATAGTTTTAATAGTATACAATCTTGCATGGATTTGTAGCTTTTTGGTTAATGCAAATCATTTATCATGGTTATCCATAATTGCAGTAGAAATGATTAGATGAATAATTGCACAAAGTTTATTGTTACTTAAGCTTTGAACCTAAATATGTGTTTGTAATCCAAGACACAAGCTTATGGAGATCAACACAAATTAAATAGTTATAGTCGAAATAAGGTTATATAAAGGAAACATGGAAAGAACCAAAATTAGACAATGTAAGACACCATTGTACCAATACCCATTCTAAAAAAATTGCATAGCCCATAAACTTATATTCATCTAATGCATGCACTTAGGTGATTTCGCTGCTAGGGTGTGGCCCGCAATGATTGGGCGAGTTGGAGAGAAAAAAGGAGGCATTCCCAGCATAAACCCAGCCACCCTGATGCATACAAGCTGACGGTTTGATGCCGCAACATGACCCCGCAGGATCAGACGGGTCGTTCTTATGATTAATGGGCGCTGAGAAATGTGATGCCAAATATTGACAACTTTGAGCACTTGGGCGATTTTGCTGCTAGGGTGTGGTCCGCAATGATCAAGCGAGTTGGAGAGAAAAAAGAAGGAATTCCTAGCATAAAACCAGCCACCCCGACGCGTATGAGCTGATGGTTCGGTGTTGCGACGAGCGGATTGAAAGATGGCGCAATGCGCAACTTTTCATTGAACTCATCTGACACTTTTTGTCGCAACTGAAAAAGAGTCGCCACGAGCAACTGGATCCAAGTCTACCAAAATTGAGAGAGGCTTTTTTAGAGTGCCATAATATGACACCGCAGGATCAGTCGGCTCGTTCTTATGATTAACGGGCGTTGATAAACGTGATGCCGAATATTGACAACTTTGAGTAATTTGAGCACTTAGGCGATTTCGCTTCTAGGGTGTGGCCCACAACGATCGAGCAAGTTGGAGAGAAAAAACAAGGAATTCCTAGTGTAAACCTGGCCACCCCGACACGTAAAAGCTGACGGTTCGGTGCCACAATGAGCGGATTGAAAGATGGGGTATTGTGCAACTTTTCATTGAACTCATCTGACGCTTTTTGTTGCACTCGAGAAATAGTTGCCGCGAGAAGATTTTTTAGAGTGCCATAACACGACCCCACAGGATCAGATGGATCGTTCTTATGATTAATGGGAACTGAGAAACACGATGCCGAATATTGACAACTTTGAGCAATTTGAACACTTCGGCGATTTCGCTGCTAGGGTGTGTCCCGCAATGATCGGGCGAGCTGGAGAGAAAAAAGAAGGTATTCCTAGCGTAAACCCGACCACCCCAATGCATACGAGCTGACGGTTTTGTTCTACAACGAGCGGATTGAAAGATGGGGCATTGTGCAACTTTTCATTGAACTCATTTGACGCTTTTTGTCGCAACCGAGAAAGTGTCGCCACGAGAAACTGGATCTGAGTCTACCAAAACCGAGAGAGGATTTTTTAGAGTGCCACAACATGACCCCATAAGATCAGACAGATCATTCTTACATGTCACTAACATCGAGAAAAACCATGCCGAATTTTGACAATTTTTCACACTTTGAGTGATTGACAACAAATGAGCATTTTTTACATTTTTTACCATATTAGCAGGGTATACTTCACGAAATGATCCCATGTGATCTCTAATGGTCCAAAATGATATTATTTACATAAAATCACACAAAACAAGATAAAAACACAATTTTTTATATTACAATGCCTCGAGTAGTCAAAAATACAAGTCATGTACATATATCCAAATAAGATTGATATTATAATTTTTTACATTTACATTTAATCCAATGAACCATCTGGATCTGCTCTACTCTTTATCATGTCTAGTATGGCCTCATGGTCAGACTCACAAACCTTCCATAGGTTCTTGTTTAGTGGTCTACCCCCATATCTGATCAAATGAACATTTGAAGCTACAACAAGGTTAGAATAATGAAGAATATGTTGGCATTATGAGGACATGATGACATTGTATGTTGTCATTGATGTCAATAACCAGTATATATGACGAGAGAACTGGCATGTTGATATGACTTGAGAGAACCGGCATGTTACCAAGAACCGATATATGTGAGAACCGGTATAACATTGTGAACTGGTATGTGTGCCAAAGTGAAGTGGTGTGTCTATTCAAGGTGAACCGGCATGTTGATATGAGAACCGGTACATAGAAGCTTTGTATGACTACTGGTTGGTAGTCTCAGGGGTTCTGGTTGATGAGTTTCAAGCCTGTGTGACTCAACCAGTGACTTTGTGTGATGAGTTAGCATTGCAATGAAGAATAGAATGTGTTGCCACATCAGCCTTGTGCATGTGAAGGATCTTGCATGAAGGAGATTGTTCATATCTACCTTGGGAATGTACGAAGTCTGTAAATGGTGAAAATATGTGATGGGTTATCAGCCACCATGAAAGCGGTAGAAAATGAACAATGGAGAACGTCTTGAGATTGGTTCAAGACTACTGCATTTAATGCAATATGATCAACGGTCAGGATTGAACCATTTGTATTGCTTAACCTAACAGGTTTAGGGTTTAGGGTTTATGCTACCGACCTGTCTGTTTCCTATAAGGTCGATGTTGTGTTTCTTTCTAAAGTTGTTGCCAAAAGTTGTGTGTATGTATCCAAGTGAAGAGATACATGATTCTTGCTAGACCAAAATGAAAGAAGTGATACCTGCAGAGTGTAAGTGCAGAAGGTGAAGAGGAGCTAAAGTGGATCTGCATTGGCATTGAGTGCTATTACTAGATCATTGTATACCTGTTGATCTCTAACCACTTCAACAGTTGGGAAATCCCTTAACTGGGTAGCTTTAACTGGCTTACTGTAAATCCTTTGACAGGGTGACTCAAAACCATTGAGTTCTTGAAATCCTCTAACAAGGTAACCTTTAACAAGGTTCAACCCTTCACCGGGTATTCTAGCCATCCCTTAACCGGGTGATCCCTGATAGGATCGATTCCTAATAGAACCTATTGTATCAGTCTTTAACCGGACAAGGCTCCTAACAAAGCGGAATTCTAAAGAGTTCAAAACAGCTTGTGGGTATTCATCCCCACCGTGGTTTTTCCTAGTTGGGTTTCCACGTAAAAAATCTGTGTGTCATGTGTGGTGTTTTTCATGTGATGGTTCAGTGTCTTGTGTCTGATAGTAAAATATGTTGTACTAGCTGTTATTATGTTTTTGATGATAGATTACTTGTTTATGCACTAGGGTGAAATAGAAATGAAGTATTAGATTGTATGAAAAGATAAGTGTCAATCGGTTTATGCTTGTCTCAGTTACTCTAGGTTTAGCCGATTGTACTTTGTTTAAGACCGGTGTTATTATTTGTTTGCCAAAGAGAAGTGTCTGCTAACAAACCGGTTCTAGGAATGTGTTTTTGCCTATACTGATTCACCCTGCCCCTCTCAGTACCGGTTTGGTACTATCCGTTCATCATTGAGTTATCAATTGGTATCAGAGCGTCCTCCAGGTCCTCTGTGTTGTAAGATTAACCGCTTGAGGGAAAGATCCTATTATAATGATGAAGAGGGAAGGTCCAAAGATCAACAGAGAGAATTTCAATATATGGAAAGACAAAATGAAGATATACATAAGAAGTATGGGTGCTCAACACTGGAGCTATGTTGAGAATGCCTTTGTTATTCCTACCGGTACTCTCATTGATAATCAAAAGAGAGAAATACAAGAGAATGGGCAAGTTATGGAAGCCCTAATCAGCAACTTATCTGACATTGAGTTTATTGATGTCCAGGATAAGGACAACCCCAAAGAAGTATGGGACACTCTTGAGAGTATCTATGGTGGTGATGAGCATGTAAAACAGGCTAAAGAAGAAAGCCTTAGGGGCAAGTTTGAAGACATGCAGATGGTTGAAGGAGAGACAATTCAACAATATGGAATAAGAATCAAAACTGTTGTCGGAGACATCAAGAGTGTAGGAGGAAAAATAGAAGATTCCACTGTGGTAAGCAAAGTGCTGAGATCCTTATTACTGGTCTATGCAATAAGGGTTGCTACTATTCAGGAGTTGACATCAATAGAAAAGATTAAGGTATCCCTTGACTCCATCATTGCAAAGTTGACAGCCTACAAGCTAAATAGTTTTGATGGCAGTGTTCAAATGACTGAATCAACTTTTAAAGCCTTTGTTATATCATCAAGAAAAGGAAAGGAAGCACGCACTAGTGGTGAACCGAGATAGAGTAGAGAAATGGATGATGAGGAGATCCTGATGGAATTTGAAGCTCTTCTTGCCAGGAAACTTCGAAAAGGAACCGCTAAATACAGAGGTAAGCTCCCTTTGAAATGTTTTTCTTGTAACCGAATAGGACATATTGCTATAAACTGTCCTAATGGTGACAACAAGGAAAATTGGAGAGGTTCAAGAAATTCAAAGGAGGAAACCAGTGAAACTGCTTTGTTGCAGTTGATGAAGGTGTCACAGATGAGGAATTAGAAGATGAAGAGAATGAAGACATTGTGTTTGTTGTAGTAAAGGAAGATGTGTCAGACAAGAAGGCTCTTGTCTCCCGCTTTGATAATTCCAATGAGTGGATTATTGACAGTGGTTGTTCTCACCATATGACTGGTGACCGGAGCAAGTTTCTATCTTTGGAAGAATATGATGGTAGTGTGGTTCGTTTTGGTAATGTTGCACCATGTATGGTTAAAGGAAGAGGGTCCATCTCTCTGAATGGAAAGAGTAGTGCTAAAAATGTATAGTGGGTTGATGGTCTTAGACATAACCTTCTGAGTGTTGCCCAACTAAATGATAGTGTTCTCACTCTGGAGTTCAAGAATAGAGTGTGCAGAATCAAAGGAAAGAATGGTGAAGTGGTGGCCACCGTATGCAGACCAAAGGGAGCTTATTTTAGTTGAATACAAATGTAAGTACATGTCTTATGGCTAAATTTGATAACATTATCAAGGCCAGTAAGACCAAGGCAGTCAGAGGATTGTCGGTGCTGAGTAAACTAGATAATACCTTATGCAGAGAGTGTCAACTGGGGAAAATGTCTTCCTCAACTTTTAAAGGTAAATCTTTCTCAACAAACAATTTACTTGATCTTGTGCACACTAATTTGTGTGGTCCTATGAAAACTAGGAGTGTGCAAGGTGATAGGTACTTTATGATTCTCACTGATGATTTCTCAAGAATGATGTGGGTCACATTCTTGAAAGATAAGTCTGAAGCTTTTGGAAAGTTCAAATCTTTCAGAGCATTAGTGGAGAAGGAAAGCGGTAAAAGAATCAAGTGTCTAAGAACTGATCAAGGAGGGGAATTCACTTCCAATGAATTCAACAAGTACTGTGAGGAACATGGCATCAAGAGGCAACTGTCTACCCCTCGGACTCCACATTAGAACGGCCTAGCAGAGAGGAATAACCAGACTGTGGTTGAAGCAACAAGAACAATGTTGATCCAAGGAAAGGTAGCTCACACCTTTTAGATAGAAGCAGTGAGTACTGCAATATACACAATGAACTGGGTACTCATCAAGAAAGGAAAAGATAAGACTCCTTATGAGTATTGGACCGGTAAGACTCCAGTAGTAAGGTACTTTAGAATGTTTGGTAGAAAATGTTATATCAAGAGGAGTGAACATCAGAGCAAGTTCGATGCAAAATGTGATGAAAGAATATTCCTAAGATATTCCACCAAGAGAAAAGCTCTTAAATACTTTAACAACAGGACTCAGAGAATTGTTGAAAGCATCAATGTTAGAGTTGTTGAAAACTCTGGAAAAACTGAGGAAACCGGTAGTAAGAAAGTAAGAGATGAACCAGTAGTAACCTTCTGGGAACCGGTTGCTAATTTGTCAAGTACCAGTAACAATGTTCCTCCATCGGTAAATGTTGATGCTGATGAAGATGAGGATGAAGAAGAAAAGCAAGAGGAATCAGGCAAGAGAATTCCTTGGTATGTCAAGTTGAATCATGATCCTAAGAAGATCATAGGAGATAAGGATGCAGGAATCCTTACAAGAAGAAAGGGAATTTGAGCCTAAATCATTCAAAGAGGCACATAAAGATGAAGACTGGATCAAGGCAATGGAGGAAGAACTTGACCAAATAGAGAAGAATGGTACATGGTCTTTAGTACCTAGACCAGAGCATAAAAATGTCATTGGAACCAAATGGGTTTTTAGAAACAAGCTAAATGAGGATGGCACAGTGGTAAGGAAAAAAGCTAGATTAGTATGTAAATGATATGCTCAAGAAGAAGGAGAAGACTATGGAGAAACCTTTTCTCTAGTAGCCAGATTGGAAGGAGTTAGTATGCTTCTTGTATATGCAACCTTTAAAGGATTCAAAGTATATCAAATGGATGTAAAATTTGCATTTCTAAATGGAGTACTTGAAGAGGAAGTGTATATAGAGCAACCAGATGGGTTTGCCCTATCTAAAGATAGTGACATGGTGTGTAGGCTACATAAAGCCTTATATGGTCTAAAGCAGGTGATAACTCAATGAAGAGCGAATAGTACCAAACTGATACTAAGAGGGGGGGGTGAATCAGTACAGACAAAAAATATAGTCCTAAACCGGTTTGACAACAGACACTCCAAATGACTGGCAAACAGTGACACCGGTTTGAAACAAAGTGCAACTGGTAAAGCTAAGAGCATTTGAGACAAGCATTAACCGGTTACTCACTTAGCTTTCCACTCAACTCAAGACTATACTACCATTTCACCCTTATGCATAAACAGGTAATCTATCATCAGATCATAATAACAGCTAGTTCAACATGTTTTATTGACAGGCATAAAACACAGAACCATCATATGCTTGACAAACAATAGCAAAGTGTCACAAGATAAAAGCATCACACATGACACACATATTTTTCACATGGAAACCCAACTGGGAAAAACCATGGTGGGGATGAATACCCACAAGCTATTTTTGAACTCTTTAGAAGTCCGCTTTGTTAGAAGCTTTGTCCTATTAAAGACATTACAATAGGTTCTGCTAGGAACCAATCCTGTTAGAGATCACCCAGCTAAGGGATGGCTACAATACCCGGTTAAGGGTTAAACCCTGTTAAAGGTTACCTTGTTAGAGGATTTCAAGAATTCAATAGCTAAAGGATTTTGAACTCAATAGCTTTGAATTACCCTGTTAAAGGATTTTCAGCAAGCCAGTTAAGGCTACCCTGTTAAGGGATTTTCCAACTGTTGAGGTGGTTAGAGATCAATAGGTATTACAATGACTTGGTAATAGCACTCAATGCCAATGAAGATCCACTTAAGCTCCTCTTCACCTTCTGCACTTACACTCTGCAAGTATCACTTCTCTCCTTTTGGTCTGGAAAGAATCATGTATCCCTTCTCTTGGATACACACATACAAATTTTGCCAATGACCTCAGAAAGAGACACAACATCAACCTTATACGAAAATAGATAGGTCGGTAGCATAAACCCTAAACCCTAAACCTATTCGGTTAAGGAATTCAAACGGTTCAATCCTGACCATTGAGAACACTACATTAAATGCAACAGATCTTGATCCAAACTCAAGACATTCTCCATCATCCATTTCCACTGATTTTATGGTGGTTGATAACCCATCACACGTTATCACTATTTTATAGACTGCACACATTCCCGAGGTAGATAGGAACAATCTCCCTCATGCAAAATCCTTCACGCACACAGGCTTACATGGCAACATGATCTGTTCTACTTTACAATGCTAACTCATCACATAATGTCACCAGTTGAGGCACACAGGCTTGAAGCACATCAACCGAAAACCCTGAAGTTAAGACTACCAACTGGTAGTCATACAATACTTCCATATGTCGATTCCCATAACTATATGTCGGTTCATCATGAACAAGCACACCACTTCACTTTGGCACAAATGTCGGTTCACAGTGTTATACCAGTTCTCACATATGCCGGTTCACACCTCTTCAACATATTGACATCAATGACAGCATATAATGTCATTATGTCCACATACCAGTTCACATAATGCCAACAATCTCCCCCTTTGGCATTGATGGCAATATACAAAGATATCTCTCCACTTTACATCTTCTCCCCCAATTTCTACAGATATCTTCTCCGCTTCACATCTTCTCCCCCTTTGACAACAATGTCAAAGTGAAGGCACAAGTTTCCCTATTCCATTATGTTGGTCCCCCTAAGGAGTAGCATCCTTCACACATCAATCCTGAAGAAAGATTTGACTATGCAATACATGACTGATGTGGAGCATATACCTTTAGTTCACCTCCGGAAGGGGTAGTACCCCTAATTCACCTCTTAAGTATATGAATGTAGTCTTTAGGAGAGGCTTGGTGAATATGTCTACTAACTGCTCCTTACTGGAAACATGCTCCAATGCAATCTCTTTGTTCTGAACCTTTTCCCTCAAGAAATGATACTTAATCTCAAAGTGCTTGGTTCTAGAATATAAAACCAGATTCTTTGAGATATTAATTGCACTAGTATTGTCACAAAATATACTTACCAGTTTAGATACAGGAACTTTGAAGCCATTTAATACATGCTTCATCCAAATTGTCTGAGTGCAGTTCATGAAAGCTGCAACATACTCTGCTTCCACTGTACACTGAGAGATACAACTCTGCTTTCTACTCATCCATGAGACCAATCTACCACCAAGGAAGAGTGCACCACCAGTTGTGCTCTTCTGGTCATCTACATTACTAGCCCAATCAGCATATGTGAACACTTCTAGGTTAAAATCATTATTGTATGGATACCATAACCCATAGTCAATAGTTCCTTTCAGATACCTAAGAATCCGCTTGACTGCAACCAAGTGTGATTCTCTTGGACTTTTCTGGAACCTTGTTGTAATGCCAACTGCATGTGCAATATCCGGTCTGCTATGCACTACATAATGCAACTTACCAATCATTGATCGGTATTCCTTCTCATCAACCAATGCAGAGTCATCCTCTTTGGATAGTTTACAACCAGTCACCATTGATGTACCAACCGGTTTGCTATCTTCCATGCTAAAGGTCTTCAACACCTCTTTGACATATTTGGACTGAGTGATAAAGATTCCATCTTTCATCTGTTGGATCTATAGTCCAATGAAGAACTTAATCTCCCCTATGAGTGACATCTCAAACTCTTTCTTCATCTCATCTGCAAAATTCATGACTCATCTTGTCATCTCTGCCAAAGATAATGTCATCAACAAATACCTCATAGATCAGGATCTGATCTCCTTCAGACTTCAAGTAGATATTTCTATCTTCACTTGTTCTCTCAAATCCAATCTTAACAAGATGGGAATGCAGGCGCTCATACCATGCTCTAGGTGCCTTCTTTAGACCATATAAGGCTTTATGTAGCCTACATACCATGTCACTATCTTCAAATAGGGAAAACCCATCTGGTTGCTCAATATACACCTCTTCTTCAAGTAAACCATTTAGGAATGCAGATTTTACATCCATTTGATATACTTTGAAGCCTTTAAAAGCTGCATATGCAAGAAGCATACGAACTCCTTCCAATCTCGCTATAGGAGCAAAGGTTTCTCCATATTCTTCTCCTTCTTCTTGGGCATATCCTTTGCACACCAATCTGGCTTTGTTTCTAATCACTGTGCCATCCTCATTCAGCTTATTTCTGAAGACCCATTTGGTACCAATAACATTTTTGTGCTCTAGTCTGGGTATCAAGGACCATGTACCATTTTTCTCTATCTAGTCAAGTTCCTCTTCCATTGCCTTGATCTAGTCTTCATCCTTATGTGCCTCTTTGAATGTTTTAGGCTCAAATTCAGAGATCATACATGAGTTTTCTCTGACTTTTCTTCGTGTAAGGATTCCTGCATCCTTATCTCCTATGATCTACTTAGGATCATGATTCAACTTGACATACCGAGGAATGGTCTTGATAGATTCCTCTTGATTTTGTTTTTCATACTCATCTCCATTAGTATCAGCATCTACATCTGTCGGTGTAGGAACACTGTTACTGGTACTCGGCTGAATGACAACTGGTTCCTAGAAGGTTGCAACCGGTTCACTTACCGCTTGCTCACTACCAATTTCCTTAGTTTTCTCAGAGGTTTCATCAACTCTTACATTGATGCTTTCCATAATTCTCTGAGTCCTATTGTTAAAACACTTGAGAGCTTTTCTCTTGGTGGAATATCGTAGCAATATTCCCTCATCACATTTCATATCAAATTTGCTCTGGTTTTCACTCCTCTTGATGTAACATTTGCTACCAAACACTCTAAAGTAGCTAACCACAGGTGTCTTATCAGTCCAATACTCATAAGGAGTTTTATCCTTACCTTTCTTGATGAGTACCTAGTTCATTGTGTAGACTACAGTGCTCACCGCTTCTCTCCAAAAGGTGTGAGCTACCTTTCCTTGAATCAAGATGGTTCTAGCTGCTTCAACCACAGTCCGGTTATTCCTCTCTGCTAGGCCATTCTACTATGGAGTCTGGGGGGCAGACAATTGCCTCTTGATGCCATGTTCTTCACAGTACTTGTTGAATTCACCAGAAGTGAATTCCCCTCCTTGATCAGTTCTCAGGCACTTGATGCTTTTACCACTTTCCTTCTCCAGTAATGCTAAGAAAGCTTTGAACTTTACAAAGGCTTCAGACTTGTCCTTCAAGAATGTGACCCACATCATTCTTGAGCAGTCATCAGTGAGAATCATAAAGTACCTATCACCCTGCACACTTCTAGCTTTCATAGGACCACACAAATCAGTATGCACAAGATCAAGCAAGTTTTCAGTAGTGAAAGATTTACCTTTAAAGGTTGAGGAAGACATTTTCCCCAATTGACACTCTCTGCAAAAGGTATTATCCGGTTTGCTTAGCACTGACAGCCCTCTAACTGCCTTGATCTTACTAGCCTTCATAATTTTATCAAAGTTTACATGGTAGAGTCTCCTATGCCATATCCAGCTATCATCAAATTTAGCCATAAGAAATGTACTTATATTTGCATTAAGATGAAATAGGCTACCTTTGGTCTGCATGCCGGTGGCCACCAATTCACCATTCTTTCCTTTGATTCTGCAAACTCCATTCTTGAATTTCAGAGTGAGTCCATTATCATTCAGCTGGGCAACAGTCATAAGGTTGTGTCTAAGACCATCAACCCAGTACACATTGTCAACACTACTCTTTCCATTCAGAGAGATGGACCCTCTGCCTTTGACCATGCATGGTGCATCATTGCCAAAGAAAACCACACCACCATCATACTCCTCCAAGGATAGAAACTTGCTCTGGTCACCAATCATATGGTGAGAACATCCACTGTCAATGATCCACTCATTAGAATTATCAAACCGGGAGACAAGAGCCTTCTTGTCTGACACATCTTCTTTGACAGCAACAAACACAATATCTTCATATTCTTCATCCTCTAATTCTTCATCTGTGACACCTTCGTCAACTACCACAAAATAGTTTCTCTGGTTTCCTCCTTTGAATTTCTTGAACCTTTCCAGTTTGTCCTTGTTGTAGCCATTAGGACAGTTTACAACAATATGTCCTATCTGGTTACAAGAAAAGCATTTCAAAGGTAGCTTGCCTTTGTATTTGCCAGTTCCTTTAGGAAGCTTCCTGGCAAGGAGAGCTTCAAATGCCATCAAAATCTCCTCATCATCCATTTCTATACTCTGTCTTGGTTCACCACTAGTGCTAGCTTCTTTTCCTTTTCTAGATGGTACAATAGAAGCTTTAAAAGCTGATTCAGTCTTTTGAATACTGCCATCAAAACTATTTAGATCATAGGTTGTCAACTTTTCTATGATGGAGTCTAGGGATACCTTAGTCTTGTCTATTGATCTTAGCTTTTGAATAGCAGCAACCCTTATTGCATAGACCAATAATAGGGATCTCAGGACTTTGCTTACCACAATGGAATCTTCTATTTTACCACCTGCACTCTTGATATCTCCAACAATGGTTTTGATTCTTATTCCATACTGTTGAATGGTCTCACCTTCAACCATCCACATATCTTCAAACTTCCCTCTCAGGCTTTCTTCCTTAGCCTGTTTTACATGCTCATCACTGCCATAGATATTTTCAAGAGTATTGCATAACTCTTTGGGATTTACCTTATTCTGAACATCAATAAACTCAATGTCAAATGAACTACTAATTAGGGCTTCCATGACTTGCCCATTCTCCTGCATCTCTATCTTTTGGTCATCGGTAAGGGTACCGGTAGGAGAAACATAGGCAGTCTCAACATAGCTCCAGTGTTGAGCACCCATGCTTCTAATGAATATCTTCATTCTGTCTTTCCATATACAAAAATTTTCCTTGTTAAACTTTGGGCCTTCCCTCTTCATCATTTGACTGGGATATTTACCTCACGCATTTAAGCTTAAAACACAGAGGACCTGGAGGACACTCTGATACCAATTGATAACTCAATGATGAGTGAATTGTACCAAACTGGTACTAAGAGGGGGGGGTGAATTAGTACAGACAAAAGATACAGTCCTAAACCGGTTTGACAACAGACACTCCAAATGACTGGCAAACAGCAACACTGGTTCGAAATAGAGTGCAACTGGTAAAGCTAAGAGCATCTAAGACAAGCATTAACCGGTTACTCACTCAGCTTTCCACTCAACTCAAGACTATACTAACTGTTTATGGTGAAAATGGATACAACAATGATAATATTGAAAGACTAAATGGATTCAACCACAAAACCCTAGCCTAACAACAACAAAGATCCACCATAACATATGAAGATTACCTAAGACAATGCAAATCAAATGAAATCAAAAAGATTATACCATCACATGTCCAATAGGGTTTGGATCTCCATTCTTCCTATCTCCATTGATCTTGTTTGATATATTTGCTCTCAGATTTTATGTGTGCACAAGAGCTCAACAAAGACTGGAATGTGGTTGCAAGTAGGATCACATATGAAAAGCGTAGTGTAGTCAAGTAGTCGGGTAGTTAGTTAGGGTTTAATAATAAAATAATCATCTCCTTATATAGAAGACACTATAAGAAATGGAGGGATAAGATTGAGAGGTGTAAAAGAGAAATGGTCGGCTATGATTAGAGGGTAGGTAAAGAAAATAATAAAATAATGAAAGGGTAGGTAGTGTATGAATTAAGAGATGAATGACATGTGTCATGTGTAGAAAAGGTTAATGAATTAATTAAATATATAAAAATTTATTTAATTAATAGAAGAAGTGGGATCAATTAAATAAATAAGATATTTATTTAATTTAGGAGAAGGATAATTTAAATAAATAAAGGTATTTATTTAAATGAGAAATAAGGCTAGAAGAGGATAAATGAATGAATTAAATAAATAAAGATTTATTTAATTAATAGAAGAATTAGGCTAAAATAATTAAATAAATAAAATATTTATTTAATTGGACATGACAATTTTAGGTGTCTACATTTTGCCCCTCTTTGAGACAATGCGGCTTGTCGCGTTGTTTCAAAGAAGATAAGATTAACTAATACAAAGTTGCCCCAAGATGGGAATGATATGCCCCCTTGAGAGATTGGATGAAAAATGTCTAAAAAGATCGCAGACAATCTCTCGATAAGAAATAAAGGCTAGAATGGACTGATTGGATAAAGTGACAGAGTCACAGGATAAAGAAGACTGACTCGGGAGACGAGGGCTAGGGCCAGGGCTAGGGCAGTCTATAAGATAGACCATGAGGGGAAAAAAATCCTCATTGTCATCCACACATCTAAGAGATCAGAGTGCAGAGAGAGAATAGAGCACCAGCAGTCAGCAGTGATGGCATTGGTGCATAGATTCGATCGCGTTCGCCAATTTCAAAGGCCAACAGAGGCAGGAGAGTCGGTAAGTACCACAAAACCTGCTTGTACTTTGTTGTATTAATTGTTGTCATTAATGCATGCTAGATAGGGTAATAAATGCACTCTAGGATAGGGTCCAAAAAATGTCAAAAACATCTAGGCACGTCTGCGTTGGTGTCAGGCATGTCTATGCTTGCCAGGCGTGTTTGCGTTGGTTCCAGGCGCGTCTATGCTTGCTAGACACATCTGTGTTGGTGTTAGGCGCGTCTATGTTAGGAAAATCATCTATGCAGAATGTGGTCGCGTCTGTGTCATGCAGGCGCGTCTATGAAATTCAAGCACATATGTGGAAGGTAGGCGTGTCTGTGCAGAGCATAGGCAGGTCTATGTTTTTCAAGCGCGTCTGTGTAGAGCAGGTACATTTATGCAGTCTCAAAGCGCATTCATGTCATGAAAGCACATTTGTGTCCAAAAAATGTGAATTTGTGTCTTCTAGATCAAATCGGTAGTTCTGTGATGAACATACATTGTCGATTGGATAAGCTGCTGAGAGGATACACTCAAGCAGGTCCTCTAGGGAAGACTAGGATAGGTCAAGGCACTTTGTGATGAACAGTGAGTACCAAGACATAGAGAGTACTTTGTGATGAACAGGGAGTACAAATATGAGCAGCACTTTGTGATGAACAATGAGTGCAAATGTGAGCAACACTTTGTGATGAACAGGGAGTGCAAAACACGTAGTACTTTGTGATGAACAGGGAGTACCACTAGGATATATAGCAACACTTTGTGATGAACAGTGAGTGTCACTAGGATAGATAGCAACACTTTGTGATGAATAGTGAGTGTCACTTTGACTGACATGATTGCTTTGCTTGACTGTAGGAGTACCTACCTATGTTGGAGTCGCGAGAGAGATTCCCACCGACTCAGAGGTTGCGACCAGAGTTGACATTCGAGGATAGAGCTACCATTGAGACTATGGGTCTGAGACATATTCTGTATGTGCCTGAGTTTTGGGCGAACATGGAATTGCTGGCTGCGCTAGCTGAGAGATGACACTCTGAGACTTGCACGTTCCATTTGCTGATGGGTGAGATGATAGTCACCTTGGAGGATGTATACCGGATTCTATAGATACCGATCGATGGGGAGCTGATTTCGTACGATCGAGAGGGAGACAGGATGCCTTGAGATGAGTATTCCAGGATCTAGGACTGGAGATGAGGGCAGGACACGTGGCATGGGATACCATGACCATGACAGGATTAGCACTACCAGTAGTGGTAGGAGGAGTGATCAGTGGGTTCCTGTGTCTGGACAGAGTGACATGAGGGTTGGCTATGGGCTAGGGGAGTACATTGGAGACACTGGTGACTCAGCACACCAAATATGCCTAGGGACCATGTGTACTAGCACACTTATACTATGAGCTACATTAGTTTGTTTACCATGGATCCGTGGGATTGGGCTACGGAGTCACATTGCTACAGGTGTGGGCCTATGAGCATCTACCAGTTACACGACTGATACATTTCAGGGACAGAGGTCATAGACACAGTTTCATGCATTTATACGATATGATCACCTCGCAGTCATGGATTGGCAGGTTGGAGTACTAGCGGCAGGCTATAGATGAGATTGATATGGTTATATGGAGGTCATATGGTTATATGGAGGTCATACCTTGGATGCGAACAGTGGGAGGATGATGCAGTAGAGCTACCCTACACCTTCAGGAGCAGGTATCTGATTGGGCGGATGCCCTATGTACCGTAGAGGCAGTTGGTTGACAGGGTGGGCAGGCAGTTTGGTAGGATCCAGTGGATGCCACGGGGTTCAGGCATGTACGTATGGATAGTCAGGGATCAGGCACATTTTGGGCCGCTACTGTCATATGATCAGGCAATTATGTAGCTGGAAGAGATAGTGCCCTTACCCTGGGATATGTGGCCAGAGATCAAGGATGCCGACATGGATGTAGAGTAGACAACATATTAGGCTGAGCATCCCTTCCCACACCTGACAGATCCGGGAGAGCCGCTAGATGGAGATAGTGGTGGGGATGGTGACGATGTTGGAGATGGTGGAGGGAGAGGCCGACGGAGGAGGCAGGGTGTAGTTGGAGAGAGGAGGGTGGTGCCACGGAGGGAGGGGGGAGAGGAGAGACATGCTCGGGTGGTGAGGGGTCGTGATGGATTGCCATTATAGATGTCAGCAGTATAGGGTCCCCGACAGGTGCAGGGACAGGGACAAGGACAGAGGCAGGTACAGGTATCGGCATAGGGACAGGCACAGGCACAGGCACCTATATAGGGGGAGCTATAGGAAGAGGTACAAGGGGCCGAGGTGGAGGAGGATGAGCTGGTTGAGCTGAGGGAGATCTGCCAGGGACAGGTAGATGAGATTTAGGACTTGGAGAGGGAGAGAGATAGACTCAAGAGGCGGCTCAGAGATACTAAGCAGGAGCAAGATCAGGCTATACAACGCTACACTGAGGCTGCGACAACATTGAGGGCTAAGAGGTAGGCGACAAAGGACACAGGGGCTGGATATGCCTATGTGCTACAGGCAGGAGAGGAGATAGGCTACTAGTGGGATCTATATTATGGTGTAGTGCCACCAGATCAGCGGGCGAGGAGCTTCCGCAGACCATCACGGATAGCGACAGCTACGGGAGGGAGCCAGAGGAGATAGGCATCTAGCGGTAGGGTTATGGGTCCTCCACCACCACCAGATAGAGGGGATAGGAGGGATGATCCTAGGGTGGGTCCTTCTAGAGCTTAGACTCCATCGAGGCCAGGTAGCTCCAGGGGAGGGAGTTCATCATAGCCATAGAGGGCTCCCTATGTATTAGTATTGTACCATTTTGTATTATGATGTAGACACCTTTGGGTGATTTTGTAGCCATATGATTTTGACATCATTGTATCATGACACTTTTTATATATATATGAGATGATTCATCTTTGTGGCAGCTATATGCTTGTGTACCTATGTGATGAGATTTTTAATGATGTATGTTTTATGTGATGGTTATGATATGGATGCAAATATGTATATGATGAAATGCAATATTTTTTTTCTTTTATGTTTTAAATATTAGGCCAATGCAATTGTGAATGTATGGAATGCAGATGAATATGATAATGCAAATGACTAGTTACATGATGAGAATATAAAATGTGCTAACATGTGTTGCATGCAGGATGTGATGCAATTGTGATATCTATATGTATGTATGAAATGCTAACATGTGATAATGCACGTGCGACTACATGAAATGCAGATATTTTTTTTACTCAGTCATGTGATAGTAGGCTACGTAGACTCGAGAAGGATGATGGAAGTCAATCAAGAAAGGGGGTTGGAAGATAGAAGATATGAAAGTGAAAAAGCTTCTTGTGCGTTATCATCATTGAGCTTTATTATGGCAAGTAGGTTATGACAATCGAGGCATATGTTCAACCCAGAAAGTCATTGTACCCATTTGCATGGAGATAAGACAATTGCAAACAAGGAATGCCCCAATTCATACTAGACTCACAGTGTCCTCATATCCTTGGACAAGTCATAGCATTACTAAGAGACAATCCACAGATAGCAAAGAAAAATAGGTGACGATACCCCATCCTTGCCTTTCTAGTCAAAGACATCCTGGAGATAGAATCTCTAGTCAAAGACATCCTAGAAAAGCTAAAAGACATGTCACCAAAAAGATAAAATCAAAAGAAAACCAAGACTCGACACCAACATTCATTGTAGTCCTCAAGTTTAGTGTCTCTTGTCACTTGTATAAGTCTTATTTAATTGTGGTCACAATGTTTATGTTCACAAAAAGGATAGATAGCACTGAACCATATGTTGTCTGAGTCTGTTGAAAGATTTGATTTGTTGAAGCTCATTGTTACTACTGTGACTCATCTGAAACTGACTAAATCCATGAAACCGATGCGTTATTGCGGAGAAGACGAAACTTGATTGCAGATTGGCAATGCAAGTGTTGTTTTATTGCGGATTGTGCATGAGTAGACTAAAGAAAAGTGGAAGAAATTGTACTCCTCAGAACATGTGATGCTCTCAGTTCCACACCCATCACTAGACGTAGGATTTGCCTTAGCCACAGATAGGAGCTGATTTATTATGAATGGAAAGGGGTGAAAAGGGAGGTTTATTATGAATGGCGAACCAATCTTGGGTAGATCAATAACAAGCCATGATGGGAATGGGTATGTTTATTATGAATGGATAGATTGTGAGTGTGTGCAAAGTGAAAGGATGAAAGTGAATCCTGAAGGAGGGAGGAGCAATGTCTCTACGCATGGCGCTGGTGACCCGATTTTCACCATGGTACTTGCCCAGGGCACCACTGAAGTGGTTTTCACCATTGGACGAAATGTTTTTCTTTACTTTTTTTTATTTTTCAATGTTTTTTTGTGTCACAAGGCGCCTGTTTGCTAGGTTTTCACCAAGTAACGATTTTTTTGTTTTATGATTTTTTTTTGTATTTTTGAATTAGGATATTCCGAAGAGTTATGTGTAAAACCGACGAAGGTGCATGCTATTGATAGGATCCTCTAAAGGTTCACCCTCTATGGTTGAGATTTGATATACACCAGATCCATATGCTGCTATAATGATGTAAGGACCAAGCCATTTTGGTTCTAACTTGCCTTTCTTCTCTCTATCTTGCTGGTTTTTGGGGTTTTCTCTAAGAACCAAATCACCTACCTCAAAATGTGCGAGGCTTGACTTTATGATTGTAGCTGCGACTCATTCATTGTTGATAAGCCTTGAGATGATTAAAAGTAGTTTGTCTTCATTCATCCAATAGTTCAAGTTCTTGTAAGCGAGAGACCCTGTAGTCTTCATCACTAATAATGTTTCACAAAGAGACCTGTAAAGAGGGCAACTCGACCTCAATAGGCAAGATAGCTTCAGTTCTGTAGACAAGTGAATAGGGTGTAGCTCCTGTAGGTGTGCGGACACTTGTGCGGTAGGCCCAAAGTGCGGGATTAAGTTGGATATGCCAATTATGGCCAGCATCATCGACTGTCTTTTTTAAGATTTTAAGGATTGTTTTATTAGACGCCTCAGCTTGACCGTTACCTTGGGGGTAATATGGTGTGGAGAAACGATGGGAAATATGGAAGCGGTCACAGAGTTCATGAACATCCTGATTTTTGAAGGGATGCCCATTATTGGTGATAATGGAAACAGGAATACCGTATCGACAAATGATATAGTTGAGAATGAACGTAGCAATCTATTTTCCAATGACTTGCATGAGAGGCATGGCTTCGATCCATTTTGTGAAATACTCTGTGGCAGTGATAATGAATTTATGACCGTTGGAGGATGGAGGGTGAATCTTGCCTATGAGATCGAGTCCCCATTGACAAAAGGGCCAAGGAGTTGCAATTGGTTGAAGTTCTTGTGCTGGCGCATGAATCAGGTCTCCATGAAGTTGACACTGCTTACATTTCTTGACAAACTGATATGAGTCTTTTTCTATATTGGGCCAGTAATATCCAGTCCTGATGAGTTTCTTGGCTAAGGTAGGACCACTTGAATGTGGGCCACATATCCCTTCATGTACTTCACGAAATCAATCTGAGCTTCGTCACTTTCCAAACATCTAAGAAGAGTGCCATCTAGACCTCAATGGTATAGGATATCGGCTAAAATGATGTACCGAGAAGATTGGCGAATGAAAGTGCGACGTTGGTTATTGGATAGATCAGGAGGTAGGGTATTGTCACGAAGGTATGTGAAAATGGAACCGTATAACTAGGACTCAGGACCAACGACACATATTATCTCAGTAGGAGTGATTTCATATGAAGGAACCAAAAGGTTATCCACCAAGAACTCATAGCGGGTCTCATTCGGAGGTAGATCGATCAGTGAAGCAATTATAGCCATGGCATCTACCACTCGATTCTGCTCTCTTGGTATCTGCTCAAAGTCTATCTTTGTGAAATGTTGTTTAAGGTCATCCACCATTCTTTTGTAAGGCATTAATTTCTCATCCTTTGTTTGGTAATCATCAGTTGCTTGACAGATTACAAGTTGAAAGTCCCCAAAAACATGAAGTTCCTGGATCTGCCACTAAATAGCAATTCGTAATCTTGTTGTTAATGCCTCATATTCCGCTATGTTATTAGTGCAAGGAAATGATAAGCGGTATGATTTTGGTATAGAATCCCATTGAGGAGTTATAAAGAGGATGCAAGCTCCTGCCCCATGCTGTGTGTATGAGCCATCAAAGTATAATTGCCATGGTTTTGCATGTGACACTGTTAAAATGGATTCATTTGGAAATTCCAAAATTAGAGGAACATCATCTATCATGGGAGCATCCGCTAATTGATCTGCGATAGGTTGTCCTTTTATTGCTTTTCTATCCACATACTCAATGTCGAATTCGCTCACGAGCATCACCCATTTGGCTAGTCGCCCAGTAAGTGTTGCTTTATTGAGAAGGTATTTCAATGGATTGAACCTTGCAACCAACTTAGTCTTATGAGTTAGCATGTAATGTCGTAATTTCTACGAAGCAAAGACCATGGTGAGACATGCGTTCTCAATTGGTGTGTAGTTTAGCTCATATCCCACCAATGTGCGACTGATGTAATAGACTACCTTTTCTTTGCCTTCAGTAACCTGTTGTGCTAAGAGTGCCCCCATTGCTGTTGAAGTAGCTGATATGTATAGTAGTAAAGGCTGATCTGGAATTGGTGGCATCAAAACTGGCGGATTCAGAAGATAATTTTTGAGTGCCTGGAAAGCTTGTTGACAATTATCATCCCATTTGAATTTGATGTTTTTATGTAGCAAGTGCTGAAAAGGATTGCACTTATTTGCAAGTTGTGCTATAAATCTTCATATGGATTGAAGTCTCCCTTGCAAAGATCGAAGTTGGCTGATATTTCATGGTGGTTGCATCTCTAGGATAGCCTTAACTTTTGCTGGATCGGCTTCAATTCCTTTTTTTGATACAATGAATCCCAGGAGCTTCCTAGAGGTTACTCCAAAG
Source organism: Cryptomeria japonica (assembly GCF_030272615.1). Taxonomy (NCBI): domain Eukaryota; kingdom Viridiplantae; phylum Streptophyta; class Pinopsida; order Cupressales; family Cupressaceae; genus Cryptomeria; species Cryptomeria japonica. The sequence continues at coordinate 688,052,124 of NC_081414.1, forward strand.
ACACATTTCTTGGGGTTTAATCTTACTTTATATTTTTCCAACCGATCAAAGATGACTGAAAGTATGTCCAAATGTGTATCTCTGTCTATTGATTTGCCCAAGAGGTCATCAACATAATCTTCCACAGTTACATGCATTAGATCATGAAAGATAGTAGTCATGGCTCTTTGATATGTAGTGCCTACATTTTTTAGTCCAAAGGGCATGACATTCCAACAGAAATTTCTCCAAGGACAAGTGAATGATGTTTTGTGTTGATCCTCAGATGTGATCTTTATTTGATTATAACCAGAGAATCCATCCATCAATGATAACATTTCATGACCCGCTGTGAGACCTACAATCAAATCTATGTTTGGTAATGGGAAGTCATCCTTAGGACAAGCCTTGTTGATGTCTCTGAAATCTGTACATATTCTGATGTTGCGATCTGGTTTACTGACAGGTACTAAGTTGGAGATCCATTCAAGATAATCAATTGGGCGTATGAATCTGACATTCAATAATTTTTCAAGTTCTACTTTGACCAATAATGTGACTTGTGGATGCATCTTTCTTAATTTCTGTTTCACTGGTTTTGCCCCCAGTTTAACTGTCAAATGGTGCATTACCAAATCTGTATCCAATCTAGGCATATCAGCGTATGACCATGCAAAGTTTATTTGTCCTTCCTTGAAGAAACTTATGAATTTTGACCTTTCTGACTCCATCAAAGATTGGGCCAGGCATATGTTGTGTGGAACTTCTTCTGTACCAATGTTTGTTTTGATAGTCTCCTCTACCAGCATGGATGACTTTTCCTCATATGATGCTGGGAGAATGTCGAGCCTTCCATCTTCGGGTGCCTCAGAGAGGTTTTCGCCCTCAGATACGTCCTTTCTTTTTACTTTTTTGGGGTCAAACAGTGCCACGGTGTGGTTTTCGCCATAAGACCCTTGGTTTGTTTTTATTTTTATATTTTTGCAACTAGAAGGCCCGACACCCTCACCGAAATATGCCATGCTATTGAGTTCTATAGTGTATCTTGCTTTAAGGTCCCTAGGGGGAAGATCATCTCGTATGCCAAGATAGTCAATAAAAGCTTCATCATTTTGGAATGTGTCAAACTGTGCAGGTCTTTCATGATCCCAGTCAATGAGTTGGTGGTGGACAAGGGGAAGGCCTTTGATGTCTTCGAAGTTAGCAGGGCTAAGAGTGAAGATGCAGTTATATTCTGGTATGTCGAGGTAGTTATCAAGGTCATCATTGACACTCTCCTCATCAGTCTCGATCGTGAACGAATCCAAATTATCATCACTAGTAGTGCATTCTGGAACAGGTGTTCTCATTCTATGTGATTTCAACCTAGGACCTAGAGACAAGGACTGTGTGGAATCCTCTAGGGTTGTTTCTTGATCAACTTTGAATTTCCTATTAAATTCCTCTTCTTCTATTGGCTCACTTGGTTCTCTGAATGTCTCGGTGAGCTCATAGTCACTAGAGGATTTGTCTGAACCCCATTCCCATTCATTGGAGTTTGTGGAATAGCGATTTTCTTATTGAATTTTGGCAGCTTTGATTTGTAATGCTTCTTGTCTTTTGAGTATGAACCTTGGAAGTCATGAAACCAAGTCCTTTGGAGCATTCCTTTTTGAATGTCAATTTAGGTTGTAAAGGTTCAATGATGCCTTCCTTTCTTAACCCAAGAGAACTTTTGCCATCATACCCAAATTTTTGTAGAATCTTGAACCCTTTGCCATACTTATCACATGGTAAACTGATGTGATCTTGTGTATCATTTGCAAGGTCTTTGTAAAGCATTTTGTATAAGTCTTCCTCTTCTAATTCACCCCATCTTTTAAAGATTGTAGGATCCCATTCAAGTGTAATGATAGATACCCGCTTAGTAGGATGTGGTCGTCCATATTCTTTTGGTGAATTCATGACTTGTTGTAAGTACATGGTCTGATTCAAAGTGTATTCACCCATGCCTTTGTCCTAGAATTTGCCCTTAAGTTCACCTTGTTTTGATGTTGAAGGTTTTAATGACTCAGGATCAATGTACACAGAAGAAGGAACAGCTTCACGATTACTTGGAGTGATGGTCTCAGTTTTTGGTCTCAAGTTATTGCAATATATGAATGGATTAGGATCACCATTAACTATTATTTCAACTCCATTGTGGGGAAACTTAATGCATTGGTGATATGTAGATGGGACTGCCCTCATTTCATGAATCCAAGGATGTCCTAGCAATATGGTGTATGTGAGCTCTAGGTCTAAAACTTGACACACCACATCCTTTGTAACCGGCCCAACTCTGAGAGGTAAGGTGATTGTGCCTTTAGATGAAAGCTCTTCATCATCATATGCCTTGATGGTGATTTTGTTTGTAGAATTCACAGCTTTATCAGAATATCCCAATTGTTTAATAGTGCTCAATGTACAAATGTTTAGACTTGCTCCTCCATCTATCAGGACTCGTTTTATGTGATGCTTGTGTATGAAGGCTTCAATGTATAATGGTACATTATGTGGCTGACTTACGGAGGCGTCGTTAGCTTCTGTGAATGTAAGAGAGTGTGGAATGGAAAGGTATCCCACCATGGCTTGAAACTGGTCGATGTTCAGATCAGTAGGAATGGCAGTGTCTCTCAAGATTTTGTCAAGAATAGCTTTATGTGCAGGGGATATGCGTAAAAGCTCAAGGATGGAAATAAGCGTGAGTGTTTTTCCTAACTATTCTACAAGGGCATACTCAGGCTTGGTTGATGAAGAAGTGGTGTTTTTAGCTGGAGCACCTTGCAAAGTGAATTTACCTCGACGGGTTGTAACATGACATTTAGAGGTAGGTTCGGAAGAAGATCCAATTCCTTTCAGAATGATCTTTCATCTCTAGGTAGAATTCTCAGGGGTTTTGTCCTTGATGATAGTGGTAGAGACATAATTGTCCATCGAGATGTGATTGATAGTTGAATCATAGTTATAAGATGCTCTGGTATAGTTGGTTTGGTCATCTGTGGCTTTAGCTTTTCCCTTATCATGCTTTGGGAATGGTTCCTTAAACATTTCATGTTCTTGATTGGATGATTGTCCTTCAATCTCAATGTCACCTCTATCAATGAGATCTTGTATGATGTTCTTCAGTCGATGACAATTTCCTATCTTATGACCCTTGCTCTTATGAAATTCACAATATTCATCATCATTCCACCAATTTGGTTTCACCTTTGGCTCATATGGAGGAAAATCTGGAATTGTGATTACCTTGTTTGCCACTAGCTTTTTGAAAACTAACTCAAGTGGTTCTCCCAATGGAGTGTACTTCCTCCATGATTTGGAAGTTGTTTGAGTATTCACTTGATTGTTTGTAGAGCTTGATCCGGAAAAAATGAATTTGGGTCGCACTGTATTGGCATCTACAACACCATCATTGACTGTGTTCTTGTTTTTATTCCAAAATCTTGGCTTATCTTTTCCTTTAAAGTCATCTTTGTTTTCCTTGAATATCTTAATGACTCCTTGTTCAATTAGGACCTTTTCTGTTGCTAATCCTTTTTCAATGACATCCTTGAAGGTAGACAAACAAGCTTTCCTTAGATCATAGCCAATGTCTTTGTTAACATTTTGGGTGAACATCTCTACCATTTGTTTTTGTGGAATTTCACAAGAGCATCTGCTGGCTAGATTCCTCCATCTTTGTAAAAATGATGAAAAAGACTCTCCCTCTTTTTGCTTGGTGTTGCATAAAGTAGTGACTGATATGTCTGTCTCTATGTTGTAGGAGAAATGTTGAATAAATGCCTCTATTAAGTCACCCCATGACTTAATTCCAGGTGGAAGTTGAGAGAACCATTCCATAGCTTGATCGCCTAGGCTCTGTGGGAATAATAACATCAAATATGTCTCTTCTGCTGCTACTTCAATGCAGGCTATGAAAAACTATCTTATGTGTGTCATAGGATCTCCTTTTCCTCTATACTTATCAAACTTAGGCGTCACAAAGTGTGTAGGAAAAGGAGGCATTGGAATGCTCTTGTCAAATGGATAAGGACATATGTCTCTCATTGTGTATGTTGGCTTTGGTGTATTTATGTCCTCCATTTTCTTTTGTAAGTCCTTGATTTGTTGCTCCAAATTTCTCTTAGGTGGAGATCGAATTCTTGGACCATACCCCATGCTTGAGGCACCAATTGGAGGAGGAGCATGTTGCATATATGGATGATATTGATCATACACATGTTCATATGGAGGAGGTCTATAATGATGCTGCATATATGGACCACTTGGTATAGATTCTTGTTGAGGAATGAAATATCTGTTTTGTCCATGTATACCATACTCTACAGGCATGTCATGTTCTAATGTGTTGCCCCCAAATTTGACACAGGGTTTCCTTGTGTCAAAATTTTGAGCATGCCTTTGGATATCCAATTGCTTCGGTGGTAGGTCTTTAGCATTAGCATGTGCTTGAGTGTATTTTTCTACATAAGACTTCCATAATGGTCTACGAAGGTGACTATCATATGCTTGACCATGTGTGTATGGGATCTCTGGTTTTTGAAACAAAGATGATGGTGATTCAGGTACAAGATGTGGTCCTCTATTGCCTCCACTATTAGTCCTCCTTTGATCCATGTTGGAGTGAGGTTGTTGCAAAGGTCAATTTTCCATTATTTGAGACATGTCAAAATCATGAGGGATCTTGGTTCCACTTTGTGCCATCACTTGTAGAAAATATTGTCTATCTCTCCTCATTATTTCCTCAACCAATCGATTGAAATGAGGATTCATAATGCTGTCTTCCACTTCTACTGAATGTACTGAAATGTTGTCCATATTGTCATTGTGTGTATCATTGTTGTTTGTGGTGTCCATGTTCTCAACATTTGGAATGTTTCTATAGGCATCCATGTTAGGTAATGTGTTATGATCAGTATTGAAAAAGACATCATTGTCATACTCATAGACACTCATGTTTGCGAACTCTTGAGCCTCTTTAGCTTCTCTCCTAGATTTTTGTGAATGGGTTTCAACCATGAAGTAGGTCTTGACCAAGATGTGAGAGACTAGATGAAAATGGAAAAGAGTATGGAAGACCAAGAGTTGGATGGAATGTAAATGAATCTGAGGTTTACTTGCAATGTCCAAAGTGTAAGACCAAGTATGTATGTAGTAGAGTAGGCGTGACGTCCAAAGAGATGATAGTTTCTCTTGATGAGGTAAGTTGACCTTGACTCTAAGTAAGACCAAATGAGACCCAAAGGTGATAGACCTTGATGAGGAACCACTTAGCAAAATGTTGTTGTATGTAGTGTGTTGACAAAGCAAGATGTGGACAAGCAAGTGACCTTTTGACTCAAGTTTAGACAAATGTGAATGTAATGTAAGGTGTAAAGAAATGATGGACTGTGTGAGACCCAAAGAAAGATTGAATGCTAGATGAAAACCTGGAGAAATAACCTAGGAAGCTCAAGAATTCTGAAACTGACTGTGTTTGTTTGCTGGACTGTAAAAGTTTTTCAATTCTAAACATAGATGCGCCTGTATACTGCACAGATGCGATTTCCTGACACAGACGTGGTTCTATTTAACACATGCGTTTATGAGATTTTGTCAATGCAATGTTGATTCTGGGAACACAGACGCGCTTTTTCCCTTCACAGATGCAGTTATACGACACAGACGCTATTATGTCAGACACAGATGCAGTTCTGCAAATTTTGTGCAATTTTTTCCAATCTGTGAAGTTGCTTTGTTGTGACCAAATCTGACTGTTTGACTATTTTTCATGACAAGAGGACACAGTGTTGATGAAGACTCAACGTTTGCAAGTGTCTAGACTCAAAAATAATATGACTCAAAGAAAGTGTGTTGTTTGATGTAAAATTGTTTTGCATACACTTGAAGACACAAAAGACACAATGTTTTGCTGTTTGGTCTTGAATGTTTTGAATGTTTAAAATAAGTCAAGCACAATTCTTATGGCTAGCCAAGACAATAGTTGTTGATCCCACAGGGGGTTTTACCTCCGAGGATATGCTATTCAGAGCGGATACTTAGATGCTTGACCTCACTGGCTCCACTCTCGGCACTCACTTCTCGGATCAGCCAAGCATCAGTCCCCACGAAAACTCCCTGTGGTGAACTTTGTATTTCTACTAAGAACCGTATGTGTGTGGGCCGCTACCAGAGGTCCGACCTCCTGCCTCAACAACTAGAAGGATTTGGGCTTCTAAAACAAAAAGGTGCTAGTAAGGGCATCCGCTTGTGTGGCCATACATGTGGCACTTTCAGCTCTGTAAATACAGAAGGCTCCCAGCCAGTAGGGGTTACACCCTACAAATGATCAAATAAATTTGATCAAACGGGTTTATGGGGAGACATAGTGTTAGTATGAACTAATCAGTACATGTTATCCATAGTTCTCACCATGGATACAGTTATTTATAGTGGTTTGGAAGAAGATGGCTTTTCTTTTGCTACCACTTGGGTCGTTCTCTCCTCACTAGTAGTCCTAATGACCACACAGGGAGACAAGCCCTCTAAAGATTAAACAAAAGAGCTTATTGCTCAAGACACAAAAGACAATGGTTCAATTTTAGTGCACCAATTGAAGTGTTTGCTAATCTATGAAAACAAGGCACACAATAAAAATAAAAAACCCTTGCCAAGGACCTGCAACAAATATTTATTAGTAGTTTGGATTGTTTGAAATAATCTCCCCTTCCTGCAAGCACACAAGTTAGGTAAATTTTAGATCCAAAAGACTTTGTGAAAATAGGGGCCTTCAACAAAATGATTTTGCTTTCAAGACAAGCTGCACCAATTTCGTTAGCTAGATTTGTAAATGTTAGCTCAAAATAATCCAGATCTAAAAAAATAAAAAATAAAACCGAATGACTAAAAACCGAATCAATAAAACTCCAAAAAATGAAATCAATGCACACAGACGTGGTCACCCCAAACACAAACACGGCTCTCTGACGCAGATGCACTTCTATGTAACACAGACGCATTTTCAGAATGCAGACATGGCTTCTGGACACAGACACGTCTAAAGATAACACAAACGCGGTTCTGGAACGCATAGGCGGCTTCTGGATGCAGACGTACCTAAAAATCCCACAAACGCGATTATGAAACACAGACATGATTTCTAGAATCTACAAAAAAATGAAACTGTTGAGGGTGCAGACACAATCCTAGATGTCACAGACGCGGCAAAAAACCAAAAACATGATCCGAAAGTACGCAGACACTAAAATATCAAAATGTTGTCGGAAATGTCAAATCTGCAACTTCAAGACACAAAATCTGCAACAAGTATGTTAAATGCAAAAGGGACAAGAGTCCCATTGGGCATGCCAAAATGTTTACGGTGAAAATGGATACAACAATGATAATATTGAAAGACTAAATGGATTCAACCACAAAACCCTAGCCTAACAACAACAAAGATCCACCATAACATATGAAGATTACCTAAGACAATGCAAATCAAATGAAATCACAAAGATTATACCATCACATGTCCAATAGGGTTTGGATCTCCATTCTTCCTATCTCCATTGATCTTGTTTGATATATTTGCTCTCAGATTTTATGTGTGCACAAGACCTCAACAAAGAACAAAATGTGGTTGCAAGTAGGATCGCATATGAAAAGCGTAGTGTAGTCAAGTAGTCGGGTAGTTAGTCAGGGTTTAATAATGAAGGAATCATCTCCTTATATAGAAGACACTATAAGAAATGGAGGGATAAGATTGAGAGGTGTAAAAGAGAAATGGTCGGCTATGATTAGAGGGTAGGTAAAGAAAATAATAAAATAATGAAAGGGTAGGTAGTGTATGAATTAAGAGATGAATGACATGTGTCATGGGTAGAAAAGGTTAATGAATTAATTAAATAAATAAAAATTTATTTAATTAATAGAAGAAGTGGGATCAATTAAATAAATAAGATATTTATTTAATTTAGGAGAAGGATAATTTAAATAAATAAAGGTATTTATTTAAATGAGAAATAAGGCTAGAAGAGGATAAATGAATTAATTAAATAAATAAAGATTTATTTAATTAATAGAAGAATTAGGCTAAAACAATTAAATAAATAAAATATTTATTTAATTTGACACAACAATTTTAGGTGTCTACACTACCTTTTCACCCTTATGCATAAACAGGTAATCTATCATCAGATCATAATAATAGCTAGTTCAACATGTTTTATTGACAGGCATAAAACACAAAACCATCATATTCTTGATAGACAATAGCAAAGCATCACAAGATAAAAGCATCACACATGACACACATATTTTTCACGTGAAAACCCAACTAGGAAAAACCATAATGGGGATGAATACCCACAAGCTGTTTTTGAACTCTTTAGAAGTCCGCTCTGTTAGAAGCCTTGTCCTATTAGAGACATTACAATAGGTTATGCTAGGAACTGATCCTATTAGAGATCACTGGGTTAAGGGATGGCTACAATACCCGGTTAAGGGTTAAACCCTGTTGAAGGTTACCTTGTTAGAGGATTTCAAGAATTCAATAGCTAAAGGATTCTGTACTCAGTAGCTTTGAATTACCCTGTTAAAAGATTTTCAGCAAGCTGGTTAAGGCTACCCTGTTAAGGGATTTTCCAACTGTTGAGGTGGTTAGAGATCAATAGGTATTGCAATGATCTGGTAACAACACTCAATGCCAATGCATATCCACTAAAGCTCCTCTTCACCTTCTGCACTTACACTCTGCAGGTATCAATTCTCTCCTTTTGGTCTGGCAAGAATCACGTATCCTTTCTCTTGGATACACACACAACTTTTGCCAACGACCTCAGAAAGAGAGACAACATCAACCTTATAGGAAAATAGATAGGTCGGTAGCATAAACCCTAAACCCTAAATCTGTTCGGTTAAGGAATTTAAACGGTTCAATCCTAACCATTGAGCACACTGCATTAAATGCAGTAGATCTTGATCCAAACTCAAGACATTCTCCATCATCCATTTCCACTGATTTTATGGCAGCTGATAACCCATCACATGTTATCACTATTTTACAGACTTCGCACATTCTCGAGGTAGATAGGAACAATATCCCTCATGCAAGATCCTTCACGCACACAGGCTTACATGGCAACATGATCTGTTTTTCTTTACAATGCTAACTCATCACACAATGTCACTGGTTGAGCCACACAGGCTTGAAGCACATCAACCAGAAACCCTGAAGTTGAGACTACCAACTAGTAGTCATACACTACTTCCATATGCCGGTTCCCATAACTATATGCTGGTTCATCATGAACAAGCACACAGCTTCACTTTGGCACAAATGTCGGTTCACAATGTTATACCAGTTCTCACATATGTCGGTTCACACCTCTTCAACATATTGACATCAATGACAACATATAATGTCATTATGTCCACATACCGGTTCACATAATGCCAACAGCAGGCACTTAGAGCATGTTATGAACGTCTGGACTCCAATTTACTGAAAATGAGATTTGAGAGAACAAGTGAAGATAGCAACATCTTCTTGAAATCTGAAGGAGACCAGATCCTGATCTGTGAGGTATTTATTGATGATATTATCTTTGGTGGAGATGATAAGATGAGTCATGAGTTTTCATATGAGATGAAGAAAGAATTTGAGATGTCACTCATAGGGGAAATAAAGTTCTTCATTGGAATGCAGATTCAACAGATGAGAGATGGAATCTTTATCACTCAGTCCAAATATGTCAAAGAGGTGTTGAAGACCTTTGGTATGGAAGATAGCAAACCGGTTGGTACACTGATGGTGACCGGTTGTAAACTATCCAAAGAGGATGACTCAGCATTGGTTGATGAGAAGGAATACCGATCATTTATTGGTAAGTTGCATTATGTAGTGCATAGCAAACCAGATATTGCATATGTAGTTGGCATCACTACAAGGTTCCAGAAAAGTCCAAAAGAATCCCACTTAGTTGTAGTCAAGCGGATTCTTAGGTATCTAAAGGGAACTATTGATTATGGATTGTGGTATCCATATAGCAAGGACTTCAACTTGAAAGTATTCACAGATGCTGATTGGGCAGGTAATGTGGATGACCAGAAGAGTACAACCGGTGGTGCATTCTTTCTCAGCAGTAGACTAGTCTCATGAATGAGCAAGAAGCAGAGTTGTATCTCTCAGTCTACAGTGGAAGCAGAGTATGTTGCAGCTTTCATGAATTGCACTCAGACAATTTGGATAAAGCATGTACTAAATGGCTTCAAAGTTCTAGTATCTGAACTGGTAAGTATATTTTGTGACAATACTAGTGTGATTAACACCTCCAAGAATCCAGTTTTACATTCTAGAACTAAGCACTTTGAGCTTAAATATCATTTCTTGAGGGAAAAGTTTCAGAACAAAGAGATTGCACTGGAACATGTTTCCAGTAAGGAGAAGTTAGCAGATATATTCACCAAGCCTCTCCCAAAGGCTACATTTATGTACTTAATAGGTGAGTTAGGGGTGCTACCCCTTCAAGAGGTAAACTAAAGGTATATACTCCACTTTAGTCAAGTATTGCATAGTCAAAATTTTCTTCAGGATTGATGTGATGACGGATGCTACTCCTCAGGGGGAGCAGTATAGTGGAATTGGAAAAGCTTGTGCCTCCACTTTAGCATTATTGTCAAAGGGGGAGAAGAAGTGAAGCGAAGAAGATATCTACAAAATTTGGGGGAGAAGTTGCGAAGCGGCGAGATATCTTTGTATATTGCCATCAATGCCAAAGGGGGAGTTTGTTGGCATTATGAGGACATGATGACATTGTATGTTGTCATTGATGTCAATAATTGGTATATATGAAGAGAGAACCGACATGTTGATATGACCTGAGAGAACCAACATGTTACCAAGAATTGGTATATGTGAGAACCGGTATAACAGTGTGAACTGGTATGTGTACCAAAGTGAAGTGGTGTGTCTATTCAAGGTCAACTAGCATGTTGATATGAGAACCGGTACATAGAAGCTTTGTATGACTACCGGTTGGTAGTCTCAGGGTTTCCGGTTGATGAGTTTCAAGCTTGTGTGACTCAACCGGTGACTTTGTATGATGAGTTAGCATTGCAACGAATAACAGACTGTGTTGCCATGTTAGCCTTGTGTACGTGAAGGATCTTGCATGAAGGAGATTGTTCCTATCTACCTCGGGAATGTGCAAAGTCTGTAATGGTGAAAATGTGTGATGGGTTATCAGCCGCCATGAAAGTGGTGGAAAATGAACGATGGAGAACGTCTTGAGATCGGTTCAAGACTGTTGCATTTAATGCAATATGCTCAATGGTCAGGATTGAACTGTTTGAATTGCTTAACCTAATAGGTTTAGGGTTTAGGGTTTATGCTACCGACCTGTCTGTTTCCTATAAGGTCGATGTTGCATTTCTTTTTGAAGTTGTTGGCAAAAGTTGTGTGTACGTATCCAAGTGAAGAGATACATGATTGTTGCTAGACCAAAAGGAAAGAAGTGATACCTGCAGAGTGTAAGTGCGGAAGGTGAAGAGGAGCTAAAGCGGATCTGCATTAGCATTGAGTGCTATTACCAGATCATTGTATACCTGTTGAGCTCTAACCACTTCAATAGTTGGGAAATCCCTTAACTGGGTAGGTTTAACCGGCTTACTGTAAATCCTTTGACAGGGTGACTCAAAACCATTGAGTTCTTGAAATCCTCTAACAAGGTAACCTTTAACAAGGTTCAACCCTTAAGCAGGTACTCTAGCCATCCTTTAACCGGGTGATCCCTGACAGGATTAGTTCCTAATAGAACCTATTGTATCAATCTTTAACCAGACAAGGCTCCTAACAGAGTGGACTTCTAAAGAGTTCAAAATAGCTTGTGGGTATTCATCCCCACCATGGTTTTTCCCAGTTGGGTTTCCATGTGAAAAATCTGTGTGTCATGTGTGGTGTTTTTCATGTGAAGGTTCGGTGTCTTGTGTCTGACGGTAAAACATGTTGAACTAGTTGTTATTATGTTTTTGATGATAGATTAGTTGTTCATGCACTAGGGTGAAATGGAAATGAAGTATTAGATTGTATGGAAAGATAAGTGTCAACCGGTTTATGCTTGTCTCAGTTATTCTAGGTTTAGTCGGTTGTACTCTGTTTAAGACCGGTGTTACTGTTTGTTTGCCAAAGAGAAGTGACTGCTGACAAACCAGTTTTAGGAATGTGTTTTTGCCTATACTGATTCACCCGCCCCCCCTCTCAGTACTGGTTTGGTACTATCTGTTCATCATTGAGTTATCAGAATCTTCCTATGTGTCTCGAAGTCCTCGAACAACCACAAGTTAGACTTCTTCACTGGGTACCTTCTAAGCCATGTACCAGTAATAACTACTGATCCTATGGGGTATTCAATATTTTGTCCATCTACCACAAGGCGATCCAATTTCTTTTTTGCATCCACACAATGACACAGGTAATAATCTATTCCTTCTTCATTGTCTTCAGCTGTAATTACTGCATAAACATGCCCTACAATGATAAAGTGAGAAGAATTTAGCGAACAACTAAGGTAAAATATTAAAGTACAAAAAATTGCACGTGGATAATTTACCTAGTTGGACTAAATCTTACACATGGTCAAAGTCAATTGATGCTTCCATCTGTGTGAATTGTAGTGCACTCGGAGGTCAGTATGTCTCAAGTGGGATTAGAGGTCTCATACACCATTCGTCCACCCACTCCTTTGACTCACAGTCAATATAGGCACCATCTCTACATGAAGAACAATAACATGCCATCCGTCGCGCATAGATAGTCTATGAACCTGCATTAGAGCTTTTGAAAGAGTGTAGCTCACTCGATCTTGTCAATGTACAACAATCTTCTAATTTTGCAATGTTAGTATCATCTACCAACCAAAAAAGTCTGCGAACTGAAGACTTACCTTGATTACCTAGACCAATTGTATGATTGCACCATTGAACAATTGATTTTGCATCTTTCAAGTTTGCATTCCCTTTGTACTTTAACTCTTCTCGTGCTAAAGCTCTTTTAATACATTCTCCTACACAATCATGCTCCTCTTTTCCATGCCCAGCCTCAGAGAAATTCCACATATGTTGAATAGTAGTCAACTTATGCATCCTACTCAACCAATAAAATATCTGAGAGTTCTTAAATTGCGATGCACAATTATCTGACCATATGATATGTTGACGGAATGATATGCCTCGGCTAGCCAAATCATTGTAGAATATCTGAAAACAACCTTGCACAAACTCTGTAGAGTGTGAGCAATCATCACTGATGTAAAAATGATACTCCCTCAATATCTTCCTATCCTCTTCCATACTATCATGTGCATGAATGAATTCTATATGCACAAATATGGTAACTTGTGTGGAGTTGTAATATTGTGATTGCACCTTTTTTCTGCGGTTGTAGGGTGTAGTTCTCTACAAAGTCAACAATTGAAACAATTGTATGAAGTGGAAATGTGTCCTTGCATAGCTTAAATTCTGAGTCCAACCAATGAGCTCGACGGTTATTCCTTTCCTACTCATACACTATATTCTCATGAAAGATGCCCATAAACTGATACACTAGAATCTTCTCACTAACCAATTCACACCTTTTTGTTTCTTTTCCATCTTTTAGCATGTAGGCCACTGTCTTATATTTTCCAAATTCTACTAATTCATTACCAATTTCTTGTCCAATATCCATATGTTGACAAATTTGTAAATGTCGCAATCCACCACAATCAACACATGTGCCATCCAAGCAACACTTATTGTAATATACTTGAACATCTACTCTTTCACATAAGATGCTAGATATGAATTCCCTTGAAGATGTCGGTGGACCATTTATGTTGCATTCCTGCAAAATATTGTTAGCATGCAAATCTATACATATGCATTGATAAACATCATAATGGTTAGAAATTTCAATATATACTCTACAACAACAAGTTGTACGTGTGTGATTTATTTTGACATAAAAAGGCTTTACCATTTCAAAGAATCTTTGACTAATTTTTATTTGAGGATACATATGCTGAAACTTGGCAAAAAATTGTGCTTGAGTCATATCCAAAAAATGTTTTGGATGTGGATCATGGATTTTACTACCAATCCTCCTTCTTACAACATCTCTTTGATTTGGAGAGACCCTTGTGTTATTCTTCCAAAAATCTTCAATTAGGGATCTCAAGGCTTCAACAATTGCTTTATCTTTCCGTGGTAATCTATCAGAAAATGTCCATAACTCATTGTTATATGGATCCTCTGCTCTTTGTCGCCTTCCTATACCTCTCATTAGAGTTTGTCTACTTATCTTCAATTGTTTACTTGTCTTTCTAAGTAGGCAAAATTTCCTAGTTTGAGTGCTTACAATTGTTGATGTAATGACACGTCGTGTGGCATTACTATCTTTTGTGTGTGAGTTAGAACCAACAGTATCATATGCATTCATCAGATTCTTCACAATAGATTTGTCGCTTGATTAAATCGATGTTCTTAGCCCAATAATATTCATTATAGGCTTAAATTTCAGATTTCTCATCATTTCAACAAATAGTTGACATCTTCCTATCTCATTTAAAGGCTCAAAAAATATTTTCCATATCCGGTTAGCATGTCTTTGACAAGTACGCTTTGAAATCTTGTCAACCATTGGTTTCAAAACATTAGTATCAATATCAATCAAATACTTAGGCTTTCTATGCAAAACTCTAGGAGGTGTTCTCAAAATTTGAGTTACCTTAAGATTAGGAATGTCAACAACATTAGGGATAGGTGGCATACCTTCAACCAGAAATGAAAATGATGACATACCTTGAAATTGAGGTCTACAAGATGGTGTAGCTCCAATACTTCATGTCAGTCGTGAAGTACTTGCAACGTCAAATGTCATAGAGGGAGTGCATTCAATATGAGATGTTGTAGACACCAATGGTGTGCCAATAAGAGATGGTGTGCCTTCAACTTGAGATGTAAGAGATGGGGTGCCTTCAACTTGAATTGTGGTAGACATGCTCTCAACCTCGGGATTCAATTGTCTCATTGCACGAAGGTTTTGCATCTGTTGCCTTTGTGTGGCCAATTTTGTCTCTCTCTTGGATTGGATGGATATTTCATGTTCCTCTTCAATTGGCACCTCTTCAATTGTCACCTCTTCTTCTATTGTATTCAATTTCCTTTGTTCATGAAGTTGCTTCATTCCTTCTCTTTTTTTTGCATTCTTAGCTTCACACTCTTTCGATGTTACATTTTTTGGTCGTTTCCTCGGCATGATGATGTTTTCTACATGTACATGCACATAAAAGAGAATAAAGTGAAATTATGCATATGTTACAATGGATATATGAAATTGAAATTATTTCATGTATTCCTTTTCTAAATTATTTCATAAGATCTTAAAAAGGATGTATGAAATTGAAAATTTTGTTTTAAACCACTAAACAAATAATTTTCTTATGCAACTTCCTTCAAATGCATTGTTAAATCTAATGTAAATCTAATAGGATTATAACCAATTTTTACTCACACTTTTATTCTAACATTTAAACAAAATAACACTTAATAATAAGTATTTGAATTCTAAAAACAAGAAAATATTACCTCAATTATTCAAATTTGATAAAAAAAAACTATGTTCTTCCTCTTTGATGTTGCCAAAGGAAAAAAAAGGTGGTGGAGAGATAATGGAATGTATAAAATAACCTTGCATAAAATGTCAACACCATGCAAAAAGCATTTTTTTGTCTGATCATGTGCAGAAAGAAGACAAAATGAGAGAATGTGGGCTTGGATCATGGGTCAAGGGTCCCATATAACCGTTTTTTAGTGCAGCTCATTTGGCTAGCGCCAAATATGGCACTAGCCATATTTGGCACTAGCCAAATGACTTCCATTGAAATTTTTTACCTTTGATAAATTTCTACTCTATACCCTATAACCTTTTTTTGTGCAGCTCATTTGGCTAGCACCAAATATTTGGCACTAGCCAAATGACTTCCATTAAAAAATTTTAACCTTTGATAAATTTCTACTCTATATCCTATAATCTATACCCTATACCCTATAGTTTGATAACCACAACCATAAAAATTAAACCATATGACTCTTTAGGACATAATATGGTGTCTTAGGACACCATATGACCCCTTAGGTGTCATTATCGTTCATATGGTGTCTTATGACCCCTTATGACACCATATGACCCCTTAGGACACAATATGGTGTCATTATGGGTCGTATGGACACCTAAGGGGTCATATGGTGTCCTATGGGGCCATAGGACACCATATGACCCCTTAGGTGTCCTTATGGGTTGTATGGTGTTGTTATGGGTCATATGGTGTCTTAAGGGGTCATATGGTGTCCTATGACCCCTTAGGACACAATATGGTGTCGTTATGGGTCGTATTGTGTCCTAAGGGGTCATATGGTGTCCTAAGGTGTCATAGGACACCATATAACCCCTTAGGACACAATATGACCCCTAACAACACTTAAGGGGTCATATGGTGTCCTACGACCCATTAAGACACCATATGGTGTCGTTATGGGTTGTATGGTGTCCTAAGGGGTCATATGGTGTCCTATGACCACTTAGGACACCATATAACCCCTTAGGACACAATACGGTGTCATTATGGGTCGTATGGTGTCATAAGGGATCATATGGTGTCCTATGACACCTTAGGACACCATATGACCCCCTAGGACACAATACAATGTTGTTATGGGTCGTATGGTGTCCTAAGGGGTCATATGGTGTCTTATGACCCCTTAGGACACCATATGACCCCTTAGGACACAATATGTATCGTTATGGGTTGTATGGACACCTAAGGGGTCATATGGTGTCCTATGGGGCCATAGGACACCATATGACCCCTTAGGACACAATATGGTGTCATTATGGGTCGTATGGACACCTAAGTGGTCATATGGTGTCCTATGGGGCCATAGGACACCATATAACCCCTTAGGTGTTGTTATTGGTTGTATGGTGTTGTAAGGGGTCGTATGGTGTCCTATGACCCCTTAGGACACCATATGACCCCCTAGGACACAGTACGGTGTCGTTATGGGTCGTATGGTGACCTAAGGGGTCATATGGTGTCTTATGACCTCTTAGGACACCATATGACCCCTTAGGACACAATATGGTGTCGTTATGGGTTGTATGGACACCTAAGGGGTCATATGGTGTCCTATGGGGCCATAGGACACCATATGACCCCTTAAGTGTCATTATGGGTTTATGGTGTCGTTATGGGTCATATGGTGTCCTATGACCCCTTAGGACACCATATGACCCCTTAGGACACAATATGGTGTCATTATGGGTCATATGGCATCCTAAGGGGTCATATTGTGTCCTACGGGGTCATAGGACACCATATAACCCCTTAGGACACAATATGACCCCTAACGACACCTAAGGGGTCATATGGTGTCCTTTAACCCATTAAGACACCATATGGTGTCGTTATGGGTTGTATGGTGTCCTATGACCACTTAGGAAACCATATGATCCCTTAGGACACAATACAGTGTCGTTATGGGTCGTATGGTGTCATAAGGGGTCATATGGTGTCTTATGACCCCTTAGGACACCATATGACCCCCTAGGACACAATACGGTGTCGTTATGAGTTGTATGGTGTCCTAAGGGGTCATATGGTGTCTTATGACCCCTTAGGAAACCATATGACCCCTTGGGACACAATATGGTGTTGTTATGGGTCATATGGTGTCCTATGACCACTTAGGACACCATATGACCCCTTAGGACACAATATTGTGTTGTTATGGGTCGTATGGTGTCGTAAGGGGTCATATCATGTCCTATGACCCCTTAGGACACCATACGGTGTCGTTATGGGTCGTATGGTGTCCTAAGGGGTCATATGGTGTCTTATGACCCCTTAGGACACTATATGACTCCTTAGGACACAATATGGTGTCGTTATGTATCGTATGGACACCTAGGGATTATATGGTGTCCTATGGGGCCATAGGACACCATATGACCCCTTAGGTGTTGTTATGGGTTGTATGGTGTGCTAAGGGGTCATATGGTATGTTATGACCCCTTAAGACACCATATGACCCCTTAGGACACAATATGGTGCCGTTATAGGTCATATGGTGTCGTAAGGGGTCATATGGTGTCCTATGACTGTTTAGGACACCATATGACCCCTTAGGACACAATATGGTGTTGTTATGTGTCGTATGGTTTCCTAAGGGGTCATATGTTGTCCTAAGGGGTCATAGTACACCATATAACCCCTTAGGACACAATATGACCCACCTAAGGGGTCATATGGTATCCTATGATCCATTAAGACACCATATGGTGTCGTTATGGGTTATATGGGGTCCTAAGGTGTCATATGGTGTCCTATGACCACTTAGGACAAAATATGGTGTCTTTATGGGTCCTATGGTAACCTAAGAGGTCATATGGTGTCCTATGACCCCTTAGGACACCATATGATCCCTTAGGTGTTGTTAGGGGTCATTTTGTGTCCTAAGGGGTCATATGGTGTCCTATGACCCCTTAGGACCTAGAGAGAGGATGGAGTGAGGAAAAAACCAAGGGAAAGAGGTGAGAGAGGGATTTAGATGGGTGTAAGGATGAAGAGGGGGATAGCTTGAGGGATAGGAGAATAAAGGAATTGTGAGAGGTAGAGAGGGGAGGGACAAAGAAGAGTATGTATCTATTACACATTTGGCCCGCACCAAATAGGGAGAGTGCCAAATGTGTACATAGAAACCCCCATCTCACCTCTCCCTTCTTTATCTCCCTTCCATTGTAGTTCCATCTCTCTCTATGAACTAGATCTCATATTGTCTGTCTCCCCTTACCTCTTCTCAAGCTCTTCATTCTTATAGATACATACTCTTCTTTGTCCCTCCCCTTTCTAGCTCTCACAATTTCCTTATTCTCCTATCCCTCGAGCTATGTCCCTCTTCATCCTTACTTGGCGCATGCTAAATGTGGAATATGGACCACATTTGGTGTGTGCCAAATGGAATATCCATTCATCACATTTGGCGCACACCAAATAGGGAGAGCGTCATATTTGGTGCATGCCAAATAGGGCGCTCACCATATTTGGCGAGTGCCAAATGGCCCGCTTTGGGAAACATGAAACCTATGGTTTGGATTTGCCTTGGGCATCCAACCCAAAGGTTTGGATGACCATTCTAGGCTAGAGATGTGTTTTTGTCAGAACATTGAAAATTTTGACATATTTTTGGTCGTGCTCTCCATCAGGTTTGCATGTGTTTCAATGAAGTTAAAAAAAAATATTGTGGTAAACTTGAGCTCCCTCTTAGCTATCCAAAAATGTAATTTATTTCAAATTTTGATTTCGTTAAGTCTTTCATCTATAATTTCTTTTGTTAGTGTGTCCATTTTTTGTCAAAAACTAACATGCACTATTTTGGGTATAGATTTTTACACGTTCATTAGATTTTGAAAAAAATTACATTATTAGAAACTAGACTCCGTTCTACACAATTTTAAAAAAAAATGATTTTTGATTTGTTTTCAATGATTTTAGGGGGGAGCACGCTCAAATTTCTATTTTTCAAGATGTGTCCACTTCGAAATTTAGTAAAAAATCATATACTCATTGAAAAATTAGCTGAAAATTCTGGCATAAACTACCAGGTGTTAGCTAATTTCTCACTGAAGCGATTTTAAAAATTCAAAAAAAAAAATTAACATTTTAGGGGGCCCACAATAGATGCTATGTTATGTTTTTTGCATAAAAATAGGACCTCTTTTTGTGGTCCCCCTTTTTGAAGCCCTTAATCTCCACCATTTTCAAACAAAAATAGTAGTTTAGAAAGTAGACTCGAAGCACTCTGACTCTTGTTCTTGTTGCATCTTCAAATTTGGAATGTAACTATCTTCAATTTGTTGTTGAAGTTTAGACTTTGTTGATTTCAGAAAAAAAAAGTGGCATCTTAAGACCCCCTTTTGGTACCACAACTTGGTGCACATACCCTAGAGGCAATGGTGGCATATATGGAACCAATATTTTATTTATGTTATTTTTTTTATTTTAATTAATATTTTGACTTTTTTGTCAAAAATAATAGTTCTTCAAACAAAAATAAATTAGATAATATAAATAAAATAAAATACTTTTAAAAACAATTATAAAGTAATTAGATTGGAGGAAGTGCCAATATCCAATATTGAGGTAAAAAGGAATGAAAACGAGAGCAAAAATGAAAGTAAGAGAGATAGGGAAAAAACCTTAGCCACATGCTCTAGTGCTTTTGCATCTGCTACATTCGATGGTGAAGCTAATGATGAGGATTACTATTTTAGAGATGAGGACAATGAGCTCCTCCTTGACATTCTTTTGTGTGTGTGTTGGTGTGTACACCTAGAGTCTATTAATGCTTCCAATGGTGACATGGATTGTTGGTCGTAGGAAGAGTTTATTGTGGATTATTCTTTAGAGGATGTGTTGGTTTGGGAGGCTCAAAGGACTGAGGATGACATTGTTCCTTCCATGTGCTATGTTCTAGGCTTGCATAAGGGTTTTCTAACTACTCCTATGGCTAATGTTCAATCAGATAAAAATATTAAATTCCTTGTTGTTGTTGTTGTTGTGGTCGAATCCCTCTCAGCCAATGTTATGCCCTCTACTTCTGTAGAGGGGAAAAAGATATTTGTTTAGGTCAATATTGTTCACCTTGCTAATACACTTAGGGGTTACTTCTCTAATGTAGGGGCTACTACTTCTTTGGACTCTAGAAATAATTTGTTGAAAATTATAGATCTAAATATGGGTTCTCTTGGGAATCTTGGTGGGGAAGTTACCGACAACTAGGAAATGGTAACAATACAAATATGGATGTGGGTTTGGAATTCCTTGTGGTTTCAACCCTACTTACAAGCTTTGTGCAAGACGAGCCCTTTTCTTTTGTTCCTCTTGTAGCTATTTCCTCTACTAGCTTTGTTCCTCTCCATGGATAGGAGATTGTTGTGTACATTCCCAACTCCTTTATTGATGAGTCTTTGGAATGGCTAGATAGTTCTCTTGTTGGCAGATTTTGTGGTCATATCCCTCATATTGACACTGTTGGAAGATACATCTCAAGATTTTGGAAGTTGAAAGGACAAGTCAAGGTAATGGCTATGATGGATTACTATTGTTTTTATTTTTCTATTTCTATGTTAGGACCTTAAGTGGGGGACCCTGGTTTCTTGGGCTTAAATGGTCTCTATTTATCCAAGTGGTCCCCTAGCTTCAATTCTCATATTGCCATTAAGTTCCCCATTTTGGGTCTGGTTGCCAAATCTGCCCTTGGAATTTTGGAGTGAAAAGATTCTCATGTCTATTGTCAACTCTTTTGGGCAATTTTATGCTATTGAACCTACTACCAAATTCATGAAGCATCTATTGTATGCTAGATTATGTGTGTTGATGGAACATGAGAAGGTTCTCCTTTCTTATCTTACCCTCTCTTCTAAGTATGGTAAATGGAACCAAGGAATTCATTATAAAAGCTACCTGATTGTTTGTAATGTTGTAGTCAAGTGGGTCATGTGTACTATTGGGACCTAGTTTATTTGGAGAAAAAAGGATACAGGAGTCATTTCCTTCTCTTGATAAAGCTGCAAATTTGCACAAGAAGTGCAATGGAGGCACAATGGATTTTTACAAGTAAATATGTTAGGGAGAGATGTCTTAATCGAAGGTGAGTTTAGCCACTAATGATGCCTAGAAGATGGATGCCTTGGTCAATACTAGGAGGACTATTGATGGTGATGCAAGTAACCTCAAGAAAAAAAGATGTGAAGAAGGAAACATCATGAACTATTATAAAGAGAGCTTGAAGATGGATTCTCCATTTAATTCTATTAAGTAAATAGATGGAAATACCATTCATGTTCTCTCATGGTCTTAAAAAATTAGGCTAGGTGATCTTGGTTTGATTTCTTCAAAAGAACAAACTATTGTGAAGTGATTTTTTAAATCACCCTAATGGCTAGGATAGATGTTTGTACCATTTCTCTATTTTTTGCTTCATCTACTACAACATATTGATCAATACTCCCTCCATCATCTACCATGCATTTTTTCTATGTATACCTCATTCACTTACTCATGTAACCATGTTCCTCCTCATGCACCTTTGACAACCAAATATAACTAATAGGTTCAATGACCTCCTCCCTATGTTTCCTAGGCTAAACCTCATTTAAAAAAATCATCTAATGTGTGTAAGTTATAGATCATCATGCCATTTGTTGACCTAGCCAAAACTAGACCATTATTGGCCCACCTTTTATCGGCATATTCTTGACCAACATCAATAATAGCAACCCAAGTTACAATTATAGAATTTGTGGATAAATTTGAGAGTACATGTCAAAGGCCTTGAAGGAGACTAAAGGAAGGTTGGATTCCTTTTATTTTAGTCAAAGGAAAGGAAATAGACATGCATACATTATTTTAAGAAAGTGAAAAAAGAATAAGAATAAAAATTAGAAGATTCAAGATAAGATTTGAGTGGTAATGAGTGGGTAATGGTTTCATGTAAGTATCTCATAGATGAAGAGACAAGTCATGTGTAGATCATAGAATATATCAAGGAAAAAGGGAAAAAAGAGAAAGGATTCCTCATATGTAAGGACAAGGAGGAGGCTATAGATTGTAGACTAGAAGTAGTTGAGGAGACAATAATGAAAGATCCAAGCAATAAGTTCTATAAGGGTAGAAAAAAAACATCTAGAAAGGATTATACTGAGAATTTTTGCAAGTTGTAGTAATAGATTGTAGGGAAAATGTTTAAAATGCATTAGAATTTAATATAGAAACTTAGAAGAATATAGGCATGGAGTTGTATGTGGTGACAATATAGTTCTAGGGATTCTACTAGTGGGAGTATCAAAAAATAAGATAGATGTTGCAAGTTGGAGTAGCCAAAGACAATGAAGAAATGATAGTAGTGTGAGTAGTAGAGGAAAATGAATATATATTACTAGAGTGGATGTAGTGAAAGAGTTCAAGTAAGAAGCTATATAGGAGATGCTACAAGTACATGCAACAAAGGTTCTTTAGGTGAATGTAGAAATTAGAAAAAGTAGAGAACTATAAGTGAGATAGTATAGGGGTCACAAGAAAGATCCTCTAGGCTAGAAGGAAATTGAGGAAAAAATACATGATGTTACGTGTAAGGTGATATAAGTAACAAAAACTAATAAGGAGGAAGAGATTTATAAGTTGTGGTAGTCCATATAAGAGTGGAGTTGATCCCAAAAGAGAAAGTTCTTAAATTTGAGGAGGAGCTACTAGTTAGAATAAAAAAGTGGAAGAGATACAAACAAAGACAACATCATGAATATAAAAGAAGAAAGAATGTGGAGGTTGATAGAAGACAATGGGCTAAATTCAATCAAGAGAAAAGAAAATAAAAGAGTAACAAAACAAACATATCAAAGGAGATTGGGCTATATAAAGTATAGGCCCATGATAGTGTAATAATTACAAGTCCAAAGATAGAATCAAAGGATGTTAGTTCTAGTGAGGTGTTAGGAGAGAAGGACGAAAAGGAAGAGACCTATAGATAGTTCCACAATGTAAGTAGGTTTCACATATAGTTGTATACCCAATGTGTATGCAATCCTATTTTTTCATACTAATTGGTGTGGATCAAATATGCACAACTAGTTATTTGGAGGGGTGTGTACACTTGTAGACATTATAATTTTTCACTTGTATCCATTACAAAGTTGAATGTGTAACCATTAGTGGGGAATGTGCACCAAGTTGTGGTACCAAAAGGGGGTCTTAAGATGCCACTTTTTTCTGAAATCAGCAAAGTCTGAACTTCAATGACAAATTGAAGATATTTACACTCCAAATTTGAAGATGAAACAAGAACAAGAGTTAGAGTGCTTCGAGTCTACTTTCTAAACTACTAATTTTTTTTGAAAATGGTGGAGATTAAGGGCTTCAAAAAGGGGGGCCACAAAAAGTGGTCCTATTTTTATGCAAAAAACATAACATAGCATCTGTTGTGGCCCCCCTAAAATGTTAACCTTTTTTTTGAATTTTTAAAATCGCTTCGATGAGAAATTAGCTAACACCTTGTAGTTTATGCCAGATTTTTCAGCTAATTTTTTAATGATTATATGATTTTTTACTAATTTTCAAAGTGGACACATCCTGAAAAACAAAAATTTGAGCGTGCTCCCCCCTAAAATCATTGAAAACTAATCAAAACTAGAATAAAAAAATTTAAATTGTGTAGAATGGAGTCTAGTTTCTAAAAATGTAAGTTTTTTCAAAATCTGATGAACGTGTAAAAATCTATACCCAAAATAGTGCATGTTGGTTTTTGACAAAAAACGGACACACTGGCAAAAGAAATTATAGATGAAAGACTTAACGAAATCAAAATTTGAAATAAATTATGTTGTTGGATAGCTAAGAGGGAGCTCAAGTTACCACGGTATTTTTTTTAACTTCATTGAAACACGTGCAAACCTAACGGAGAGCATGACCAAAAATATGTCAAAATTTTCAGTTTTGATAAAAACACGTCTCTAGCCTGAAATGGTTGTCCAAACCTTTGGGTTGGATGCCGAAGGAAAATCCAACCCATAGGTTTGGTGTTTCCCAAAGCGGGCCATTTGGCGCTCGCCCTATTTGGCGTGCGCCAAATGTGATGAATGGATTTTTCCATTTGGTGTGTGCCAAATGTGGTCCATATTCCACATTTGGCGTGCACCAAATAGGGAGAGCGCCAAATGTGTACATAGAAACCCCCATCTCGTAGTTCCATCTCTCTCTATGAACTAGATCTCATATTCTCTCTCTCCCCTTGCCTCTTCTCGAGCTCTTCATTCTTATAGATACATACTCTTCTTTGTCCCTCCCCTCTCTAGCTCTCACAATTCCCTTATTCTCCTATCCCTTGAGTTATCTCCCTCTTCATCCTTACACCCATCTAATTCCCTCTCTCACCTCTTTCCCTTATTTTCTTGCTCACTCCCTCCTCTCTCTAGTTCCTAAAGGGTCATAGGACATCATATGACCCCTAGGAACACAATATGACCCCTAACGACACCTAAGGGGTCATATGGTGTCCTAAGGGTTCATAAGACACCATATGACCTCTTAGGTTACCATATGACCCATAACGACACCATATTCTATCCTAAGTGGTCATAGGACACCATATGACCCCTTAGGACACCATACAACCCATAACGACACCATATGGTATCTTAATGGGTCATAGGACACCATATGACCCCTTAGGTGTCGTTAAGGGTCATATTGTGTCCTAAGGGGTTATATGGTGTCCTATGACCCCTTAGGACACCAATGACCCCTTAGTACACCATATGGTGTTAGTATGGTTTGTATGGTGTCCTATGACCCTTTAGGACACCATATGAGCCATTAGTACACCATATGGGGTTAGTATGGTCTTATCATGTGCGATGATCCCTTAGGATAACATATGACCCCTTAGGACACCATACAACCCATAATGACAACATAAGGTGTCCTAAGGGGTCATGTGGTGTCTTAAGGGGTCATAACACACCATATGACCCGTTAAGACACAATATGATCCCTAATGACACCTAAGGTGTCATATGGTGTCCTATGACCCCATAGGACACCATATGACCCCTTAGGACACCATACGACCCATAACAACACCATATTGTGTCCTAAGGGGTCATATGGTGTCCTAAGTAGTCATAGGACACCATATGACCCCTTACGACACCATATTGTGTCCTAATGGGTCATATGGTGTCTTAAGGGGTCATAGGACACTAGATGACCCCTTAGGACACCATGTGACCCCTTAGAACACCATATAGTGCTGTTATGGGTCATATGGTGTCCTAAGGGGTCATATGGTATTCTAACGGGTTATATAATGTCCTTTGACCCCTTAGGATACCACATAACCCCTTATGTGTCGTTAGGGTTCACGTTGTGTCTTAAGGGGTCATATGGTGTCCTATGACCTCTTACGACACTATATCACCCCTTAAGACACCATTTGGTGTCATTATGGGTCGTATGGTGTCCTAAGTGGTCATTAAGTGTCTTATGATCCCATAGGACACTATATGACCCATAATGACAACATAAGGTGTCCTAAGGGGTCATATTGTGTCTTAAGGGGTCATAACACACCATACGACCCGTTAAGACACAATATGATCCGTAACGATACCTAAGGGGTCATATGGTGTCCTATGACCCCATAGGACACCATATGACCCCTTAGGACACCATGTGACCCATAACGACACCATATTGTGTCCTAAGGGGTCATATGGTGTCCTAAGGGGTCATAGGACACCATATGACCCCTTATGACACCATGCGACCCCTTAGAACACCATATAGTGTTGTTATGGGTCATATGGTGTCCTAAGGGGTCATATGGTGTCCTAACGGGTCATATAGTGTCCTATGACCCTTTAGGATACCATATAACCCCTTACGTGTCTCTAGGGTTTACATTGTGTCCTAAGGGGTCATATGGTGTCCTATGACCCCTTAGGAGACTATATGACCCCTGAGAATACCATATGGTGTCATTATGTGTCGTATGGTGTCCTAAGGGGTCATATGGTGTCTTAAGGGGTCATAACACACCATATGACCCGTTAAGACACAATATGATCCCTAACAACACCTAAGGGGTCATATGGTGTCCTATGACCCATAGGACACCATATGACCCCTTAGGACACCATACAACCCATAACGACACCATATTGTGTCCTAAGGGGTCATGTGGTGTCCTAAGGGGTCATAGGACACCATATGACCCTTTAGGACACTATATGACCCATAATGACACCATATTGTGTCCTAAGGGGTCATATGGAGTCCTAAGGGGCCGTAGAATACTATATGACCCCTTATGACAACATACAACCCATAATGACATCATATTATGTCCTAAGGGGTCATATGGTGTCCCAAGGGGTCCTAAGACACTAGATGACACTTTAGGACACCATGTGACCCCTTAGAACACCATATAGTGTCATTATGGGTCATATGGTGTCCTAATGGTCATATAGTGTCCTATGACCACTTTGGACACCATATAACCCCTTAAGTGTCGTTAGGGTTCACATTGTGTCCTAAGGGGTCATATGGTGTCCTAAGGGGTCATATGGTGTCCTAAGGGGTCATATGGTGTCCTAATGGGTCATATAGTGTCCTATGACCCCTTAGGATACCATTTAACCCCTTACATGTCGTTAGGGTTCACATTGTGTCCTAAGGGATCATATGGTGTCATATGACGTCTTAGGACACTATATGACCCCTTACGACACCATATGGTGTCATTATGGGTTGTATGGTGTCATAAGGGGTCATATGGTGTCTTAAGGGGTCATAACAAACCATATGACCCTTTAAGACACAATATGATCTGTAACGACACCTAAGAGGTCATATGGTGTCCTATGGCCCCATAGGATACCATATGACCCCTTAGCACACCATACGACCCATAGCGACACCATATTGTGTCCTAAGGGGTCATAGGACACCATATGACCCCTAAGGACAGCATACGACGCATAATGACACCATATTGTGTCCTAAGGGGTCATATGGTGTCCTAAGGGGTCATAGGATACCATAGGACCCCTTACGACACCATGTGACCCCTTATAACATCATATAGTGTTGTTATCAGTCATATAGTGTCCCAAGGGGTCATATGGTGTCCTAACGGGTCATATAGTGTCCTATGACCCCTTAGGATACCATATAACCCCTTACGTGTCGTTAGGGTTCCCATTGTGTCCTAAGGGGTCATATGGTGTCCTAACGGGTCATATAGTGTCCTATGACCCTTTAGGATACCATATAACCCCTTACATGTCGTTAGGGTTCCCATTGTGTCCTAAGGGGTGATATGGTGTCCTATGACTCCTTAGGACACTAGATGACCCCTTAGGACACCATATGGTGTCATTATGGGTCATATGGTGTCCTAAGGGGTCATATGATGTCTTAAGGGGTAATAACACACCATATGATTTGTTAAGACACAATATGATCCATAACGACACCTAAGGGGTCATATGGTGTCCTATGGCCCCATAGGACACCATATTACCCCTTAGGACCCCTTATTACCCATAATGCCACCATATTGTGTCCTAAGGGGTGATATGGTGTCCTAAGGGGTTATAGGATACCATATGACCCCTTAGGAATCCACACAACTCATAATGACACCATATTGTGTCCTAACGGGTCATATGGTGTCCCAAGGGGTCATATAATGTTATAACGGGTCATATGGTGTCCTATGACCCCTTAGGATACCATATAACCCCTTACGTGTCATTAGGGTTCACATTGTGTCCTAAGGGGTCATATGGTGTACTATGACCCCCTAAGACACTATATGACCCCTTAGGACACCATATGGTGTCATTATGGGTCGTATGGTGTCCTAAGGGGTCATATGGTGTCTTAAGGGGTGATAACACACCATATGACCCATTAAGACACAATATGATCCCTAATGACACCTAAGGGGTGATATGGTCTCCTATAGCCCCATAGGACACCATATGACCCCTTAGGACACCATTAGACCCATAACAACACCTTATTGTGTCCTAAGGGGTCATAGGACACCATATGGCCCCTTAGGACACCATATGACCCATAACGACACCATATTGTGTCCTAAGGGGTCATATGGTCTCCTAACGGGTCATATGGTCTCCTAACAGGTCATATAGTGTCCTAAGGGGTCATATGGTGTCCTAAGGGGTCATATGGTCTCCTAATGGGTAATATAGTGTCCTATGACCCCTTAGGATACCATTTAACATGTCATTAGGGTTCACATTATGTCCTAAGGGGTCATATGGTATCCTATTACCCCTTAGGACACTATATGACCCCTTAGGACACCATATGGTGTCATTATGGGTCATATGGTGTCCTAAGGGGTCATATGGTGTCTTAAGGGGTCATAAAAAATGATATAACCCGTTAAGACACAATATGATCCCTAATGATACCTAAGGGGTCATATAGTGTCCTATGGCCCCAAAGGACACCATATGACCCCTTAGGACACCATACGACCCATAACGACACCTTATTATGTCCTAAGGGGTCATATGGTGTCCTATGACCCCATAGGACACCATATGACCCCTTAGGACACCATACGACCCATAACAATACCATATTGTGTCCTAAGGGGTCATATGGTGCGCTAAGGGGTCATAGGATACCATATGACCCCATACGACACCATGTGAGCCCTTAGAACACCATATAGTGTCCTGAGGGGTCATATGGTGTCCTAAAGGGTCATAGGACCCATAGCAACACCATATTGTGTCCTAAGGGGTCATATGGTGTTCTAAGGGGTCATAGGACACCATATGACCCCTTAGGACACCATACGACCCATAACGACACCATATGGTGTGCTAAGGAGTCAAAAGAGACCATATGACCCCTTACAACACCATATGACCCATAACGACACCATATTGTGTCCTAAGGTGTCATATGGTGTCCTAAGGGGTCATATGGTTTCCTAACGGGTCATATAGTATCCTATGACCCTTAGGATACCATATAACCCCTTACGTGTCGTTAGGGTTCACATTGTGTCATAATGGGTCATATGGTGTCCTATGACCCGTTAGGACACCATATGGTGTCATTATGGGTCGTATGGTGTCCTAAGGGGTCATATGGTGTCTTAAGGTGACATAATACACCATATGACCCGTTAAGACACAATATGATCCCTAACGACACCTAAGGGGTCATATGGTGTCCTATGGCCCCATAGGATACCATATGACCCCTTAGAACACCATACGACACATAACAACACCATATTGTGTCCTAAGGGGTCATATGGTGTCCTAAGGGGTTATAGGACACCATATGACCCCTTAAGACACCATACGACCCATAACAACACCATATTATGTCCTAAGGGGTCATATGGTATCCTAAGGGGTCATACGATACCATATGACCCCTTAGGACACCATACGACCCATAACGACACCATATGGTGTCCTAAGGGGTCATATAGTGTCCTAAGGGGTCATAGGATACCATACGACCCCTTAGAACACATTGTGAACCCTAACGACACGTAAGGGGTTATATGGTATCCTAAGGGGTCATAAGACACTATATGACCTGTTACGACACCATATGACCCCTTAGGACACCATATGACCCCTTAGGGAAGAATATGGTGTCGTTATGGGTCGTATGGTGTCCTAAGGGGTCATATTGTGTCCTATGACTCCTTAGGACACCATATGACCCCTGAGACCACCGTACGACCCATAACAACACCATATTGTCTCCTAAGGGGTCATATGGTGTCCTAACCTCTCATATAGTGTCCTATGACCCCTTCGGATACCATATGACCCCTTACGACACCATGTGACCCCTTAGAACACCATATAGTGTTGTTATGGTTCATATGGTGTCCTAAGGGGTCATAGGACACCATATGACCCTTAGGACACCATGTGACCCCTTAGAAAACCATATAGTGTCGTTATGGGTCATATGGTGTCCTAAGGGGTCATATGGTCTCCTTACAGGTCATATAGTGTCCTATGACCCGTTAGCATACCATAGAACCCCTTACATGTCATTAGGGTTTAGATTGTGTCATAAGAGGTCAATATGGTGTCCTAAGGGGTCATATGGTGTCCTAAGGGGTCATAGGACACCATATGACCCCTTAGGACACCATACAACCCATAACGACCTCGTATGGTTTAGGATATTGGGTTGTAGGGTCTATGGTTATTGTATAGTGTCGAGGATTTAGCATATTTGGTCATACAATCTAGGGTATTTCTTGTAGGTTTGAAATGGTTTAATTTTTATGGTTGTGGCTATCAAACTATAGCGTATAGAGTATAGATTATAGGGTATAAAGTATAAATTTATCAAAGGTTAAAAAATTTGAATGGAAGTCATTTGGCTAGCACCAAATATGGCTATTTGGCGCTTGCCAAATGAGCTGCACTAAAAAATGGTTATATGGGACCCTTGACTCATGATCCAAGCCCATATTCTCTCATAAGGCGCACGCCTTATAAGGCACATGCACTATAGGGCGCGCGCCTTATAAGGCGCATGCCTTATGAGCATTTTTCATTTTTTTTAAAGTGTGGCACCTTTTTGGTACCACAACTTTGTGCATATACCCAGTGGAGTCACCATAATATTGAGGTAATTTCAACAAAGATAGCCACTTGTAAGTATAGGTTTGAGGACTTAGTAGATGAAGAGTGGGTGTTAACTCGTTTATAACAATAGGAAACTATGAAGGAGCAAACATTAATTGTAATTAGAGGTTTTTTGATGGAGAAGTTGGGCACTTGGAGAAAAGCGAAGGCACTAGGGCAAAAGCACACACAACAACAATGACAATGAGGTTGCTAATAATTGAGGACAATATAAAAGGTGACATTGAAGGTAATGAGGGTGTCAAAAGAGGAGGAATAGGCTATAGTTGGACACAAAACATGATGGAAGTGCTCATATGACAATCTTGGAACTTGTAAGGGTCAATGCAAGAAGATGAGTCCACTTTTTGGCCAAAAAGTGGAAGTGTTTTCCTTGATTTTCAGATTTTGTCTCATTTGAGCTTAAATTTTGAAACACTTAGAGATTGAATCTTGGAAAAAGTCAGTAATATAAAAGATAGCCCTCTGAGTGTACTTTCCAAATATATAATTTATTTTAATACCCACATAATAAAAAATAACTTTTTGAATGGAGTTTTGAAAACTATGTTTTAAAAATGTTTGTTTCAGGACCATACCATGCATGTGTACGACCCACACTTTTTGACACAATTAAAATTATTTTCTCAAACCGTTTTGGGAAATGGTTTGTAACACACTGAAGATTGATGAGCATATTTTTCTGTATTTTTTTTCTAATATTTTTTTTTTAATTAATTTTTTAATGGCCATAATTATCTTTTTAAAAATTTGACGTGTACGACCCACATAATTTGATGTAAACTTAACATTTTTTTATTTTATTTTTTTTAAATACAAAAGAATTTTGTGTAGATTGATGACATAATTTTTTTTCCAAAATTCTTTAAAATAAAAAAGTTATTAAATTAACAAAATTAGTTAATATTTCAAATTTATAGACCCGATTTAGTATAAATTAAATGAAAAATAGTTAAAATAATCAATTTTTTTATAAATTTACATATTTAGAATCTAGACAGTATAATCTGAAATGGGTTTTAATTTTGTATAAAAATTCTTTAATTAGAGGCGTGTAAACTATTTCTGAAGTTCATATTTGTGCTTTCATTCATGGAGATTTGAATTTGCAGGTCCATGTCTTAGGTGTGGCCATCCTAGGCCTATCCCGGGCCTAATCCCGAGCCAAGTGGCAGGTTGTGGAATCAACATCCACAAAACAGGCCCCCATTTTCAAACAAGGGCGGCTTGTGGAAAAAAAAAGGAAAAATGCCATTTAGAAACGGGGGCCCGCTTTTAAACAAAACGGGGGCCCGTTTTGTTTAAAAGTGGGCCCCCATTTTAGAACAAAACGGGGGCCCATTTTTTTTTGCTTTGGACCCCCGTTACCTTTTGGCTCGGGAGCCCGAAGCATAAACGGGCCCCCGTTTTTTGAAAACTAGCCCCCGTTTATAAGAGCGCATTTTCCAACGCGTGGACTTCTGCGAATTTGTGACTCATTACCTTGCACTTGCCCGTAAGATCAATGATAGAGGTTAGATGTATATTGATGGAATGTGTAATATTGCTCAAAGTATGAGAGTGACAAACAAGTGAGAGAAGGTTAGAGAAGTGAAAATCTCGAGGTGATAAAGTATATGTGTTGTTGACATGGATGTAGAATGAGTTCGTATATTTTATAGGAGAATGTGTTGGTTGCATGGATGTGTAAGGAGAGGGTATATATCTAGTTGAAGATCATGGAAGGGCATAAAATGAATGAGGAAGATCTTGAGAGGTCATCAGTAGGTTGTTGTATAATGAAAGAAGGTCCACAACAATACATGCTACTTGTAGCAATGAGCAAGTTGAAGGGCCAACATGGCAACTATGATCTAGTAGTAAACTATCTATAATAGAAACATGAAGAAGGAACCATAGTAGAAAAGATAATATCTAAGACTTTAGGGATAACATAGTCTAAGGTGTTTGGTCAAATGGAGATCTCGGGGTGAGAAACAAGGAAACTTAAAGATAAGGGACAATATAAATAGACAAGAGGAAGCAACTAGTTTAGAGGGAGTAGATATTTTTCCTCAAGTGGGGGAGTTAAAGGAGAAGTCACATGGGAGAAGAAACCAAATAGGAAGGCTCCTTGAAAGGAGACAAAATAATCATGTGTTCAATCAAGTGCATCTATGAGGTGAAACCGAGGAATACTCATGCTATGATAATGAGGATATATTGAGATTATATTGCAAAAAAGGGGAGGTTTAATCCCTTCCTTTTGTAATTTAGTTATTTAATACAATTTTTTGTGTTTTTCTTGATATATTACTTGCTTGTGTTGATGGGTGTTTTCCTATTTTATGTGTTGGGAGGTATGCATGTGCTATTGTGTGTATGTTCTTTGTGCTTGTAGCCTTAGGTAGATATGACTTGTGGGAACTAGACTAGGCATGCAAGTTTAGTTGGGTCACCTATAGCAACTAGTAAGGTTCGAAAAATGTGCATAAATTACTAGTAACAACTATTATGGTGAGTGTGGACATGAAAAATTTGTTTAGAGGTGTTGTGTGAGTTCTCATAGCAATGCTAATATGTCGAAGCATTTCTACTTTTATATTATGAGCACATGTAGGATAATATGTTCCTTATTAAAACATTTAGAAAAAAAATCAATAAATGAAATATTAGAATTGTTTGATATCTATCATACTTCTTATATTTGAGAGGGTATATATCTAGTTGAAGATCATGGAAGGGCATAAAATGAATGAGGAAGATCTTGAGAGGCCATTGGTAGGTTGTTTTATAATGAAAGAAGGTCCACAACAATACATGCTACTTGTAGCAATGAGCAATTTGAAGGGTCAACAAGACAACTATGATCTAGTAGTAAACTAGCTATAATAGAAACATGAAGAAGGGACCATAGTAGAAAAGATAATATGTGAGACTGTAGTGATAAGATAGTCTAAGGTGTTTGGTCAAATGAAGATCTTGGGGTGAGAAACAAGGAAACTTAAGAGATAAGGGACAATATAAATAGACAAGAGGAAGCAACTAGTTTAGAGGGAGTAGATATTTTTCCTCATGTGAGGGAGTTAAAGAAGTCACATGGGAGAAACAACCAAATAGGAAGGTTCCTTGAAAGGAGACAAAATAATCATGTGTTCGATCAAGTGCATCCATGAGGTGAAACTGAGGAATGCTCATGCTATGATAATGAGGATATATTGAGATTGTATTGCAAAAAAGGGGAGGTTTAATCCCTTCCTTTTGTAATTTAGTTATTTAATATAATTTTTTGTGTTTTTCTTGATATATTACTTGCTTGTGTTGATGGGTGTTTTCCTATTTTATGTGTTGGAAGGTATGCATGTGCTAGTGAGTGTACGTTCTTTGTGCTTGTAGCCTTAGGTAGATATGACTCATGGGAACTAGGCTAGGCATGCAAGTTTAGTTGGGTCACCTATAGAAACTAGTAAGGTTCGAAAAAATGTGCATAAATTACTAGTAACAACTACTATGGGTGGACATGCAAAATTTGTTTAGAGGTGTTGTATGAATTCTCATAGCAATGCTAATATGTCAAAGCATTTCTACTTTTATATTATGAGCACATGTAGGATAATATGTTCCTTATTAAAACATTTAGAAAAAAATCAATAAATGAAATATTAAAATTGTTTGATATCTATCATACTTCTTATATTTCATTCATTGTGATTCACAATATACTTTTATAAAATACCACTCTTTACTTAAAAAAAATACTTATCTTATCCTTTCCTCTTACATCTTCTAAAGTGTATTCCTTAAAAGATTCCATAACAACATCTCTATCTCATATCAATACACACTTTTAAATACCCATAATAACTTTTTCTGAATTATTTTATACTACTTTATGATACATCTTTTGAAAACATGCACTCCATGATAATCATAAGGTCTCACCTACCTACAAAATGAACACATAACAACGTAGATACAAATAAATAGAAAGAACAACATGACCTGACCTTTTACAAACTTTAATATTAACTTACCTAAAATAGATCCACATTAATCTGTTCGGCTAGTTGTTGATTATGACATATCAGAGTAATCAATTCAATAAACAAGAACACTTTAATGTGGCTTGGAAAGCAAGCTTCAACCCAACGGCTGCATTGGATTTCTTCCACGCAGTCCACAGCTTAAAAAGTAGGCGCGTCACATCGTGTTCGCTTTATATTATTGCCATATTTTGGCTTTCCTCACAACCACCCTGGCCCGCACCGCTCCTCAAAAGACGCTTCTCAGATTTCTACAGACATGCATTATTTTTTAATTCTACGCCTGCCCTTCAAACTACTGTAAAAAATACGTCCCCCGCTCCTAGAAGCTCTCTATATCAAGCCAATCTTGTTTGTATCGTTAATGTGAGCTTTCTTGCTTGGGAGGTCTTGGACTCGCTTATAGCGAGCTTAAGCATCTCTCAAGTCTTCAATTTCTACGTTTGCTTTCTTCTTCTTTTTCTTTTCCTCTGTGATTTCTGCATAGCCGCCATGGAGGTTGTTTCTCATGTCAATCATGCTGTGGCGAAGAAGTTATGGAATATGGTGAAGGCGGTATTTATGATGCTGAGAAAAGAAATTGTTCTGAAGAGGAAAATGGTGTTGGAGATGCAGATGATGATGAAAAGAGGGAAAATGCTTGGAAAATCTCTGGGGAGCTTGATGTTTCACCATTCTCATGGGAAGAGCCGCCATTACAGGACTGGTTTTGGTGTTAAGGAATATGAGTTTTCCTGTAGTAATACTCCCATTTCCTTTCATATTGGGAAGAAAAAGCATAATTTTTTTCCTTCTATTCCTTGCATTCAACCTCATGCTGTTGATGAAGAGGACTGCTATTCAAACGCCATTGTTGTTTCTCAGTCTGAATATTTCTCCAAGAACAACATGGATTTCTCAGATTTGCCTGGCGTGGATGAATCCACAAGGCCTCTTTCGCCCTTTTGTTGGGGTAATAATTTGAGCTGCTGCGAAGAAGAGCGTGTTGACAGAGAAGCAGAGGAGTTCATTTCGAGATTCTACCAGCAGATGAGATTACAACGACAAGTTTCTTTTTTGCAGTATGATGAAATGCTTGCCAGGGGCGCCCAGTAAAAAAAGTCTTGAAGTCATTTTTCTTTCTCATTTTCATTATTTCTTGAAGTGTGTAGGGCAAGTATGTGGTATACAATCTGTAAAGGATTCGGCCATTGGCGTTGAATCCTAGGTTTTCGTAGAGATTTTAGGAGATTCCCTGTTGAGTAGAGAGTATATTATTTATTCTTTGTGTGTGTCGAATACTTTTGTGTCGTGATTATACAGAGAAAGAAAAAAAAGTTTTGTAGTAATAGATTGGTAGCTGTTTTTAGGTTTGTGTGTCTCCAATTGTAATGTTTTAAGGACAAAACGTCTTGGGGTTTCCGTTTTAATAAATCCAGAGACGCCTTAAACACAGAGTGACTGCTTGGAAATTTTTTCGCTTGTTACAGTATCATTCTATAAACGGGGAAAAAAGAGAGACAGATTTTCTGTGAACACCCATATTGTCTTCAGATAATATAGAATCAATAAAGTTTTCTTTCCCCTGATTTGTGATTAAGATGCTACTCGTGAGTGAGGAAAAAGTGTTCATCTGTACAATGTATGGCGAGACTCCACATAGAAGATGATTTAGAATGATACAAGTGAATATTTTAATGACGTTCTAATTTTATTGGTGGGCAAATAACCATGGATTGGCTCATCATGACTAGTATCAATAAAGAGTTAATAATTTATGACTTTGATGGTAATAAAGCTACATCTTTATATGACTAGTCATTTCAACTTTTATATCATGAGCATTTGTACTATCATATTTTTCCTGCTGAGACCTTCAAAGAAACATGATAGATCTATCAATTGTTTGATATTTATAATACTTTATTCATTCTGACTTTCTAGTGTCCATGAGATCTCATGGTTTCATTTGTGTAAATGCACACTTTTAATACTCATAATAAGTTGTATGTATGTATGTATATATGTATGTATGTATGTATGTATACAACAAAAAGGTGGACATAGAATGGAGCACTCTCAAGTCTAACTAAGAATAAGTCTAGAGGAAGCTCAAACATCAATAGACAAAAATAAAATAACTAAGCAAAGAGAGTTGCAGTAATGGGAGTAGTCATAGTTATTAAGTTTGATCATATGCTATAACACCATCCTCTTAGTATTCAATAGATTGTTGAGCATGCACAAGGGAAGTATCCAATTCCAAGTGAGGAAAATTGCTATAATTTAGCTATCCAAGAGGATCAATGCCCGTGAGAAGAGGTAGGAGGCGATTGAGAAGGCTAAGACTATTAATGAGGAACATGGTACATGGAACCTTGTAGATGAGAGCTCCTTGAGATGGGATATTTGATCCCAATTAATAAAATGACCATGCTTGATCTTTGATCTCATTTATTAAATTGACCATATTCCATGCTTACACCCACAAGGTTAAGAGAATTTAGGAGATTGGATTTTGGTGATCATGGAAGGAGCATTACCCTAGTGTTCAAGGAGTTCTTATAGATGTGTAACTTCTAATGCAACTAATGATCTTGCACCTAGATTTATATAATCTTAACAAAGAAAAACATATTTTCTATGTAAAGAAATTAGAACATTAGCCAAACAACTAAAATAGAGATAAATAGCTATCTTTCCAAATATAGAATATAATTTCCACCATTAAAGCATACCAAACATAGATAAATTTAAATGGGAGCTAAGACCAATCACCCAATACCACCATATATCCCAAGTGAAGGGGTCTAGTCAAAAGGGATTGAAGAAGTCATATATATGCATCCAAGATTCTTGAACTTTAGTACAAAACTAAAAAAATATTCTTGATATACTCCAATTGTCCATAGAAAGGATAGTGGGGGTTAAGGACACCCCAAAGAGAAAATGAGAAACAAGTGAAAGACCTTGCTAAAGAATGCACTTATGAAATTAGCCAATTTAGGCTCAACAATGATTGCTCAAACAATTTTAAACCATCAGTACCAAGTGCCAAGATAATATTAAGGTGCCAATGACTATTTATTCAGCCCACCATTAGGAGATGAGGTGTAAGCCACAAGTAGCCTAAATTGGTAAGTTTGTAATCATGAAATGGTGTTTCATGATAAAATTTTCAACCTTTCCATCAAGGCTTGAAGGAACTAATGCTAATATTGTCAACCATATGGATATGGATGACTTCAATAATAGTCTAGAAGGTCTCCTAGTCCTAATTAGATAACTAGAATTTCAAATTAGCTTAAGCCTATGATAGAGAAACATTAATAGTTTAGAAAAGGAGATTAAGGAGAAAATGATTACCTTATTAAAGTATTTCAAAGCATGAATCCAAAGGGATTTGACAAGAGGATGATTTTGAATAGATATAAGTAGAGACCATCAGATTAACTACTAGTTAACTTAGAAGTCATTATAGAAGTCATTACCAACCCAAATAATCTAGTGCTTGATGGACTTCTAGACCTTCAAATTCTATTAATAACACATGTACCTTTGATCTATCTAGACTCTCTCATGGTGAGAAAAGTATAGGGTCCAAACCCTTTCCAAGATAGTCATCCAATATGAACTCATTAAAAAGTATAATATGTAGTGATAATTTTCCAAGAGTTATTTCCTTATAGATCTCTAATGATGCATATAGCATAGAAAAGAATGCCTTTTTGACAAATTGATAGAAGCCCTGAACCATCAATAAAATGAAGTAGACAACAAAATTCCTAAGAAATAAGATGAAAACCTTTGTTCCTATCTACAAAGGCCTGGAAACATTTTCTTAAGAACATTTAACTTTAAGAATATTAAAGATAGGTAAAAGATAAAGTTTCATCACACCAAGAATTCACAACCCAAAGAGAGAGGCTTAGAGATCCAATGATTTATCTTTTTCTTGAATTTTAGCAAAGACAACTTGCTAAAAGGTAGTGTAGTGCCATAAATTGTCGATCTTAATAATTCATACTAGGTTTGGACCAATTTTGGTAGATGTGCCTAATTATGGGTGATTGTGCCCACTTTTGGGACTATTTCCATAAATTTGGTTCATTACTCTATTATTGACCTTTTTCATTGATTGTTTTGTGAATACTAGGGTGCCCATTGCCACTGTAAAGGAAAAAAGAGCTCAACTTTTGAAGAATAAAAGTTAGCTTTGCAAATAGTAGGAACTTACCTTGCTTTGTTAGCCTTCCATAAAAATTTAATTTTGAAAAGGTATAAGTTGCATATAAATACAGTACCCCTTTCTCATTTCAAATCTCTACATTCTCTAGCAAGTGTAAATAAGAATCCTAACATCCTAGCAATTAAATTAACCACATATCTAAATTCAAGATATAGGGAATTCAAGTATACAATTCTACTACAACAATCATGATCAATTATATTGTATTTCCTCATGTTGAAAACATGCATAACATGTTGTAGTAATTCACTATATCACATCAATATTCGTATGAGATTCCATGAAAGTGTTTCATATATGAAGTATTATCTTATCAATTCAACAGTTCATTGCTTCTTTAGAGTATCCTTTTGAGGGCATGCACTCAGATTTCGTCATTAGCCATTGTGGACATGGAAACATTAACATGAGGTTCTTTTTAGACAAACCCTTAAAAGTCACAACAATTTTCCCCATTTTTCATGTGTCTAGGCATAGATCTCACAATGTGAAAGTTATATAGAAGTAATAAAAAATAATGATAGATTGTGACAAACTCTAAATAAATGAAAACCTTAAACTAAGGTGGCCAACACCCATATCCGACCCTTTTAGGAGAGATTTTTGGGAGACCATTATATAGAGCCTCCTAATTTCCTTTCTAATAATTTTCCATAATTTTGGACACCTTTCAACAAGGGCACCTAACACCCTTGTCTAGCTATGTAGTCTACTCTAAATTTTAGATATAGGTTACTCTCTGTCTTTGTTCTAGATCTACCTTACTATTTTAGCTTTAAATTTTGTATCTATTATATATTGTAAAATTCAATCATTTTGCAATCATTAAATCAGATCACATATGCACACTTCATAATCTCATTTCTTTTGCAACAAATGAACAAAATCCAAGTGCCTAAATCTCCTTTTATAATTGTACTTAGGTCTATTTTTGTTTCAATGTTATAAAAGGAAATCAAGATCTCTAGTTTGCATTAATTTTATCCAACCAAGAAACTCAAGAGAGAAATTATCTCATAATCGAACACCCACCTTGCGTATTATACCTGAAACTAGTTTTCCTCTTTCTAATAAACAATTGAAGAAGATAAATAGGGAATTGAAAATATTTTAACAATTTGTGAGTACAAAACAATTGGATAAAGAGTTTCCCCCCCTCATCGAGAGTCTAAGGATATTGATGCATAGTGACTTGCATGTTGTGGTTTTTCTACATAGAATAGTTGATTAGTGGATGAAAACTATGATGGTAGCTTTTTGTGAAATAGTGCTTGGATATATGGCTCCTCAAAACCAAATAGAGATGTAGGTATCGATACACATGATGAAATCTTCTAATCCTACAATCAATTATTTCATCATGTCCAATGCTGGACAAAATGGGAATGCCATTAATGTTAGTCTTGGGGTTAATCCTATTAATTAATATACCTATATTTCACCCTCTTCCACTCTCCCATTTATTTTTTAGAATGTACACCACACCATTTATAATCCATCCTTTGCACCTCTCACCTACCATAATGTCCAAACACCAACCATTAATTCCAACCCACCTTTGCATTCGAACTTCTCTAAAAAACTTAATCTATCTATTTCATTATTAACCAACTATTACAAAATGTTTCATTATTAACCAACTATTACAAAATGTTTCATCATTACAATAATTAGCCAACATAAGCCAAACCCAATCTCAACCAACCTTTCATCATATTGCACAACTAGCCCACTTTCATATACCATTTTCAAGCCTCCAATACTAGAAAACATTGAGACACGACACTTAGAGAAATATAATGGGAAAGGAGACCCTAGCATTCATCTGTCGGCTTTTACTATATGTAGTGATTACATTCTTGAGGATACTTTTCTTGTAAAACTCCCAGTAAAAGTTGCACCCTTTGATTGGTTTTTTCTCTACCTAATAATTCAATTACCTCTTTATCATAACTTTTTAATCAATTATTAGAAAATTTTCAAAATAATATTGGACCTCAAGAAACATTAATTGATTTGGTGCATTATAAACAATGTGTGAAAGAAAAAGTGACTAATTTTATGGGTAGATATTAAACTTCATATTCACAAATTTCTTATTCTTTTCTTCATGCTAATGTGAAAATATCTTTAATTGGAAATTTATAGTGATAAAAAATATATAAGATGCTTATGAAATTTCCGTCATTTACACATTTGTGCACATCCCTTCATGATTATTAACTTTTAGTTTCTGAATATGAAGGTTCTTCCTACATTGTTCTAGTTGACCAATCCAATGCAACTCCTCCATTGTACCAATATTTTAAGGAACAAAGTAAAAAATTAATAAATGTTCATTCTTCTAATAATATTCAAACACAAGTTCTAGCTACAGCACATATTGCAACCTACTATTCTTATACATTGAAGAATCAATAATTTTCCTAGATTTTTAAGTGCTTACATTTTGTTATACTTCAATTAGTAAGCTCAACAGCCTAATTAGACTTCCTCACATCCATCATGTAGAAATTTTCAAACGTTTAACTCCTATATTTGACCCAAAGGCGTTTTGTCAATATCATCATACTCTTAAACATGATACTAAGTGATGTATGCATTTGACACGTGACGTTAAAGAACACATTGACTCTAATATCACATAGGTGTCTAGTTTAAATGATAAAAGGATGAATACATATTATTTCTTAATCAAAACTTACAATTTTTCATTAATCCTTTACCTTCATATTCAAAAAATGCTATAAAGCCAAATTTTGATTACATAAGAATTCATTCTCAAACCATCCAAGTAGAGTATTTATTTAATATGATAGAACCATGACTAAAATAAGTGAAAATTAAAACTTATGGACCACTATGCAATACTACTAGAATTAATGACAAACCCACATGTGGGGTGCTCATTGATCCGATATGCACAATGGTTTCAGTTTTCCCACTATTGGTTTTATAACTCTTTATGTTTAGGTTAAACCTAGAATCCTAGATGTTCCCATTACCATAATTCCTACCTCAGATCAATTTTGTGTGAAGTTGGTTTACTGGTAGCTGATCCTACCATAATTGACTATTTGATCTGGAACAATATTTCTCTTGGTAATCTTGCAAATATCTTGTCCGATGTTTTGTGCAAAGTGCTTGAAGGTCGATTGAAGCAACCTCTTGAGGCACTTGTTGCAACATATGAAGTTTAGGATGAAATAGAAAAGAAGTGTACATATGCTCAAAAGAGATTATTAGAAGACTTTAAGAATATGAGAGACTATGTTGTAGAAGTAGGCAGAGTGTACAAATATTATCTCCAGTGGCCAGCAGCTATTGAACATTTCAAAGCTAAGATTGACTCTATTGAATCGGAGTTGAATTCCATGGGTAAATCATTTGATATTTTCAATGATGTAGATGGTTCATAGACAAAGAAGATTAATTCTCTGCAGTCAAAGTTTATATTTTATCAGAGGTGAAAAGAAGATGTGGTGAATGTTTTCTTGAAGGTAAAAGAGATTGTTGAGGCTAGCTTGGAACATCTTTCCAATCTACTTATTGAAGCTGAGAAGTATTTTTGGAACTCTTCTATTCTTGATTCCTTATTTGAAGTAGTGGATGAAATAATTAAGAATGACACTTTGAGTTTGAATCTCCATTTGGCAATGAACTCTTGATCTAGACTTTCTTTCTATAATTAAAGGAGAAGTATAAGAGAATTTTTTAGAAGTGTAATTTTTTAGAAGTGTAAGTGAAGCATTCTTTCTTTTGCAATGCAATTTCTCTTTTTGGTAACCCTTTTGTTGTTACCTGTTGTCTTTGATGTCAAAGAGAAAGAAATATTGACTTTTGGGGAGAAATATTGAGTTTTGAATTTCGGAACCTTGGAGAAACAAGGAAGCATTATCTAAGGGAAAGTTATGGAAAGTTTTTGACATAGATGTTTTGCCATCAATGAAAAAATGGAAGATTGTTAGAAATACTTGTCTTAGTTGTCATTGATGTCAATCTCGATGATTCGGATTAGCCCAAATATGTTGGAGAATAGTGGAAGATAGGCATGTATGTTTCTGAATAGTGGAAGATAAGTATGTACGTTGTAGAGTAGTGGAAGATAGGTATGTATGTTGTAGAATAGTGGAAGATAGGTATGTACATGTATGATGCGTATGGTAGATCCTTGTTGTTGTTGATGTATTGCAAACATGTTGATTGCTCTAGAAATATGTATTGTCAATATGAGGATAGATTTATCTTGAGATTTGGTGTTGGTTGTGGCAATTGGTTTAATGCTCCAATTGGTCATGCAGTCAGATAGTATGTAGTTGACTTATTTTAGAGGTCCAGTCCTCCACATTTGTGTCTTGATGAAGCTATGGTAATGCAATTTTATTATGCTTATTGTTATCATCTGAGATTGCAGTATTTGTGGTGTTGGTTCTCTGGAAGTGACGGTCCAAAAATTTATTCGGTTATGTAGTGTTGAGAAGCTTTTCATGCTTCAGTTTCTTGAATTTTGATGATTCATTGTTCATATCTTTAACCTCATAATACTAAGTTGGATCATGTTCTTTATGCTTCGCTGGCATGTTATTATGAAAATATCTTCAAAACCGGCTAGGATACACA
This sequence comes from Cryptomeria japonica, assembly GCF_030272615.1. Lineage (NCBI taxonomy): Eukaryota > Viridiplantae > Streptophyta > Pinopsida > Cupressales > Cupressaceae > Cryptomeria > Cryptomeria japonica. Next base: position 688,096,300 of record NC_081414.1, read on the forward strand.
TCTTCAGTTATTGGATAAGGCATACCCCAAAATTTTGAGGATAGTCAAGCTCTAGTGAAATTAACAGTATTCATTTATTCTTTTGTTCTAAATTCTTTCAGTTATTTCACCCGTCTTTGGCATTAATGTCAAAGGGGGAGTATGTACATATGTGAAAAATATCAGAGAATACTAGATAAGAACACATGGGAAGGACATCAGGATATCAGAAGGAATGTATTGCTCAGGGGGAGCATATTTCAGTTGAATTGACAGGGAATTCATTTTTCACATGAGTGTTGCCATCAATGTCAAAGGGGGAGATTATTGGCAATTGACACTCATTGGATTTATTTTGTTTTCATTGATGGCAATAAGATCAGATGGAAGTCATATACTGACACTAGAAGACATATATCGGCAAACATCAACTTTGGAGCATTCAGGGATACACCGACACCGACATCAATACTTCAAGGAAGCCGACATCAAGGAAAATTTATGTAGTAAATTATTTTGTAATTATTGTCGAGGCCGACATTGAATATCTTTTGTAAATGTATTGTAAGCCAACATAAGGCATATTGTTTCTAATGGGTATATAGGTCAATCTGCTAGGTCATTTTGTAAATGATGATATAAGATGCGAAATAGTAGAATATAGAAGAACTACATAATGCGAAGTATATGTATGAAGATCATTTTGTATGTGAATGTTATATCATGCAATGATCTATAGATAGCTTGGAAAAAATTCTGGGAGGAGAAGAGATACTGGTAGTGTTCAGGGTTTATGAACTGGTACATAGTAGAGCTAGAACTGGAACTCTATTTGGCATAGCAGATGCATTCTTGAGTTCATTCTTCAATATTTTACTTTAGCAGAAAACTTGTAGTCAGTGAGGATCTTTAGTGATGAGCATTATGCTCTAGGTAGTGTGCCTTCCTGCATGTACAAGCCCCCATTATATGTAATATATATTTTTATGGCTAGTGAACAGTGAATTGATATTGTGGGTCACAAATCCCACCATGGTTTTTCCTCTTTAAGGTTTTCCATGTATAAATTATGTGTGTTATGGTACTCATTTATGTGGATGGTTTATTTGCTTGAAGTTATATGTTTATTTGTTTATGGGTTTATATGTGTATGGCATAAAAGGATAAAATCTTACTTTACCAATAGAACACTGATTCACCCCCCCGCCCTCTTAGTGTTCTTGGATCCCACCATGAATAACTATCGGTACATTACAATCCATATTTATATCCTTAAACATTTTCTTCATCCATAAAACTTGTGTATAGTTAGTAGCAGGAACAACATACCCAGCTTCAGAAGTAAACAAGGAAGTACATGACTACTTCTTGTTGATCCATGAACGAAGTTTCTTTCCAAGAAAGAAAGCTTCACCGGAAGAGCCTATCTGATTACCTATATCTCTAGCCCAATCCACATTTGAACATGCTCAAAGTGTAAAGTAATCATAAAACAAAAACAATACCAAAAAATCCTTGAAAATATCTGAAAATCCTAGCTACCTGAGGAAGGATTCAACATAATCAATTCCTTCCTTCTGAAAATATCCATTGCAAACCAATCAAGCCTAGTTCCAATAACTTCCAAGTCCATGTGTTGTCCCTTTCTAACTGATCCAATTCCTCTTCCATGGTTTTCATCCAACATTCATCCTTACAAGATTCAATAACTAATGCGGGTACAATTAAAGAAATTAAGAATACCTCATTAGTTGCCAATCTTCTCCTTGCCCAATTATCTGATCTTCTGAATGATTTAGCCTTACATGCCAAGGAGTCTTTTGAATTTTTGTTTCTCTTCCCTGATCTTCAGTTACTATTGAATTTTCTAATACTACCAGAGTAAATCGTTCAACATTTTATTCTGATAAAGGTGTTATCGGTTCAGTTAAGAACATTTCCACTACCGGTTTTTGCTCATAAATTCTGATTTGACCTCTATTCTTCTCATCCACCTTGGCATTAGATCTCTCCATAATTCTTTGCAATCTCTTGTTATGACATTTATATTCTTTTCTTTCATTAGATTAACCAAGAAATATTCCTTCATCACATCTAGGATCAAACTTACCAATAAAATCATCTCTCTTGATATAACATTTATTGCCAAAGATTCTGAAGTACTTAATTGTAGATGTATGACCAAACCATAGCTCATAAAGTGACTTACTGATAAACCAAGCTAGATCCAAGATCCAACAAATCTTCTGGTTAACCCTCAAACCAACTTCTCCAAAGATCTGAAACAGGTTTTTAGACCACTACCAGGGGCAATGCAAGATTTGTCATCAATTTTTTCCCCCCTACGACGAATGCCTTAGTTACAAGATGAGTTTCCTGCCAGTGCAGGAACATTCTTCTCCGTCGGTTGTGTAATCGAGGTATATCCTTAAGCCAAATGAACATCTGGTGCAATTGATTATGCTGGTTGAGCCTCAGACTTCATAGCCCACTTCTTCTCATGCTCCTTTTGAATGTCATTAACCTTATGCTTTCCCTTCTCATTAGATTTATCACTTCTTGCCAATAGGTTCTTGCTTCTGCAAAATTTAGCAATATGTCTTACTTTGTTGCATGCATAACAAGTGACATTATTCTTCGGAATTGCCTTAATGAAACCTTTACCATTTCTCGACCTGCATTGATTAGTCATATGTCCAAACTTTCCACATACATGGCATTTCACATTCATTCTACAATCTTCTATCCTATGAACATACTTCTTACAATTTGAACATTGACCAGGAACTGCATTAATATTATGATTTTCTCTATTTCTAAAATGACTTGCCATATGACCAAATTTATTGCAAACAAAGAATCTACCATTAAATTTATGTGCATTGGGTTGCCTTATCAGTGACCTCTAATTTTGATTGACCTTCTGATCATCATGCATATCAAATGTCTGATCTTCATTTGCAGTACCAGAGCTTTCTCCATGCTCAAATCCAAGACCTCTAGTGTCTTTGGTGTCCCTTTGATCCTTCAATAATTAATCAAGCTTAGCAGAACTAACCTTGAACTTATCCTTGTATTCATTTGCAACATCCAAATCTCCTCTTAGGACTATTACCATTCTTTCCAATTCTTGCTCATTGTTCTGTGATTGCACCAATTCATTTCTCAACACATTATTCTCATGCACCAACCTCATGCATTCCTTGAATTTGTCTTTCAGAGATATAGCAAGATTTTATTCATTCTTCTTCCAGTCTTCAATCTCTTTGGACATCCTCATAGTTAGGGCTTTCATTTCATTCCTCATGATAATATTTTCCCTACTCAGCTTCTGACATTGTTCCTTAAGGGCATCCTTCTCTTCATCATCCTGATTTTGTAAAAGTTCCTTCCTTCTAGCTTGAATAGATGACAACCTATCATGCAGAGTAAAAATGAATTCTTTTGGAAATCTCAACTCATCTTGCATCTTCATGTTCTTCAATCTTTCAACATCATACTCTTCCAGTGTAACTTGAAGTTCCTTCCTTAAACTTATCTCCATAGATTCCATATATAGGATCTTCCTCAAGTTGTTAGACCTCCTCCGAGGCACCAGGCTCTGATACCCATTGTTGGGATTCAAGAACACTGAGAGGAGCGGGGAGGGGGTGAATTAGTGTTCTACCAGAATGGAGACATGTAACCTTATTAATACAACAACTTAGCAACTGGTAAACATAAAATCATATAACAATAAGCAACAATGCAACCACAGAGATGAACATCATAACACTACATATTTATATGTGGAAAAACTCAAAGAGGAAAGACCACGGTGAGATTGGAGACCCACAATATCTATCCACTAATCAGATGAATAAATATTACAATAAGGGGTCTGCACATGCAGGAAGGCCAACAACCTAGAGCACACTGCTCATTACAAAAGGAGTCTCACTAACTACATAAAACATCGAACAACAATCCAAAATAAAGATTGAACTGCAAGAATAACATCTCCTATGCCCGAGTACAATTCCAGTTAAGCTCAATACCGGAGGCCTTAAACCTCTTCCACAAACCCAATTCGATCACCTATGATCGACTAAAACCTCTGCATGAATGATTACAATATTATTCGCTCCTTACACATATTAATCTTATTTATGATCTACAGAGAGATCTTACATCATATTTATACCAACCCAAGACCTAAACAATTAGGTTAGCCACCTAAAAGATAATACAATAAATTCATAATATAAACCCGCAATGTAATGATCAACCAAGTCAGCCTAAGACTGAAACAACATAATCCAATCAATGAATCCAACCGGTAATACATCAAGCCACATGTTACATAAACTAGTCCATAAGCTAGTAGAATAACCACATAACCTATAATAGGTTGTCATAAGCCAAATGAAACACCATGAACAACTAGAACATGAACATGATAACCAACAACATTTTGATAACCTTATAGAAGCCGCACCAACACCACTTATGCATAATATCAAAGATCTTCAGCAAAGCTCTGTTGGTAAAACCTTTACCAGTAACCAAAAGGCTTACTAGAACAAGTGATGGCTTCTGGATCATCAAATCTTGAACCAATTGAATGTGATACACATCAGGAACCAATCCAAACCAATTCCACAGACCAAAGCATACTAGAGTATATTAGATCATCATGATCTTACCAACCAGAAACCAAACATCCTACTGGGACCAAAAGGATACTGGTAAACAACCAAAATAGCAAGACCAACTGGTGTTGCCAGTATTGCCTTCAATGACAAACATCAATACAACACAAAATCAATTCCTCCAAATTTCCAACAATTTTTGCACGATTTTTTATCAATTTCGACTTAAAGAATAATATTCATGCAACTTGGAGATAATTTCAAGATGAATCTAGTCAGTTCCAGGTGATTTTACATATAAAGAAGTAGAGTTCAAGATCAACGAGCCATCTTCAATAGCTTTCAGACTTCTTTTTCTATAATTCTTTCATTCTTTCTCACTTCTCTCCATTTCTTTTCTCTTTGCCTTTTGCACACTAGAAGGAAATAAGAATTGTAGCTCAATTTTTGAGTTTTGTTATATAAAAAACACCTCTATTTTTCAACAAACTAGAAACACTTTTCTTTTTAGAACTCCTTGTACTGTATCATGGATGAATTGTCTTATGTTATTATTGTGATTTATTCTTATTCCTTTAAATATGTCTCATTGAAACAAGATTGGTGTAAGAAGATATATGTTAGATGTAGGTCATAGATTGTGCTTGCTGATTTTAGTAGTTTGTAGTTGTGAACATACATTGTTTTCCTTCAATAAAACTCTAAATTCAATCCTTTCTCATAAAATATTGATGCATCACATGTTCAGTTAAGTTGTAAAAGATCAAGGTCTATTTGTTATAGTTTTTCGGAGTTAAACAAGTTGCATATGTCAGTTAGGTCTTGGTGCATCACCTCCTTCCAAGATAGGTTTAAAGTCCAATTATTCTTCTATCTCTTTTCCCATCAAGTTATTTTTAGGAGATTCATTAAGGGAACCAAACCTCTTTGGAGATTCATCTTCATTACAAGCAACCCATAGGCTTGAAGGTGTTTCCATGTTTCATAGGATTGTTGAGCTCCCAGCTTAGCATCAGGTTGCAAATCCTCCTGACAATAGGTCTAGCCATTGAACTTGTACTTCACAGGGAGTACTTTTTGTTGAGTCACTACCATTTCTACATAGAATAAATCAAGTGAACATTATTTTATTAAATGAGAATGACTACACCAACAATGGGTAGAAAATTATTGAAAACAACTTTTAAGATTAAGAAAAGCAAGGCATGAATCTAAACTAATTCATGTTCATAAGCTTATTATAAGACAAACCCTATCAACTTCAAGAGTCGAGGATATGAACATCCCTTATCCCCGCCTAAAATCTTACAGTAGGAAATTCAAGCATTGGGGATGTTAACATCCTTGATCCCTACTTTGCATTGACCTTTTGGTTATTGGGGGTCAAGGGTGCGGACATCCTTGATCCCTACCTTGAAGCATAGGATCTATATTTCATGGGATAGGGATGTAAACATCCATGATCCCCACCTTGAATTTTGATAATAGATATTAGGGATCAAGGATGACCCATCCTTGATCCAGTTCAGGGTATCAAGGATGAGGTATCCTCCATTACTAAAAGGTTTTCTTCCATGATGATCAAGAGTTTAGGAGTCAGGGATGGAAACATCCCTGATACCCACCTTAAGTAAATTTCTCTGTGCAAAAACTATTGGCAAGTTTAAGAAGACCGTGATCTCTGAAACTTTATTTCAACTTCGACATTGATGGGTTTATGTATTTTAACAAATTTAGGGAATGAGTATGAGAAAAAAATATTGGTTATTGGAAGAAAACTAAACTAAAATCAACATAAAAAACTAACAGGGGTGTTCATCAAACAACAAAGAATGTAATGTAAACAAAGACAAAGACCCAAAACACATTCTTGTCATGAGGTGGAATGATGGGGCTATCTACATGGGGCCACACCAACAAAAATTGAAAGAACATAGAAGGTGTGAAGGCCCATAAGACAAACCCTAAGCACAAGAAATAGAAAAGAACGAAAAAGAAAAACAAGAAATAGGTAAAAATAGTGAGACAAAATCCTAACTCCAAACAAAACACGTGGCATAACCACCACTTAGCTTTGAAAAGAACCCAAATAACTCTATGACACCTACATGCACTAAACAAGATAAAAGAATCTCTACAAATAACAAAAACTTGGAAGGTGAAGTGAATAAATGAAGGTAAAACCATATAAATATGGGCCATTAGGGTGCATTAAATGTAGCCAAGGGTAGGTGAGATGACACCCGTTTAGGGGTCACGAGTAGCAAGTATGTAATGGAATATAGACACATGAATTTCCAAACCCCAATCTCCAAAAGGAATCGTTGGGGGTCAGGGATAGAAGGATCCCCAAAATAGGTAAGAGAGTATTAACCCCAATAAATAGACTAAAATTCTTCTTATTTTAGGCTTTCCCAACACCTAGGAAGCAGGCGCAAAGAAATATTAGGGGTCAGTGGTTGATGATCTTTAGTTATCAAAATGGAAAAGGGATCACTGATCCGCGATCCCTACAAACTCAAAAGGGGCAAAAAAAGGAAAGGATAACAAGAAAGGAAAGAATGAGGAAAGGAAAAATGAAAAAGAAAAAATGGAAACGAGTGGAAAGAATAAAAGAAAAGAAAGAAAAATGCAAAAAGGGGGTCCCAGTTTTCTGAAGTGAGAAAATGGGGTGTGAGTTGTGGAAGCACAATAGTCCCAATTACTATTACCATGTTCATAGTTTTAATCTCAAACTTAAAAAAATTAGATTTTCTCGTTTTCCTCTAAGGTTTAGTTGAGCATAATTATGTGTGATTTATTACTATTTAAAGGTGGTTAATGCATTTATTTGACATTGAGTATTCTTAATTTTTCTTGTCTCATTCTAGAAGCACATGTATGATTAATAGTGTTGTTTTTGTTAATCATACACATTTCTATAGGTCAACCAATAAGAGCATGCCTCCTTGTGAAATGCTAAAAGACGTTTATAAATATTGTCAGTGAACAAGTATCTAGAAACACAAAAGAAGCCAATCCATAATGAATGAAGTGAAGAAAATCAGTTTTTAGATCATATATGAAAACTTCATATTGCTAGTCAATTTGAATTCATGGATTGGTACCTAATCCCTAGGTTTCTCCTTGTATAGAGTTTAAAACAATATTCTAATTCAAGATGTGATTACTAATTTAAATTATTCCTGAGCTCAAAACATTAGACTTAAAACAATTTTTAATTACTAAGCTAGGTACATTGGTGTTCATTTACATTTTCACTTTTAATTTCTAGTAACCAATAAGAATATCAACATTTACAATTGTTACATTATTAATCTAAATTAATATATGTTTACATATATATTTATATATATTTAAATGAATTAACCTAAAGAAATTTAATTTATCATAAAATTCTATATTATTGATTATTATATAGCTTATATTATTGTTTTATATACTAATTCCTGTGAGATTTTTTTCGAGATTTACTGTACATATTGCTCTGTCAGAATTAAAAACTTTATACTATAGATCACATAGATCCTTATATGATTGATCTTTTATTGTTAAGATGAACTAACAAACATTGTAGAGGCCATCAATTTATAGAAGATTTTGCTTGATATTTTTTTTCATAAGTTCATCAATGGCGATTGGTTGTATTAAAACTCCTGCAATTGTTAAAAGCTGATGTAAGATTAGTGGAAGATAGTGAAATGAAATACGGCTGAAAATTTAATATTTAATACCTGATTTTACAGTACGATTTTAGCTGATTAAAGTAGAGTAATAATATTGTATATATCAATTATGTTTGTCTAAGTATGGCAAATGATAAAGGCGTCACAGTAGTCTATATTTATTATGCAGGTATCACAGATAAATAGTTACAAAGGACCAGTCAAAACAATTGATCAATATAATAGATTGATGTCATTGCTGTCACTCTTACAAAACTAAGATCCTTTTAGCTATGAGCTATTCACTTGGGTTTAATATTTAAATATTTTGAAGCCATTATTTTTATAATTTGAATGATTGACAGCATGATATTTATAGTTTGAAGGATTGATAGCATGATATATATGGTTTGAATGATTGACAGCCCTGCAACTTTTATGCTAATTGTTTTGACCAAGGAAACGTTTGCCAGTTGTGTTCCCAATTCTGATAAATCTTGACACACCTTTTCGTACACCAAAATTTTAGATTTCCTTCTGTCCCCACCTGTCAGGCTTCAAGGAAGAAGAGTGCCCCGCAAGTCTTTGAAAGAACCCACTAGTTTGTTTCAAGTATTAATGGATTCTTTTGACCAGATGATAGAAAATGGGGTTGAAGGGGTGGTAAAAAATCAGAAGGTGAAGAATAGTCCTAAAATTGAATAGAGAAATAGGTGATTGTTTTCAATGACATCTGTCAATTTTTCATTTTAAAACATATGTGATATCTATAGGGTAAAAAGATGAGAAATACATGTAAGAATGTTTGCATGAAACTAGAGCTGGTTTGGTTCACCGAAACATAAGTTAGAAAGTTATAATGGTAAATTATGAAGTTACCATTTAGCTAAGCATGTGTAGTTGTGTTGACAGGAGGATGGTGGATCATTAGGGCAACAAAATATTTATACTTGGAAGGTTCTCTAAATATAGGATTAGGGGTATTTTTATGTATGGTGTGAATTGTATATGTTTAATATTGTGAGTATATCATAGTCATGAGGTAGAAGCAAAATAATACTGGAATTGACACATTTCATATAATAGGTGGTCAACTAAATACATTAGAATTGAAATCAATTAGAATTTCTAAAATATTTCCAAATTTTAACAATATAATATGGCCAAGGAGCTGAAATCCCAAGTAAAAAAACTTCTTCTTCAAGAAACAATCTCACGAAGAAAGGGAAAAAGGCAATCGATGCAATTTTTAGCACTCTACGCCTTGGAATAAGTCTCCAATAGATGTTTGAAGGTTTCTATTATAAGTGCATCTTTAGTTAAAAAAGTCAGGATGGGAAAGTTTTTTTGAAATAAGAATCCCTTTGTAAACCAAAAGACAAAGAAAGAAATTTAAAGGTTTGATATAGATTGTCAAATGTGCTTAAGTTGACTATGTCAAGTCTAAGGGGAGAATCCACTCCTCAATATTAATTTAGATTGTGCAGTGTAAAAGAAAAATTTACTAAGGTATTTTTAAAGAAGCCAAATAACATGCAATTCTTGAAAGATGTAACATAATTCTATTATGTTTCTTTCTATGCAAAGAAAGAGTTGTTTGGAGGATCAAAGTTTTAAGTATACATAAAGGATAATATCCTCATCATGTAAAATGAAAAGAAAGCCCACATCACGGGGGCTTCACTTAGTGAACATAGGTTATAGCATGTGTATTCATGGCATACTAAAGAATCCGCCTATTTTCAAAAAATATTTCTCTAAACTCCTTTTTTGTCACCCCCTCCCAATAAACAATCTGAATTAAAAGCCCCCTATTTTTGCCAAATATTGTATTTTTCATAGCCCAAATTAAAAATCCCCAATTTTCACCGATAGGCAATATATTGTACCCTCATTTTTTGGGATATTAAAACCCCCAATATGAATGCATGTGATATAATATTGCCTAGCCAGTGAAGCCCACGTGGCCTACATTAGAATTTGATTTTTTTTTTGTTATTTTATTGATAAAGGGATTTGTTCTATAGAGGAGTTTAAGTCTTTACAATGTGAATTTAGTTCCAAAAGAGTTTGAAAGATCTAATCCTTGGTTTTTCAACATGAGGAAATATAGAGTTATTAATAGTAGGAGACTACCACAAATTAACCCGTCGTTGAAAGAAACATCTAATTAGAAACTCTCTTTGGCCCACTTGAGGAAATGTTTAACCTCTTTAAAAGTATTTCGAATGATCTAAACCACAAATTAGACTTTGGTCTTGATTTACACAATTATAACAAGAAGAGTGTGATGACCAAAACCATACTACACACTTTTATGATAGATTAATCCAAATAAAATATAATGCATAAAAAGAAAATTTTAGGGTTGAGACCCTTAGTACACTCAACTAACCATTTAGTGAAAAGGGACATGCTCTATATATGTATATCAATAGTTCCTACATCTCGTTGTCTTTAGGTAGGTAATATACATCTAGCGTAAATATGTGGATACAACAAATTTGCTTAGCATTCTCTAAAAGGGAGTAACAAAAGTAGATTAGGAAGCTGCCACAAGTTACTAGAACGGGCCCAACAAGAGGAATAAACTATATGGGTTACTTATAACAACATAAAATAGATATAGAATTTACTAGCCAAAGAAATAGATCTAGTAATCTAGAAATTTTTTGTTATCCTATTGAAGAACATATTACCTAATTAGATAACTAGAATTTCAAATTAGCTTAAGCCTATGATATGAAAAAATTGATAGTTTAGAAAAGGAGATTAAGGAGAATTTTGATTACCTTATTTAAGTATTTCAAAGCATGAATCCAAAGGGATTTGGAAAGAGGATGAATTTTAATAGATATAAGTAGGGACCACCAAATTAACTACTACTTAATTTAAAGGCCAAATATAGAAGTCGTTACCAACCCACAAAACCTAGTACTTGATGGACTACTGGACCTTCAAATTCTATTAATAAAAAATGTACCTTTCATCTATATAGACTCTCCCATGGCAAGGAGATTATAGGGTCCAAACTCTTTCCAAGATAGTCATCCAATATGAACTCATAATGAAGTATAATATGTAGTGAGAATTTTCCAATAATTATTTCCTTCTAGATATCTAATGATGCATATAGCATAGAAATTAATGCCTTGTTGACAAATTGATAGAATCCTTGAACCATCAATAACATGAAGGAGACAATTAAATTCCTAAGAAATAAGATGAAAACCTTTGTTCCCATCTACAAAGGCCCACACATTTTCTAGGAAGAACATTTATTTATAAGGTAAGAGACATTAGAAGGGATATAATAAGAACAATATTAAACATAGGTAAAAGACAATATTTTATCACACCAAGAATTCACAACCCAAAGAGAGAGGCTTAGTGATCCAATGATATATCTTTTCTTGAATTTTAGCAAAGACAACTTGCTAAAAGGTAGTGTAGTGTCATAAATTGTTGACCTTAATAACTTCATACTAGGTTTGGACCAATTTTGACAAATGCACCTAATTTACATGGGTTATTGTGCCCACTTTTGGGATTGTTTCCATAAATTTGGTTCATTACTCTATTCTTGATCTTTCTCATTGATCATTTTGTGAAGGCTAGGGTGCCTAGTGCCCATGTACAAGCAAAATCAACCCAACTTTTGAAGAATAAAAGTTAGTTTTGCAAATAGTAGGAACTTAGCTTTCTTTGTCAGCCTTCCCCTAAAAAAAACATTTTTAAAAGATATAAGTTGCATATAAATATAGTCTCCCTTTCTCATTTCAAATCTCTACATTCACTACAAACTGTAAATAAGAATTCTAATATACTAGCGTTTAAATTAACATATCTAGATTCAAGAAGTAGGGAATTAAAGTATACAAGTCTACTACAACAATCATGATCAAACATATTGTGTTTCCTCATGTTGAAAAAGTGCTCTAACATGTTGAATTAATTAACTCTATCACAACAATATTCATATGAGATTCCATAAAAGTGTTTCATATTTGAGGTATTATCTTATCAATTCAATATTTCATTGCTTTCTTAGGATATACTTTCAAAGGCATGCACTCGAATATTATCATTAGCCATTGTGGAAGTGGAAACACTAACACAAGGTTCTATTTAGACAAACCCCTAAAAGACACAATAGTTTTATCCAATTTTCACGTGTTTAGGTGCAGATCTAACGATAAGAAATTTATATAGAAGTACATAGAAAACAATGATAGATTGTGACAAACTTTGAATAATGAAGAGCCTTAAATTAAGGTGACCAACACCCCGATCCCACCCTTTTGAGATAGATTTTTAGGAGACCATTATATAGCACCTCCTAATTGCCTTTCTAATTTAATTTGCCAAAGTTTTGGACACTTTTAAACTATGACACCTAACAACCTTGCCTAGCATAGTCTTCTCTATTCTAGATCTACCTTACTATTTTAACTTTACATTTTGTATCTATTATATATTATAAAATTCAATAATTTTGCAGTCACTAAATTAGATCACATACACATGCTTCGTAATTTGATTTCTTTTGCAACCAAGTGCCTAAATCTCCTTTTAGGATTGTACTTAGGTCTATTTGTGTTTCAATTTTATAAAAGGAAATTGATGTCTCTTGTTTGTATTAATTGTCCTAGGATCACATTTCCAAACATTTCAATTTGGTGAATGTATTATGCTTACATATAGTTTACATGCAATCATTTATATATTTTATTTCTTATATACTTGTAATAGTTAGTTGAGTAATTAATTACATAATTATTATTTCATATTATATGTTTAATAAATTTTGAGGGTTAAGCCATAAAACTAAAAATACGAGCCTTCTTCTCTTCTTTCGGCTTTCTTATTTCTAGTTCTTTTTAGGAGCTCATGAGTAGGTTCATGAAACTTATACTTGTTAATAGGTTTCATGAGCCATTCTTTTGAATCTAAGAATCTTATAAGAATAATTTATAAACTCATGGCTTCTTTTTCTTTGACTAGTGTTGGTGTTGAGCCTAATTTGCATGTTAATTTATTCCCACCAAGAAACTCAGGAGAGAAATTATCTCAAAATCCAACACCCACCCTGCCTATTATACCTGAAACTAGTTTCCCTCAGAATTCTTATGATGTTGATGACCCTATAATTCAAGTTTGTAATAAACAATTGAAGAATCTAGATAGGGCATTAGAAGTCTTTTAACAATTTGTAAGTATAAAACACTTGGCTAAAGAGGCTATCCACCTCATCGAGAGCATGCAGAGATTGATGCATAGTGACTTGCATGTTGTGGTTTTTCTACATAGCATAGCTAACGTAGTGTATAAAAAGATATGATGGTAGCTTTTTATGCAATAGTTCTTGGATATATGACTCCTCAAAACCAAATAGAGATGTAGGTATTGATAGACATGATGAAACCTTCTAATCCTGCATAATTATTTCATCATGTCCAATGTTGGGCAAAATGGTAATCCCACTAATGTTAGTATTAATTAATATAGCTATATTCCACCCTCTTCCACTCTCCGATTTGTTTCGTATAAATTCCACCATACCATCTATCAATCCTCCCACTTCTCACCTACCATAATGTCAAAGCACCTACCATTAATTCCAACCCACCTTTGCATTCCAACTTCTCACAAAAAAAAAATCTATCTATTTCATCATTAACCAACTATTGCAAAATGCTTCATCATTACAACGATTAACCAACATAAGCCAAACCCAATCTCAACCATCAACCTTCCATCATTTTGTACAAGTAGCCCACTTTCATATACCATTTTCAAGCTGCCCATACCAGAAAACATAGAGACACCACACTTAGAGAAATATAATGGGAAAAGAGACCCTCGCACTCATGTGTCGACTTTTACTACTTTATGTAGCGATTACATTCTTGAGGATGCTTTTCTTGTAAAACTCTTTCCTTGGTTAGTAAAAGTTACACACTTGGATTGGTTTCTCTACCTATCAATTCAATTAACTCTTTCTCATAACTTTGTAATCAAGTATTACAAAATTTTCAGAATAATATTGGACCTCAAGAAACATTAATTGATTTGGTGCATTATAAACAAGGTGTGAAAGACAAAGTGACTAATTTTATGGGTAGATATTAAAATTTGTATTCACAAATTTCTTATTCCCTTTGTGATGCAAATGTGCAAATATTTTTTATTATACATTTATGGTGACAAAATATATTAAAGATATTGTTTATGAAATATTTTTCATTTACACATTTGTGCACAACCTTTCATGATTATTAAATTTTAGTTACTCAATATGAACGTTCTTCTTGCATGGATCCAGTTGACCAATCCAATGCATCTCCTCCATCATACCAAGAATTTAAGAAAGAAAGTGAAAAAATTATAAATGCTCATTTTTCTGATATTCAAACACAAGTTTTAGCTACAACACATATTGCAACCTTCTATTCTTATAGATTGAAGAATCAATAATTTTCCTAGATTTTTAAAGTGCTTACATTCTGTTATGCTTCAATTACTAAGTTCAACAACCCAATTAGACTTCCTCACATCCATCATGTAGAAATTTTTAAACCTTTACCTATTATATTTGACCTAAAGGCTCTTTGTCAACATCATCATACTGTTAGACATGATACTGAGTGATGTATGCATCTGACACATGTAGTTCAAGAACAAATTGACTCTAATATCACATAGGTTTCTATTTTAAATGTTAAAAATATGAATACATATTATTTCTTAATCAAAACTTACAAATTTTCATTAATCTCTTACCTTCACATTCAAGAAATGCTATAGAGCCAATTTAAAATTGCATAGGAAGTGATTCTCAAACCATCCAAGAAGAGTATTTATTGAATGTGATAGAAATGCGACTGAAATAAGAGAAAATTAAACCTTGTGGACCACTATACATCACTACTAGATTTAATGGCCAACCCACATGTGGGGTGCTCATTGATCCAATATGCATGGTAAATGTGGTCATGAGAAAATTCATATAATATACATGAATTGTATCAAGACAATTATGATTAATTATAAGTGTTGATTAAGGTGGATGATGGTTTCACTTTTCCCATTATTGGTTTCATAACTCTTCAACTTTAAGCTAGAAGCCTAGATGTACCCATTACCATAATTCCTACCTCAGATCAATTTTGTGTGAAGTTGGGTTATCATTAGCTCATCTCAATGAAAGTAGTCCCTTCCATAGTCCATAAGTGTTTAAAATTTAAATTTTAAGGACAAATACATATTTTATTTCATAGTAGGTTGCAACCCTTGTCTAGATATGGAAACTTTACATTTGACTACTTTTGGTTACAACCACCTCCTTTCTCTTTCTCACTCTTATTATCTCTCTTAATTTGTTTATATATCTCATTATCTCTATGTCCCTCTCATATTCAATCTTTATGTCCCTCCATCTATCCTTCTCTATATCTCCCATTCTCTCTCTACCTCCCACTTACACTTCTCTATCCATTTCCATAAATATGTTTTTGTACCTCTATCTCCCTATATCTTTATCTCTCTTTGTCCCTCTGTATATATCTATATATCACTCTATCTATATATATCCCTACCCCCTCCTCTCTCTCTCTCTCTCTCTCTCTCTCTCTCTCTCTCTCTCTCTCTCTCTCTCTCTCTCTCTCTCCTATAGACATATATCATTTTTTTCCAATATCAACTAGGGGTAGTGATTATATATCTTCATGTCAAGATCCGGAAGAGTTACTACCTTCTTCAAACCAAAATATGTGGCTTGAGAAGCTAGTAGATACACCAAATATGATGTCATATAAAACTTTGGGTCTCTTCTCAACCTTACCAAACACTCATCCAAATTTTCACTGATCACCCTTCCACAATCAATGAATTATTTTCTTATAAAGGTAGTCTTAATGAATAGGACCATCCATGGTCAAATTTCTTTCACATCTGGCAGGCCTACAACTTTTTTGAAGAGGGTAATTGTTTGAAACTTGAGTTGTGTTCTCATTGATGTTGTTCACATGTGTAGATGTTGTAGATGGTCTGGAAATGAGTATTTAGATGTTGTTATATCGTTTGGTGGTGAGGTTGAGTAAGTATGAGGTGTTTGTGGAAGGCTACTATAGTGGAAGTTACAATATGCAGGAAACCAAGAACACATTGTTATAAAATATAGACATGGTTTGTAGGTTAAAGAACACATAGTATGTACTAAACCAAGCACGCAGAGCATGGTATGTGAGACTAGACAAGTACTTATTGTTGTTGATTGTTGTAGTCTATGTCGATTATATTATTTTTGGAGGAAGTGATAGTTTGTATAAAAAGTTTGTTGAAGAAATGTAAAAAGAATTTGAGATGTTAATGTTTGCAGAAATGTCTTTCTTTCTTGGGGTTCAAGTTACTCAATTGAATGGTGTATTATTTTTGCTCAAGCTAACTATGTTAAATAAATGTTTAAGAAGTTTGATATGGATAATTGTAAACCTATTACTACCACTTTAGTTGTTGGATGCAAGTTAGGGAAAGATGATGCATCTCCGGATATTGATTAGAAGAAGTATAGATTTCTGATTGGAGGACTACTGTATTTTACTGCTTCTAGACTAGATATTATGTAGGCTATATATTTGGTTGCAATATTTCAAGCTAATCCAAAGAAAACTCATGTTCAAGCAATGAAAAGGATCTTAATATATTTGAAAGGAACTCAATATTTTGGCCTATGGTACAAAAGAGATGGAGATTTCATGTTGAAGGTATATAAATATGTTGATTGGGTTGGAAGTATTAATGATAGGAAGAGTACAAGTTGTGGAGTGTTATTTTTGGGAGACGGGTGGTTTTTTATGGATGAGTAAGCAACAAGAGTCTATATCATGGTCTACTGCTGAAGATGAATATATTGCAACAACATCTTACTAGACTCAAGTTTTATGGATGAATTATATTCTCAAGGATATCAAAGTTGTATATGTTGAACCTATTCCTATCACGTGTGACAATACGAGTGCTATAAATATTTCAAAGAATCCAATTATGCATTGAAGGATTAAACACATTTCAATTTGTTATCATTTCTTGAAAGAGAAGGTTGCTAAAGAGGAATTTACATTGGAATACATTTCTACATCAGAGAATATAGAAGATATTTTTACAAAGGCTGTGGTGGAGGATACTTTAAAGTATCTTAGACATAAATTATGGTTCATTGCCCCTCCTTCCAACTAGATGTAGTTTTGGTGGTGCATCTTTCCAAGGTGGATTTAGTGCTTATCTTTGTTCTCAGACTGACGTTGTTTCTACTCTTAGGGGGAGTAGTGGTGTGAGTGGTTAGTATGTTTCTATTTAAGCACCTTTTGTCATTGTTGTCAAAGGGAGAGATAGTTGTTGTAAGATTATCAATTGATGTTTGCTAGTTGTTTATTAGTGTTTCCATCAATGACAAAGGGGGGGATTGTTAGAAGCATAAGATTGTATCATTCTCATTGATTTCAAAACTAGTTATTTGGATGGATATTGGTCAAGATATACTTTGTCAAACCTTGGTTATCTAGATAGAGTTTGGTTCAGATACTCTTTTGGTGTTGGTTATGACATCCTTTATTTAGGGTGGTCTGGAAAGCTTTTGGTGCCCTCCTGATATGTTGTTATTTGCATTGAGGTTTAGTTTTTCATATTCTTTTGGTCCGGATATGTGCTGGATGTATTGAGGTGTTATTTGGGTCTCACTTTGGGTTGTGGAGATCTGTATGCAACAATTTGCATTGGAAGTGGTTATGTGGTCGACTGATTGATTATCTACAAGTTATGCTTTCTAATGTATTTTGTGAAATGTTTTAGCATGTGCGGATTTTTGTATTGTTCATTGGATGATGTATTAAATGACATGTTATAGTTCTCTCTTTCTCCTGGAGTGGACCAATCTAAGTATTTTTGGTCTTTGTTGCCCCTTCTTTAAGATTTCAATAATGTATCTCATATATAAGATGTGCAGAAGGATGAATTGAGCATGGATGAGAAGAGATTTGGGTGAGAAGTGTATGCAAAAGATTTGTGTGCAGAGTTGAGTTTGTGGTAATGCAAAAGTCAGTTTGGGAAGAGATTTGAAGCTAATATATTCTACTAGATACAGTGTTGTGATAGTGGAGATTGTCATAGATGTTTCCAATGATTTTGGTCGCTTGTTACTATTCAAGCATAATTTCATTATTAGGAGAATCCTTCTCAATTTTAGTTTAGCTATTTCATTCATTGGTGATTGATAGTGAGTCCTTCGACAACCGTTTGTATCTTTTCCTAAAGAAGTGTGCCTTAGTGTTGCAAGTCCTTTAGTTGTTGCCGCTCCTTGGCTATAAGCCTAAAAAGTTATAAACATTGTTATTCATATTGCGAGTTAGATTCTCACTGTGGTTTTTCCTTGTTTGGGTTTTCCATGCATATCTGGTGCTTGTGTGTTCATGTTTCTATTTTATGTGTTTATGGTTGAAGTGTTGATATTGAATAAGTTCATTAACAATTATTTTTGAAGTTCAAAACTAATTTAGTCCCCTCTCTGTCTTGTTGGGTTTTCAACAGATCAAAGTGTTGTCTCTTGGATGATATGTTCATATGGTTAGTGAAGTGTTACATTTTAAATTTTTTGTGTTGGTTTGATCGACAAGTGAAGCTATGTTGTTCTGTGCTTAGTGCTATCGGCTATGTTGACCTCTCAGGCTGACTCGAGGGGTGTATCTTATTTGGATCATACTTTTGGGTCTGGATATGCATTGGAGTTTGAGTTATAATGTTTATAGGATTCTCATCGTGTCATGTGTAGATCCATATTATGTATTTCACATTAGGTGATGTTATTGGATCAACTGGTTAAAGATCTTCACTATTTTTCTACATGTTACATTGTTGCCAATTTTGAAGGATTTTAACATGTGAAATACATTGGTACCAACTTAGAAATATGTTTTGTGATGTATTTGGGTCCCCTTTATCTACTAAAGTGGACCACGTTATGTTTTTTTTGGTTTGGGTGGCTGAATTTATGTAATTCATCAATAATCTATTAGTGGCTGACCTAGTTGAGGGTTTTGATGTATAATCTTGTATAAATGGTAGTGTAGATGTATGATTTGTTGTTTGAGTTGTTATGATGTGAATGATATGCAAGAAAAATAAGTACAACTTTTAGTTTGTGATGAGCTTTGATGATCATATCTTTAGTGCGATGGTCTGTTGAGATAGTGAATGAAATCATAAATGTTTGCCATGATATTGTTCGCTTGACATAGTGATTCAAGGATAGTTTCATGATCAGTGTAAGGAAGTTAAGTAGAGGAACAACTTCCTACACTAACCTTGCGAAGAGGGTAATGCAAAAAGTTTTACCAAATCGAAACAATAGTTACAAAAAAAAATAGATATAATAACATTCAAACCATAACATAGTGATTTACGTAGGAAAAACCCTTTCAGGAGAAAAAATCCACACTCCAAAAGCCACCCAATATATTATTCTGTAATCAAAAGAAATTACAATATAGTTGTAGAGAAATCTCTTCGCAGGAGTACCACTAATCAAATATTGAGAGGTAACTCAATAGCCATAAGACTCTTACACACAACCTCTATCTTACACACCTCATATATAGGAGATACAATACAAGAAACCGCCAAACGGTATTACAAAACCATAAGCTAAAACCACCCAATAAGGTGTAGCTGACCTTATCTCCCTTATAGATTCCTTATGACATGTCCCTCCCTTTTTACAACTCATTTATGTGTTTGATGTATTTTATATTTTCTATTTTAGGAGTTCAAACTTTCGGAGGCCATAACTTAAAAACTGTGTGTGCTATTGACGAACCGTTTGAAGTGTCGAAAATCTCACGAAGTTATCTATTTCCTCATAAGTAGACATGCCATTTATGCCCACTTTTCAAGGTAATTAGGGGCCTCTCAAGTCCTCAAAATTAAATTTAAACCTTTCATTGGACCCCTCCAAAATGAAAAATTTAATATCTTCAAAACTAGTTGCCATCTTGCAACGTAACTTTATCAAAATGATTATCTAGCCATCCAGAAGCTTTAGGGAGAATTTCACACCATTTCATGCTCAAATGAAAACTTACTATAAATAGTAACCTCATGTAAATGCAAGGTTGAGATACCATTTTACCAAAAAATATCCCACTTGGCGAACACCTTCCAAGAGCAAAGGGAGTATCTCCACAATAAATCAATTGCTAGGTGCCATGAGGCCCATAGACTCCGAGCACCATCTGAACTTCTTTGTGCTCACAACCTTAGTTAAAGACTCTGCAATATTCATCAAAGTTTCTACCTTAACCAACTTCACCCTGCCAAATTTGACCATATCTCTAAAAAATGATACTGAACATCAATGTGCTTGGTTTGGGCATGAAATGTTGGCTTCTTAGCTAGGCAAATCGCACTCTGACTGTCATAGTAAGCTGTCATGGCTCCATGTTTTATTCCAATGTATGAACACAATATCTGAAGCCAAATGGCCTCTTTAGAAGCATGAGTAGCTGCCATATACTATGCTTCAGTAGTGGACAAAGCAACCATAACCTATTGCTTACTCATCCAACTAATTGCACCACCAAATAAAGTAAACACATAAGCACTCATGGATCTTTTTCTATTAGTATCACCTGCCCAGTTTGAATCCACATAACCATGAATATCAAGGGAAATCATTTCTCCAACTGAATTACCATGATAACAAAAAAAATACTCTGAGGTATCCTTCAAATATCTGAAGACTCTTTTGATTGTGTCCCAATGAACTCTACCAGGATTAGACATATATCTGGACAGAACTCCCACTGCTTGGGAAATGTCTGGTCTAATATAGATCATAGAATACATCAAACTTCCAACTACACTTTGGTAAGGTACTCTGCTCATGTCTTCCATCTCTGATGGGGATGTAGGACAATCTGCAACAGGTAATTTCATTCCAAATGTAAAAGGAACACACAATGGTCTACATCCTGCATGTTGAACCTCTGTAACACTGAATTCACATACTTACTCTGGCCTAGTGATAGATTTCTTTTCACTCTATCTCTTTTAATTTCCATCCCAAGAATGTGTTTTGCTGCACCAAGATCATTCATTTCAAATTTAGCGGTGAGATAAGACTTTAGTTCTGAAATCATACATTTCCCTTTACCAATGAATAAAATATCATCAACATACAATGCAATGCACATGAAATAATCACCATCAGAGTTATAATAAACACACTGATCTGATTTAAAATGCTCAAATCCGAAAATCAAAACATATGTATCAAATTTCTAGTACCACATTCCAAGACTTTGTTTGAGGCCATACAGGGATTTCTTTAATTTATAGACCAAATTACTCTTACCTTTCACCACATAGTGCTCTGCCTGTGTCATATAAATATCCTCCTCCAAATCACCACATGAAGGAAAACAATTTTCACATCCATTTCCTCAACCTCTCAATCATAAGTAGCAAAATAGAAAGAAAAAATCTAACGAATGTCATTTTGGCAACAAGAGAAAACATCTCACCATAATCAACACCCTCAACCTAAGAGTAGCCCTTTGCAACCAAACTTGCTTTATACTTCTCAATGCTTCCATTTGAACCAATCTTTTTCTTGAACACCCATTTGCAACCAATAGGCTTTCGTCCTTCACGAAATGGTACAAGATCTCATGTATCATTCTTTTTCAAAGCTGCCATTTCTTCTTCCATAGCAATTTTCCAGGATTCTACATCATTCATACCTAATGCCTCTTCTATAGATTTTGGTTCATCCACATTAGTATTCAAAGAAAAAATACATCTCCAATCATCAGGTGAATACCTTTCAGGTGGTTGTCTATGTCTTTTAGACCTTCAAACAAGTTGAGTTGGAGGTTCTTCCTCCTCTTCTAAAGTTTCAGAGCTAGATGAGCTCTCGTTAACTTCTTGCCTATCTAGGGGTCTCGATTCAACTCTTTTAGGTGTAGAAGGAAATTGAATGACATCTTCCTTTTTAGTTTGTTCTGGCTGCAATGTAACATAAGGAGACTTAATTTCTCTAAAAATAACACTTCTACTATGAATTACCTTTTGTGAATCATGGTCCCAAAGCTTGTATCCTTTCACACCATAACTATACCCGATGAAGATACATTTTACAACCTTGTTCTCCAACTTTGTCCACTTCTCCTTTGGCACATGTGCAAATACCTCACAACCAAAAGATCTATGATGTCTTAATGAACGCTAGTGACCCGACCATGCTTCCATAGGCATTTTATCAACAATGGTTGATGTAGGAGACCTATTAATCAAGTAGCAAGAAGTGGCAACAACTTCAGCCCAAAATTTTTGTTCTAGACCACGACCATTTAGCATACTCCTAGCCTTTTCCATTAGTGTCATGTTTAGTCTTTCTGCAAATCCATTATACTATGTAGAATACATAGTTGTCTTTTGTCTATTAATGCCATAGTCTTTACAGAATCTATCAAAATCATTACAACAAAATTCACCACCATTATTAATCCTCAAACTTTTAATTTTCTTTCCAGTCTGCAACTCAACAATTTCTTTAAATTCTTTAAATCAACTAAAAAATTCATATTTACTCTTTAAAATATATACCCATGTCCTTATATTAAAATCATCAATAAATGAAATATAATATGTGGATTTTCCAATCGAAGGAACATCTACAGGATGAAACACATCAGAATGAATAAGTTCCAAAACACCACAACTTTTATGAGAACTTGAGTAAAACTGAATGTAGTTTCCTTTTCCATAATTGCAATGCTCACAGAAATCAAAGTCAAGATTACAATCATTCAAACCTTCAAAAAAGTTTCTATTTTTCAAGGTCCTTGGACCCTTTTCTCCAATGTGGCCAAGCCTCTAGTGCCATAACATAGTCTTCTTTGCAGGTAACTTTGGTTTAGAATAAAGAGCACCCTTAGGTACCCAAAAACAATTTCCATCTACTGAAGGTGAAACCCTCAAATCTTCCATAGATTTACTATTTATAGATGTGCTATCACACTCAACAGTGTATGCATCTAGCTTATACAAAGTGTCAAACCTAACACCTATAGTAATTACCATAGCACCCTTAATCATCTTACATCCTGTTTCAGAAAAAGACTACCTGCACACCCTCATCTATTAGTTTTCTCACAGATAACAGATTTTGTTTTAAACCAGGGATATGCAACACACCATTAATCCTTTTTATTCTACCATCAGAAAACCTTATTCTAACTTTACCTCGACCAACAATGTCTAAATGTGAATCATCACCCAAGTACACCTTACCTCCATTAAATTCTTTATATTCAAAAAACCAATATCTATTGGCAGTCATATGAAAAGATGCACCTAAGTAAATTAACCAGGCATCATTACCTACATGAGTTGCCAAAGCTGCAATAAATGCATCACCATCTTCTTTCTCAGACTCGGAATTAGAATCAATCTTCTTCTTTTTCTTCTTATTTTCTTCTTTGCAGTCCTTACGAATGTGACCTGGTTTACCACAATAACAACAAATAACTTTGGACTTTCCAGGAGATTTAGATCTTCCTCTCGATTTGGACTTATCACGCTTCTCATTATTCTTGCCTTTCTCCTTAGGTATTCCACAAACAGTTAGGGATTCCTTCAAACTATGGGACACCTTCCTTTGCATCTCTTCACCAAGTAGGGTACCCACCACATGTTCAGACTTCAAAACAACAAAAGTACTACTAATAGCCATAACAAGTGAATCCCATGAATCAGGCAAATAACAAAGAAAGATTTGGAATTTATCCTCTTCGTTCATCTTAACACTGACATATACTAATTGAGCCACCGACATATTGAATGCTTCTAGGCAGTTTGCAGCTCGTCCATCCTCTTCCATCTTTAAGGAATACAATTTCTTCCTCAATAAAATTTGATTAAATAAAGATTTCACTTGATACATTTCACCAAGCTTAGTCCATAGCTTCTTTGCAGTGTTTTCTTCGTGGACATTGATCAAAACAGAGTTTGCCAAGAATAGTTTGATTATACCCTTGGCTTTTTGGTCAATAACATCATAGTGAGCCACCGCAGTAGGATCTGAGGGCCTTTGAACATTCGCATCAACAACATCCCATAGATCTCGATCTATTAGCAGATCTTCCATCTGCAACTTCCTCATCTCAAAAATTGTTCCATTAAATTTCTCCACCTCTATTTTCCTTGACAAACTTGCCATCTAAAAATTCCTACAACAATATTAAAAAGTGTCTTCTGCAAAAGATCCCACCCAGATCTGGATTAGTTCAAAAAGTCCAACAACCCACAGCGGAAACCAAAGGTGATCAAGCTTTGATACCACTTGTAAGGAAGTTAAGTAGCGGAACAACATTCTACACTAACCTTGAGAGGAGGGTAATGCAAAAATTTTCATAGATCGTCACAATAATTACAGAAAACAAAAATAGATATAATAACATTCAAACCATAATATAGTGATTTACGTGTTGAAAACCCTTCGAGAGAAAAACCCCACACTCCAAAAGCTACCCAATATATTATCCCTCAATCAAAACATATTACAATATACTTGAAAAGAAAGATCTTCGCAGGAGTACCACTAATTAAAGACTTGGAGGTAACTCAATAGCCATAAGACTCTTACACACAACCTCTATTTCATGCACCTCATATATAGGAGATACAATACAAGAAACCGTCAAACGGTATTACAAAATCATGGGATAAAACCACCCAATAAGGTGTAACTGACCTTACCTCCCTTCTAGATGCCCTATGATGTGTCCCTCCCTTATTACAACTCATTTATGTGTTCGATGTATTTTACATTTCCTATTTTAGGAGTACAAACTTCCGAAGGCCATAACTTGAGAAACGTGTGTCCTATTGATGAATTGTTTGAAGCGCCAGAAAGCTCACAAGGTTGTCTATTGCCTCATAAATAGTTACACTATTTACACCCACTTTTCAGGGAATTTTGAGGCCTATAAAGTCCTCAAAATAAAATTTAAACCTTTCATTGGACCCCTCCAAAATGAAAAATTTAATATCTTCAAAATAGTTGTGATCTTGTGACGTAACTTTACCAGAATTCTTATCTAGCCAACCAAAAGCTTTAGGGAGAATTTCACACCATTTCATGCTCAAATGAAAACTTACTATAAATAGTAACCTCATGTAAATGCAAGGTTGAAGCACCCTTTTCCCAACAATTAGTAGATTTTATTCATTACAATTTATTATTACCCTGTACCTATCAAAAGATAATGAGTCCTTTGGTATCCTATGCAACTCTTTGTATCTTGCACTAAGATTGTGTGTCTCAATACTAGAAGTCCCTTGTATATTTCCATAAGGTTGTGCACCTTATTTTTGCAAGTCTAATCAGGTGCAATGAGATCCTTTGCCTTAAGCCTTAAACTTTGTAACCATTTATTCATATTGTGAGTGTGATTCTCACTATGGTTTTTCCCTCCTTGGGTTTTCCATATAAATCTAGTACTCTTGTAAGGGTTGTGCTTTATTCTTTCATGATTCATGGTTTGAATTTTTGTAGCATAAAAAATTGTACACCATTAATTGGGTGGTACAATTCCACGCTTAGGTTAGCACCCGCCTTAGTGTGTTTGCATGTTGCATTTTAAATTCCCTTTAAGCATTTAACTAATTAATTTAATTAAATCTAAAGTCTTCTTTTATCCCTCCATACATTACAAAATTGGGCCCTTAACCTTAAGTGTGCCCCTTTTTATTTTATTCTTTTAATTAATTCATTAATCAAAGGCCCTAATTATGTCCTATTTCGACCTTCAGGGCCCGATTTCATATATCTAAATACTTTGAATCATCACACCCTTTTGGAATTGACTTTAGAATCACGATATCTTGCTTCCCTAAAAATTTGGGAAAAGGTTGGTCAGACTAGGATGATGCCTCTATGCCCCTACTTTTTCTTCAGAATTTCAAAAAAATATTTACACTAATTTAGGGTTTACTCTCTAAGTATAGGGTAGAACTCTAGATTTACTTTCTTGTTGATTTAGGATCTTGCATACAAACAAGGTTCTTGCACAAATATTTTGAGTACATTATCATCTAGTTGTGGAGGTGGAAATAACCAAAACACAGAGTTTGACTAAGGCCTAACCCCATATAGCCACCTACACACCATTTTTCAAGTTCCAAGTGTAGGTACAAAAATCCGACGAATGCGCGATCTTTGAAACCAATAGAGAACACAGGTGTAGACTCAAGATCAAAGGCAGAGCTCAATTTTTTGAGACTAGGGCATGGAACCCTAATCCAGGACCAAGGAATGGAACCATGGTCCTTAGTGTTTTTCTGCTTCCTGTGGCAGTTCAATAGTCCAAACTCTTGGACAACAATTTCCAAAAGTACAGGTCTATGTAGTATCAAGCACCAAGGCATGACGCCCTGGTTCTACTCAGTCAGGCTTAATTTTTGGTGATAGGTGCACATCTAAATTCCATTTACTACTATGTACTTCGTGTCTCAGTTTAAAATTTGTATTTTTTCTATATTTTAGTTTACATCTGCACTTTTGCTTATCTCCCAAGCCTAGTTGATCATTTCATTGCATTTTGCACATCTCCTCTTCATAGAAGAAAATTAATAGAAACCCTAAAGATATTCCTTGACTCTCTCTTGCAAGAAGTAGTCAAAGTGAATCATCTCCTTAGGATCTTTCATATTCTATTGTGTGCATGATAGTGGGATTAGATCTTAGTTTACTTGATTTCATTTTCATCCTACACAATTTTATAGGATTTAAAGTACGTTATTTTAAGGCATGGATTAATTTAGCCACCCTCTTAGTCATATGGTGTGTTCAACAATTGGTATCAGAGTAAGGTTCCTTTGCGGATATCTTGATTGCTTGAGGAAGGCCTTAGATGACAAATGGGGTGTATTTGAAGGCACCAAGGTTTGATGGCACACATGCTCTACTTGGAAGTCACATATGAAATATCATTTGAATTGTCGGCTACTTAGAATATGGGACATTACCAAGACTAGTTATACTTCTCCAAGTGGTGGTCTTACTACTCCAGATGAGATGAATCATGAAAATAATGCCAAGGAAAGAAATATATACTCTTTGGGAGTTTGAGTGACACAATTTTTTTTAAGATCAATGGATACAAAAGTGTAGAGAAAATTTGGTAAAAAATGAGCAACATTTATGAAGGAGATGAGAAGACCAAGCAAGTCAAATTGTAGAATCTAAAGAATAAATTCAAGACATTGGGGATGTTTGACAATGAGAACATTGAAAGTTACATGCAATAGGTGAATGAGGTAGTCAATACCATCACGGGTATTGATGGTATAATTGAAGAAAGTGAAGTTGTGGGAATTGTAAAGAGATCACTATCTAAAAGCTATAAACCTAAAAAGTTTGTCATCGAAGAAATTCATGATATGGATAAATATATCTTGGATCATCTCTATAGAGCTCTCTCTACTTTTGAGATTGTGAAACTTAGTGAATAGCATAATGAGAATGACAAATTTTCATTCAATGTTACCAAGAAGATTGTAGATGAACCGGAATCAAGCAATGCCAATGACATGGATGAAGTGGAAGCTAACTTTGTGAGAAGAATGAATAAAGGAGCTAGGAAATACAGAGGTAAGTTGTCCTTTAAATGTTTTAGTTATGGAAGAATTGGTCATTATGCCTCTAGATGTAATTTCAAGGAGGATAACTTTAAAAGACTAGATGGTGATGATAAGAGAAAATATAATTATAGGAGAGATGATAGAAACAATAGAATAAATGACAAAGATAAGTGTAAAAGGAGTTATTGTTCAATGGATAGTCACTCCTCTGAAGATAAAGATGGTGATGAATAAAATGAAGAATCATTCTTTTTAGCTATAGAAGACAAGGATGGTGAAAGGTGCAGTACTTCCCATTATGAGAATAATAGTGAAAGTTCAATGACCAAAGACTGCACTACATGGCAAAGTGGAACCTAAAGCTTGGATAATTAATTCTAGATGCTCAAATTATATGACATATGATAGAAATAATTTCATAGACTTTGAAAAGTATGATGGTGGATCAGTAAAGTTTTTTGGTGACAAGATTACACCTATTTGTGGTAAATGAACCATAACTATTGATGGTAAGTATAAGACATGTGATTATTACTACATTAAAGATTTGGGACATAATCTTTTGAGTGTGAGTTAGATGTGTAATAAAGGCTATAGGCTCATATTTCATGGGTCCCAATGTGATATTAGATAAAAAAGGTTTCAAAAGATTGGTTACATAAGATATAAGAACAAATGGGAATGTCTAGTACGCATGAAAGAAAATATAGGAAGTAGTTGTTTGCTAGTGTAGAGAAATGAATATTGGTTATGACATAAAATATTAACACAACATGGTGTTGATAAGTTCAACTCATGTTGTGAGAGATTTACCAAAGATTATCAAACTTGCTAGTATAGTGTGTAAGGGATGTTAGATGGGAAAGAAAACAAATAACAGATTCAAGAACAAGGAATATTATACCACAAGACCTTTGGATTTCATTAATATAGACCTATGTGGACTTGAATAAGCACAAAAAATAGGTAACCTAAAAAAGCAACAAGACACCTTCAAAGTATGTGTGGAAGAACCATTTAGAAGATTAGATCATTGGAGAGAAAGACAAATGAGTTCAGACAAGAAGAAGACTTGTTGAAACTAGTGAGATTTTTTTTTGTTTTTTGTCTGAAGTGGAGCCAATTTTTTTTGTAAAAGATATAAGTATTAATTCTAGATGAAGGCTATGGAAGACGATTTGAATCAGACAAGAATCAGAGAAGTTGAATTATATTGTTGGAAACTTGTCTTGTGTTGTCAATGATGTCAGATTTGTTGTCATTAATGTTGTTTAGTTGTATGGATGTTGTAGATGGTTTAAGTGTTGTATCTTGGACAAAATTTTCATTTAGTTTGTGAAATTTTATAGGTCAAATTTCTAGTGTTGGTTTTATCAACAAGTGAAGTTAATTTGTTATGTGTTCAGTGTTATAAGTTGTGTTGGTCTCTGGCTGATTTAGGGGGTGTATCTTATTTGGATCATACTTGTTAGTCCATATATGCATTGAAGGTTGAGATATAATGCTTATATGGGTCTCACTATGAAATGTGTAGATTTATATTGTGTATTTTATACTGGGTGATGTTTTTGAACTGGCTAGTTAATGTGCTTCACTATTTTTCTACACGTTACAATTGTTGCTAATTTTGGAGGATGCTCTAGAGCATGTGTGGTTCATTGAAAATAAATTAGAAAGATGTGGTGTAATGTATTTGGGTCCCCTTTTTCTCCTGGTCTAGGTGGCTGACTTTATGTTATTCATGTATACTCTATTTGTGGCTGACCTAGTTGAGGGTTTCAATATATAATCTTGTATAAATGGTAGTGTAGATGTGTGATTTTGTGTGTGAGTTGTTGTGAATGTGATGTGAATGATACGACAGTAGTAGAAGTGAAAATTTTATTTTATGATGAGCTTTGATGATCATATATTCAGTGGAACAATGTGTTGAGAGAGTAAATGAAGTTAGAGATGTTTGCGATGATATTGTTTTCTTGACACAATGGTTCAAGGATAGTTTCATGATCGAGAGATCTTGCTCATTACAATTCATTTTTTCCCTATACCTACTACAAGTTAGTGAGTGCTTTGGAAACCTATGCAATTCTTTGTATCTTTCCCTAAGATTATGCATCTTAGTACTAGAAGTCCCTTGTCTATTGCCTAGAGATTGTGCACCTTAGTTTTGCATGTCCAATAAGGTGTAGCGAGCTCCTTTGCCTTGAGCCTAAAACTTTGTAATCAATTATTCATATTGTGAGTGTGATTTTCACCATGGTTTTTCCCTCCTTAAGTTTTCCAAGTAAATATGGTGTTCTTGTGTGTGTTGTGCTTTGTGCTTTCATATTTCATAATTGAAGAGATAAGTTAATCATGGTTTGAATTTTAAAGGATTAAAAGTAAGTTGTTTGAAGGTATAGACTGATTCACCCCTCCCTTAGCCCTATGGTGTGTTCAACAATAATATAGTCATTTGTGTCTACATGCAAGTAATTGCTATGAATGATCTTCATTTTTTCTAATTGATTTGGCTTTTTAGATTTCTGTAGCAATTGGTCATTAATATAATCCATTATATTCTCCTTAACTAAATATTATTATTCTCCACAAGTGATCATCACTACTACATAATGGTCAAGTTGACGAATGTGGAAAATTTCTTCTATGACATGAAGAGAGATGTCTTGAAATATCTCTCCAAAAAGATCATAATCCCTTCTTTCATCTAAACTATAATTTGTGAAACATGCCATGACTAGGTCTAGGGATTGTAAAGAGATAGGAAATCCAATTGGTTGGACCAGATAAAAGCGTACCAAAGATGTGGTCCACATAGTCCTTCTGTCAAGTTTTCACATCCTTGTCAAGAAGTCCTATAGGTCCACTATCAATCGAGTGCAACTTATATGTCTTTATCAATCGAGTGCAACTTGGTCATAGGAAGGTCTAGCCATTGAACTTGTACTTCATGGGACTACTCTTTGTTGAGACATTACTAGTTCTACATAAAATAAAATAATTAAATATTCTTTTATTAAATGAGAATGAGTATGTACCAACAATGGTTAGACACATTATTGAAAGAAACTATTAAGACTGAGAAAAGAAAAGCATGAATCTAAACTAATTCATGTTCATACCCTTATTAGAAAACAAACCCTATTAGCTTGCGACGTCGAGAATATGAACATCCATGATCCACACCTAAAAGCTTACTATAATGTCTCCTTTTTAGCTCTAGTTTGTTTTAGGGACTATTAGCCTATTTCAGAGACTCGTAGGCTAGTCAGAAACATAAATTAGGGTTTCCTACCTCTAGGAGGATATTTCTACATTTTCAAAGGCTTGCATGCTGGAATTTGTTAGTTTTGGTTCTAGATTCCTTCTGGGTTTTCGGAAATCTTCATAGTGAGCGTACATGTATAGAAAGTTATGGAGTTTGTTTGACTTCCTATTTTTATTAAGTGGAGGTAGAAGCAATTGAGCTCTCTGGGTTTTTCTAGGTTTTCTATGAGCTATGCGATTGTATAACATGCAAACCAATCTGAGGACCTTTTCAGGACTTAATATTATTAGTAAGTTTGGTAGTTGCTCAAAATGTGGTATAAATCACTTTGGAAACACTTACTATTTCTAGCAATATGCTATTTATAGTAAGGACTATTTTTGGCAAGGGTTCTGCAGCTCAACTCAATGGCTATTTCTGGTAGTATTATTTTTGCAGGATCCTGTGTTTACTCAGATGACTATTTTTAGTAGTTCAGTTCAGAGCTCCAACTCAGTTCAGTTTTGGCGATTTCCAACATTTCAGTCCTTAACTCAATTTGGCAATAATTAACATTTGAGGAGAAGGTATTTTTAATATATTAATACTTTAAGCATAAGGTTTTAATATTTGATTATTTTATGGATGGACGACTTAGGAAAAATGAGAAAATGATAATTTTATCCTAAGTCTACTTGGGCGAATTATTTCACCCTCTTGTTGGATGCCAAAATACAATGCATCATTATTATTCTATATACTTTATGTTTACTCCAAAAGTTTGACTTAAGGGGGGGCATGTTTGGACACCGTATGCTACTTGGGGAAAATATGAAATGCAATGCCTAAGGGGTGAAATGAAATATAATGGAATTTGGGTACCATTTTAGTGGAATTTGAATTTGAATTTGGCTAGCGAAAAGTTATAAATACACACCTTGGGCTCTCATTTGGACATCGATGAATATTTGTAATGAAGTGCTGCCGAATTGGTGCTAGAGTTGAGCTTAGAAGTTGAGAGCTTCCTAGCAACCATCAGTTTCGTACTTTAAAGACAATGCCTAGCTGATTATTTGTGACTACCTTTCATCCAGAGAGACAGACTGTGTCGATCGAAGTGATTGGGAGGTTTTTATTTTTTGGTGTGTTGGGTGTGTTTCTAGTTTGCTAGTTTTTGGAATGGCTATAGGTGACTTTCATTCATATCTTCCTACTCGAGTGTCTGTTTGTTCTGGGTATGTTCTCATTCATTTCCTATGTCATGAGCGATTCATCTTATAAGTTTTCTTTGGTTTTATTGAAGTATTGAATTTTATTGTGCAAGTCAAAGTTTTTTACTGTAAACTCTTAATGTTGGGAGTGCTTTGGGTTGTGTGCCATGGGTTTGGGCATTGTTAGTTGATTTCTTTCATTTCCATCCTTATCGCCATCATTGTATCTCTCATTTGCATATATTTGGAGGTGATTCTGACGAGTATGGAAAGAGTTATGAGTAAACTAGTGATTTCTTAGCTTGCTAGTCTGTGTGTTTCCAGGGTCTTGGAAGTATATCAGATTTAGAGATTTTTCCATTTTGGAGTGTCTTCTTGTGTGGAGAGAAAGTGATCTTGGTAATTGTTAGCAGTTGTTGGTTCTTCATTCTTATCTTCTATGATTCATATTATAATGCTGGTAATAGTACTAACATCAATTTCTTTGATCTCTCCTAGTCCCATTGCATAAGTGGAAGAGGCTAGCCTTGTCACCTAGTTTGGACTATGATTATAGTAATTTTGTAATCCACGTTTGCATTGTAAAGCTGATTAGTAGTGCTAACAACTATATACTTGGATTGTTGTTCTTTGGCCCACTGCATAAGTGGAAGAGGCTAGCTTGCCGCTTTCCTATCTATTGTAACTATGTCCTCCCGCTGCATAAGTGGTAGAGTGATTGTTCTTCAGTTTCTAGCATCATCCTTGGTTGGTTTACCACCAAGTAATTTTTAATATTCTCCATATCCCATTGAAAAGTGGAAGGGGCTGGCTTGCCATCCAAGCATTGTATTATTTCCAGTTATTTGAAACTAGTGATCCCATCAATACTATATGCTCTCACCTTCCCATATTGGGCACTTGGTGATTAGAAAGTGGAAGGGTTACAATTTCAGCATTATTGTATCTTGATTTCCTAACCTTAATGGGTTCTTGTTGTGATTGTAACTGGAAAAAAATTGAAACAAATTGTGGGGATATAACAGTTATACTAGGAGCTTCAAGCATTGGGGATATTAACATCCTTGATCCCTACTTTCCATTGATCTTTGGGTTATTGGGTGTTAAGGGTGTGAAAATCCCTGATCCCTACCTTAAAGAATAGGATTAGTAATTCATGGGTTAGGGATGAAAATATCCATAATCCCCACCTTGAATTTTGATGATAGATATCGGGGATCAAGGATGACCTCATCGTCAATCTAATTCAGGGTATCGAGGATGAGGTATCCTTGATTATTGATAGGTTTTCTTCCCTAACGATAAAGAGTTTAGGTGTTAGGGATGGAAACATCTCCGATCTCCACCTTAATTAAACTTCTCTGTGCAAAAACTATTGGCAAGTTTAAGAAGACAATGATCTTTGCAAATTTATTTCAACTTCGACATGGATGGGTTTATGTATTTTAACGGATCTAGGGAATGAATTTGTGAAAAAACTATCTTTTATTGGAAGCAAATTCAACTGAAATCAACATTAAAAACTAATTGAGGTGTGCATCAAACAATGAAGAACATAGTGTAAGCAAAGACAAGCACCCAAAATGCATTCTTGTCATGTGGTAGAATAATGGGGCTATCTACATGGGGTGACACCAACAAAAATGGAAACAAGATAAAAGGTGGGAAAGCTCATAAGGAAAACCCTAAGCGCGAGAAATAGAAAAGAATGAAAAGAAAAATAAGAAATAGGTAAAAACAGTGAGACAAAGCCCTACCTCTAGCCAAAACCCTACCTCTGGACAATACACATGTCATAGCCACCACTTGGCCTTGAAAAGCACTCAAAGAACTCTACCACAACTACATGCACTAAAAAAGAGAAAATAATCTCTACAATTAATGAAAAATTGGAAGGTGAAATGAAGAAATGAAGGTAAAATTAGATAAAGGCTATCAGGGTGCATTAAATGCAGTTAAGGGTAGGTGAGACGACACCCGTTTAGGGGTCGGGGGTAGCAAGTATGTAATGGAATATAGACACATTAATTTCCAAACCTCAATGCCCAAAAGGAATCATCGGGGGTTGGGGATAGAAGGATACCTGAACACCTAGGAAGTAGGCAGAAAAAAAGATCATGGGTCAGGGGTCGATGATTCCCTGTTCCCAAAATGGAAAAGGGATCACTGATCCCTTATCCATACAAACTCAAAGGGGGAAAAAAAAGGAAAGCAAAACAAGAAGGAAAAGGAAGAGGAAAGGAAAAATGAAAAAGAAAAAATGGAAAAGAGGGGAAAGAGGAAAGGAAAAGAAAGCAAAGTGCAATAAGGCGGTCCCAATTTTTTGAAGTGAGAAAGTGAGGTGTGAGTTGTGGATGCACAATAGTCCCAATTACTATTACCATGTGCATAGTTTTAATCTCAAACTTTAAAAAAATAAAAATTCTTATTTTCCTCTAAGGGTTAATTGAGCATTATTATGTGTGATTTATTACTATTTAAAGGTGGTTAATGCATTTATTTTACACATTGAGTATTCTTAAATTTTCTTGTCTCATTATAGAAGAACATGTATGATTAAATATATTGTTTTAAATTAATCAGACACATTTCTATTGGTGGATCAATAAGAGCATGGCTCCTTGTGAAATGTTAAAAGATGTTTATAAATATTGTCAGTGAACAAGTATCTAGAAACATGGAAGAAGCCAATGCATATTGATTGAAGTAAATAAAATCAGTTTTTTAGATCATATATGAAAACTTCATAATGCTAGTCAAGTTTGACTTCATGGATTGGTACCTGATCCCTAGGTTCCTCCTTGTATAGAGTTAAAAACAATATTCTAATTCAAGATGTGATTACTATATATCATTTAAATTATTCTTGATCTCAAAACATTAAACTTAATACGATTTTAATTACTAAGCTAAGTACATTTGTATTCATTTACGCTTTCACATTTAATTTGTCATAACCAATGAGAATATTAACATTTACAATTGTTACATTTTTAATCTATATTAATATATGTTCACATGTATATATTTAATTGAACTAAGCTGAAGAAATTTTATTTTATATTGAAGTTCTATATTATTGATTATTATATAGCTGATATAATTGTTTAATATACTATTTTGTATGATATTTTTTTCGAAAATTACTGTACAATTTGCTGTGTCAGAATGAAAAACATTATACTAGAGATCACATAGATCTTTATATGATTCAGCTTTTATTGTTAAGATGAACTAACAAACATTGTAGAGGCCATCAATTTGTAGAAGGTTTTCATAAGTTCATCAATGGCGATTGGTTGTATTAAAACTCCTGCAATTGTTAAAAGCTGATGTAAGATTAGTGGAAAATAGTGAAAGGAAATACGTATGAAAATTTAATATTTAATACCTGATTTTACAGTACGATTTTAACTGATTAAAGTAGAGTAACAATATTGTATATATCAATTATGTTTGTCTGAGTATGGCAAATGATAAAGGCATCACAGTAGTCTATATTTATTATGCAGGTATGTAGTTAAATAGTATCACAGTTAAATAGTTACAAAGGACCAGTCGAAATACTTGATCAATATAACAAGTTAATGTCACTGCTGTCACTCTTACAAAACTAAGATCATTTTAGCTATGAGCTATTCACTTGGGTTTAATATTTAAATATTTTGAAGGCATGATATCTATAATTTGAATGATTGACAGCATGATATTAATGGTTTGAATGATTGATAGCATGATATATATGGTTTGAATGATTGACAGCCCTGCAACTTTTATGCTAATTGTTTTGACCAAGGAAACGTTTGCCAGTTGTGTTCCCCATTCTGATAAATCTTGACACACCTTTTCGTACACCAAAATTTTAGATTTCCTTCTGTCCCCACCTGTCAGGCTTCAAGGAAGAAGAGTGCGCCGCAAGCCTTTGAAAGAACCCACTAGTTTGCCAGTTGTGTTCCCCATTCTGATAAATCTTGACCAGATGATAGAAAATGGAGTTGAAGGAATGGTAAAAAAATCGGAAGGTGAAGAATAGTCCTAAAATTGAATAGAGAAATAGGTGATTGTTTCAATGACATGTGTCAATTTTTCATTTTAAAACATATATGATATCTATAGAGGAAAAAGATGAGAAATACATGTAAGAATGTTTGCATGAAAGTAGAGCTGGTTTGGTTCACCGAGACATAAGTTAGAAAGTTATAATGGTAAATTATGAAGTTACCATTTAGCTAGGCATGTGTAGTTGTGTTAATAGGAGGATGGTGGATGATTATGGCAACAAAATATTTATAAGGAAGGTTTTCTAAATATAGGATTAGGGGTCTTTTTATGTATGGTGCGGATTGCATATTTTAATATTGTGAGTCCATCATAGTCATGAGGTAGAGGCAAATAATACTGGAATTGACACATTTCATATAATATAAGGTGGCAATTAAATACATTAGAAGATTTATCATGCAATAGAATTTACCATTTCTATTATGAAGGAGTCGTTTGAGATTGGAAAAGATATTTCTTTTGGTACATGGTAAACTCTTTTAGTTAATATTGTTCTATATATATTGGAATTTCAAATCTACGATCATTATCACTTAAGCTTAGATATGAGAATACATAAATGTGAGAACATGATTTGTTTATTAAGATAAAAGGAAAATCCAATAACCTCAATATTAAAAATTGCATTGTTGGTAGGTTTTAAGAATTGAAATCAAATAGAATTTCTAAAATATTTCCAAATTTTAACAATATAATATGGCCAAGGAGCTGAATTCCCAAGTTAAAAACTTCTTCTTCAAGAAACAATCTCATGAAGAAAGGGACAAAGGCAATGGATCCAATTTTTAGCACTCTAGACCTTGGAATAAGTCTCCAATAGATGTTTGAAGGTTTCTATTATAAGTGCATCTTTAGTTAAAAAAGTCACGTTGGGAAAGTTTATTTGAAATAAGAATCCCTTGGTAAACCAAAAGACAAAGAAGGAAATTTA
Source organism: Cryptomeria japonica (assembly GCF_030272615.1). NCBI lineage: Eukaryota > Viridiplantae > Streptophyta > Pinopsida > Cupressales > Cupressaceae > Cryptomeria > Cryptomeria japonica. The sequence continues at coordinate 688,133,724 of NC_081414.1, forward strand.
AAGGTTTGATATAGATTGTCAAATGTACTTAAGTTGACTATGTCAAGTCTAAGGGGAGAATCAACTCCTCAATTTTAATTTAGATTTTGCAGTGTAAAAGAAAAATTTACTAAGGAATTTTTAAATAAGCCAAACAACATGCGATTCTTGAAAGATGTAACATAATTATATTATGTGTCTTTCTATGCAAACAAAGAGGTGTTTGGAGGATCAAAGTATTAAGTATACATAAAGGATAATATCATCATGTAAAATGAAAACCAAGCCCACATTACGGGGGCTTCACTAAGTGAACATAGATTATAGCACATGTATTCATGGCATACTAAAGAATCCCTCTATTTTCAAAAAATATTGCTCTAAACTCCTTTTTTGTCACTCCCTCCCAATACACAGCCTGAATTAAAAGCCTCTTATTTTTGCCAGTTATTGTATTTTTTCATAGCCCGAGGTAAAAAATCCCCTATTTTCACCGATAGGCAATACATTGTACCCTCATTTTTTGGGATATTAAACCCCCCGATATGAAGGCATGTGATATAATATTGGCTAGGCAGTGAATCCCTTGTGGCCCACATTAGGATTTGATTTTTTTATGTTATTTTATTGATAAAGGGATATGTTCTACAGAGGAGTTTAAGTCTTTACAATGAGAATTTAGTTCCGAAAGAGTTTGAAAGATCTAATCCTAGGTTTTTCAACATGAGGAAAGATAGAGTTATTAATAGTGGGAGACTTCCTCAAATTAACTCGTCGTTGAAAGAAACATCTAATTTGAAACTCTCTTTGGCCCACTTAAGGAAATGTTTAACCTCTTTAAAAGTATTTCAAATGATCTAAACCACAAATCAGACTTTGGTCTTGATTTACACAATTATAATAAGAAGAGTGTGATGACCAAAACCATACTACACACTTTTATGATAGATTAATCCAAATGAAATATAATGCATAAAAAGAAAATTTTAAGGCTGAGACCCTCAGTACACTGAACTAACCATTTAGTGAAAAGGGAGATGCTATACATATGCATATCAATAATTCCTATATTTGGTTGTCTTTAGGTAGGTAATATACATCTAATGCAAATATGTGGATACCACAAATTTTCTTAGCATTGTGTAAAAGTGAGTAACAAAAATAGATTAGGAAGCTGCCTCAAGTTACTAGAAGGGGCCCAACAAGAGGAATAAACTATATGGGTTACTTAGAACAACATATAATAGATATAGAATTTACTAGCCAAAGAAATAGACCTAGTAATCTAGAAAAAAATTGTTATCCTAGTGAAGAACATATTACCTAATTAGATAACTAGAATTTCAAATTAGCTTGAGCCTATGATAGGAAAACATTGATAGTTTAGAAAAGGAGATTAAGGAGAATTTTGATTACCTTATTTAAGTATTTCAAAGCATGAATCCAAAGGGATTTGGCAAGAGGATGAATTTGAATAGATATAAGTAGAGACCACCAAATTAACTACTACTAAATTTCAAGGCCAAATATAGAAGTCATTACCAACCTAGAGAGTCTAGGGCTTGATGGACTACTAGACCTTCAAATTATGTTAATAAAAAATGTACCTGTTATCTATATAGACTCTCCCATGGGGAGGACACTATAGGGTCCAAACCCTTTCCAAGATAGTCATCCAATATGAACTCATAATGAAGTATAATATGTAGTGAGAATTTTCCAAGAATTATTTCCTTCTAGATCTCGAATGATACATATATCATAGAAATTAATGCCTTGTTGAAAAATTGATAGAAAACTTGAAGCATGAATAACATGAAGGAGACAACAAAATTCCTAAGAAATAAGATGAAAATCTTTTTTCCCATCTACAAAGGCCCACATATTTTCAAGTAAGAACATTTAACTATAAGGTAAGAGACATTAGAAGGGATCTAATACGAATAATATTAAACATAGGTAAAAGATAAATTTTTATCACACCAAGAATTCACAACCCAAAGAGAGAGGCTTAGTGATCCAATGATATATCTTTTTCTTGAATTTTAGCAAAGCCAACTTACTAAAAGGTAGTGTAGTGTCATAAATTGTTGACCTTAATAACTTCATACTAGGTTTGGACCAATTTTGACAAATGTGCCTAATTTACATGGGTTATTGTGCCCACTTTTGGGATTGTTTCCATAAATTTGGTTCATTAGTCTATTCTTGATCTTTCTCATTGATCATTTTGTGAAGGCTAGGGTGCCCAGTACCCATGTATAGGGAAAAACAACTCAACTTTTGAAGAATAAAAGTTAGCTTTGCAAATAGTAGGAACTTAGCTTTCTTTGTCAGCCTTCCCCTAAAAACTTTATTGCGAAAAGATATAAGTTGCATATAAATATAGTCTCCCTTTCTCATTTCAAATTTCTACATTCTCTAGCAAGTGTAAATAAGAATCCTAACATCCTATCATTTAAATTAACCACATATCTAGATTCAAGAAGTAAGGAATTCAAGTGTACAAGTCTACTATAGCAATCATGATCAGATATATTGTGTTTCTTCATGTTGAAAACATTCTCTAACATGTTGTAGTAATTAACTCTATCACAACAATATTCATATGAGATTCCATGAAAGTGTTTCATATTTGAGGTATTATCTTATCAATTAAATATTTCTTTGCTTTCTTAGAGTGTCCTTTCAAGGGAATGCACTCAAATCTTATTGTTAGCCATTGTGGAAGTTGAAAAACTAACAGGAGGTTCTATTTAGACAAACCCCTAAGAGTCACAATAGTTTTCCCCATTTTCATGTGTCTAGGTGCAGATCTATCAGTAAGAAATTTATATAGAAGTACATAGAAAATAATGATAGATTGTGACAAACTTTGAATAATGAAAAGCCTTAAAATTAAGGTGACCAAAACCCCTATCCCACCCTTTTGAGATAGATTATTGGGAGACCATTATATAGCGCCTCCTAATTGCCTTTCTAATTTAATTTGCCATAGTTTTGGACACTTTTAAACTATGACACCTAACACCCTTTTCTAGCATAGTCTTCTATATTCTATATCTACCTTTACTATTTTAGCTTTACATTTTGTATCTATTATATATTGTAAAATTCAATCATTTTGCAATTATTAAATTAGATCGCATACGCACGCTTCGTCATCTGATTTCTTTTGCAACAAAGGAACAAAATCCAACTCCCTAAATCTCCTTTTAGGATTGCACTTAGTTATATTTGTGTTTCAATTTTATAAAAGGAAATTGTTATCTCTTGTTTGCACTAATTGTCCTAGGCTCACATTTCCAAACATTTCAATTTGGTGAATGTATTATGCTTACATATAGTTTACGTGCAATTATTTATATATTTTATTTCTTATATACTTGTAATTAATTAGTTGATTTATTAATTACATTTATTATTTCATATTATATTTTTAATAAATTTTGAGGATTAAACCATAACACTAAAAACATAAGCCTTCTTTTCTTCTTCTGGCTTTCTTCTTTCTAGTTCTTTTTAGGAGCTCATGAGCAAGTTCATGGAACTTATACTTGTTAATGGGTTTCATGAGCCATTGTTTTGAATCTAAGATTCTTATAAGAATAAGTTATAAACTCATGGATTTTTTTTGTTTGACTAGTGTTATTGTTGAGCCTAAGTTGCATGTTAATTTATTCCCACCAAGAAACTCAGGAGATAAATTATCTAAAAATCCAACACATTGACTCTAATATCACATAGGTTTATAGTTTAAATGATAAAAAGATGAATATGTTGAGACATGGACTAGCTAGGACTTGAACCTAGGACCTTCCATACGATGCTAGAGTGCTCTACCATTGAGCTACTAGCCCCTCTTGGACCAGTCCATCGTTGGTCAGGGTGTGGCTTATTTCCAACACCAACACCCCCCTTTAAGCCACACCTCTCGTGTGCTTGGGGCTCCTAGCTTGGACCTAGCTCTGATATCATGTTGAGACATGGACCAACTAGGACTCAAACCTGGAGCAATGATGAACTGGTCCAAGAGGGGCCAATAGATCAGTGGTAGAGCACTCGCGCAATGTATGGAAGGTCCTAGGTTCGAGTCCTAGCTGGTCCATGTCTCAACAGAGTACATATTATTTCTTAATCAAAACATACAAATTTTCATTAATCCCTTATCTTTGCATTCAAGAAACGCTATAGAGCCAATTTCTGATTGCAAAGGAAGTGGTTCTCAAACCATCCAAGCAGAGTATTTATTGAATGTGATAGAAATGTGACTAAAATAAGAGAAAATTAAACCTTATGGACCACTATACATCACTAATATAATTAATGGCCAACCCACATGTGGGGTGCTCATTGATCCAATATGCATGGTAAATATAATTATGAGAAAATTTATATAATATATGAATTGTATCAAGACAATTATGATAAATTTAAAGTCTTGATTAAGGTGGATGATGGTTTCATTTTTCCCATTATTGGTTTCATAACTCTTCAACTTTAAGCTAGAAGCCTAGATGTTCCCATTACCATAATTCCTACCTCAGATCAATTTTGTGAGAAGTTGGGTTATCATTAGCTCATCTCTATGAAAGTAGTCCCTTCCATAGTCCATAAGTGTTTAAAATTTCCATTTGAAGGAAAAATACATATTCTATTTCATAGTAGGTTGCAACCCTTGTCCAAATATGGAAACTTTACATTTGACTACTTTTGGTTACAACCACATCATTTCTCTTTCACACTCTTATTATCTCTCTTCATTTATTTATATATCTCATTATCTCTATGTCTCTCTCATATTCAATCTACATGTCCCTCCATCTATCCTTCTCTATATCTCCCATTCTCTCTCTACCTCCCACTTACTCCTCTCTATCCATTTCCATGAATATATTTTTGTACTTCTATCTCTCTATATCTTGATCTCTCTTTTTCCCTCTCTATATCTCTATATATCCCCACCTCTCTCTCTCTCTCTCCTATAGAAATATATCATTTTTCTCCAATATCAACTAGGAGAAGTGATTATATATCTTCATGTCAAGATCTGGGAGAGTTACTACCTTCTTCAAACCTAAAGATGTGGCTTGAGAAGCTAGTAGATACACCAAATATGATGTGATATAAAAATTTGGGTCTCTTCTCACCCTTACCAAACACTCATCCAAATTTTCCTTGATCACCCTTCCATAGTCAATGAATTATTTTCTTGTAAAGTTATTCTTAATGAATAGGATCATCCATGGTCAAATTTATTTCACATCTGGAAGGCCTACCACTTTGTTGAAGAGAGTAACTATTGGAAACTTGAGTTGTGTTCTCATTGATGTAAAAATTGTTGTCATTAATGTTGTTCAATTGTGTAGATGTTGTAGATGGTCCGGAAATGAGTATTTAGATGTTTTTATATTGTCTCGTGGTGAGGTTAAGTATGAGGTGTTTCTGGAAGGCTACTATAGTGGAAGTTACAATATGCAGGAAACCAAGAACACATTGTTAGAAAATATGGACATGGTTTGTAGGTTAAAGAACACATTGTATGGATTAAAATAAGCACGTAGAGCATGGTATGTGAGACTAGACAAGTAATCTTTGCAACAAATTTATAGGAAAGGTATTGCTAATAGAAATCTTTACTTCAAGGTTGAACATATTAAGTTGTTCATTGTTGTTGTCTATGTTGATTATATTTTTTTTGGAGGAAGTGATAGTTTGTTGAAGAAATGCAGAAAGAATTTGAGATATTAATGTTTGCATAAATGTCTTTCTTTCTTGGGGTTAAAGTTACTCAATCGAATGATGTATTTTTTTTTTCTCAAGATAACTATGCTAAATAAATGTTGAAGAAGTCTGATATAGAGAATTGTAAACCTATTACTACCACTTTAGTTGTTGGATGAAAGTTAGGGAAAGATGATACATCTTTGGATATTGATTAGAAGAAGTGCAAATTTATGATTCAAGGACTATTGTATTTTACTGTTTCTGGACCAAATATTATGTAGGATATATGTTTGGTTGCAACATTTCAAGCTAATCCAAAGAAAATTCATGTTCAAGTAGTGAAAAGGATCTTCATATAATTGAAAGGAACTCAAGATTTTGGCCTATGGTACAAAAGAGATGCAGATTTTACATTGAAGGTATATAAATATGTTGATTGGGTTGGAAGTATTAATGATAGGAAGAGTACAAGTGGTGGAGTGTTCTTTTTGGGAGACAAGTTGTGTTTTATGGATGAGTAAGCAGCAAGAGTCTATATCATGGTCTACTACTGAAGATGACCATATTGCAACAACGTCTTACTATACTCAAGTTTTATGGCTGAAATATATTCTTAAGGATATCAAAGTTGTATATGATGAAGCTGTTCCTATCACATGTGACAATACTAGTGCTATAAACATTTCAAAGAATCCAATTATGCAGTGAAGGACTAAACACATTTCAATTTGTTATCATTTCTTGAAAGAGAAGGTAGCTAAAAAGGAATTTAGATTTGAATACATTTCTACACGAGAGAATATAGCAGATATTTTTGCAAAGGCTATGGTGAAGGATACTTTTGAGTATCTTAGACATAAATTAGGGGTCATTGCTCCTTCTTCCAACTAGATGTAGTTTTGGTGGTGCATCTTTCCAAGGTGTATTTAGTGCTTATCTTTGATCCTAGACTAATGTTGTTTCTAATCTTAGGGCGAGTAGTGGTGTGAGTGGTTAGTATGTTTCTGTTTATGTAGCTTTTGTAATTTTTGTCAAAGGGAGAGATAGTTGTTGTAAGATTATCAGTTGATGTCTGCTAGTTGTTTATTATTGTTTCCATCAATGACAAAGGGGGAGATTGTTAGAAGCATAATTTTATCCTAATTCTAGTTGGGTGAATTATTCCACCCTCTTTTTGGATGCCAAAATACAATGCATCATTATTATTTTATATACTTTATATTATCGCCAAAAGTTTGACTTAAGGGGGGACATGTTTGGACGCCATATGCTAAGGGGGAAAAATGAAATGCAACGTCTAAGGGGTGAAATGAAATGTAATGAAATTTGGGAACCATTTGTGTGGAATTTGAATTTGGCCAGTGAAACGTTATAAATATAGACCTTGGGATCTCATTTGGACATCGATGAATATTTCTAATAAAGTGCTGCCAAATTGGTGCTAGAGTTGAGCTTCGAAGTTGAGAGCTTCCTAGCAACCATCAGTTTCGTACTTGAAAGACAACGCCTAGCTGATTATTTGTGACTATCTTTCATCCAGAGAGATAGAATATGTTGATCGAAGTGATTGGGATATTTTTAGTTTTTAGCGTGTTGGGTGTGTTTCATGTTTGCTAGTTTTTGGAGTGGTTGTAGGTGATTTTTAGTCATATCTTCCTGCTTGAGTGTCTAATTGTTTTGGGTATGTTCTCATTCATTTCCTATTTCATGAGTGATTCATCTTGTAAGTTTTAGGTGGTTTTCTTGGAGTATTAAATTTTATTATGCAAGTCAAAGTTTTCTATTGTACAGTCTTTATGTTGGGAATGCTCTGGGTTGTGTGCCATGCGTTTGGGCATTGTTAGTTGATGTCTTTCATTTCCATCCTTATCACCATCATTGTATCTCTCATTTGCATATGTTTGGCGGTGATTCTGACAAGTCTGGAAAGAGGTAAATTAGTGAGATCTTAGCTTGCTAGTCTATGTGTTTTTCAGTGTCTTAGGAGTATATTAGATTTAGATATTTTTCCATTTCGGGGTGTGTTCTTGTGTGGAGTTGGTTATTGGGTGTGTGGGTTATTTTGTGTGGATAGAAAGTGATCTTGGTAATTGTTTGTAGTTTTTGGTTCTTCATTCTTATCTTCTATTATTCATATTGTAATGCTGGTAGTAGTACTAACATCAATTTCTTTGATCTCTCCTAGTCCCATTGCATAAGTGGAAGAGGCTAGCCTTGCCACCTAGTTTGGACTATGATTCTAGTAATTTGCAATCCATGTTTGCATTGTAAAGCTGATTAGTAGTTCTAATAGCTATATACTTGGATTGTTGTTATTTGGCCCACTGCATAAGTGGAAGAGGCTGGCTTGTCGCCTTCTTATCTATTGTAACTCTGTCCTCCTGCTGAATAAGCGGCTGAGTTGATTGTAATCTCATTTTCAGTACTCTCACTAAATAAGCGGTGGAGTTGATTGCTATTTCATTTCTAGTCCTCCTGTTGCATAAGTCATAGAGTGATTGTTCTTCAGTTTCTTGCATCATCCTTGGTTGGTTTACCACCAATTGATTTTTAATATTCTCCATATCTCGCTGAAAAGTGGAAGGGGTTGGCTTGCCACCCAAGCATTGTATTATTTCCACTTATTTAAAGATAACGATCCCCTCAACACTGTATGCTCACACCTTCCCATATTGGGCACTTGGTGATCAGAAAGTGGAAGGGTTACAATTTCAGCATTATTGTATCTTGATTTCCTAACCTTAACGGGTTCTTGTTGTGATTATAACTGGAAAAATATTGAAAAACATTGTGGGGATATAACAGTTATAGTAGGAGCTTCAAGCATTGGGGATGTTAACATCCTTGATCCCTAATTTTCATTGATCTTTGGGTTATTCGGTGTTAAGGGTGTGAAAATCCCCGATCCCTACCTTGAAGCATAGGATTAGTAATTCATGGGTTAGGAATGAAAACATCCATATTCCCCACCTTAAATTTTGATGATAGATATCAGGGATCAAGGATGACCTCATCCTCAATCTAATTTAGGGTATTGAGGATGAGGTATCATTGATTATTGATAGGTTTTCTTCCCTAATGATAAAGAGTATAGGTGTTAGGGATGGAAACGTCCCCGATCTCCACCTTAAGTAAACTTCTCTATGCAAAAACTATTGGCAAGTTTAAGAAGACAACAATATCTGCCACTTTATTTCAACTTTGACATGGATGGGTTTATGTATTGTACGGATCTAGGGAATGAGTTTCTGAAAAAAAAATCATTTATTGGAAGCAAATTAAATGAGAATCAACATAAAAAACTAACTGAGGTGTCCATCAAACAATGAAGAACGTAGTGTAAACAAAGAAAAAGACCCAAAATGCATTCTTGTCACATGGTGGAATAATGGGGCTATCTACATGGGGTGGCACCAACAAAAATGGAAAGAAGATAGAAGGTGTGAAAGCTTCTAAGGAAAACCCTAAGCATAATAAATAGAAAAGAGTCAAAAGAAAAACAAGAAATAGGTAAAAACGGTGAGACAAAGCCCTACCTCTAGACAAAACCCTACCTCTAGACAAAACACATGGCATAGCCACCACTTGGCCTTGAAAAGCACCCAAAGAACTCTACCACACCTACATGCACTAAAAAAGAGAAAATAATCTCTACAAGTAATGAAAAAATTGGAAGGTGAAGTGAAGAAATGAAGGTAAAATTAGATAAAGGCTATCAGGGTGCATTAAATGTAGTCAAGGGTAGGTGAGACGACACCCATTTAGGGGTTGGGGTAGGAAGTATGTAATGGAATATAGACACATTAATTTCCAAACCTCAATCCCCAAAAGGAATCATCAGGGGTCGGGGATAGAAGGATCCCTGAACACCTAGGAAGTAGGCACAAAGAAAGATCGTGGGTTAGGGGTTGATTATCCCCAGTTCCCAAAAAGGAAAAGGAATCGCTGATCCCTTATCCATACAAACTCAAAAGGGGCAAAAAAAGGAAAGGAAAACAAGAAGGAAAAGGAAGAGGAAAGGAAAAATGAAAAAGAAAAAATGGAAAAGAAGGGAAAGAGGAATGGAAAAGAAAGCAAAGTGCAACAAGGCGGTCACAATTTTTTGAAGCGAGAAAGTGATGCATAAGTTGTGGAAGCACAATAGTCCCAATTACTATTACCATTTGCATAGTTTTAATCTCAAACTTTATCAACATAAATTCTCATTTTCCTCTAAGGGTCAATTGAGCATTATTATGTGTGATTTATTAATATTTAAAGGTGGTTAATGCATTTATTTTACACATCGAGTATTCTTAAATTTTCTTGTCTCATTATAGAAGAACATGTATGATTAAGTATATTGTTTTAAATTAATCATACACATTCCTATTGGTCGACCAATAACAGCATGCCTCCTCGTGAAATGTTAAAAGATGTTTATAAATATTGTTAGTGAACAAGTATCTATAAACATAGAAGAACAAGTATTGTTAGATCATATATGAAAACTTCATAATGCTAGTCAAGTTTGAATTCATGGATTGGTACCTAATCCCTAGGTTCCTCCTTGTATAGAGTTAAAAACATTATTCTAATTCAAGATGTGATTACTATACATCATTTAAATTATTCTTGATCTCAAAACATTTAACTTAATATGATTTTAATTACTAAGCTAGGTACATTTGTATTCATTTACGTTTTCACATTTAATTTGTTATAACCAATGAGAATATCAACATTTACAATTGTTACATTTTTAATCTATATTAATATATGTTCACATGTATATATTTAATTGAACTAACCTGAAGAAATTTTATTTTATCTTAAAGTTCTATATTATTGATTATTATATAGCTGATATAATTGTTTAATATACTACTTCGTGTGATATTTTTTTCGAAAATTACTGTACATGTTGCTCTGTCAGAATTAAAAAACAGTATACTATAGATCACATAGATCTTTGTATAATTCAGCTTTTATTGTTAAGATGAACTAACAAACATTGTAGAGGCCATCAATTTGTAGAAGGTTTTGCTTGATATTTTTTTCATAAGTTCATCAATGGCGATTTGTTGTATTAAAACTCCTGCAATTGTTAAAAGCTCATGTAAGATTAGTGGAAGATAGTGAAAGGAAGTACGGCTGGAAATTTAATATTTAATACCTGATTTTACAGTACGATTTTTACTGATTAAAGTAGAGTAACAATATTGTATATATCAATTATGTTGGTCTGAGTATGGCAAATGATAAAGGCATCATAGTAGTCTATATTTATTGATAAATAGTTACAAAGGACCAGTCAAAACAATTGATCAATATGATAGATTGATGTCACTGCTGTCACTCTTACAAGACTAAGATCCTTTTAGCTATGGGCTATTCACTTGGATTTAATATTTAAATATTTTGAAGGCATGATATCTATAATTTGAATGATTGACAGCATGATATTTATAGTTTGAATGATTGATAGCATGATATATATGGTTTGAATGATTGACAGCCCTGCAACTTTTATGCTAATTGTTTTGACCAAGGAAACGTTTGCCAGTTGTGTTCCCCATTCTTATAAATCTTGACACACCTTTTCGTACACCAAAATTTTAGATTTCCTTCTGTCCCCACCTGCCACTCTTCAAGGAAGAAGAGTGCCCCGCAAGTGTTTGAAAGGACCCACTAGTTTGTTTCAAGTATTAATGGATTCCTTTGACCAGATGATAGAAAATGGGGTTAAAGGAATAGTAAAAAATCAGAAGGTTAAGAAGAGTCCTAAAATTGAATAGAGAAATAGGTGATTGTTTTCAATGACATCTGACAATTTTTCATTTTAGAACATCTATGATATTTATAGAGTAAAAAGATTAGAAATACATGTAAGAATGTTTTGCATAAAGCTGGTTTGGTTCACTGAAATATAAATGGTAAATTATGAGGTTCCCATTTAGCTAAGCATGTGTAGTTGTATTAATAGGAGGATGATGGATCATTAAGGCAACAACATATTTATAGGAACTCAGTTTTCTAATATAAGATTACAGGTCTTTTATGTATGGTCAGAATTGTATATGTTAAATATTGTGAGTACATTATAGTCATTAGGTAGAGGTAAAAGAATATTGGAATCGACACATTCTATATAGTCGAAGGTCAACTAAATACATTAGAAGATTTATCATTTCTATTATGAAGGAGTCGTTTGGGATTAGAAAAGATTTTTCTTTTGGTACATGGCAAACTCTTCTAGTTAAGATTGTTCTATGTGTTGGAATTTCAAATCTACCATTATCACTTAAGCTTGGATATGAGAGCATATAAATACGAGAACATGATTTTTTTATTAAGATAAAAGGAAAATCCAATAACCTCAACATTAAAAATTGCATTGTTTGTAGGTTTTTAAAATTTAAATCAAATAGAATTTGTAAAATAGTTCCAAATTTTAACAATATAATGTGGCCAAGGATCTGCATTGCAAAATAAAAAACTTCTTCAAGAAACAATCTCATAAAGAAAGGGAAAAAGGTTATGGATCCAATTTTTAATAGTCTAGGCCTTGGAATAAGTCTCTAATAGATGTTTGAAGGTTTCCTATCTATTATAAGTGCATCTTTAGTTTAACAAGTCACAATATGAAAGTTTTTTTTGAAATAAGAATTCCTTGGTAAACCAAACGACAAAGAACAAAATTTCAAGGTTTGATATAGATTCTCAAATGTGCTTAAGTTTACTATGCCAACCCTAAGGGGACAATCAACTCCTCAATGTTTATTTAGATTGTGTAGCCTAAAAGAAAAATATACTAAAGAATTTTTAAAGAAGCCAAATAACATGTAATTCTTGAAATATGTAACATAATTCTGTTAGGTGTTTTTCCATGCAAAGAAGGAGGCATTTTTAGGATCAAATATTTAAATATACATAAAGGATAATATCCTCATCATGTAAAATGAAAAGCAAGCCCATGTTAGAACTTGATTTTCTTTTTTAATTTTATAGATAGAGGGATTTGTTCTGTAGAGGAGTTTAAGTCTGTACAATGTGAGTTGTCTTCTAAAAGAATTTGAAAGATCTAATCCTAGTTTTTTCAACACAAGGAAAGATAGAGTTATTAATAGTAGGAGACTATCATAAATTAAGGTCATTGAAAGAAACATCTAATTCGAAACTCTCTTTGGCCTACTTGAGGAAATGTTTAACCTTTTTAAAAGTATACCAAATGATCTGAACTACAAATGAGACTTTGGTCTTGACTTACTCGATTATAATAAGAAGAGTGTGATGACCAATACCATACTACACACTTTTATGATAGATTAATCCAAATGAAATATAATGCATAAAAAGAAAATTTTAGGTTTGAGACCCTTGATACCCTAAAATAACCATTTAGTGAAAAGGGACATGCTCTATATATGCATATCAATAATTCCTATATCTCATTTTCTTTAGGCAAGTAATATACATCTAATGTAAATATCATGTGGATACCTCAAATTTGCTTAGCATTGGCTAAAAGTGAGTCACAAAATAGATTAGGAAGTTACCACAAGTTACTAGAAAGGGCCCAACAAGAGGAATAACAAATATGCAATACTTATAACACATAATATAGATATACAATTTACTAACCAAAAAAATAGACCTAGTAATCTACAAATTTTCAGAATCCTAGCAAAGAACATATTACCAAATAGTGAGTCGAATTAATTTGAAGGAAAAAGGAATACATAAAACCTAAACATTTATCATTTTAGAATCCATTCACATGAAATGTATTTTTACTAGTCCATCTTTATGCAAAAAGATAAAGAATTTGTCTCTTTGAAATACCTATGAAAATAGTTGTAAGAGACCAATAAATTTATCACCTCAAATTCCATTTTCGAGACCACCTAAAGTGTAGCTTTCTATGACATACAAAATACCTAGAAAATTATGTACCCATTTAATCTATGTCTTGTTCACGAAGGGTCATTCTTAGGATAAACCCACGAGTCCCAAGGTGTTCGTATATGCCCTCTCATTCTCCCTTCAGGTTGAGCTTGCTCTAGTAAAGTGATAGTATTCACTGATGTTAATCTTTGGTGTGATACTCCATTGCAGTTGAGGTTATTACTCCTTTATCTTCTATGAGATATTATTTTAATGTAAGTTTCCAAAAATAAAAAAAAATTAAATTGTTAACCAGTTTATTCCTTGTTTTGTTGGACGAGGCATTGAACTTGGTATCAAAGCACATGTTCATACACTAGGAGCTCTAGCTGATAAATTATTACTATGTTTTGCATGTCTGGTGTTTGGTTGTTATGATGAAATACTTTTAATGATGCATAAATCTATATATTATGCCTTAGCATTGATTTTACTTAAATCCCATTTAACCTAATATTTATAACATTTGTGTATTAGAGAGGATTCCTCCCAAGGGTAGAGGTGGATCTTGTGGTACCTTAGAGAGTGCCTAGCTCAATCCTGATGAGAATAATCAATAGGATAATCATCAAGGGGAAAAAAACATAGAGGATCCTAGAGGAGGTTAAGATGGAGGCTCTGGGGGACCATAGGTTATTAATCTTCTTTAGAAAGTAATCACCCAATTGGGACCTCATCTAAAGGAATCCCATGAGTTGGAGTCCTACCCTTCTAATTAGGGTAATCAGTATGGCAAAAGGGAAATAGATCACTCTTATAGAGAAATTCATTGAAGGATTAACAACAAGTGAGGTCAAGAGGCCCCTCATAGGAGAGACTAACTAATGGTGGATGAGGATAGTATTCTTGTAGGGAATATGAGAGACCTTCTTAGAGCCCATCCATCCACTTTTGATGGCTCTAGTGGAGGTATTGAGGTAGAGACTTGTTTGAAAAATTTGGAACAATGCTTTTCTATGCACCCATATGGTAGTACTACTATGGCTCATTGCGCTATCATGCATCTTAGAGGCTTTGCTTCTACTTGGTGGCATATGAAGGATCAAATGCTCCATCTTGACATTTCTTTGGTATCATGCACATTTTTCTTAGAGAGGTTTCATGTACGCTATCTATCAAATCACTATAGGTAGATACATGCAAATGATTTCAATGGAATTTGCCACCTAGGTACGATAGTTGATCAGTATGAATTCTGTTTTTTTATAACTTAAGTAGTATGTGAGTGTCCTCAAAGATGAGGGCATATTGGTGTAAAATTTGGTAAGAGGTCTTAGTGCTTGCATTAGTGGAGGTGTGTGAATGTTTAAACAAAGAATCTAGAGGTTGTCGTAGGGAATGTGAGATTAATAGAAGAGAATGTGGCTTGAGGTTATGGAGGTTAGACTTGGGTACAAATTAGAAATCTAGCCCCATCAAGATCAAGAGCACAAGGCTCTCAATGTCAACCTTTTGGACCTCCTAAGGAATTGTTAGCACCCTCAAATCCAGGAAAATAAAAACACCAACTAAAATAGGGGAAAAGAATCCCCAAGGCCTCTCAAAGTGGGAAAGGTTTAGGTGGCCACTCAAGTGGGAAGAATAAGAGGCAAGAATTTAGAGATTCACCAGTTTGTTACCCATCAATGAGTTAGTAGTCTAACCCTACCAGAGGGAGTTTCTTCCAGTCCCATACACCTTGACTTGGACATGGAAAAGGTAGTGGACCACTCTTGTGGAAAGTAGGAACACATAGCCATATATTTCCCTTAGAGGGAATTGGTAGATAGTAGCTAGAGACAAGTGGCTTTAGTGCCTACAGTGGGGAATTCTAGAAGATCTCATAGGGCATTTGAGGTGGTGGATAATAATTGATCCAAGCATTAGGGTATCATTGTATAAAGTGTTAAGTGAGATTCACATTTCTATTTTATTTGATTTTAGTGCTTCAAATTATTTCATTCCCCCATCCCAAATAGAACAATGTGGGCTTGTGGAAGGAAGGCAATGTGATCATTTGTAGGTTGAGTTAGCTATTGGTGTCAAGGTGGCTAGATTGATTCCTTAGTTTGTATTTTTTTTGTAGAATTTGGGCGCCTTCAACACCACCCTAGACCTATGTATCCCACTTTTAGGTTCCTATAGATTTGTCTTGGGTAGGTATTTGTTAGAGGCTCATCATGCTTGTATCAAATTTTGACATAAGTTAAACTGTGTATTAGTGACCTAGGTGAACAAGTGTAGTCAAGACCTATCTCTCTCTATATGATTTTGGCCATGTAGCTTAAATATAAAATGAGAAAGGGTTGGCAGATGTTTTCTATTATTCTAATTGATCCCATCCATGGTGAGTGCCAAGAGGTATCTCTCGATGATCACCCCCTCCTTCACAAGCGTGTTGATTTTTTTCCTATTGAGATTTTTGGTATATTGCTAAAGCATGATATAGACTTTGTAATTGGCTTTGTTCTTGGAGTGAAAACCATATGTTGAGTGCTTTATCATAAGACTAGGTAGGAGCTTTGTGATTCATGATTGCATTTGTAGGAGTTATTGGATAAGAGATATATTTGTCTTAGTGTTTCTCCTTGGGGAGCACCAATTATCTTTGTTAAGAAAAAAGACAAGTCTTCTCATTGATGTAGTGATTACCAACAGTTGAATAAGATGATGGTGAAGAACCAATATCCCTTATCAAGAATTGACAATTTTTTTGATCAAATGAAGGGGGCTAGGGTGTTTTACAAAATTGGCCTTAATTCAAGGTACGATCAACTTCATATTTATGAGGCTTACATTCACCTGACAACATGTTACACTTTCTATAGACACTATGAGTTAACAATGGTCTATTTGGATTGATGAATGCTGCATCTATTTTCACGAGTTTGGCAAATGAGGCATTCTTCACCTACCTTGACTTATTTGTTCTTCTATTCCTAGATGACATTATTATATACTCTATCCATGGAGGAGCATTAAAACCACTTGCATTAGGTGTTGAAATGTCTACATGATCACCAATTTTATGGAAAATTTGAAAAGTATGAACTCTTTCAGATGGAGGTGAGATATTTGGGGCAAATTGTAACGAGTGAGAGTATCTTAGTAGATTCATCGAAGATTCAATAAATCATGGATTGGATAATAACCTTGAATAGCTCTAAAGTTTGTAGTTTGATGGGTTTGGCAAGATACTACTACCAATTTGTAAATGATTTCTCTAGGGAGGTTCACCCTATCACATCTCTATAGAGGAAAGAGAAAAAGTTTGTTTGGTTAGAGAACTGTGAGACACCATTTTGAACTCTTAAGGAGCTATTGACTAGTGTACCAATCTTGGCAGTGCCAGATCTAGCCAAGCCATCAACTTATTTTTTTAATGTTTCATTATTAGAAGGTATGGGGGTGGTGCTAATGTAGAAAGGCCAAATGATTGCATATAAGTCTTTTAATATCAAGGAACAGGAGTTGAATTGCTCCACCCATGATTTGGAGTTAGCAACAATTATCCACACACTTGTTTGATGGAGGCATTTTATTTTAGGCCATTGGTTTGAGCTTCATATCAGGTATCGTAGTTTGTAATATATATTTACTCAGTTGAATTTGAATTCTCAATAGAATCAATAGATTAATTTTGTGTGAGTACAACTTTGGTGTTCATTACATCAAAGGGAAGGATAACACTATCATAGACACCTTGAGCAATAGGAGGTAGGAGATTTTAGCTCTAGCTCTCTATATCAATTTTTGGAACCATGTCCTTGAGGCTCTACTAAACAATCCTTGGTATCATGAAGTCAGAGTAGTATCATGAAGTGAGAGTAGATTTTAAATCTAGGAGAGCCCTAGAGAGAAATTTTTACGCTATTCCTTAGAGTGAGATGGAGTTTTGTGACATCTTGGTCATATTTACATTCAATTTTTTGGTAATCTTTATTTCTTAGTTCTAACTAAGGCACATTGTTCTCCTTAACCATCCCATTTTTATCTCAATAATATGCATGTCAACCTTAAGCAATTATATTATTAAGAAAGGATGAGGCACAATACTGTCAAGTTTGTCTTCGAGCATCTTGAGTGTCAAAGGGTGAAGGAAAAACATAGACATCCAATAGGTCTCTTGTAGCAGCATGACATTCCTAAATGGAAATGGGATACTATTTATATTGATTTTCTTGTTGGGCTGCTTATGTCCTCTCGCCATCATAATTCCATCATGGTTATAGTTGACAAGTTGTATTTTTTTATGAAAGATCACATGTCTGCATGGAATAACTCATGATACCATTTCAAATCAGGACCAGTGTTCACATCTATGTTTTGGACCTCCTTATAGAATGCATTGGGTGACCAACTTAATTTTAGCTTTGGTTACCACCTCAAGATTGACGGATAGAATCAAAGAGTGAACCAAGTTCTTGAATATATGCTTCATGTGTATATCATGAATCAATAGTCAAGGTGCAAGGACTACCTATACCTTGTGGAGATTTTCTATAATAATAGGTACTATAGTTCTCTTGGCATGTCACCTTTTGAAGCCTTGTAGGGTAAATTGGTTAAAACCCCATTGAGTTGGGAACATTTGGAGGATCTAGTTATCTTAGGTCCTAAGATTCTTCAATGTATGAAGTTGTAGATAGTTTTAATTAGAGAGCATTTTTTTGAGCACAAGATGGTTAGAAGAAATATGTTGATGCCCATATGTTGGATCACCATTTGTCTGTAGGTGACTATTCCTTCTAGAGAGTGCACCCACAGAAGAGCCCCATTCATTATGGAAAGAGCTTGAAACTTGCATCATATTTTGTTGAACCCTTTGAGATCCTTGAGAGAATAGGTCCTATCACCTACCACCTAGCCTTTCCACCTAGCCTATCACACATCCATAATTTGTTTCATGTTTCATTTCTTAGATAATATGTTCTTGATGTGACCCATGTACTTGTTGGATTACAATGGACCACTGAGAGGGGGGTGAATTAGTAGTAATCAATAATGACTTTTACTTTCTAAAAATCTAAGAAACAATAACTTTAATCACAAAACCATGAGTAGAGATATTAAACAAATAAGCATTCACACATGAGAAGCAACCCATAACACAAGTGCATACAAGGAAAACCCACAGTGGGGAAAAACCTCGGTGAGAAATGTTGCTAGAGTCTACTACTCCAATCTAGCCTCACAGGTAAAACTTATTACAATATTCAGGGCACCAACCTAAGGAGCACCAACCCCTAGCTTCAGGGCACCAATCTAAGGAGCACCAACCCCTAAAATTTATGGGCATCAACCCAAAGGAGCACCAACCCCTAACTCTAAGAACCCACTTAGAGATTACAATGAGTATATAATTAATATAGTTTAAACACCTTCTTGCAAATGAGGTTTTGTAACTCACAAGTATTCTTCTTTTGAGATTGAACTGACTCGGGTCTTCTCTCTGATCTTAGGCTTAAATCTATGCTCTTTACACTCTTGTCTATCTCTGCTCTTGTTCTAGGCACTTTTCTCTCTATCTTCTACTCAACTTACTTCTCCCTCTCACCCTCTCACAGTATATGTAGTGCATTGTGATATTTCCCTCTTCTCTTCGCACTTCAGTCTATGGTTCTACTACTCTCTGATCTCTGCCTTCTTCATGTGTCTACAAATAACACTTTGTTTTCTATCTTCCTTTGTCTCTACAGATAAATCCATATTCTCTCTTGACTCTATCTTCTTTTTCTAGTCTACATTTTCACCCTTCAACCATAACGCACAACACTATGTTCTCTACTGAACTTCTTTTCTTCTCTACAACAACACACACTCATCCAACTCTCATCACACATAACTTTGCTCAGAAGTTTATGTCTTAGTATTCAACATCCACCTCCAAGAGGTTGGTTGTATCATAACTCATCATACATTAGACAAGATTTTTTAACCTCGTTATTGTACATTTGATCTACACATGTTCCTATGCAGCATATGGATTATTCATTTGGATAGTTTACATTCTCCTAGTAAACTAGTTCAAGTTTCTAGATGCGCTTACCTATATTTTACATTAGCTTTCAAGCTAAGGCGTCAATCTACTAGATTCAACCAGGAGGGCTTGATCATAATCATCATCATGGTGGTTCCATGCGCCACATCATCTCTATTCTATTTTGCCTGCTTTACCAGTTTACTTCACAACTCTGCCAATTCAGCTGCCTCATATCTATCCTCTCTCTGCATGGTCATCTGTGCATCTGCAAGATTTTCTTCTTCACCTACTAGTATAAATCTCAACGCCTTCTGCAGGAAATATCAGACTTTTCCCTCCAAATCTGCAATTTAAAATTAATTCATTTTGGTCTCTTTGAGTTGTCTAAAGTAGATTTTATCTTCTTCCTTGGATCGACCATTTTGCATTAAATGACACTCCTTTATTCTCTAAGTATTCTTTGTACTTAGTTTTCTATATTTAGCAAACTCAATCTATCTCACAAATTTGGTTTTGCCTCAATCGATCATCTTGAGCCCTACAATCACCTGTAATAGTTTTGTCATTAATGTCTTCTTCATCCTCTATCAACCTACCCAGAGTAGATTGACAACTACCATGCTAAAGTCCAACATCACTGACTTATGCATTGATTGTATCAATCAACTACCTCATTCAACAGCCTAGCATATCTGATTGACCACTTGGGGTACACGTGTCTTCACATTAGTCATCTAGATAACTTGGTCTAGGCGGGTCAACTGCCATGTGGACAATTAGGCTTCTTAGATTAGATGATCTCCGCGTTATGACTAACCTTCATGTTATGCAGACATTTCAGGTTTACAATAAGCTATTATGTTGATCCACTCTATTTCCATGTTACTCCTATCATCTTAACTCATTCTAATATGTGTCCTTGAAGCTCTATTGAAATAACTTTAACTATCAGGCTAATATCTAGCACTAACTCTACTTTCACAACTTATCCCGACGACCATTTGATGCCTTTGATCCCTCTCATTGACATAGGTTACTCCAATAAAAAAAGTTGCCTTCAATTTTATGTGTCACCATAAGCTATCCTAAGGCACAATCTCTAGGCTGACAGACCTTATCGACATAGGTTACCCGAAATAGAAATACTTCAAGCCAAACAACCATAGATCAAAATAGCCATAACTATCTACATAGGGAAAACATTTTACATCAATAGAACAAGTCATTATGATGACATACCGTCAACCTCCCTTCATCGACATAGATATACTAAAAATCAAACTCCACAGTAACAAGCTTCATCAGCATAAGTATCCCAAAATGCATACCCATCGAAACAACAAGCACTATTGACTTAGGACTTGGATACTAACCCATCAAAACAAACCTATTCTGATGACCCAACATAAACCAACATCAACATAGTTGTTCCTAAATCACACCTCCACAGTCCTGCAACATATCGACATATGTTATTCCAATGATCTTACCAATAGGTCATCCTTTCATTCCCCTCTGTTAGAATATCTATCCCAATCTTATACATGATCTGATGGTTTCCTCATCGACATAGGGTATTCTTATAAGTAATTGTCAAAATAGTTTGGTCTATTGGCTTAATAGAAATATGGCACGCGACCTTCAATAGCTACCCTGATACACACCTTTGGTGTCCTGGTTAGCATTAACTATTCTAATATGATGATCTTGGAGTAGTTAGTTCTATCAGTATAACATAAACCTGTTACTCGGCCTTTATCAGCTATTTTGAATCATGTTAGTGCTAAGGTATAACATAAAGGATTTAATGCCTTTGATCCCTCTCATTGCCATAGGTTTTTTCATTATAACATCTAGCACTGACTCTACCTTCACAACTTATCCTTTGTCCATTATAACATAAACCATTTCATGCCTTTGATCCCTCTCATTGGCATAGGTTATTCCAATAAAAAAAAATTCCTTCAATTTTACGTGTCGCCATAAGCTATCCCGAGGCACAATCTCCAGGTTGACAGACCTTATTGGCATGGGTTACCCTAAACTGAAATACTTCAAGCCAAACAACCACATATCAGAATAGCCATAACTATCGGCATAGGGAAAACATGTTACTTGGACAAAACAAGTTATTTTTATGACATACTGTCAGTCCCCCTTCATTGGCATAGCTATCCTTAAACTCAAACTCCACAGTGACAAGCTTCAATCACATAGGTATCCCAAAAATAATACCCATAGGAACAACCAACACTATCATCTTAGAACTTGGACACTAACCCATCAAAACAAACCTATTCTGATGACCCAACGTACATAAACTAACATCGACATAGTTGTTCCTAAATCATAGCTCCACAGTCCTACAACATATTGGCATTTGTTATTCTGATGATCTTGCCAATAGGTCTTCTTTTCATTCTCCTCTGTTAGAATAGTTGTCCCGATCTTATACATGATCCGATGGTGTCCTCATCGGTATAGGGTATTCTGATAAGCAACTATCGAATAGTTTGGTTTATCAGCTTAATAGAAATTTGTCATGCTACCTTTAATAGATACCCTCATACACACCCTTGGTCTCTTGGTTGGCATAAGCTATTCTAATATGATGATATCAGAGTAGTTAGTTCTATCAGTATAACATAAACATGTTACTCTTCCTTTATCACTTGCACAACACTTGATAGGTATAAGTTATCACAATATGATCACTTGTGCATCCTGCTCAACTTTGCCAGCAGGAACTAATATGCTCTTCATCAGCATCTTAGCAACAGCACTTCAGTCAAGCTGAAACAACATCATCTCTTTCATTATGACCTTCATCTAGGGAACACATCATCTTGCATTTTATCCATTTCCCTGTACCACCATCCAGTGGGTGTGAAGCCATCAAACAACTAATTTTGTGACACTTATCATCTGCACCTCTAACCAATTTGTCTAATCTTGATTCAAGGACACTCATAATTTTTTGCAACTTCTCAGCCATGCACACACACATGTTGACATCAATGACAACTTCAATGCCACCAATCTCCCCCTTTGTCATTGATGTCAACACACACAAACTTATCATCTTTCATTTTTATCCGTGTCTCTACACTGCCATCCAGTGGGTGTGAAGCCATCATACAATATTGAATTCATCCTCATACAATGATCACACGTGTCTTCATCATTACTGCTCATCGAATAATAAACCATCAAACTTGATCAGTTAGGGTTTAACAACTGATAGGGTTTACCGGTTACAATGCATAGAAAAGTTTAACCATTTACACTTTGCAACTTTGCTTTTTAATACTCCATGAGACTAGCTTTCCTCCTAGAAAGAATGCTCCACTGATAGTACTCTTTCGATCATCAATATTTCCTGCCCAATCAGCATCTATGTATGTTTTCAAGTCAAAATATCCACCATATGGATACCATAATCCATAGTCAATAGTATCTTTCAGATATCTAAAAATTCTCTTGGTTGCCATCAGATGTGCCTCCTTTGGATTCTTTTGAAATATAGCAACAATACCAACTTCATGGGCAATATCCGGTTGACTGTGAACAACATAGTGTAACTTGCCAATCATTGACCTATATTCATTTTCATCTACAAACTTAGATGCATCTTCCTTGGCTAATTTACAACCTGTAACCATTGGGGTTACAACTGGTTTATAGTCACTCATACCAAAAGTATTCAAAACCTCTTTCACATACTTGGATTGAGTAATGAAAATACCATTCTTCATTTGCTATAGCTGTATGCCTGTGAAATTTTTTATTTCCCCTACTAATGACATCTCAAATTCATTCTTCATTTCATTTGCAAAACAATTACTCATGTCATCATTACCTCCAAATATAATGTCATCTACAAACACTTCACTGACCAGTATATTATCTCCTTCAGACTTGAGATAAATGTTGTTGTCATAACTAGTTCTAGCAAATCCTATCTTCATCAAATGAGTATTAAGCCATTCATACCATGCTCTGGGTGCCTGCTTTAATCTATACAAATCTTTATGCAATTTGCATACCATGTCTTCCTTATCTGTCAATGCATAACCATCAGGTTGTTCTACATAAACCTCTTCTTCTGATATCCCATTCAAGAATGTAGACTTGACATCCATCTAGTATACCTTACACTTCTTATGAGCTGGAAATGCAAGTAGTGTTTTGACCCCTTCCAGTCTTGCTACAAGTGCAAAAGTTTCTCCATAGTCTTCTCCTTCTTCTTGCACATAACCTTTGCATACTAATCTTGCCTTATTGTGAATTATAACACCATCTTTATTTAATTTGATTCTAAACACCCATTTAGTACATGTAACATTCTTGTTTACCGATCGGGGTACTAGGGTCCAAGTGTCGTTCTTCTCAATTTGATCCAACTCCTCCTCCATAGATTTCACCCAATGATCATCACCAAATTCCTCCTTAGCATTTCTAGGTGCAAAAGTGGAGATCATGCAAGAGTTCTCTCTTATTCTCCTTCTGGTTAGTACTCCAACATCCTTATCCCCAATTATCTGTTCAGAAATAGGATTCAATCTCACATACCTAGTAATAACATGATCATTCTCTTCAGGTTCAGCTTCTTCATTGCCATCTTCTTCTAAATTTATTTGTTTCGGTTGAACAAGTACATCAAGATTTGCTTTATTGGTTTCTGATTTAACATTTTTAGGTTCCAAAAGAAAAATGAAAGGATCTTCATCCTTCTTCTTCGAACTGGTTTCTTCTGAAATTTCAGGGCATTCATCTACATGAACATCAACACTCTCAACAATTTTTTGTGTCTGGTTGTTGAAACATTTATAGGCCTTACTCTTGGTGGAATAGCCAAGAAATATGCCTTCATCACTCTTACCTTCAAACTTGCTTATGTAATCACCTCTTTTAATAAAACATTTACTTCCAAATATCTTAAAATAGATAGCATCAAGTGATCTCCCATACTAGTATTCATATGGGGTCTTGTCCTTACCTCTTTTTACTAGAACTTGGTTCATTATGTATATGGTTGTACTTACAGCTTCTTTCCAAAATGTTTTTGATAGACGTCCCTGTATCAACATAGTTCTAGAAGCTTCAACCACTGACCAATTGTTTCTCTTTGCTATGCCATTCTACTATGGTGTCCTTGGTGCAGAAAGTTACCACTTGATACCATTATCATCACAATATTTAGTGAACTCTGTAAAAGTGAATTCATCGCCTTGATCTGTTCTTAGACAATTTATCTTTTTTCCACTCTCTTTCTCAGCTAAGGCTCTGAATGCCTTGAATTTACCAAAATCTTCATTCTTGTCCTTCAAGAATGTGATCCACATCATCCTTGAACAATCATCAGTGAAGATCATGAAGTATCTATCACCTTGAATGCTTCTTGTTTTTATTTGTCCACATAGGTCTGTATGAACCAAATCTAACAAGTGCTCTATTGAGAAGGACTTGATCTTAAAATTTGAAGAAGTCATCTTTCCTAGTTCACATTCTTTATAAAGAGCATTAATTGGTTTGTCTAGCTGAGGAATACATCTTATTGTCTTAGACTTGCTTACTTTAACAATATTGTCAAAATTTATATGACAAAATCTCCTATGCCAAAGCTACCTATCATCTATTTTTGCAATCAAATAGTTGCTAAATTTAGGATTGAGATGAAATAGATTACCTTTGGTCTATTTCCTGGTTACAATCAATTCACCTTTTCTCTATATCCTCTATCATTGAGTTGTGCCACACTTAACAAATTGTGCTCTAGGCCTTCAACCCAATAGACATTGTCAACACTACTCTTCACATTAAGAGAAATAACTCCCTTACCTTTAACCATATAGGGTGAGTCATTGCCAAATCTAACAACACCACCATCAAATTCCTTCAGGGAAAGAAATTTTCTCCAATCACCGGTCATGTTATGTGAAGAACCACTATCAATGTTCCAATCATCAGAGTTATCCATTCTGGATACTAGTGCCTTCTGATATGATATTTCTTCCTTAACTACTACAAACACAATACCTTCACTAGCATCATCATTAGATTCATCATCAATAATACCACTATCAATAGCTACAAGACAATCTCTCTTGCCTTTACCCTTGTATTTCTTAAATTTGTCTCTCTTGTATTCATTTTCACCATTAGGGCAGTTTGTTGCTATATGACCAATCTTGTTGCATGCAAAACATTTTAAATGTAGCTTACCTCTATATTTACCAGTGCCTCTAAGTAGTCATTTGGCCAACAATGCTTCAAGTTCCAGTAAGCTGTCTTCATCATCAACATCTCTGTTGGATCTAGATTCAAAGTCATGGCCGATATCTCTACTTCTTCTCATAGATGGGTTAGAGACATAATCTCTAAATGCAGATTCTGATTTCTGAACACTACCATCATAACCATTTAGTTCAAAAGTAGTAAGTTTGCCAATAATATAGTCAAGAGTTACCTTTGTCTTGTCAATGGATTTTAGCTCTTGAATAGCTGCAACTCGGATAGCATAGACTGGTAGCAGAGTTCTCAATACCTTATTGATTACTATGGCATCTTCCACTTTCCCTCCTGCACTCTTTATCCCTCCAACTATCTCTTTAATCCTTTGACCGTACTGTTGGATATTCTCACCTTCAGACATTCTCATGTCGTTCAACTTTCCTCTTAAACTCTCCTCTTTGGAAATCTTAACATGTTCATCACCACTATAAATCTCTTCTAATTTCTTCCATACTTCATATGCAATTTCAAGACCATGAACATCTACATACTCAGCATCAGACAGGGAACTGATAATAGCTTCTAATGCTTGGTGATTTTCTTGCTGTTCTTTCTTCTAGATCACCAGTCAGGGGTCCAGTAGGTGTAGTATACTTATTTTCTATATGATCCCAATACTGACTACCAAGACTCTTAATGTAAATCTTCATCCTATCACTCCATATTCTATAGTTATCTTTGTTGAACTTCAGACCTTCCTTCTTCATCATGATCTGCAAGATCTTTTCCTCAAGCTATTAGGATTTTAGATTAAGAGGACTTGAGAAGCTCTGATACCAATTGATGGTATGATGAAAGAATATGTATCCGGTAGAATACTGAGAGAGGTGGGGGGGGGGGGAATCAATATATTGAAAAACTGATACAAAGTTCCCAAACTCAAACTCAGTCAAACAAAGTAAACATATCTTAGTCAAGATCAATATTCATAAGAATACTCAACATCAACCGGTTTTACTATTATGACAACTTTAATAGTAAACAACTTCAATCTTGCAAACATCAACAATGCTTAATCATAACTCAACATATTAATCTCTCAATGCTTCTACTTAACATGCCTTATCATAAATTAACCAGATCAACAAATAAGATCACATCCACAAAATCATTCACCACTTGACACAAATGTTTATACATGGAAAACCAAAATAGGTAAAAACTACAGTGAAATCGGACTCACAAGGATAGCTATCTGAACTCTTTCGAAGTTCACCCTGTTAGGAGCCAAACCTATTAAAGCTTTACAATAAGTCCTGTTAAGAACTAATTCCAATTAGGAATCACCCGATTAAGGGATTTACGAATATGCCTTGATGAAAAGGATAATACCCTTTTAGGAGTAACCTCGTTGGAGGATTTAAGAATCCAAGCTAATGGACCACCTTGTTAGAGGATTTAATGAGTAACCAAGCTTGTTAGAGCTTACCCGGTTAAGGAATTTTACTTCTACTATAATTGTTAGAAACAATAGGTTTTCTTGATCTATTTGAGTAGCACTATATTTGCTTGATCAGATCCTTCTAAGCTTCAATCTGCCTTCACTGAAAGTGCAGATCCATTCACTGGTTTGGAAACTACACACTCAATGGGTTTTCATCAATCGTGCCAACTAATTTTACAAACAACTTCATCGACCTTAAATAGAAATCAATTAGGTCAGTAACACAACAAAAACCTAATTATCATCATCGAGATTACAAACAAGTCAGTTCAATCTTGACCATTAGAAATCAGAACAATCTCTTCACATTCTTCAAGACAATTCCAACCACTCCATGATCATTGCTCCATCGGACTTTGTAACTCATCACACATTGTGCATTAAATGCAATTCACTTTTCTCCTTCCCTAGACAATAAAAACCATGCTTAAACAATCTTGAATTTGTCCTCATACAATGATCATACGTGTCTTCATCATTACCGCCCATTAGACAATAAACTATCAAACTTGATCAGTTAGGGTTTAATAGCTGATAGGGTTTACCGGTTACAAAGCATAGAAAAGTTTAACCCTTTACATCGATTCACCAATTCAATTCACAAAATTTACATACCAGTTTACAACATCTTCCACAAAGCTCTTCTTACAAGTTACTAGCCAATATCAAACAACAATATCAGCAATACCATGAATACCATTACTGGTTCAATTGACATCAATGACAACATATCATTAATGCAATCTGTATGCAAAATACCAACAAACTCAAAATTCCAACAAAACTATCTGCAACAGATATACAACATCTTGACCAGCTCAACATCATCTCTCATTAAACTATAAGATCCGCCATCACATTTATTTCTTCATGTCTTCTTGTTAGAGCTATTTTTCCTCATATTTGCAGCAACTTGTCTTTACACTTGTCCTTTTCATAATTTTGGGGGCAAAAAAATGATCAATATGAAGCTCCCCCTAAGGTTCTATATCTTCTTAGGATTGAGGAGTTGTCACTTGTGCATGAAATGCACAATGTTGGCTCATAGATACTTTCTCTTGTTTCCTTCTCCATACTTGCTTGATCTCCCTTTGTTTCTCATTTGCAATAATTGGACTAACAATCATTGTCCTCCTTTTATTGACAACTCTTGCCTTACAGTACCCTGTTATGTGCCCAAAGTTGTTGCAGTAGTAGCACACCGTGTTCTTACTAAATGGAGTAGTAGACGGGTATCTATCAAACTAAGTTGTTCTCCTTCTCCAAACAATGTTGTCGTTACCAGCAGATGGAACAAAAGAATTTATTGACAATCTACGAGTGCTTCTAATTTTGTTCCATACATATCTCTATCTTTCATATGTTCTATCGACTCTTCCTTGTAGACCATAAGTGTTATATCTTGCCATTATGTTGGAAGAGAAAGTGGAAGGACTACCATATGACTGAAAATTTTTCTTTCTACATGCATGACTCATATGACCAACTTTATTTCAGTTATAATAGATTATATTTATATTCATTTAAGTAGAAAAATGAGTCTTCCTATAATAGATGGGAGCATATCTATGTATGTTTCTACAACTTGAACTCTTATATTCATATTCATGACACCTATGACAAACTATATTCTTATTTCTAGAAGAGACATCTTGATCATTCCTAGACCTTTTTCTACATTCACTTGCTCTATGGCCATAAGCATTGCATGAAAAAAAATTACCAAATAATGATGGCCTATTACTTACAAATTTATTTTTCCAAACATGTGGAGATCTTGCAGGTTGGTTTGCTCGACTTCTTCTCCTATATTGATAGTTAATCTTGAACTATTTATTTGCTGCAGTCATAACTCCATATCCTTTTTGTCTCCAAACTTGTCTAGTCTTGTGAGAAGCAACATTGTTTGATCTTCTATATCTCCTTCTTGGGTTCTTCTCTCTAACGAAGCCTTCTTCATTTATCTTTATTTTTCCTTTTAGATCAAAATTGTTCTTTCTTGTTGCAACAACATTCATCTTCATGTCTTCACCAGTTGTAGTCAAATCTATATTTTTTCTTGGGGCATTCCTGACTATGAAGGTTTGTTTATTATCATTATTACCTAAGGAAACAAAGTGAATTTCCTTCTTATATGTGTCCTTGCTGGTAGAGTATTGACCAACATCATATCCAACACCTTCGGTATCCTTAGAGTGCTTTCGTTTTCTCAACATTTTATCGAAGGCTTCTAGGCTACCCTCACATTTAATTCTTGTCTTGAGCTCATCTTGGCACTTCTCAAGATCCATAGTTAGCTTGGCTATTTCATCCTTTAGATTTTGACACTCCTTTCCTTTTGTCTCAACTTCTGATTCTAATTCTTTACACCTACACTTCTTGGTATCAAAATCTGATTTTGATTCTTCATTTATCCTTTTAGCATCATTCAAATGTGCCTTTAGATTTGCAATGGTTTATTCTGACTCTTAAAGACACTTATTCAGTTGGTCTTGTTCTTCAATAGCATCATCTTTATATATTTTGTATTCTATCCTCACCTTTCTGAGTTCTTCTAATTTAGCTATCATAGCAACGATACACTGATTTGATTCTTCAAGACTTTTTCTTATTAGATCTTGTTCCTTTATGTCTGACTTCTTATATTTTTATATTCTTTCCTCACCTTGTCTATTTCTTCAATAGCACAGATTAATTCCCATTCAAGATCAACTTTAGCTTCAATTTCTTCTTCCTCTTCATCGTTGCCAAAAGGATCTTGTCTGTAGGATTGTGATGCACTATCACAACAAGGTGTTGTTTTCTCGTCTTGTGTCTCTTGTGTCATGAGTAAATGAGATTCATTTTCATCTTTATTGTAGCCACTGGAAGATTTGCACTTATCAACTTAACATTTATTTTCTTCATAAATATTTTTCCTCTCACAATCTGATCCAACAGTGGTAGGCTCTTCACCATATAGTTTCTTTAGTCTATCCCACAAGCTATTTGCAAATTTGCATCTATCCACCTTTGAAGATACATAATAAAAAAGCCCACTGAGAATAGCCTTCATGGCTTCAGCATTGCAGTCATATATTCTTTTTGCTTCATAATCAATAGGAGGACTAGCAGGAACAAAGTAACCATTAACGACTGACATCCAAACATCATTACCTAAGGAGGACAAATAGACTTCCATTTTACAAGACCAAATGAAATATTTTGAACCATCAAACATGGGTGGAGAGATTGACTCAAACCTGACCATTGTGCTTATACACCAGAATCTACCCAAGTTGGAGGAAGCTTTTCAACTAGGAAACATAGCACTCTGATACCAATTGTTGGAACACAATGGGCCACAGAGAGGGGGGTGAATCCGTGGTAATCAATAATGACTTTTACTTCCTAAAGATCTAAGCAACAATAACTTAAATCACAAAACCATGAGCATAGATATTAAACAAATAAGCACTCACACATGAGAGGAAACCCATAACATAAGTACATACAAGGGGAACCCACAGTGGGGAAAAATCTCGATGAGAAATGTTGTTGGAGTCTACTGCTCCAATCCAGTCTCATAGGTAAAACTAATTATAATATTTAGGACACCAACCCAAGGAGCACCAACCCCTATAGTTTATGGGCATCAACCCAAAAGAGAACCAACCCCTAACTCTGAACACCCACTCAGAGATTACAATGAGTATATAATGAATATAATTTAAACACCTTGGTGCAAATGAGGTTTTGCAACTAACAAATATTCTTTTCTGGAGATTGAACTGACTCATTTCTACTCTCTAATCTCGGGCTTCAATCTCTTCTCTTTGCACTCTTATTTGTCTCTTCTCTTGTTATATGCACTTTGGTGTATGTCTTCTGCTTTTTTTACTTCTGCTTCTCAACCTCTCACAATATATGTCACCCACTATGATATTGGCCTCTTCTCTCTACACTCTGGTCTCTAGTTATGCTACTCTTTGATCCCTGCCTTCTTCGTGTGTCTGCAAACAACACTTTTCTTTCTATCTTCCTTTGTCTTTGCAGATAACTCTTTGGTTTCTCCTGCCTCTATCTATGTTTTCTTCTATCTATGTTTTCACCATTCAACCATAATGCACAACACTCTATTCTCTATTGAGCTTCTTTTCTTCTCCATAGCAACACATACTCATCCAACTCTCATCACACATAACTTTGTTGACAAGTCTATGTTTTAGTATTCAACATACGCCTCCAAGGGGTCAGTTGGATCATAACTCATCACACATTAGACAAGATATGTTTGCCTCATTATCATGCATCTAACCTACACACGTTCCTATGCAACATACAAATCATTCATTCAGTCGGTTTACATTCTCCTAGTAAACAGATCAAGTTTCCAGATGCACTAGCCTATATTATACATCATCTTTGAATCTGATTTGTCGATATGTTAGATTCAACAAGGAGGACTTGATTATAATCATCATGGGGGCGGTTCCGCATGTCACATCATCTCTATGTTCTATTTTGCCTACTTTTCCAATTTACTTCACAACTCTGCCAACTGAGCTACCTCATAGCTATCCTATCTCTACACAATCATCTGTGCATTTGCAAGATTTGTTACTTCACCTACTAATATAAAATCTCAATGCCTTCTGCAGGATTAAATCAACTCTTTACATATCAGAATTTTCCCTCCAAATCTGCAATTTAAAATTAATTCACTTTGTCTCTCTGAGTGGTCTAAAGAAGATTTGATTTTCGTCCTTGGATCGACCACTTTGCATTAAATGACACTCCTCTATTCTCTAACTATTCTTCGTACTTATTTTTCTATATTTATAAAACTCAATATGTCTCACAGATTTGGTCCTACCTCAATCGATCATCTCGAGTCCTGCAAGCACCTATAATAGGTTTGCCATTAATGTCTTCTTCCTCCTTTGTCAACCTACCCAGAATAGATCGACAACTACCATGCTAAATTCCACCATCACCAACTTCTACATTGATTGTTTTAACCAACTGCCTTATTTAGCAACCTAGCATATTTGCTTGACCACTTGGGGTACATGTGTCTTCACATTAGTCGTCCAAGTCACTCAGTCAAGACATCTCAACTACCATGTGGAAAATTGAGCTACTCAGATCAGTTGATCTCCATTCTATGACTAACCTTTGTGTTATGCAAATATATCGGGCTAATAATAATCTATTATACCGATGCATTTTATTTCCATGTTACTCATATCGGGTTAACTCATTTCGATACATCTCCTTGAAGCTCTATCAGAATAGCTTTTACTATTAGACTAACATCTAGCACTAACTCCACCTTCACAACTTATCCTAACAACCATTTGATGTCTTTGATCCCTCTCATTGAAATAGGTTACTTGAATCAAAAAATTTGCCTTTGATATTATGTGTCACCATTAGCTATCCTGAGGCATAGTCTCCAGGTTGATAGACCTTATCGGCATAGGTTACCTCGAACTGAAAGACTTCAAGCCAAAAAACCACAAATCAGAATAGCCATAACTATTGGCATAGGGAAAACATGTAAGATCGGCAAAACAAGTCTTTCTGATGATTTACTCTCATCCTCCCTTCATCGGCATAGCTATCCCGAAACTCAAACTCCATGGTGACAAGCTTCATCGACATAGGTATCCCAAAATGCATACCCATCAGAAGAACCAAAACTATCAACTTAGCACTTGGACACTAACCTGTCAAAATAAACCTATTTCAATGACCCAACATAAACCAGCATCGGTATGGCTGTTCCAAAATCACAGCTCCACATTCCTGCAACATATCGGCATATTTTATTCAGATGATATTATGAATGGGTCTTCCTTTCATTCTCCTCTCTTGGAATAGATGTCCCGATCTTATACGTGATCCGATGGTGTCCTCATCGGCATAGGGTATTCCGATAAGAAAATGTCATAATGGTTTGGTCTATCCACTTAGTAGAAATTTTCTATGTCACCTTTAATAGCTACCTCGATACACACCCTTGGTCTCTTGGTCATCATAAGCTATTTTGACATTATATTAGAGTAGTTGGTTCTATCGATATAACATAAACCTGTTACTCCACCTTTATCAACTATTCTAATGTGTAGCTTTCTTTGTTATTCGATATAGCTATTCTGATAGGACCACCTCAGCAGTTATCACCTACACAACACTTGATTGGTATAAGTCATCCCGATATGATCACTTGTGCATCCTACTCAACTCTGCCAACATGAACTAATATTCTCTTCATCAACATCTTAGCAACACCACTTTAGTCAAGCGAAAACAACATCATCCCTTTCATGTTGACCTTCATCTGGGACACACTGATGAATACTAAGAGGGGGGGCTGAATTAGTATACCAAAAAATACTGTACTTAAACACTTTAACAGTCTAGTAGTAAATCGGTAAAATAGTTTCACAAACAAACCGGTTAACACACATGCAAACCAAATAGCAAATAAGGCATTCACCCATAGAAGCACAATCACCATAACACGAGATTTTGACGTGGAAATCCAAATGGGAAAAACCACAGTGAGATGAAACTCACAAGTAACTATCTACAGAATAGTAACCAGACAGGTTAAGGTCAGACCGGTTAAGGTCATACAATGTTCTTTACCAGAACAGATCCTATTAGGAATCTCAATCTTTGTTAGGAGATAGGTCCGATTAAAGACTACCTTGTGAGAGGATTTCAGATCCATCGATGTGAACCACCTTGTTAGAGGATTTACAAAGGCTTTTTTGGCCCTACCTAGTTAATGGTTTCTAACTTGTCAAAGATGTGAGTAATCAATAAGTGAATGATCTAGCAAATAGCATAGTCTACTTGGTTAGATCCATGATAGCTCATTACTAATGCATTTCAGCATTACTTCAGTCTTCAGTAAATCCACACTCTGTTACAGCATACAGACTTGATCTTCTTAGTTAAGATTGCACATACAAGAACTCTTCAACCACCATAAACCCTAACAACTACACACACACATACTTACTAAAACCCTAGACATGATGTCCTTAAAAGGAATTTGATTTCATGTTGGTCCAATAGGATTACATTGCAATTTCCTAGGTTCATTGTATCTAGACACATTTGGTAACACGACACAAAATCATCGTCAAAGTGTCGGTGGATAGTAACTCATCACAAAGTATTACCAGTTCATACAAGTTTACCGGTTACCGGTTGGTAACTCAGAGTAATACCAGTTTAACTATTAAATAGATTACTGGTTTGACAAAAATGAAGATTGGGAAAATGATAACTGTCACTTCTAGTTCCTTTGTTCTATTCCTCTTGAGATCCTCAAACCACTTGAGGTCTTGATGTCGCTTGGGTCTTCATACCATTTGAGATTGGTAAACACTTTTCTACATAACACCAATAGTCTCAAGACTACTACATAATACCGGTTGAGCATAGCTCATACATACAAAAAATGATCTCATAGCAAGTGTCTGTCCATCAATGAAAATCACAACATAATCATCAAAAATGCCAACACACACATCATCTTGCATTTTTATCCATGTCTCTGTACCACCATCCAGTGGGTGTGAAGCCATCAAACAACTAATTTTGTGACACTTATCACCTGCACACACACATGTTGACATCAATGACAACTTCAATGCTAATAGTACTTGATTGGGTGGTTTTTAGGTTGATGATGAGAAGATTTCTTTGGATCCCAATGTATTATTTAACATCAAAGGATGAATCTCAATGTTCATGAAATAGAGTAGGTAAGGGTCTAATGGGAACTGAATAGTGAGACTTCAACTACTTGGGAGGATGCTTCATGATTGAGAGACTTGTACACATATATTTTTCTAGTCTTCCAAGAGAAAGCCTAGTTCACCTGAGGGAGGATGTAATGCCTCCTAAATTTTCATTATAATAGCAGTATTTTGATCATTTTTTGATATTGTATATGGTATTATTAGAGTGTGTGTAAGAGTATTCTTTTGTATTGGCATCCATGTGGTACACCCTTGGTGTAATTATATTATGTTGATCATGTGGATACTACATGCTTATCATTTGTAGTGACATATACGTAGATTCAATGATGAATTTATGTAATGCTATAGCATTATGTTTACATGATGGTATCTTATTTATATTACTTTTCCAAGGTAGGAGATGACAAGGTAGGACTAAATATAGAACTACTCCTCCAAATGTGAAACACATGTAGGACTTTATAAATTAGTGTAGGGACATATGTTATGTCCTCATGAGGTGAAAAATAATGAGATATATCTTTAAGTGAGCTTAAGAGTACTTTGAATAGGACCAACTAGGTACTTGGTAAAACTAAACCAGTCATGCAATAGTTATTTTCATATTACCATCTCCCTTAAGTGATTCTTAGAGAGAAATATAAATGCTAAAAATATGAGTCCCAAGAACAATGTCTCATGTGGTACTTGAAACCATAATAACAACTTATCATAAATGGAAGAAATGGAAAAATCTAATGAGAAATATAATTCCCCTCCAAGACAGAGAATGATAAGGACTTAAATCCTTAAAATATTTCCCCATAGAGATAAAAACATGAAGACAAAGAAATCTTGGAGTAGGATATGGAAAAACTACTAAAGAAGAATTGATTTCTATTAGTATCAATGGATCGAGCTAATGTTTGTATATCAAGATAATCAAGGCACAAAGAACACCATGAGTGACCTAAAGTAAATTAATCAATCATTAATACATAGGTGTATATGGTTCTATGGTTAGAGAGAACAAAATATTGTACAATTCATTTATAGAAATATACTAAATATGTATGGTTCTCCACATAGGTACTTAAATATCATGTTATGATTGAGTAATAATTGAATATTCCCAATTGATCTGTGAAAGCATTAGCAAAACCATGTGACAATACCCCTCTTAAAGTTAGTAAGGGAGAGGCAATGAAAAATCAATTAAAATGTGGGACACAAGTATGCAAGAGAATATAGAAGTAGCATCAAGTCCAATATGATGTACAAGAAACTAAAGAAAGAGTGCAAAAATCAAGGAAAACATGTATGAAGCAAGAACCATTTAAATAATTCATTACTAACATAGAGGACTCACTTAAAAAATTCATGAAGGGAAAAATTAAAGAACTACACAACCAACCATGACACTTAATAACATAGAACAATTACAAAAAGGGCACAATAAATATATAAATTTCTTTGGTAATGCATATCATATAAGACTTTATATGCACATGTTTACAAACAAATGTTCTTCTAGATAGTTCTTACACATGTCCAAAAAAGGAAGAGTTTAGTTCATATCATAAGATGACCACAAGATAAAATAGTGCATCGATGCCTTACAATTAGAAAAAAATGATAAAGAAATTTTTACCCCCTCAGCAAATAATGCTCCTCTAGAAGAAATGAACAAGTTTTGAGTACATCTGTGAAAGTTGGAAGCCTAAATCAACCATTTATAACATATAGTAATTTAATTATTAAAACATATCTTAACCAAAACATAAAACTACACATACCATTAGATTCCTTACATTTTTGTGGATAATTTATATTTAAATTCTTTTTTCAACATCATGGATTAATGTTATGCCTTGTCGACAAATTGCCGAAGGAACAAAATAAATTGCTTGGAAGCAAGTTCAAAAAAATTATAGCATGGTAGGGAAAAATAAATAACCCCACGAGGAAGTAAATGGAACTAATTTTTTATGGACTATAGGAAGTAAAACAATTGACTGTTTCACTACAAGTTATACCCAAAAGAAAAAAAAATTGCCCATTTGAAGAACAATACATAGGCCGTGGTAAGATAGTGACTGTAGGATAGAAACACTTGGTAAGTGGTGGGATAGTGGTAATTGGGATGCATGTGGGTGACACTATAATTGGCTGGTTACACAATAATGTATTAACAAAATAAAGGGTAGTACACTAAAATACCTTGAGGTGATTTAGGGGCTATGAAAATGGGTAGTGGTATATTCGCTCTCATGGTGGCATGAAGGTTGGAAGAAACAAATATTGTTTTAAGATTTCAAAGAGTTGTTTTGTAATGCCCACCAAAATACCCTAGAGAAATACACTAACTAACATGCAAATAGAGATTTTTTTTTTTTAAACATCTTCTAGTACAACATATTCAACTAACTACTCATATGC
This sequence comes from Cryptomeria japonica, assembly GCF_030272615.1. Taxonomy (NCBI): domain Eukaryota; kingdom Viridiplantae; phylum Streptophyta; class Pinopsida; order Cupressales; family Cupressaceae; genus Cryptomeria; species Cryptomeria japonica. The sequence continues at coordinate 688,171,240 of NC_081414.1, forward strand.
ATTTAACATTCATTTACATGTTATACACATATCTATCATGACCATAAACACAACTCTACAATAGCATTCCCTAGGGTATCTCAACGTCTTTACTTAATATTAATAACAACATCATCATTTCTTTAACTCATTACATACATTAACCATCCCATTAGGTTCATTTTAAAAGCACCAATACCAAATGTTCCTAATCCCAATCACTTATACATTTTTAACATCATAATCCAATTCCAATATAACCTATCACACTTCCAATATTACATGAGACCAAATGCATATCATAAAATCCAATACCATTATTACAATTAATGAAACAATATCCAAGATATATATGATACTTCATTATGTTAACTACTATACTATCTAGCATTTATCATGTATGCAATGTGTAGACACTAAAAAATGGCTTTTTCATCATCACTAACTATTGGTCCTAATTAATTAAGTAACTCTTTAACTATTTAATTAAGCTAATTATTCTTCTAAACTGACTCATTCATCACATTCAACATTTCTAATTATCAAATTTCTATTTTTTAATTAATTAATCAATTAAAATTTTCTCAAATATTAATTATTTAATTAATTACAATTTATTCTTTAATTAATAGTCTTTATTATTTAATTAATTCAATTTCTAATGTTTAAATAATTTCATTAAATAAATTATTTAAATTAATTAATTTATTCCTCCAATTCCCCAAATTCAAATTTCAAATAATTCTATCTGATTTCGTTTCTCTCAAATTCATAATTCCCCAAATGTGGATTTCAATTAATTTTGTCTAATTCCAAATCATCAAATTCACATTTCACCAAATCTAAATTTCAGTTAATTTCATGTGCATTTCAGCATTCAAAAATCCAAATCCAAATCCAAATTGAAAATGAAAATGAAATTCAACTTCAAAATCCTACAACACATGTTGAAAATCTTAACTAATTGATCACATCAGTAAACTAATCAGTTAATTCAGTTAACTCTTCAATCTCCCCTTTTCACTCCAAATCACCTTTTCTGACTGATCAATCAATCCACTTATTTCTCCAATCCATTAAGTCATCTAATCAATCAATCTAGTCAATTTTTCAATCTCTTGAGTCCACTATTCAATCTATCTAGTTGAATACTCAATCAAACGAGTTAACAAATCAATCAACTTTGTTAACTAATCAGTCTAAATCAGTTCACTCCCAATTAGAACTTGAGTTCAAAATCCCTCCCCATCTCTCATGAAAATCTATATAAACAACATCAATTTCCCATTTCAAGCTAGATCACACTCTTCAAAACAATTGCCATCTTATGCAGAAATTTTAGTGCAATACCTAAGAGCCACCGACACCAACAATTTGGAGAGGAACAATGGAAGCACAAATATGGAATAGGGATTTTGAATTTATTTAAAGCTTTCAATTCTAGCATTTATTCTATTGCTTTGTGTTTTAAATCATGTGAGATTAGTTAAGGATCCGTGACCATACTTATTCCCTAATTAGAATATTAAATTTAATGATTTCAAGCATGGAAACAATGGTGAATCCGATGTGAACCTACATTGATTGATTTATCTTTTTTGGTTTTTGTAATTTGGAGGACTATAAAAAACAGAAAAAATGGAATGCGTAATTGCTCACACAGAAATTCGCAATTGCACATGTTAATGCATAATTAATTTTATTGTGATTCGCATTTGTTGTTAGATTAATTTGCAATCACTTTAACTAATGTACAATTGTAGGCTCAACCCATTATTTCATTTTTTATTGTCGCTTTGGCTTTCAATATATTTGCGAGATTAACCCATCAAACTTTTGCAATTCTAGAAAATCTGATTTTTATGCATGAAATGTTTCTAACCCAATGGCAGGACGAGTAACTTCCAAAATTTTAGGTTCCAGAAAGAGGAAATTACACAAGAGACAAAGAAGAGCACACCGACAGTGGATAGAAGCAGAAAAAAGACTTCAAAATCTTGAACAAACAACTGCCTTGTCCCAATATTATCACATTGTGCATAAACACCTAGAAAAATTCAAAATATCCAATGACATCGAGTTCATGGGAAACCTGATAATGGATTCGGTCCATGTAAGAATTGACTGAATTCTTTCTTCTGTCTTTTCCCTCTGTTTTAAATAATTTTTCAAAGTTGTAGGTTTAAGTGATGCGCAATTGATTTCACAGTATTTCACAATTTCTTATACAGTAATTCGCAATTGCTTATATAGTAATTTACAATTACTCTTACAATAATTCACATTTGATCAAATGTTAACTCTCAATTGCCTGAGTAGATTAGGTTGATTCTATTTCTATTTTTCTATTATTTTTGTCAGAATTCCATTCTGTTTCTACAAATAGAAAGTTGTAACCGAGAAGAAAGTTAGGCTGGAGAGCCCACCATGTTTCAACTAACCTTTTTTGGTTTTCTTGTAGGGGTATCTTAGAAAATTTCATTTTGGTGAACCTACACTGAGTACACCGGTCCAAAATGTTGATCCAGTCACACTAGCATCATCTGAGAATTCCACAGTGATTGAAGAACAACAAGAAGTGAATACACCTAGGTATGTAAGATTGAATCACTCTGAAAGTCATATAATTGGGAATAAGCATCAAGGTGTTATGACTAGAAGAAGACTGGCAAATGAAGAGGTACATGTCTAATTTCTCAAATTGAACCAACAACTATTTTTGAAGCCTGTGATGATAAACATTGGATTAAGGCTATGGAACATGAATTAGAACAATTGAAAAGAATAACACATGGACATTAGTTCCTCGGCCTAAAAGCAAAAATGTAATTGGAACTAAATGGGTATTCAGAAATACACTTAATGAAGATGGTAAGGTAATCAGAAACAAAGAAATATTAGTGTGTAAGGGATATTCACTGAAAGGGAATTTATTACAATGAAACCTTTGCATCGGTAGCTAGAATTGAGGCAGTAAGACTATTCTTAGCTTTTACAGCACACAAGAACTATAAAGTATATCAAATGGATTTTAAATGTGCATTTCTGAATGGTGATCTTGAAGAGGAAGTTTACATTGAACAACCTGATGGATTTTCTTTGACAGATGACAAAGATATGGTTTGCAGGTTAAGGAAAGCTTTATATGGATTAAAGCAAGCTCCTAGAGCTTGGTATGCTAGATTGGACAAATATCTTTTGAAGCTTGGTTACACAAAAGGTAATGCTAACATCAACTTATATTACAAAGTGACTAATGATGACATCTTGGTTATTAAAGTTTTTGTTGTTGATATCATTTTTGGAGGAGAAGAAGGATTGTGTAAAGGCTTTTCTAATAAGATGCAGGAAGAATTTGAAATGTCTATGATTGGAGAGATAAAATTCTTTTTGGGATTGCAAATTTTGCAAACTGATAAAGGTATATTCATATGTCAATCAAAGTACTTGAAATAACTAGTAAAGAAATTTGGTATGGAAAACTCTAAACCGATAAGTACTCCTATGACTACAACTGATAAACTATCATTGAAGGATGAATCAACACCTGTTAATCCGACAAGATATAAATCTATGATTGGAGGTTTATTGTATTTGAAACAAACAAGACCTGATATTATGAATGTAGTATTTATTGTTTCAAGATTTCAGAGTAATCCTAAGGAAAATCATGAATCAGTAGTGAAAAGGATTTTCCAGTATCTACAAGGCACAACAAATCTTTGTTTATGGTATCCTAAAGATGAAAATTTTAATTTATGTGCATACATAGATGCAAATTGGGAAGGATATGTAGATGATAGAAAGAGAACTACTTGCAGAGCATTCTTTCTTGGTAGTAGATTGATTTCATGGTTGAGAAAGAAACAAAGGTGTACATCATTATCAACAGCAGAATCAGAATATGTTGCAACAACAACTAATTGTACATAGGTATTATGGATTAAGCAAATGTTGAAGGAAATAAAGGTAAAATGCAAAGAACCTATAATCATTTACTGTGATAATATGGCAGTGTAGCGTCCTAAAATTGCGACACTTGCAATTTTGATTGCATTTTGGTCTTCACGATGGCGACGCAACACGCAACCTGAATGGAGACCCCAAAACTCGCTCACGACACTGAAAACTGCATTTTTCAAGCACCCTGGCCTGAACCTCCTTGCACCCTGATGTCCCGGGAGGTGGGACCAGAGCGCCCAGCGCCCTGGTCCCTCAGGACCAGGGCGCCCAGCACCTTGGTCCTCCAGGACCATGGCGCCCAGCGCCCTGGTCCCTGGGTCCTATTTTGGGCCCGGTTTCCTAAGTGATATCGGGTCTTTTTGATTGCAATTTGGAAATATACTTCCCTGGTCGGCCTAAGGTCGGGAAAATCAGTCTATCAGCCCTAATTGACAAGTATATAAACTACATTTTTCTCTCTCATTTGATATGAGGAGGATATGTGTACAAAGCGTGGAAATTATACTCAAGCATTCAAGCATTCAAGCATTCAAGCAATTGATCATTCCAAGTCTCCATTCAAGGCTAAGTGTTGCATTCAAGACAAGGATTCAACCATTGAAGAGGAGATCACATACTACATGCTACAACATACAACATACAACATCTAAACCTTCGCACATAAGGATACAAACATCCTTAGAACAAGGTATTAGTACTTGTTTTACAGTCATTTACATTTACAGCTCTTGCTCATTTCTTGGTTAATTCCAAAACCGGGGTTTGACCTAAAGGCAAACCCCTAATCCCTAACCCCCGAATCGTCTTTGCTTTTCTGTGTGTAGGTTGCAGGTATGCGGCTGAAATTGAAGATCTGGAATCCTTGTGCAGAGAAGAACAGATCCCCCTTCGTTTCGCGGATTTTTCGGAGGACCGTGGCGCTGGGCGCCATCGTCCTGACAACTTTTGCCCAAATTTGCAGGACAGCGCCGTATCGACATTTTACTGCTAATTCCAGGTCCACAGCTTCATCCTATAACCCGAACTCAGTTTATAAGCGAATCTTTATGACTTTCTATGCATCCTTAGCTTAATCAACATTCTTTACAAAAGAGGGTAGCCTTGCTTTCCTAACCCTTGAAATTCATTTAGCATCCAATCTTACATCGTGTGGGATTGGATCTTATGAGTTTCAACCCCTCTTTTGAATGTAAAGTCTTCCCCCTAAGTGAAAACCCATCGAATCCTAGCGAACCTCCCTTCTCTCTCCTCGGAGTTAGAAGAGGGGAGACCAACTAGGGTTCGACCGCGATTTTCCGCTTTACATTTTGGTGAACCCGACGTGAACATCCTTTCTGATTTTTCATGCTTAGATCTGAAAAAATTGATTACATTTCCATGTTTGATCTTTTGCAAAGTTTTAGAGGTGATTGCATTAAAACCCTAAAATTTCTTTTTAATAATTAAACTTGCGAAATGTCTAAATGTTAATGCTTGTTTCAGATCTGTCCTTCTATTACAAATTATCAATTCATATTTGTGCTTTAATTCTGAAAATTAAGTGTTTAAAAGTCAAAACCCTAATTTTTGAAACCCTCTTGATTCAACCTTTGTCCGACAATTTGACCGATCAAAACATCTCCAAATCAGCTATAACTTTGGATTCTGCAATAAAATCACAATATCTTTCATCCCTGAAAATTTGGAAAAAAGTTGCGAGGACTGTGTTGCACTCCGAGCGCCATCGTCCCCGACATTTTTTCCAAAATTTCGGGAGCGAGATCTTGCTGTATTTTCCTGCTAAAATCCAGAATTTTGGCTGATTTTGTTAATTATAACACTTTCAAAATTACAGTCAAAGTTGGTCTTGTGATTGCTTGGTCTAAGGCTCCTAATCATTCAAAAATTATCGAAACTGAAATTTTGTGTCAAAATTGTGTTCTTACTGTCTTAGATCTGAAAATTGTATTTGCATTCATTCAAAATTTCAGTGCTTTATTCAAATATTTGCATTTTGTGACTTTTGAAATTAAGTGCCTAATTACAACAACTTTGATTTCCGCTTTCAAAATTGAATTTTGCGTGAAATTGAGTCAATTTTCAAATTTCAAAATTTGCATTGCTCTTGACATTCCCTCTAAAATCATAAAATTCAAAATTTCAGTCTCCCTCTCTTTTTCAAAATTCAAATTTTGCATTTTTCGACAATCTTGATAGGGTTCAATTTTGAATTTGCAACTTTAATTTGGCCTATCTACAGATCGTAAAATCCCTCAATTTTTTTATATTAGCTCTAAAATCATCATACCTTTCATCCCTGCAAATTTTGAAAAAAGTTGCAAGGACCGTGTTGCACTCCGAGCGCCACGGTCCCGAACATTTTTTCTGAAATTTCGGGAGACTGTTGTGATTGCATTTAACAGCTTAAATCTGGAAGATTGGCTGGTTTTACTGAAAATTGCTACCTCTAAAATCAAAATCTTCTCTCTCTCTCTAGTGCATGAGTTTTACAACAATAAACCCTACTTACACTATTCCTGTTAGACGAAGCCGTAGAATTAAGTCTTTCCGAGGTTTAACTACTGAGGAGATGGAACCTAATTTGAGTAGTCTTTTTAACGAGGACATGGGTAATTCCTCTAATCCTCCTAATGATGAAGAAGCTCTCCATGAAGTTTCTGTTGAACAACTTTCCAAATTGGATAACCAATTTGACGATTTTCACCAATGGATGTCTCATGAGTATCCCGATAGTCAAGCTCTTCCTTTAATTGAGGGTCTAAAACGTATGCTTCAAAGTGATAAGAATGGAATTGATATTTTGCGTGGTATTGCACATATTGTGGATTCGAATGTGATGCCTATGAAGAGTTGTGCTGAATCTTTAGGTTATACACAACCTCCTACACAAGTCAATCATTCTATTCCTTTGACAACTCCTATTGCTAGTATACCTACCTTTACATCAAACATAATGGCTACCTCTATACAAGACATTCCTCCTGTGATTACCAGTCATGGGCGCAATCCTCCTTCTTCAATTAACCCTATTCCTTCATTTAATCCGACTTCTTCATTCATTTCTTCAATAAGTGTTCCTATTACATCTTCACAAATGAACATGACGCAAGGGGGCAATTCATTTAACCATTCCATTCCTCCTTGTAGTGTTCCTCCTATCCAATCATCCCCTATGGTTGACTATCATAGGGTCCCACCACCTTACTCTTTACCATCTTTCAATAACATCACACCTCCATCTCAATCTAACACACCTAATATGAACTCTTCGACTGAAGCTACCATTAATAATCTTGCACAAACTGTCTCTTCTTTACAGCAACAAATTGCCTCTATGAACCAATCTAAGTTGAGTGTGCCCACATTTGATGTTGCGAGCCCACTTTCTCTTGACATTGTTCGAGCTATCCCTCCTAAACATGTTGAAATCCCGCATCTGGAACTTTATAATGGTAAAGGAGATCCTCTAACACATGTTAAGACTTTTCAAACAATTTGTACTGATTTTGCTTATGACCAAAGGTTGCTTGCAAAACTATTCACCAGAACATTAAGAGACAAAGCCCTACAATGGTATTGCTCGTTGCCTTCTTATTCTATTACTTCTTTCGAACAACTTGCAAATGCTTTCATTCAACAATTTCAAAACAATATAAGTCCTAAAGTTACTTTGATTGATTTAATGCATTGTAAACAAGGTGTTAAAGAAAAAGTGACTGATTTCATTGGTAGATATAAGAATTTGTATGCTCAAATTTCTTTTCCAGTGCCTGACAATGATATTCAAATAATCTTTATTTCTAATTTGCAAAAAGACATTCGAGACAAACTTCTGTTTTCTGAGTTTACTTCTTTCCAACAGTTGTGTGCCACTCTTCACAATTATCAACTGACTGTGAGTCAAATGGAACAATCACATCCTATGGCTCCGAGTGATAAGGGTGATAGCAGTCAACAACCATTTGGGAAGTTTAAACCAAACAGAGAGTCCATCAAATTCAATGAAAACATCATCAACAACAATGTGAATGCAGCATCAGGTGTGCCTCCTATTTCTAAATTTTTCAGGAAAGAAAGAAAGTATACTCCTTTGAATGAATCATTGCATGATATTATGAATAAGTTATTGGAACAAAATGTGCTTACCCTTCCTCCTATAAGACAAATTGATCCTGCAAAGATTACTTCACCTTATTTTGATCACAAATCTTTTTGTCATTTTCATCGTCAGCCTGGTCATGATACTGAAAAATGCTTTTCTTTAAAGGGTAAAATTCAAGATTTGATTGATAATAATACTATTTCTGTTTCTGGAGTGAATGATAAAGGCAACACATCTGTAGCTCCTCCTAACCAAAATCTTCAGATTTTTACTGATCCATTACCTTCTCATACCTCTAATGCGATTGAGGCTAATGATTCCTCTTTCTCATCTGATGGTCTTGTGTCTATGACTCCGAATGTGATTAACTTTGTAGAGCAGCAAGAAAACCCTAAAGAACCTTCCATCACATTTGATTCTAGCGAAACCATTAGGGCACCTGATGGTCCTTTATACATAGTTGCAAAAGTCAAGAATATGCCTTGCCATGGAGTGCTTATTGATCCTTCGTGCATGGTTAATGTTATTACTGAAGAATTTCTTTTTACTTTGCAATTGAATCAAGTGATCTATGACAAAACAGATGTGATTGTGAAACTATTTGATGCATTTTCTTCTCCTGCAATTGGTTCTATTACATTGCCTATTGAGGTCCATAACAAATCCCTTGATGTGAACTTTGCTATTATTCCATCTTCCGAACAATTTCGTGTGAAGCTTGGCTATCCTTGGCTATCTTCCATGAAAGCTATTGCTTCTCCTGTTCATAAGTGTTTGAAATTTCCCCATAATGGTGAAGTTGTTACTGTCAATCATAGTCTCTTTAAACCAGCTGAAAGAACCTCTAGTGTTCCTATTGATTACTTTTGGCCTAAACAATTCCAATCTCTTCCTCCGCGAAGTGATCATCTTTTCAAATCTTATCAAAAGTGGAAAACAGATATGATCCTATCTCTAAGTGAACCTAGAACACCTAAACTTGACATTCCTATCATTCTTGAGAAGGAAATTCTTCCTTTGAAAGACAAAACTAATGTCCTTCCTCAAGAAGATTCCCAACCCATCCCTATGAATGTGACTATGTCTATACCTAATAAAATTCCTAAGAGTAGACCTATACCTCCTCATCATGATGGACTTGGTCTTCTTCCTAAACCAAGAACTCCTCCTTTATATGGAGCAGTTCCTCCTCCTGCCTTCTATAGAGAGAAGAGACCTTCTTCTTCTCCTATTATCCAGCCTAAGAGACCACAACCTAAACACCCAAGTGATAAGGATGAGAACATTCCTCCTCCTCTATCTTCTACACTTCCTACTAAGACTAGACGTAATTGTTCTGCACGGGAACGTCGACGAAAGCGTCATCTTAGGGCTCAAGCAGTTGCTTCTCAAAATTTACAATCTCCAAAAACACCTTCAACAAGCATTATTCCATTTTCTCCTCAGCCGGATATTGAGCCTAAATCTCCTAAACATAAGATGCATGATGGTCTTGATCCTGTGCGAGTTAAAGATCCTATTTTTATAAATCTTGATGATGATATAGATGAAAATGTTACTCCCTTTGCTTCTGATAGTGAATATGAACTTGTTGATGTTGATAACCATTTATCTAATGAATTTTCTAAAGCACTTATCCTAGCTCCTAGACAAGAACAATGTGGCTTGGAACATGAACATAGCCCTTGTTTGGATCTTGTGATAGCTCCATCTGCTGTGTTGGATGTTCCTCCTCTGGCGTGTTCCCAGCCTTCCCGAAACATTGATCAGCAAGATCGGGGGGTAGATGACATGCTAGACTAGTTACATTAGCATAGTAGACTCTCTCCCCCTCTCTTTTGTTACTTCTTCTATATGTTATTTTCATTCTTCTATTTGTCGTCCTTAGTGTTGTCTACTTGAGGACGATGCAAAGCATTGAGATCTCTCGATCTCTCTCATGTTGACTCAAAAGACACATGTGTTCCCTTCTTCTAGGTGACCTTCCTTGATTGGGAATGAAGAACAATTATGCATACATCCATATGATATATACATGACTTATCATACAGCATACTGACCCCGAGGAAAGCGAAGTCACCTCGTGCTTTGTGTTTTGTGTCTATTATCCTTGGGTTTATCTCACACTTGGGGGCTAAATCTTTGCGATAACGTGCTCCTTTTTCCTTTCTCATTTCTTATGTGTATCACTACGTTAAAACAATCACCCCCGTTGAGGCGTGTGCAATCGCTTTAACGTAGGGGGGCATACACCCTGTCTATCCTTTCAAAGATACTTGAAAATTTCTTGGCAAACTTAGCTTTGTCTTGAAGATTTTGGTATTTCTTTTGCATGACTCATAGTGAGGGAACCTTACTACTGACAGTCATGGTTCTTCCTCGTGATCTTCCCTTTTACTTTGTCAATTGAAGTTGTAAGATCCTTAGTCCACTGGGGGCTTGGTGTATCTTGCCTCCTTGACGTGGTGAAAGTCTTTCAACGTTGTTTCCTTGTACTTTACCGGAAGTATGAGCATACATACTCCCGCTAAAGTGGGGGCTAAATGTAGCGTCCTAAAATTGCGACACTTGCAATTTCGACTGCATTTCGGTCTTCACGATGGTGACGCAACACACAACCTGAATGGAGACCCCAAAACTCGCTCATGACACTGAAAACTGCATTTTTCAAGCACCCTGGCCTGAACCTCCTTGCACCCTGATGTCCCGGGAGGTGGGACCAGAGCGCCCAGCGCCCTGGTCCCTCAGGACCAGGGCGCCCAGCGCCCTGGTCCCTGGGTCCTATTTTGAGCCCGGTTTCCTAAGTGATATCGGGTCTTTTTGATTGCAATTTGGAAATATACTTCCCTGGTCGGCCTAAGGTCGGGAAAATCAGTCTATCAGCCCTAATTGACAAGTATATAAACTACATTTTTCTCTCTCATTTGATATGAGGAGGATATGTGTACAAAGCGTGGAAATTATACTCAAGCATTCAAGCATTCAAGCATTCAAGCAATTGATCATTCCAAGTCTCCATTCAAGGCTAAGTGTTGCATTCAAGACAAGGATTCAACCATTGAAGAGGAGATCACATACTACATGCTACAACATACAACATACAACATCTAAACCTTCGCACATAAGGATACAAACATCCTTAGAACAAGGTATTAGTACTTGTTTTACAGTCATTTACATTTACAGCTCTTGCTCATTTCTTGGTTAATTCCAAAACTAGGGTTTGACCTAAAGGCAAACCCCTAATCCCTAACCCCCCAATCGTCTTTGCTTTTCTGTGTGTAGGTTGCAGGTACGCGGCTGAAATTGAAGATCTGGAATCCTTGTGCAGAGACGAACAGATCCCCCTTCGTTTCGCGGATTTTTCGGAGGATCGTGGCGCCTGGCGCCATCGTCCCGACAACTTTTGCCCAAATTTGTAGGACAGTGCCGTATCGACATTTTACTGCTAATTCCAAGTCCGCAGCTTCATCCTATAACCCGAACTCAGTTTATAAGAGAATCTTTATGACTTTCTATGCATCCTTAGCTTAATCAACATTCTTTACAAAAGAGGGTAGCCTTGCTTTCCTAACCCTTGAAATTCATTTAGCATCCAATCTTACATCGTGTGGGATTGGATCTTATGAGTTTCAACCCCTCTTTTGAATGTAAAGTCTTCCCCCTAAGTGAAAACCCATCGAATCCTAGCGAACCTCCCTTCTCTCTCCTCGGAGTTAGAAGAGGGGAGACCAACTAGGGTTCGACCGCGATTTTCCGCTTTACAGGCAGCAATAGATATATCTAAGAATCTGGTATTTCACTCTAAAACTAAACATGTTGCTATCAAATTCAATTTTCTGAAAGAGAATGTTGAAGCAAAAGAAGTGAAATTGGTTTATGTGAGTACTAAAGAGCAGATTACAGATATCTTTACTAAGCCTTTGCATAAGGAAACTTTTGAATATCTTAGAGAGCAACTTGGGGTAATACCCTCACTGATAGAGACTTAATTAGTTGGAGATTGACATCAAACTGACATAAATTGATAGAGAAACTTTTTTTCTGGCTTTGATGAAGGAGATCTACTTCTCAAGGGGACTAGATTGATAAGTTGGTAGTTTGTAATAAGTTATGTGAACTGATTGTATATGGTTTTTGTATTACTTTGGCATTTGATGTCAAAGCGGGAGAGATATCTATGGAAAAACACATTATCTTTTGGGGATAGATTATTCCTAGGGGAGAAATATTATGTATTTTGATTTCTAGTAATTGATCTCTTTGGGAGATTGTTGGTTTTTGGTTTATGGCATTTCTGCTTTGGCACTTAGATGGTTTTTCCATCTTGTGTTTCCATCAATGCCAAAGAGGGAGATTGTTGGTATTATGGATGTGTTGCACTAGTTTTGTCATTGATGTCAACACTTGTGAACACTTGTGAACACTTAACATCAGTGGAGATCTTTGGCTGTGTTCATCAGCATGTTCAGTGACTTATGCACAGTCACTGGTATTTGGTTCACCAACAGGTTATATTGTTCACCGGCATTAAGGATGATCTGTTATCATCTGGAAATTACTTGGTTATGTCGAAGATATTGTTTGGACACTTGGTTTTGGTGATTTGGTTATTAGTCTAATCGAGTATGCATATTTGTTGTTACTGGCAAATTGGTCTAGGTTATGGACTGACAAGCGTTATCTATTCCAGATCAACATGACATGTTATGGAGATGATTTGTTTACTTGGTTATTGTTGTAAATGCATTAAACCGACATGATGCATCACATATTGATTCATTTGTAATTGATTTAATTGTAATATTCTTCGTTAGCCAACCTACACATTTCGTCTTAGGTTTTGGTATATATGTAAGATCTTATTTGTGAGATTGATATAAGGAGTGTATCAAGGTATTACAAGGTTGTGATATTCGGTATATGCGAATATAAACAGAGCTATACACACAAACATCATTTGAAGATACAAGGAAGGCTTGAAGAAGGCAATCAAAGCTTAACCGATATTGAATCTAGCATATGAAGATGCTATTTTGTGCAGTACATTATCATTGGATTTAACCATCCAACTGTAGTCAGTGAGACTCCCATTTTGTGATTGAGCAGTGAGCTCTAGGTAGTTGGCCTTTCTGCATATGCAAACCCCATTTGTACACCCATACTATCTACAGTAGTATCATCTGATTGTGGGTAAGGTTTCCCACTGTGGGTTTTCCCTTACAGGGTTTCCACGTACAAATATTTGTGTTATGTGTTGTGGATGTTATTTGTCTTTCTATTTCATGCATTAAACTTTACCGGTATTGTTATTAACTGTTAAACTATCAACCGACATTAAGTTTGGTTTACCGGTATTATGCATCAAGTTTGATTAAGTTATATTTGAATTGAAATTAATAGACAACTGATTCACCCCCCCCCCCCTCTCAGTTGCCTCCGGGTCCTAACAAAAATAAACCACAAACAATCTTCTTTTTGCTTCACAATTTCTATGAAGGATAAAATTAATACCATGCTTTCATGGACAAACATCTCAATTTAGGCTAGAAATTTTTGCAATTGAGGTTAAAAAAAATATTGTTTTGCATGTTTGTGAGGTGATAGGTATATTCTCTCCCCTTCAATGGGTGATCAAAAATCCAAAACCATCTCTTTTATGCCTTCTTTCAATTCCATGCATTAAAACCGTTAGAAGGCTTGCCCTCCCAAGTTGCCCTTAGGGTGACATTAAGGCTGGTTAGAGGGGAACTACCTAAGTGGGTAACAACTTTATAGCCAATTTTATCAGTCCACTATAATCAAATGTGGAGGCTAAAGAAACAATCCCCTCCAATGACAATGTGCATTGATCGCCTTCCCCTAGTATCCTTGTGATGTGAAAAGCCTTTGTTTTAAAGGTTGGGAAGCCTCGTGAGGGAGTTTATCCTTGCCACATTGAACAAAACCTTTACTAAGACCCTTAGAAATAGAAGCTATCAGCCAAGTTAGTAACCAAACACTTATACTATCACACTGCAAGGGTGGGGAAGAATCCACCCCCAAGACACTCACCATATATCTCCCAAGATAACAAGCCAATTGAGGAGTGATCTTCTTTGTTTTAATTTCTGGACATAGGCAAAAAAATGGGCGCACCTTAGGGTGTGACAGGGTTGTTTGAGCTAACGGAGTATCGAGATGTTGGCTATGATAATATTTGTGACCTTTTGACCTTATGATAGTCTAATTGATATGCTATGGAATAACCAAAATTTTATTGAAAACATAATGGGGTCTTGAAAAATATTCCAACATTTTTGGGAATTCGATAAAGTTCCTTAAACAAGTATCCTTTCTATATCATTTTGTTTCTTGATGTGGCTGTTGTGTCTTTGCTACATGATCAAACATTTCAAAGTGGATATCAACCAAATTTTTCAATTCAACAATCAAAAATTTTTTCTCAATTCAACAATCAAGAGCCAAAAAAATCAAGAGAACAACCAAGTGTTTATATCCAACAAGCTCAACAAATTTTACCAACATTCAAGAGAAATGGAGAAAATTATACTTTCAGTGATCTTAGGTTCTAGGCATTTAGTCCATACATGGTCTCTTTAGTGTCCTCACAAATTCCTTGCACAAGTTCTCACTTCACATAGAAATAGCTTGAATCTTTTGTCACAGATTGCGTCTATTTGATCATTGCATTATCATCATCCACTAATATATTTGCCCTAAAATTTTGATGGTTGTTTCTAACGGAGAAGGTATATTGTGAACAAATTTGATTTTTTTTCTGAAAAATTGCCCGCATTCATCAAAATTCTGATGATAATTCAATATATGTTTGTGGCAGAGAAGGAATTGGCAATGACATTTGTGTTTTTTTACAAAAAGTGCCCACGCTCATCAAAATTCCGACTATAGCGGGCATTACTTAAAGAAAAAAAGACCAAGACATCTCAAATCATTTTCACAGCCTCTTCTCATTCTCTCATTGCTGCCCCAACAGGGTATTCCCACCCACAGTTCCACCTCTATTTGCTAGAATCCCCCAGCCTTGACTCTGCCACTACTCATTGCTTATTCCTCATCATAGTTGTTTAGACGGGAACCACTGGTCAAGCGGTTAACTGGTTTTTGTTCTTATGGTGGAATTTTCCTGGAACTGGAACAAAGCACAGGATCTTTGAAGTGAAATCTTTCACTTGGCTGCGGAAGGAACTCAAAAAAGGATTAAAGGTACCCCACTTCATGGTCATGGTGTGGTTGACTATCTATACATATAGTGACAAACCCCAACAACTATATCGATCGAGGTTGTGTCTGTGTACGTAATGCCACGACCAATTTTTTTTGGGCGATCATCCGAGCCTCAAAGCAGACCCTTAGGGGAGAGGTTTTTTCCTGATCTTAACACTTTTTGTTTTCATGACATTTGAGTGAATTAGTAGACCATAGCTGCAATTGTTATGGAACCCGGGAAGCTGCTTGAAATTTCATATTGGTCAACCTTGTGAGTAAACCACGATTCCATTGGGTTTTTAATAACAATTTCAGCACCATCCATGATTAGTCCATCATCTTTCATGATAAACAATAGTGAACTTATCCAATTTCACATAACACCATGCAATGAAACTTAAGACATAACTCATTATTCTTTTGTATGAGATTTTTTAACCAAGATTATCACATTTCAGCTTGTGTGATAAGTTTTGGCATGGGAATCAACTAATAGACAATATAGATATTTATCATCAACCTCCTTTATTTTCACCAAAAGGATAAAAATTTATTAAACACAATGAGAATTATATAGAAAGAAAGTAGATACATAACCTAATATAATCTCCATTTGCATAGCCTAAGAAGGTAGATACAACTAAATAATCTTGAAAGAATTGCATATGAAGAGCACTATTAGAAAAAAACTTATGTACCATGCTAGTCTATGTAGCTACTACTAATTATTGCATTGAAATAGAAACATGTGTTAGAATGTATTGAAATGGTAGCTAGCTCGAATACCTATCTATTGTATTTTAATGTTGTCAGTGACAATTAAAATACACATGTAAGATCTATTATGTAAATCTAACTTAGGGCTGGGCCGAAGTACATGTAACTTGTAATTAGTGTCTTTCTTGGGCAAGACATATATATAATGTAACTTGTGGATAGGAAAGGCCCTATAAATGTAAGTTGTAATTTGGTTTGACCCTAATTGGGGGATGTAACTTGTGGTCCTATATTGAATGTAACTTGTAGATAGGGTAGGTCCAATATGTATTTTGAGAAATTATGTAATTGGGCTGGGCCCAAACTCATGTAGCATGTGATAAAGGCAATCAAGCAATAATGTCTTAATAGGTCAAGACCTATTTGAATGATATACATAATATTATTATTAAATTAACAAGGCAGGCCGACTTGAGACTTGACACCCCAAGTCAAGTATATAAGCAAATCATTTGCATGGCATAATGAATCAATAACATACAAGGCGAATTATTATTAAGGTTGTCAACACATGTAATCTAGTCTCCAACATTTGGCGATCTCTCTCTCTCTTGTGTGAACTTGCTCCTCATCCATTATGTGAAGGTTGGCTGTTAGGTGATACTAAGGATAAATATTCAAAAAGTATAATAATTACACTAATACATATATCACTCTCATGCCTTCCTTAATTTGATATAAGGTCCCTCTATCCTGTTAATGCATGATAGCCTCGGTAAGATAAATGATTGAATGAGAGATAAATGAAGTCTCTCATTCAATCATCTATCCTATCGATAAACTATGATGAAGACTTCAAGCTATTGGTCCTTCATTTGATGACCATTCTTAAATTTGTATATATTCAACCATACTTGCAAAGTTTGATCAATGCTTAACTACCGATAATCATCAATTGTAAATCTCATAGCACAGAATACCAATTGGTATCGGTTTACATTAAAACCAATGCACTCTGATTAATATCGGTTAACATATTAACTATGAACATCGATTGTTATCAAGCTTAACCAATGCACTCCGATTAATATTGATTAGTATATTAACTATGAACATTGATTGTTATCGGGCTTAACTAATACATACCAATTAGTATTGGTTGTCTTGCATATGATAGACATGTTGATTAAGTATCAGGTGGTTTGTTAAGTGATATACACCGATTTAGGTTTCTATCCTCCTCCTTTGTTGACATCCCCTCCCCCATTGTCTAATATATATGACTTTTCCAACAACTTTTAATATGACAACAAGAGATAATTTTGTATGAGTTTCTTAAAGCCAACTTTATTACTCTCTCCTTGAAAAATTAAAGAAAAAACCATAAACAAAATTAGGACAATCCTTTTTTCAAGCATCATCAACTATTCCACTAATGAATGTCATGATCTGGAGATTAAAATTCAACAACTTATTGTAGTTCTAGTAACATTTAAATAATAGGTGACAATGAGTTATACACTCATCATATCCCTTCTAAATGACATTTATAACCTATTATGTTTTTATCTTGCTATATGACATTGGTAGCTTAATTACCTATTAGGGGCTCATTTTCATTCATGGTACTATTATTTCATGTGCAATCATACTTGGGAGGCAACGTAATAGCCTAGTTCTTCTTGTCTCTACATTGTGGAGCAAGAATAATAGTTGTCAATTGTTCCTCTATTTTAAGGATCCACTTTACCTTTGTTGATTTTTATCTTTTATAACTTGATATCCTTTCTTGCATAGAATTGTCCTGAATCCAAATTCTCTCCTTGCTTGGACGTGTGTGTTCCTTTATGAGGACCTCTTTCATTGTTTTTTAGGCGAATAAACAAAGACATCGACCTCTCCTCTCTACTTATACACAAAATGGCTAATTTAAACCACTTCATATACACAAAATGTCTTCTTAAACTGATCGATCCTAAAAAATGTGACACCCTTGTTAAACTAGGGTTGATACTATACAACATGATGCCTATCATTTGTGAGCTCAAGGTGGTTGCTTTCATGCTCAATAAAAATATGATCAAAACTTTTGGTAGTTTCACAACCATCATAATATCATTTTTCTATTGTTAACATCATACATCCTCATGCTACACTAGCATTTCATCAGGATCTTCAATTTATTCACTCTTTATATGTTAGTGACTACCTTTAACTTATGAACCTTCAAATAAATCATCATAATGACCCCTTCACTATCTTGTGTTGAATGAAGATCCTTCATCTGGACTGTATTGTATAAGAATTTGGTGTGGATATTTCACTCTTTCCTTGATTTTCTATTTTTTATTGTTCCACCCTACAATTTTGTATTTGAGTTATGTAAAATAGTTGCTCTATAGATTTTTTTTATCTCTCTACATTCTTTTGTTTGCCTTCATTTAAATTATGTAATGTTTCCATAATATCTCTTTTACAACTATCTCTTCCTTCCTTTTGCAATTAAGAGATCACTTGAATTGTAGGTAGACCCCTTCAAATGACAGGGTAGGCTTCCTTTTATACCTAATATATGTATTGAAAGCATTTTATCCTGATGGCATTAAATTAATGTAATTTCTCTTCTATTTGGTATTGGTGGAGCAAAGGTTGCATTGCATCGACCTAGGATACATATTTCCACAGATACAACACAAGTTAAATTTATCCCAAGTCGATGCAAAGCAACCTCTACTCCAAAGATCACCAAAAAATAGAGAAAGAATTTTAATTTAATGCCATCAAGATAAAATGCTTTCAAGACAGATAAATGGTATGCAATTGTATCTATTTGGAATGCAATACCCAAATAGTGCAATCGATCAGTTGCCTCTGAAAAGAAAGTGTTATGATGAAATTTTTGGGTATAAAATAGATGAAATGTACTCCATACTACCGCTACACAATATTTTGGTTGATGATATTTTTAAAATAGTAAAGGAAGGTGTATGGAACAACCAAATTATTATCATTATAAACAATGAATATTTAAAGATCCTTTTATGATTTGTAAGTTGAGAATATTTTATGAAAGGTCCCTAAATGAATACACTTTAAACTGATTTTAGAAATGATTATCAGATGTAGACAAAATGAATGCTTTTTGGATTAGGATGGTACAAAAAATATACTATCAAAAGGTTGTCAAAAATTCTTGGGACTAGGAGGTGTGAAATGACCTACTCTTATGCTTTTCATGCCATCGAAATTTGAGTTTGATTGTCATCATTTACTTTGCCAAATTCTTCACATGTAACTCCTATATCAATTTCCTAAACACAAAATGATGAAAAATAGGTTTTTTGATGGGGGATTTCCTAGGTCAAGCCTCAAGTTGAGAATTAACCTTGAAGTATAATATTTTCCTATTGAGGGAAAGGATAGATCTAATCTAAAAATGCTTAAAATTGAACATGATACCTTGATGAATATTTCTTGAATCCTCACACAAGGTTTTAGGATGTCATGCAGACTGTTGATCATGAATGTTGTGATTTAAATTGTGATGCAGAGGAAGGGTGTGATAAATGAACCTTTAATATTTATAAGGGAAATACAAGGTCCAAACCCCTAGGCCTACTAGCACCCAAATGACTCAAATAGGTCAAATGCAAACCAACACTTTTTCAAATTATTCAAAAGGTATGAAATGTTTTAACTACCGCCAAATAAGTTTTTTTAATTGGTTTTGTGGTTCCAAGAACTTGTTTAAGTGCAAAGCACTGTTTTTAGTCTTCTAGGCATAGTTGCCCAATTAGCCCTCCAGCAAGCCAAATGAATTATTTTCTATCAACTTTCCCAAACAACTAAACAAAAAATTTGGATATTCAGACACCCATTTGTCTTCTCTTCAACATACTAGAAGATTACATATGGTTGTTGTTGGCATATGTGCAGAGCATGATGACATGATGATTTTGTATGTTGTCATTGATGTCAATATGCTAAAGTATGAACCGGTATGTTGTAGTAAGCAATCTGGCAAGAGAACCGGTATGATGATGTAAACCGGTATTTGTGAAAAAGTGAAGCGGTATGTTTGTTCAAGGTGAACTGATATATGGAAGTTTTGTATCAGGGTTTCATTTGGCATGAGTACTGGTTGGTAGTCTCAGCTTTAGGGTTTTCAGTTGATGCATTCAAAAATTGTGCGATTCAACTAATGGCATCTTGTGATGAGTTAGCATTGTAATGAAGACGAGATAAGTGTTGCCACATCAGCCTTGTGCACATGAAGGATTTCCTTGAGGATCTTGCATGGAGATTGACCCTATCTACCTCGGGAATGTGCGAAGTCTCTGTAAACGGTGGAGAGTGTGTGATGAGTTATCAGCTTACTGAAGCGGAAAATAATGAATGTTGGAGAACATCTTGAGATCTGTTCAACATAGTTATATTTGATGTAGTGTGATTAACAGTCAGGATTGAATTGATTGGAGTGTAAAAACCTAAATGTTTAGGGTTTATGCTACTAACCTATCTGTTTCCTATAAGGTCGATGATGTTTTTCTTTTTAAAGTTGTTGGAAAATGTTATGTGTGTATCCAAGTAAAGAGATATTTGATTCTTGCTAGACCGGAGAAGTGTGTTGATACTTGCAGACTCTGATTGCAAAATAGGAGGAGCTAAAGTGGATCTACCTTGGCATTAAGTGTTGTTATCAGATTAGTGTACTACTTGTTGACTTCTAACCATTTTAGCAATTGAAAAATCCCTTAACTGAATAGCTTTAATAGGCTTTTGTATAAATCCTTTAACAGGATGACTCAATTCAATGAGTTCTTCAAATCCTCTTGCGAGGTGACCTTTAACAGGGTCCTAAACTTTAATCAGGTATTTGGCCATCCCTTAACCGGGTGATCCCTTATAGGATCAGTTTCTAGAAGAACCTATTGTAAAAGTCTCTAACCAGACTAGGCTCCTAATAGAGTGGACTTCAAAAGAGTTCAAGAACATTTTGTAGGTATTCATTCCCATTGTGGTTTTTCCCAGTTGGGTTTCCATGTGAAAAATCAGTGTCTCATGTGTGATGTCTTTCATGTAATGGTTTAGTGTTTTATGTCAAAGTGTTAAAACATGTTGAACTAGTAGTCAATATATATCTAATGATAGATTACTTGTTTTTGCATAAGGGTGAAGTGGAAATGAGTTATTAGATTGCATAGAAAGCTAAGGGTTACCGGTTTATGTTTTTCACATTCTCACTATGTTTTATCGGCAGTAATCTGATTTAGACCGGTGTTATTGCTTGTCGATCAAGTGTTCTATTTATAGTCAAACTAGTTCAGGAGCAGTGTTTTTACCTGTATTGATTCATGCCCCCCCCCCTCTCAGTACTGGTTTGGTACTAATTGTTTATCATTAACTCATCAATTGGTATCAGAGCCTCTTCCAGGTCCTCTATGTTGTAAGCTTAACTGCTTGAGGAAAAGATCCTATTCTAATGATGAAGAGGGAAGGTGCAAAGTTCAACAGAGACAACTTTAAAATATGGAAGGACAGAATGAAGATATACATCAAAAGCATGGGTGCTCCACATTGGAGCTATGTTGAGAATGCTTATGTTAGCCCTACTGGTACTCTCACCGATGATCAAAAGAGAGAGATTTGGGAGAATGGGCAAGTCATGGAAGCCCTAATCAGTAGTTTATCTGGCATTGAGTCTATTAATGTTTAGGATAAAGAGAATCCCAAAGAAGTTTGGGATGCTCTTAAGAATATCTATGGTGGTGATGAGCATGTGAAACAAGCTAAGGAAGACAGCCTTAGGGGAAAGTTTGAAGACATGCGAATGGTTGAAGGAGAGACAATTCAACAATATGGAATAAGAATCAAAACTATTGCTGGAGACATCAAGACTGTAGGTGGTAAAATAGAAGATTCCACTATTGTTAGCAAAGTTTTGAGATCCTTATTACCAGTCTATGCAATAAGGGTTGTTGCTATTAGGAATTGAGGTCTATAGACTAGACAAAGGTATCCCTAGACTATATCATTGTAAAGTTTTCAGCATATGAGCTAAATAATTATGATGGTAGTATTCAAAAGATTGAATAAGCCTTTAGAGCATCTACTGCACCATCTAGAAAGGGCAAAGAAGCTAGTACTAGTGGTGAACCAAGACAAAGTAGAGAAATGGATGATGAGGAAATCCTGATGGAATTTGAAGCTCTTCTTGCTAATAGACTTCCTAAGGGAACTGGTAAATACAGAGGTAAGCTCCCTTTGAAATGATTTTCTTGCAATAGGATAGGACACATTGCTATAAACTATCCTAATGGTGATAATAAGGACAAACCAGAGAAGTTCAAGAAGTTCAAAGGAGGAAACAGGAGAAACTATTTTGTAGCAGTTGATGAAGGAGTCATTGATGAAGAATCAGAAGATGAAGAAAGTGATGACATTGTGTTTTTAGCAGTTAAGGAAGATGTATCAGACAAGAAGGCTCTTGTCTCCCACTTTGATAATTCCAATGAGTGGATTATTGATAGTGGTTGTTCTCACCATATGACTAGTGATCGGAGTAAGTTTCTATCTCTGGAAGAGTATGATGGTGGTGTGGTTCATTTTGGTAATGATGCACCATGTATGGTAAAAGGCAGAGGGTCCATCTCTCTGAATGGAAAAAGCAGTGCTGATAATGTGTATTGGGTAGAAGGTCTCAAAAATAACCTTTTGAGTGTTGCCCAGCTGAATGATAATGGACTCACTCTAGAATTTAGAGATGGACTGTTTAAAATAAAAGGTAAGAGAGGTGAACTGATGGCCACCGGTGTGTAGACCAAAGGTAACCTATTTCAGCTGAATGCAAACATCAGTACATATCTAATGGCTATGTTTGATGATAGCTGGATATGGCATAGGAGACTCTGCCATGTAAACTTTGATAATATTGTGAAGGCTAGTAAGATCAAGGCAATTAGAGGATTTCCTATGCTGAGCAAATCGGAGAATCCTTTGTGCAGAGAATGTCAACTGGGGAAAATGTCTTCCTCAACCTTCAAAGGGATATCTTTTACTGCAGACAATTTACTTGATCTTGTACATACTGATTTGTGTGCTCCTATGAAAACTAGGAGTGTGCAAGGAGATAGGTATTTCATAATTCTTACTGATGATTGCTCAAGAATGATGTGGGTTGCATTTTTGAAGGACAATTCTGAAGCCTTCGGAAAGTTCAAAGCCTTCATAGCACTGGTTGAAAAAGAAAGCAGTAAGAGGATTAAGTGCCTAAGAACTGATCAAGGAGGTGAATTCACTTCCGGTGAATTCAACAAGTACTGTGAAGATAACATCATCAAGAGGCAACTGTTTGTCCCCCAGACTCCATAGAAAAATGGCCTAGTAGAGAGGAACAACCGAACTGTAGTTGAAGTAGCCAAAAGAATGTTGATCCAAGGAAAAGTTGCTCACACCTTTTGGAGAGAAGTAGTGAGCACTACAGTTTACACTATGAACTGGGTAATCATCAAGAAAGGTAAGGATAAAACTCCTTATGAGTATTGGACTGGTAAGACACCAATGGTAAGCTACTTTAGAGTGTTTGGTAGAAAATGTTATATCAAGAGGAGTGAACATCAGAGAAAGTTCTATGCAAAATGTGATGAGGGAATAGTCCTAGGGTATTCAAAAAAGAGAAAAGCTCTCAAATGTTTCAACAATAGGACTCAGAGAATTGTTGAAAGCGTCAATGTTAGAGTTGAAGAAACCTCTGAGAAAACTAAGGAAACCGACAGTGAGCAAGAAGGAGAGTAACTAGTAGTAACCTTCTGGGAACCGGATGCAAAACAACCTAGCATTAGTAATAGTGCTCCTACACTGGTAGATGTTGATATCGATGAAGATGAGGATGGAGAAGAAAATTAAGAAGAAACAACCAAGATCATTTCTAGGTATATAAAGCTGAACCATGATCCAAAACGGATCATAGGAAATAAGGATGCAAGAATTCTTACAAGAAGAAAGGTCAGAGAAAATTATTGCATGATCTCTAAATTTGAGCCTACAACATTTAAAGAGGCACATAAAGATGAAGACTAGATCAAGGTAATGGAAGAGGAACTTGACTAGATAGAAAAGAATGGTACATGCTCTTTGGTACCCAGACCTGAGCATAAAAATGTCATAGGCACCAAATGGGTTTTCAAAAATAAGCTAAATGAAGATGGGACAGTGGTAAGAAACAAAGCCAAACTGGTGTGCAAAGGATATGCTCAAGAAGAAGGAGAATACTATGGAGAAACCTTTGCTCCCGTATCTAAATTGGAAGGGGTTCGTATGCTTCTTGCATATGAAGCCTTCAAGGGATTCAAAGTATATCAAATGGATGTAAAATCTGCATTCCTGAATGGAATACTAGAAGATGAGGTGTTTATAGAACAACGAGATGTGTTTTCCCTATCAGAAGATAGTGACATGGTATGTAGGATACATAAAGCCTTGTATGGACTAAAGCAGGCACCTAGAGCATGGTACAAATGCTTGCACTCCCATCTTGTGAAGATTGGATTTGAAAGAACAAGTGAAGATAACAATATCTACTTGAAATTAGAAGGGGATCGGATTCTGATCTGTGAAGTATTTATTGATGACCAAATTTTTGGTGGAGATGACAAGACAAGTCATGAATTTGTAGATGAGATGAAGAAGGAATTTGAGATGTCACTTATAGGGGAGATTAAGTTCTTCATTGGACTATAGATTCAACAAATGAATGATGGAATCTTTATCACTCAATCCAAGTATGTCAAATAGGTATTAAATATCTTTGGCATGAAAGACAACAAACCAGTTGGTATACTGATGGTGACCAGTTGTAAACTATCAAAGGAGGATGACTCAGTGTTGGTAAATGAGAAGGAATACCCATCAATGATTGGTAAGTTGCACTATGTAGTACATAGAAGATCAGACATTGCACATCCAGTGGGCATTACTACATGGCTCTAGTAAAGCCCAAGAGAATCCCACTTGGTAGCAATGAAGCGGATTCTGAGATATTTGAAGGGAACTATTGACTATGGATTATGGTATCCATACAGTAATGATTTTAACCTGAAAGTGTTTATAGATGCCGATTGGGCTGGTAATGTGGACGACCGAGAGAGCACAACTGGTGGTGCATTCTTTCTTGGTGGTAGACTAGTCTCATGGATGAGTAAGAATCAGAGTTGTTTCTCTCAGTCTACAGCAGAAGCGGAACCGATAAGTATATTTTGTGACAACACAAGTGCAATTAATATCTCAAGAATCCAGTTTTGCATACTAGAACCAAGCACTTCGAGCTCAAGTATCACTTCTTGAGGGAGAAGGTTCAGAATAAAGAAGTTGTATTGCAACATGTTTCCAGTAAGGAGCAATTAGCAGACATATTCACCAAGCCTCTACTAGAGGCTACCTTTACCTATTTGAGAGGTGAATTAGAGGTGTTGCCCCTTCAAGAGGTGAACTAAAGGTGTGTGATCCACATCAGTCAGGTCTTACATTGATATTTTTTTTAAGATTGGTGTGTTGAAGGATGCTACTCCTTAGGGGGAGCAACATAGTGGAACATAGATGTGTATGCCTCCACTTGGCATTGTTATCAAACGGGGAGAAGATGTGAAGCGGAAAAGATATCTGCCATATTGGAGAGAAGATGTGAAGTAGAAGCAGAAATATATCTTTGTATATTGCCATCAATGCCAAAGGGGGAGATTGTTGGCATATGTGCAGAGCATGATGACATGATGATTTTGTATGTTGTCATTGATGTCAATATGCTAAAGTATGAACCGATATGTTGTAATAATCAATTTGGCAAAAGAACTAGTATGATGATGTAAACCAGTATTTGTGAAAAGTGAAGTGGTATGTTTGTTCAAGGTGAACCGGTATGTTGGAATGAGAACCAATATATGGAGGTTTTGTATCAGGGTTTCATTTGGCATGACTACAGGTTGGGAGTCTCAGCTTCATGGTTTCTGGTTGATGCATTCCAAAATTCTGTGATTCGACCGATGATATCTTGTGATGATCTAGCATTCTAATTAAGACCAGATAAGTGTTCCCACATCAGCCTTGTGCGCATGAAGATTGATCCTATCTACCTTGGGAATGTGCGAAGTTTCTGTAAATGTTGGAGAGCACATGATGAGTTATCAGCTTCCTGAAGCGGCAAAGAATTAACATTGGAGAATATCTTGAGATCTATTCAAGACTGTTGTATTTGATGCAGTGTGACTAATGGTCAGGATTGAACCAACTAGATTGTAAAAACCTAAATGTTTAAGGTTTAGGGTTTATGCTATCGATGTATCTATTTCCTATAAGGTCGATGATGTTTTTGTTTTTGAAGTTTTTGGCAAATATTATGTGTGTATCCAAGTGAAGACATACTTGTTTCTTCCCAGACCAGAGAAGTGTGTTGATACCTGCACAGTGTGATTGCAGAAGAGGAGGAGCTAAAGTGGATCTGCCTTGGCATTAAGTGTTGTTATCAGATCAGTTTACTACTTGTTAACTTCTAACCATTTCAATAGTTGAAAAATCCCTTAACTAGGTAGCTTTAATAGGATTTTGTATAAATCCTTTAACAAGGTGACTCAATTCAATGAGTTCTTCAAATCCTCTTGCGAGGTAACCTTTAACAGGGTCATAATCTTTAATCGGGTATTTAGCCATTCCTTAACCGGGTGATCCCTAACAGGATCGGCTTCTAGCAGAACCTATTGTAAAAGTCTCTAAACGGATTAGGCTCCTAACAGAGCAGACTTCAAAAGAGTTCAAGAATAGCTTGTGGGTATTCATCCCCACCATGGTTT
The DNA here is from genome assembly GCF_030272615.1 of Cryptomeria japonica. Taxonomy (NCBI): domain Eukaryota; kingdom Viridiplantae; phylum Streptophyta; class Pinopsida; order Cupressales; family Cupressaceae; genus Cryptomeria; species Cryptomeria japonica. The sequence goes on from NC_081414.1 coordinate 688,198,072, forward strand.
TTCCCAGTTGGGTTTCCACGTGAAAAATCAGTGTGTCATGTTCGATGTCTTTCATGTGATGGTTTAGTGTTTTATGTCGAAGTGGTAAAACATGTTGAACTAGTAGTCATTATATTTTTGATGATAGATTACTTGTTTTTTCATAAGGGTGAAGTAGAAATGAGGTATTGGATTGCATGGAAAGATAAGGGTTACTGGTTTATGTCTTTCACATTCTCACTGTGTTTTACCGATAGTAATCTGATTTAGACCGGTGTTATTGCTTGCCAATCAAGTGTTGTGTTTACAGTCAAACCGGTTCAGGACAAGTGTTTTTGCCTGTACTAATTCACCTAACCTTTCTTAGTACTAGTTTGGTACTAACTGTTCATCATTAACTCATCAGTTGCATTGGAAAGTATATGCTTTCCTGTAACTATGCATCGTTTTTGGAATCCAAAAATGGCAGTTTTACAAAGGAAGTATATAATTTTTTAACTCCTATACTCTCAACAGTCATCCATTATAATTCAAAACTAAGGAAAATGCAATTATTTACAAGCTTTAACCTTCTTACTCTCACAAACCCTTAAAAGTAGGGTTTCTCATATACCTCTCTTCCAAACACTATACCATCCAAATGATGATGAATTCACCTTTCATTTTAAATGTCTAAACACTATCAATCATAAAATGTGCCCCTCCTTAAAGCAGATTTGCTACTATTGCTCCTTAGCAAGCAATTTCTCCACTCTTACATTCTCTATTTTGGTGATCACCCCGGTTCTCCACCCAATCTGTACATCAACCTATTGCTAATTTATTGTACGTGTTAGAGGAGTGACATCCCGTGAATATTAGGCCTTTAGCATTCATGGAATGACCATTATCATTGTAAATCAAACTAATCAAATACCAAATTGCACAAATATGTTAGAACAGTCAATGCAACTAGTCTAAAGTCTGAGACAAATGGATTATTAGTGCATATTCCCTGCATATAAGATATTGAAGGTCTCTTTAATGCATTAGGAATTTGAATACACACTCAAGAAAAAGTTACCATAAGGAAAAACACCAAAAAATTTCAAGAAAACAAAAATTTGTTGTTATTGATTGTCCTAGTCCATACACCCGCATTCTCTGCCGTACAAAGCATTACATCAACCATTTGATCAAAAACTCTTAATTTTTGACACACAAGGTCATGAAATGATTTATTGAACTTTTCTAAACTCTTCTAGACTCCTTAAGCCATAAATTCCTATTACATCTTTTTGTTGGTCCTAAGCTCCTTACCAGGCCCTTTAGGACAAATTACAAACTTATTACATTTTTCATCATTAAAGGCCATAATGGACCTCAAGACATCATAATTGATTGGGTCTTCACTCCTAAGACCTTTAAAAGTCTTTATTGGCTTCATTAAGTCCTTTTGTCTTCCAAATCCCCCTGCACCAAGTTGAATTCTCCTTCAATGCTTGATGAATGCTTGATTGCTTTTTCACTTGGAATTGAATTGATTTTATAATTAAGAGATCACTTGAATTGTAGGTAGACCCCTTCAAATTATAGGGTAGGCTTCCTTTTATACCTAATATATGTCTTGAAAGCATTTTATCTTGATGGCATTAAATTAAAGTACTTTCTCTTCTATCGGGTATTGGTGGAGCAGAGGTTGCATTGCATTAACCTATGATACATATTTCCATAGATACAACACAAGATAAAAGTATCCCAAGTCGATGCAAAGCAACCTCTCATCTAGATATCACCAGAAAATAGAGAAATAACTTTAATTTAATGCCATCAGGATAAAAGTCTTTCAAGACAGATAAAATTTGAGTTTGATTGCCATCATTTACTTTGCCAAATTCTTCACACATAACTCCTGAATCAATTTCCTACACACAAAATGACAAAAATAGGTTTGTTGATGGGGGCTTTCCTAGGTCAAATAGGTTTGAATATACCTCGAAGTGTGCAATATGGAAGGTTTGTATTCTTAATCTCCTGCCCATTTCACAATTTAAAAGATGACATCTTTATTAAATATCTCCTCTATTTTTGAAGGTAGACATCTTTAGGAAAAGATCAGCTCCTCCCTCTTTAAAATTATCCCTTTAGATCTAATCTAAAAATGCTTAAAATTGAACATGATACCTTGATAAATATTTCTTGAATCCTCACACAAGGTTTTAGGATGTCATGCAGACTGTTGATAATAGATGTTGTTTTTTAACTTGAATTCTCCTTCAGTGCTTGATGAATGCTTGATTGCTTGTTCACTTGGAATTTAATTTATTTTATAGTTAAGAGATCACTTGAATTATAGGTAGACCCCTTCAAATGATAGGGTAGGCTTCCTTTCATACATAATGATATATAAAGTGTTCGAATTTTTTCTCACACATGAGGGAAGAAATGAGGGGTCATATTTTGGGTCCCAATCATGAGTCTTCTCAATTTTCGTGTGACACACTAAAGTGGGCATCAATGTATCAAGATCAGATGGACCTTAAGTGATTGTCTCCCTTGAATATGATTTGTTTGGGTGATAAACTTCACCATTCTACTCTCAAGAATTATATTAAGTCTCAAATATAGGGAAATAGAAGGCTTCAAATAGAAAACTTGTACATGCAACTAAATCCATTGACTAATCAGAAGAACAAAATTAAGAAATGGTTCGATCATCTGAGAGATGTTGTAGACTTGCAACTCACCAGCTACTTAGTTTGTGTGGGTAATAATTTGTTTTGTTTTGGTTATGGTTGTGGTATTTGTAGGGAGACATTTACAAATTTATATCTATTTTCACTATTTAATGGTTTATGGGTTTGTAATGGTAATTTAATGTTCTTTCATATTTTTGTATATATTCTTTATAATAGCCTAATATATTGATTTGTTCTATTATGGGTAATGGTGTGGGTAAGACGGCTTTACCATCGGTGCATGAAAGCATTGCATGAGTTCTACTTTTAAAAATTAGATGAAACATTTTTTATTTATTTGTTTCAGTGTTATTTGAAAAAATGTTGATCAATGACGTTTCGTTTCTCGAAGAATTGTCTAGGATCTTTCAGTCAGATAATATGTAACATCCAATGACTAAATATTTTCTTTACAAACACGTATTTTATTTAATTATCATCTGAGAGTGAATTAAAATTTATATATGTATGGAAGAAGAACATACAAGCTAAAGACTCATGTGCAAGTAAATTTCATAAAAGAAAGCAAGCAGGAATTATCCTGAATAACATGGAAACAAGCTCATCAGCTGTCTAGAAGAGAGCAATTGGAGAAAAGCAGAGGAAATTTTTAAAGGGTGATAAATACATAGAGTATACAATACAAACAAACAATGTCTGGAGTGTGTGGTGTGATGTCTCTAATTTATGTCCGGAGGGAGTAATTGGTTTTGGAGTTCCTGTGAAACCTATTGGACCATGCTTGGAGGAAATCAATGTGTTCATGCAAGGAGCACCTTTTTTCTATTATGAGAATGATTCTTTTGCACTAAAGGATATTTGGAAGGCAATATCCAAAAATTTCCATAGTGTGGAACCAGAGTTGGCGGACTCGAAATAATTTTCAGCTTTCAGAAGACCAAGAGATTATATACACAATCTCCCAATAGAAGGGCGATTAAAAGCATTACCTCTCCCCCCATGACTATTCAGGAAGCACTTCCTTAGACAAAGGACTATTGGCCTCCATGGGATCAAAGAAAAAAATTGAAGCAAAGACTCTAGACAATGTGGTGGTGTCCTTCGTGAAGAATTCTGCACTATAATTGAAAATTCATGAGGGAAACAAAAAGATAGTGAGGAGAAATACATTCTTGAAAAGTGAGAAGAATGGATCTTGGATTGGGTGGGGCCAAGTCAGGTGGCTCCTCTAGAGGTTTATGAGATAGAAATCATATTAGGATTTGAAAAATATCACACTCATGGAACTTCATGTGTAACTGATCAATTGCGTTGTTTGGGTAATGCATTCCAAATAGATAGAGTTGCATACCATTTATCTATCTTGATTAAATCTTTTTATCCTAATGGCATTAAATTAAAGTTCTTTCTCTTCTATTTGGTATTGGTGGAGAAGAGGTTTATTTGCATCGACCTTGTAAGTCGACATAATGCATAAATTTTGTATAAAGTATATAGGGGAGATTGATTAGATCATTTTGCAAGGATAAGAGAATAGGGATAGACATGTGGAATTGATATATGAATGTAATTTGATGGAAAATATATCAGAGAGTCTATGTGTGTGATGAATTAATTGTAAGCATTATTCCGGTACTGAGGTTTAGGGTTTTGACTAGAACAGACAGAGCTTAAACCATAACTGTATTCTGGAATAGGAGATGCTATACTAGATAGTTCACACTTCTCTGGATTGTTGTTTGGATTTTTATGTAGTTATTGAGACTCCTATTATGATGAGGAGTGTGTTGTAGGCTGTAAGCCTTCCTACAAGTGCAGGCCCATTATATATTGTAATATCTCTTCATATGGCCAGTGAATTGATATTATGGGTCACAAATCCCACCATGGTTTTTCCTCATTGAGGTTTTGCACATGTAAATCTATGTTTTATGGTTCCCATTTATGTGTTTGACGTATTGGTTGCACTACTTCTTTCAATTATTTTTATGCCGGTATACCGGTTGGTGTATTTATGTTTTGTTAAGGCTAAAATATTTTATTCTAGTATAATACTTTTTCACCCCCCGCCCTCTTAGTTTTATGGGTTTCCAACCATTGGTATCAGAGCCTTGTGCCTCAAAGGAAGTTTAACAACTTGAGAAAGATCCTGAAACTAGAATCATTGAATAGGGCTTTGGAGAAGCAACTTGAGATGTCACTTGAAGATTATGATATTGAAAGATTGAAGAACTTAAAGCTAAGAGATAAGTTGAATTTTGCTAAAGAATTTATTCTTGTTCTACAAGAGAGACTTTCATTTGTTCAAGCTAGGAGGAAGGAACTTTTGCAAAATCAGGATGATGAAAATGCACTTAAGGAACAATGTCTGAAATTGAGTCAGGAGAACATGGTTATGAAGAATGAAATGCAAACTGTGAGTATGAGGTTGTCTCAGAAATTTGAGGACACAAAGAAAAAGGAAGAAAATCTTGTTGTATCCCTAAAGAACAAATCTGAAAAATGTGGTAGGTTGACTCATGAAAATGAGATATTAAGGTCTAATTTGGTACAATCTCGGAGCAATGAGAAAGAGCTTGAGAGACAAATGACAATACTAAGAGACGATTTAAATACTTCAAGTGAGTACAAAGAAAAAATCAAGACCAACTTAGCACAACTTGATGAGGTATTGAAGAGACAGAGACAGATTGGAGATTTCAGTGGACTTGGATTTGAGCAAGGACAAAGTTTCGAACCTGCTAATGAAGATCAAAACCATAAGGAACCGATAAGGAAATTCAATGCTTATAAATTCAATGGTAGATATTTTGTTTGCAATAGATTTGGTCACATGGCTAGGAAATGTAGAAATAGAGAAAATTAGAACCTTGATTATGCTCCCGATAAATGTTCTAAATGAGATTAAATTGATCATAAGATAGAAGATTGCAAAGCGAATGTAAAATTATATGCTTGTGGAAAGTTTGGACATATGGCTAATCAGTGTAGGTCAAGCAATTTCATTGGTTTTAGCAAGGCAATTCAAAAGAACAATGTTACATGTTATGGTAAAAGGCAGAGGGTCCATCTCTCTAAATGGAAAAAGCAGTGTTGATAATGTGTATTGGGTAGAAGGTCTCAAAAATAACCTTTTGAGTGTTGCCTAGCTGAATGATAGTGGAATCACGCTGGAATTCAGAGATGGAGTGTTTAAAATAAAAGGTAAGTGTGGTGAATTGATGGCCACCAGTGTGTAGACCAAAGGTAACCTATTTCAGATGAATGCAAACATCAGTACATCTCTAGTGGCTAAGTTTGATGATAGCTGGATATGGCATAGGAGACTCTGCCATGTAAACTTTGATAATATTGTGAAGGCTAGTAAGATCAAGGCAATTAGAGGATTTCCTATGATGAGTAAATTGGAGAATCCTTTGTGCAGAGAATGTCAACTGGGGAAAATGTCTTCCTCAACCTTCAAAGGTAAATCTTTTACTAGAGACAATTTACTTGATCTTGTACATACTCATTTGTGTGGTCCTATGAAAACTAGGAGTGTGCAAGTAGATAGGTATTTCATAATTCTTACTGATGATTTCTCAAGAATGATGTGGGTCACATTTTTGAAGGACAAGTCTAAAGCCTTTGGAAAGTTCAAAGCCTTCAACGCACTGGTTGAAAAAGAAAGCAGTAAGAGGATTAAGTGCCTAAGAACTGATCAAGGAGGTGAATTCACTTCTAGTGACTTTAACAAGTAATGTGAAGAGAACATCATCAAGAGGCAACTGTCTGTCCCCCAGACTCCATAGCAAAATGGCCTAGCAGAGAGGAAAGACCAAATTGTAGATGAAGTAGCCAGAACAATGCCGATCCAAGGAAAAGTTGCTCACACCTTTTGGAGAGAAGTAGTGAGCACTGCAGTTTACACTATGAACCAGGTACTCATCAAGAAAGGTCAGGATAAAACTCCTTATGAGTATTGGACCGGTAAGACACCAATGGTAAGCTACTTTAGAGTGTTTGGTAGCAAATGTTATATCAAGAGGAGTGAACATCAGAGCAAGTTTGATGTAAAATGTGATGAGGGAATATTCCTAGTGTATTCGAAAAAGAGCAAAGCTCTCAAATGTTTCAACAATAGGACTCAAAGAATTGTTGAAAGCATCAATGTTAGAGTTGAAGAAACCTCTGAGAAACCTAAGGAAACTGATAGTGAGCAAGAAGGGGAGTAACCGGTAGTAACCTTCTGGGAACTGGATGCAAAACAACCTAGCATTAGTAACAATGCTCCTACACCAATAGATGTTGATGCCAATGAAGATGAGGATGGAGAAGAAAATCAAGAAGAAACAACCAAGATCATTTTTAGGTATATAATGCTAAATCATGATCCAAAACAGCTCATAGGAAATAAGGATACATGAATTCTTACAAGAAGAAAGGTCAGAGAAAATTCCTGCATGTTCTCTGAATTTGAGCCTACAACATTTAAAGAGGCACATAAAGATGAAGAATAGATCAAGGTAATGGAAGAGGAACTTGACCAGATAGAAAAGAATGGTACATGGTCTTTGGTACCCAGACTTGAGCATAAAAATGTCATAGGCACCAAATGGATTTTTAGAAATAAGCTAAATGAAGATGGGACAGTGGTAAGAAACAAAGCCAAACTGGTGTGCAAAGGATATGCTCAAGAAAAAGGAGAAGACTATTGAGAAACCTTTGCTTCAGTATCTAAATTGGAAGGAGTTCATATGCTTCTTGCATATGAAGCCTTCAAGGGATTCAAAGTATATCAAATGGATGTAAAATCTACATTCCTGAATTGAATACTAGAAGCTGAGGTATTTATAGAACAACGAGATGTGTTTTCCCTATCAGAAGATAGTGACATGGTGTGTAGGATACATAAATCCTTGTATGGACTAAAGAAGGGACCTAGAGCATGGTACAAATGCTTGCACTCCCATCTTGTGAAGATTGGATTTGAAAGAACAAGTGAAGATAACAATATCTACTTGAAATCAGAAGGAGATCGGGTTCTAATCTGTGAAGTATTTATTGATGACCTAATTTTTGGTGGAGATGACAAGATGAGTCATGACTTTGCAGATGAGATGAAGAAGGAATTTGAGATGTCACTTATAGGGGAGATTAAGTTCTTCATTAGACTATAGATTCAGAAAATGAATGATGGAATCTTTATCACTCAATCCAAGTATGTCAAAGAGGTATTAAAGATCTTTGGCATGGAAGACAACAAACCGGTTGGTATACCGATGGTGACCAGTTGTAAACTATCAAAGGAGGATGACTCAGTGTTGGTAAATGAGAAGGAATACCCATCAATGATTGGTAGGGTGCACTATGTAGTACATAGAAGATCGAACATTGCACATCCAGTGGGCATTACTACATGGCTCTAGTAAAGCCCAAGAGAATCCCACTTGGTAGCAGTCAAGTGGATTCTGAGATATCTGAAGGGAACTATTGACTATGGATTATGGTATCCATACAGTTATGATTTCAACCTGAAAGTGTTTATAGATGCTAATTGGGCTGGTAATGTGGACGACCAAAAGAGCACAACTGGTGGTGCATTCTATCTTGGTGGTAGACTAGTCTCATGGATGAGTAAGAATCAGAGTTGTTTCTCTCAGTCTACAGCAGAAGTGGAGTATGTTGTCACATTTATGAACTACACCTAGACAATTTGGATGAAGCACGTATTAAATGGCTTCAAAGTTCCTGTATCTGAATCGATAAGTATATTTTGTGACAACACAAGTGCAATTAACATCTCCAAGAATCTAGTTTTGCATACTAGAACCAAGTACTTCAAGCTCAAGTATCATTTCTTGAGGGAGAAGGTTCAAAACAAAGAAGTTGTATTGGAACATGTTTCCAGTAAGGAGTAGTTAGCAGACATATTCACCAAGCCTCTACTAGAGGCTACCTTTACCTATTTGAGAGGTGAATTACGGGTGCTGCCCCTTCAAGAGGTCAACTAAAGGTGTGTTCTCCACATCAATTAGGTCTTACATTGATATTTTTATTTTAAGATTGGTGTGTTGAAGGATGCTACTCCTTAAGGGGAGCAACATAGTGGAACATAGATGTGTATGCCTCCACTTGGCATTATTGTCAAACGGGGAAAAGATGTGAAGCGGAAAAGATATCTACCATATTGGGGAGAAGATGTGAAGCAGAAGCAAAAAAATATCTTTGTATATTTCCATTAATGCCAAAGGGGGAGATTGTTGGCATATGTGCAGAGCATGATGACATGATGATTTTGTATGTTGTCATTGATGTGAATTTGCTAAAGTATGAACCGATATGTTGTAGTAATCAATATGGCTAGAGAACCGGTATGGTGATGTAAACCGGTATTTGTGAAAAAGTGAAGTGGTATGTTTGTTAAAGGTGAACCCGTATGTTGGAATGAGAACTAATATATGGAAATTTGGTATCAGGGTTTCATTTGGCATGACTACCGGTTCATAGTCTCAGCTTCAAGGTTTCCAGTTGATGCATTCCAAAATTATGTGATTCAACCGATGACATCTTGTGATGAGTTAGCATTGTAATGAAGACCAGATAAGTGTTGCCACATCAGCCTTGTGCACATGAAGGATTTCCTTGAGGATCTTGCATGTAGATTGATCCTATCTACCTTTGGAATGTGCAAAGTCTCTGTAAACGGTGGAGAGAGCGTGATGAGTTATCAGCTTCCTGAAGTGGAAAAGAATAAACGTTAGATAATTTCTTGAGATCTGTTCAAGACTGTTATATTTGATGCAGTGTGACTAACGGTCAGGATTGAACTGACTAGATTGTAAAAACTTAAATGTTTAGGGTTTAGAGTTTATGCTACCAATGTATATATTTCCTATAAGGTCGATGATGTTTTTATTTTTGAAGTTATTGGGAAATGTTATGTGTGTATCCAGGTGAAGAGATACTTGTTTCTTCCCAGACCAGAGAAGTGTGTTGATACCTGCACAGTGTGATTGCAGAAGAGGAGGAGCTAAAGTGGATCTGCCTTGGCATTAAGTGTTGTTATCAGATCAGTTTACTACCTGTTGACTTCTAACCATTTCAGCAGTTGAAAAATCCCTTAACCGAGTAGCTTTAACAGGATTTTGTATAAATCCTTTAACAAGGTGACTCAATTCAATGAGTTCTTCAAATCCTCTTGCGAGGTAACCTTTAACAGGGTCCTAACTTTTAATCGGGTATTTAGCCATCCATTAACCAGGCGATCCCTAGCAGGATCGGTTTCTAGTAGAACCTATTGTAAAAGTCTCTAATCGGATTAGGCTCCTAACAAAGTGGACTTCAAAAGAGTTCAAGAACAACTTGTGGGTATTCATCCCCACCATGGTTTTTCCCAGTTGGGTTTCCACGTGAAAAATCAGTGTGTCATGTGTGATGTCTTTCATGTGATGGTTTAGTGTTTTATGTTGAAGTGGTAAAACATGTTGAACTAGCAGTCATTATATTTCTCCTGATAGATTACTTGTTTTTTCATAAGGGTGAAGTGGAAATGAGGTATTGGATTGCATGGAAAGATAAGGGTTACCGGTTTATGTCTTTCACATTCTCACTGTGTTTTACTGGTAGTAATCTGATTTAGATCGGTGTTATTGCTTGCCAATCAAGTGTTGTGTTTATAGTCAAACCAGTTCAGGAGAAGTGGTTTTGCCTGTACTGATTCACCCCCCCTCTCTCAGTACCAGTTTGGTACTAACTATTCATCATTAACTCATCAGTTGCTTTGGAAAGTATATGCTTTCCTGTAACTATGCACCATTTTTGGACTCCAAAAATGACAATTTTACAAAGGAAGTATATAATGTTTTAACTCCCAGACTCTCAACAGTCATCCATTATAATTCAAAACTAAAGAAAATGCAATCATGTACAAGGTTTAACCTTCTTATATGCAAAATCCCTTATTTAGCCTCTCACAAACCCTTAAAAGTAGGGTTTGTCATATACCCCTCTTCCAAACACTATACCATCCAAATGATGATGAATTCACCTTTCATTTTAAATGTCTAAACACTATCAATCATAAAATGTGCCCCTCCTTAAAGCAAATTTGGTACTGCTGCTCCTTAGCAAGCAATTTCTCCACTCTTACATTCTCTATTTTGGTGATCACCCCAGCTCTCCAGCCAATCTGTACATCAACCTATTGGTAATTTATTGTACGTATTAGAGGAGTGCCATCTCGTGAATATTAGGCCTTTAACATTCATGGAATGACCATTCTCATTGTAAATCAACCAAATCAAATGCCAAATTGCACAAATCTGTTAGAACAGTCAATGCAACTAGTCTAAAGTCTGAGACAAATGGATTATTAGTGCATCTTCCCTGCATATAAGATATTCAAGGTCTCTTTAATGCATTATGAATTCGAATACACACTCAAGACAAAGTTACCATAAGCCAAAACACCGAAAAATTTCAAGAAAACAAAAATTTGTTGTTATTGCTTGTCCCAATCCATACACCAGCATTCTCTGCCGTGCAGAGCATTACAGCAACCATTTGATCAAAAACTCTTAATTTTTGACACACAAGGTCATGAAATTATTTATTGAACTTTCCTAAACTCTTCTAGACTCCTTAAGCCATAAATTCCTATTACATCTTTTTGTTGGTCCCAAGGTCCTTACCAGGCCCTTTAGGACAAATTACAAACTTATTACAATTTTCATCATTAAAGGCCATAATGGACCTCAAGACATCATAATTGATTGGGTCTTCACTCCTAAGACCTTTAAAAGTCTTTAATGGCTTCATTAAGTCCTTTTGTCTTCCAAATGCACCTGCACCAACTTGAATTCTCCGTCAATGCTTGATGAATGGGTGATTGCTTTTTCACTTGGAATTGAATTGATTTTATAATTAAGAGATCACTTGAATTATAGGTAGACCCCTTCAAATTATATGGTAGGCTTCCTTTTATACCTAATATATGTCTTGAAAGCATTTTATCTTGATGGTATTAAATTAAAGTACTTTCTCTTCTATCTGGTATTGGTGGAGCAGAGGTTGCATTGTACCAACCTATGATACATATTTCTGCAGATACAACACAAGATAAATGTATCCCAGGTCGATGCAAATCAACCTCTGCTCTAGAGATCACCAGAAAATAGAGAAATAACTTTAATTTAATGCCATCAGGATAAAAGGCTTTTAAGACATATAAAATTTGAGTTTGATTGGGATCATTTACTTTGCCAGATTCTTCACACATAACTCCTGAATCAATTTCCTACACACAAAATGATGAAAATAGGTTTGTTGATGGGGGCTTTCCTAGGTAAAATAGGTTTGAATATACCTTGAAGTGTGCAAGATGGAAGGTTTGTATTCTTCCTCTCCTGCCCATTTCTTAATTTAAAAGATGACATCTTTATTTAAAAGATGACATCTTTATTAAATATCTCCTCTATTTTTGGAGGTAGACATCTTTAGGAAAAGATCAGTTCCTTCCTCTTTAAAATTATCCCTTTAGATCTAATCTAAAAATGCTTAAAATTGAACATGATACCTTGATGAATCTTTCTTGAGTCCTCACACAAGGTTTTAGGATGTCATGCAGATTGTTGATAATAAATGTTGTGCTTTAACTTGAATTCTCCTTCAGTGCTTGATGAATGCTTGATTGCTTGTTCACTTGGAATTTAATTGATTTTATAGTTAAGAGATCACTTGAATTATAGGTAGACCCCTTCAAATGACAGGGTAGGCTTCCTTTCATACCTAATGATATATAAAGTGTTCGAATTTTTTCTCACACATGAGGCAAGAAATGAGGGGTCATATTTTGGGTCCCAATCATGAGTCTTGTCAACTTTTGTGTGACATGCTAAAGTGGGCATCAATGACTGAAGATCAGATGGACCTTAAGTGATTGTCTCCCTTGCATATGATTTGTTTGGGTGATAAAATTCACCATTCTACTCACAAGAATTATATTAAGTCTCAAATATAGGGAAACTGAAGGCTTCAAATAGAAAACTTGTACATGCAACTAAATCCATTGACTAATTAGAAGAACAAAATTAAGAAATGGTTTGATCATCTGAGAGATGTTGTAGACTTGCAACTGACCATCTACTTAATTTTTGCAGGTAAGAATTTCTTTTGTTTTGGTTATGGTTGTGGTGTTCTTAGGGAGACATTTACAAATTTATATCTATTTTCACTATTTAATGATTTATGGGTTTGTAATGGCAATTTAATGTTCTTTCATATTTTTGTATATATTCTTTATAATAGCCTATTATATTGATTTGTTATATTATGGATAATGGTGTGGATCAGATGGCTTTGCCATCGGTGCATGAAAGCATTGCATGAGTTCTCATTTTAAAAATTACATGAAACATTTTTAAATTATTTGTTTCAATGTTATTTGAAAAAAAGTTTATCAATGACGTTTCCTTCCAGGAATTGTCTAGGATCTTTCAGTCAGATAATATGTAATATCCAACGACTAAATATTTTCTTTACAAATGTGTATTTTATTTAATTATCATCTGAGAGTGAATTAAAATTTATATATGTACGGAAGCAGAACATACAAGCTAAAGACTCATGTGCAAGTAAATTTCGTAAAAGAAAGCAAGCAGGAATTATCTTGAATGACATGGAAACAAGCTCATCAGCTGCCTAGAAGAGAGCAATTGGAGAAAAGCAGAGGAAAGTGTTAAAGGGTGATAAATACATAGATAGTATGCAATACAAACAAACAATGTCTGGAGTGTGTGGTGTGATGTCTCTAATTTATGTCTGGAGGGAGTAACTGGTTTTGGAGTTCCTGCGAAACCTATTGGGCCACGCTTGGAGGGAATCAATTTGTTCATGCAAGGAGCACCTTTTTTATATTATGAGAATGATGCTTTTGCACTGAAGGGTATTTGGAAGGCAATATCCAAAAATTTCTATAGTGTGGAACTAGAGTTGGCGGACTCGAAATAATTTTCAGCTTTCAGAAGACCAAGAGGTTATGTACACAATCTCCCAATAGAAGGGCGATTTCAAGCATTACCTCTCCCCCCCATGACTATTCAAGGATCACTTCCTTAGACAAAGGACTATTGGCCTCCATGGGATCAAAGAAAAAAATTGAAGCAAAGACTCTAGACGATGTGGTGGTGTCCTTCGTGAAGAACTCTGCACTATAATTGAAAATTCACGAGGGAAACTGCAAGATAGTGAAGAGAAATACATTCTTGAAAAGTGGAAAGAATGGATCTTGGGTTGGGTGGGGCCAGGTCAGGGTTCTCCTCTAGAGGTTTACGAGATAGAAATCATATTAGGATTTGAAAAAAATCACACTCGTGGAACTTTGTGTGCAACTGATCGATTGTGTTCTTTGGGTAATGCATTCCAAATAGATACAGTTGCATACCATTTATCTGTCTTGATTAAAGCCTTTTATCCTAACGGCATTAAATTAAAGTTCTTTCTCTTCTATTTGGTATTGTTGGAGAAGAGGTTTCTTTGCATCGACCTTGTAAGCCAACATAATGCATAAATTTTGTATAAAGTATATAGGGGAGATTGATTAGATCATTTTGCAAGGATAAGAGAATAGGGATAGACATGTGGAATGGATATATGAATGTAATTTAATGCAAAATATATCGGAGAGTCTATGTATATGATGAATTCATTGTAAGGGTTATTTTGGTACTGAGGTTTAATGTTCTGACTAGAACAAACAGAGCTTAAACTAGAACTGTATTCTGGAATAGGAGATGCTATAATAGATAGTTCACACTTCTCTGGATTGTTGTTTGGATTTTTATGTAGTCAATGTGACTCCTATTATGATGAGGAGTGTGCTCTAGGTTGTAAGCCTTCCTACAAGTGCAGGCCCATTATATATTGTAATATCTCTTCATATGCCCAGTGAATTGATATTGTGGGTCACAAATCCCACCATGGTTTTTCCTCATTGAGGTTTTGCATGTATAAATCTATGTTTTATGGTTCCCATTTATGTGTTTGACGTATTGGTTGCACTACTTCTTTCAATTATTTTTATACCGGTTGGTGTATGTATGTATTGTTAAGGCTAAAATATTCTATTTTGGTATAACACTTATTCACCCCCCCCCCCCCCCCCCCCTTAGTTTTATGGGTTTCCAACCATTGGTATCATAGCCTTGTGCCTCAAAGGAAGTTTAACAACTTGAGAAAGATCCTGAAACTAGAATCATTGAATAGGGCTTTGGAGAAGTAGCTTGAGATGTCACTTGAAGATTATGATACTGAAAGATTGAAGAACTTAAAGCTACAAGATGAGTTGAATTTTTCTAAAGAATTTATTCTTGTCCTACAAGAGAGACTTTCATTTCTTCAAGCTAGGAGGAAGGAACTTTTGCAAAATTAGGATGATGAAAATGCACTTAAGGAACAATGTCCGAAATTGAGTCAGGAGAACATGGTTATGAAGAATGAAATGCAAACTGTGACTATGAGGTTGTCCAAGTAATTTGAGGAAACAAAGAAAAAGGAAGAAAATCTTGTTGTATCCCTAAAGAACAAATTTGAAAAATGTGGTAGGTTGACTCATGAAAATGAGATATTAAGGTCTAATTTGGTACAATCCCGAAGCAATGAGAAAGAACTTGAGAGACAAATGACAGTACTAAGAGATGATTTAACTGCTTCGAGTGAGTACAAAGAAAAAATCAAGACCAACTCAACACAACTTGATGAGTTACTGAAGAGACAGAGACTGATTGGAGATTTCAGTGGACTTGGATTTGAGCAAGGACAGAGTTTCGAGCCTGCTAATGAAGATCAAAACCATAAGGAATCGGTAAGGAAAATCAATGCTTATAAATTCAATGGTAGATGTTTTGTTTGCAATAGATTTGGTCACATGGCTAGGTAATGTAGAAATAGAGAAAATTAGAACCTTGATTATGCTCCCGATAAATGTTCTAAATGCAATAAAATTTATCATAATATAGAAGATTGCAAAGTGAATGTAAAATTATATGCTTGTGGAAAATTTGGACATATGGCTAATCAGTGCAGGTCAAGCAATTTCATCGGTTTTACCAAGGCAATTCAAAAGAACAATGTTAGATGTTATGCATGCAATGAAGTTGGACATATTGCTAAGTTATTTAGAAGGAGAAATCCACTGGTTGATAATGGAGGATCAAATGATAAAGGAAAAGAGAAGGTTAGTGAAATTCGACAAGATCATACTCAAAGATGGGTTAGAAATACTGAAGAGAAATCACTAGATGGGAATGTATCGGTTACCTATCTGGCAGAAGAGGTTGCTCCTGCACCGACAGTAAGCTCATTTGGTAACTGAGGCAGATGCCTTAGGGGTAGGAAAATTTCATGGAAGATGATGCATATTCCCCTGGAGGAGATTCTAGAAGATGTTCCAGATATTGGAGAGGATTATCCAGCATTGATATATTTAGAGTGAGATCAGGTATCACTCATGAGAAGTCATTTATGTCAACAAAAATTAGGGTTTTTATCAATGGATAAAAGGTTGATTGCACTTCATTATTATTCACCTAGGATTTAGAGCAATTTTAGAGCAATTCAGAGCATTTTCAGAGCGATTCAAAGAAATTTAGTGCAATCAGAAACTATTCAGAGGCAATCAGAATTTATCTTGAATGATCACACCGACATTTGGAAGGATTTGTTAAGAGGTTTTCACCAGAAGTGTTCCAAAGTTATTTTTCTTGAATCATGGAATCAGGATCATCTTCTGCTCCTATTTTTGTTGCAAATCCAATTGTAGTAGAAGTTAAGAACCACCCCAGGCCAATTTCCAAATGGTATCCACATGTGGCTACCAAGGAAGATTCGGTTGGGGTGTTTTTTTGTATCCTGAAGGGAGTGGTATATGTTGAATATGTAAGGGATTATATTCATTGTCATATAGAGGACTTAGGCACTTCGAAGATCAAGGGGATGTATATGAATGAACTCATGGGAGAATCTAGTTAAATCAAACCGGCATATAAACATATCAAAGATCTAGGGTTCACTGATATTCTGGATATTTCGGAGTTCAAGGATGAGATTGTCAGATATGTACTAAGGAGAGTACATGAGGAATTCATATGGTTGGACTGAACCTACAAAATCACTAAGGAAGCCATCTAGGCAATTACTGGTTTGCCATCAACAGGGCAACATCCAGATAAGAAAGTACCAAATGACTTCGTAAGGAATATCACTGACACTACATTAGAAAAGAGATCAATGAAGGTGAGCACCATCACCGACACTGACATAAAATTTGGAAGCATGATCATAGGCTACAAGGTAACTCAGTCTAACTGACTGAATTCAGTTTCTAGTTCATGTATTTTGGAAGCATATAGAAAGATGAGAGAAAATATCAAGATAGATCTTTGTGACTAGATGCTCGAGGACTTATTGATTAGTTTAGGAAAGATGAAAGGTGAGAAGAACAGAACCTTCTGGTATGGAAATCTATTAGTATTCTTAATTTTATACTCTATGAATGATACCCCCAGTTCTAGAAGGAAGCAATGGGATTTTGACATCTCGGTAGGAAGACAGCTTAAGCAATCAATTGGTGCATTGGGAAGTCTTAGAGATGTTAAGGTATGGGGTTACTGCAAGGATTTTTAGAAATCTGTGAGGTCTACAATAAGGATACCTAAGAAAATAGTAGAGAAATACTCTACCGAGATATGTTTCATGGTTAAAAAGGATGTGAATCGCATGGATCCAGTCAAGCCTCGAAAGATTTGGATAGAGGAAATGGGCTATGAGGTAGATGCATTAATCCTTGATGTATATGCTAAAATTCTACTTGATGCAGAGATAGATGAAGCAAAAAAACCTTGTGGAACAACACAATAAAAGACTTTTGAGGTTGAAACTAAGTTCAACCAGAAGAAGAGGGAAAAACAAGAAGGTAAGGCAAGCAAGTTTGTACAGAAGGTTTCAAAGGACATTAAGGAACTCATTGATGTTGTCCCAATGAAAGGGAGGAAGAGGAAGGATCTGGTAGTTCACATTGAACCTATGGCTACAGATTCCAAACTTGAAGATGAGACACCATTAACATTCAAAAGGGTTGTGAGGAAGAATCCAGAAGAACCTAAAGTGGAAGCAAAAAAACAAACAGTTAGGAAGGTTACCATCAAACTACTGACACAGAAGTAGGCACCCAAGGCAAATCCATTAGTTGCATCTGATACTACTAGAAGGAGGAAGAAGAGTGACACTGATTTGGCACTAGAGACTGGTAATGTAACAATTATTCCGCCTAAGACTTGTGCTAAAATTATTGATGAAATTACTAAGGATGGGATGCTAAATAATGTCAAGTATTATTATGATACATTTAAAGATGATGAACAGAGAGAGGTAGAGGAATAAATTAATCTATATTTAGATATCTATAAGAAAGCATTAATTGAAATAGAAAATTGGATATTGGCAGAGCTATACAACATGTTAGATGCTAGAAGGTTATCTGCAATGCAAGAAGAAAAACACATTAAGATGCAAGAAATTTTAGCTATATGTGTTGCTATAACTCTAGATGAGATGGACAAGACAATTGAGGTTGTAGATAGAAAGGTTTTTTACAGCAAACATAGAATAACTAGCTTGATGTTAGGAGGGATGAGTGAGATAATAAAGGAGACATAGAAGGGTTGGATACAATTTTTGGGAGAGCATAGAGGATTCTTCACTTCATTAGAGACAAAGACTAATACTATAGATACACCAGCTAAAGGGAAAGGTAAAGGAATTATAGGTACTCCACCCTCAGTTTTGAAGAACATCAAGAGAGTGGAAATTGAACCACTGGTTAACACAAATGCACAAACAAATATAGAGAAACTAGTTAACATAGAGAAAATTGTACCAGATACTAACATTGAGGAGACTTGTCCTCTAGATACTAATGTTTAGGTTGAGGATACTATTCCTATAGAGGAACTGACAGTTGCATAGACTGCACCAAGTGGCGAAGCCACCGATGCAAGTGAGGAGGCAATAAAAGATAAATCACCGGAGAAAATAGGGGAATCCAGTAGGGAACTAGTTGCTGGCACATCATTATTGACAATTGACACTTCTCTAGTTGAAAAGAAAAACATCACAGAGATGAGTCCCACTGAACTTATGATGATGGGTGCTCAAAAACTAATGAAGGAGGGAACCACAGACAAAAGGATTATAGATCAATCCATAACTATTTTGCATAGATTGGTCCTAGAATATAAGATTGAGAATGAAATGAGCTCTTTCGGAAATCTTAAGATAATAACATATCACATCTCTAAATATTTTCAATCATTACAAATCTCAAACCGGCTAGCACTTGAAATATTCACTTTGGCTAAGAGAGCTACTTTTGATCAGATCATTGACAAAGAAGAAAAAGATTGAGAAGTTAATTTTGATAGAAAATTCTTTGAAACAAGGTACTAATATATATAGGGTATGTTAATACAGAGATTCTTACAACAAAAGTAGATGAAAAGATAAAAGAGGTACAAGGCAAAATTGCTAATATTGCTAACTCTTTTGATGGACTAATTTCACTAACCACATCGTTGATGGACAAATTTTGACCTTGGAGAACCAAATTTCTGCTCTTGAAAAGGAAAGAGATAAGATCATTCAGAAAGCTAGAGGTCTTAGAGGTTTGGTGAGTCAAAGATTGGATTCACTTGGTGTACATAAGAGGGAATACATGGATATGCTTGGTAAGCCTACACGGGCATAAGTTAATGAGAGAGAATCACTTGCATATTTATTGAGTGGACTTGTATCTATCTCCAGCACATTCAAAACCGGTTGGGATACTTATGTGGAGTTATTGGATAAAATCTTACTCGGAAATATTGAAATTGGTCAAGCTCCGACAAGACTTTTTTGGAGATATTCAGTGTACATTTATCATTCTTTGACATTCTTTTTACAATTTTTGGGCATTGATGTCAAAGGGGGAGTAGTATACATGTGAAAAAGAATGAAGGGTTGCATACATTAGGGGGAGTTACAAAATTTTTGGAATTTTGGAGTATTGGAGCATTTTGCATATTCAGTTCAGGGGGAACAGGGTGGGATGAAACCGATAGTTGAAACCATGACCATTTTTCACATGAGTGACAGATTCTCATGACTATGAATTTCTATCTATTCAAGATAGTATCCCACAAACATTAGACACAACATATGACAATCAACCACTCATTGATGATGACACTATCTATGAAAATGTTCAGAACAACTAGGTTTCCATGATGTCAGACACTTCTCTAGCAAACAAAATCAAAGATTTACCTCTTGTACATTCACATCTAATTGAGTGGGGCAAGATGACTCACCAAATCTAGACTAGTTTGAGAATGATGAAGCTATTGCAGAATTCCTGTGTCATAGAAGGGTTTCCCTAGGGTGATCATAAGGAAGGATTTGAAATAGACTTGGATAGAATAGAATACTTTGATGAGGCTAGCACATCCTTAAATCCAGATGAATCAAAAGAGATAGAAACAATGACTAGAGGAAGAATAGATGATCTTCCCATTGATAGAGAACAATCAACACTCCTTATGGAGGAAACAAAATAAGTTAACATTGGAGACTCGGAAACCAATAACAATTACTCTTGTATATATCAGCTACCAACTCAGCTTTCGGTGCCCTTTCAACATAACATGATGATCAAGGGAAGGAACAAGAAGTCTATTACATTAGTAGAACCCTTGTAGGCTATGAATTGAATTGTACTACTATTGAGCGTGCATGCCTAGTAGCGGTATTTTCTTCCCAAAAGTTAAGACACTACATGATCAGTCACAAGATCCAGTTCATTGCAAAATTCTATCCACTCAAATACCTTTTAAGTAGATTTGCACTAACTAGAAGGTTGGCCAAATGGGTAAGATCCTCAGTGAATTCGACATTGAATATGTTGATAGAAAGGCCATCAAGGGTAAATTGTAGCAAACCAAATCGTAGAAGAACCAATGCTATACCACCATCCTATGTTGATAGACTTTCCAGTTGAGTCTATCTTTATAGTCACAACATCCAACAAGTGGAAATTATTCTTTGATGGATCACATTAAAACCATGGAGAAGGAGAAGGAATTATTTCCTAGCAATTGACACTTTATTTTTTAGGTTTCATTATGTTTTCATTGATGGCAACATTATTGTGGGTTCTAGCTTCGTATGGTGTACCGACAGGAACTTCACAGAGTCTACATTGACACTGACAAGATAGAAGATTTCTTTGGTGACCGGCAATGCAGGCCAACATGGTATAGTAAAGGCCTTCGGTATGGGAGGTTGACACATCTTGGATCCAACATCGACAACTTGTTTTAATTATTATTCATTTATGTTAAATGGCCTACATGTAATATGATATTGTATATATCCTTGTAAGCTGACTTAAGGCATAAATTTTGTATAGGGTATATAGGGGAGATTGATTAGATCATTTTGCAAGGATAAGAGAATAGGGATAGACATGTGGAATGGATATATGGATGTAATGTAATTCGAATTATATCAAAGAGACTATGTATGTGAGGAATTCATTGTAACGATTATTCCGATACTAAGGTTTAGGGTTTTGACCAGAACAAACAGAGCTTAAACCAAAACTGTATTCTGGCATAGGAGATGCTATACTAAGTAGTTCACATTTCTCTAGATTGTTGTCTGTATTTTTATTTAGTCAATGAGATTCCTATTGTGATGAGCAGTGTTCTCTAGATTGTAAGCCTTCCTGCAAGTGAAGGCCCATCATATATTGCTATATCTCTTCATATGGCCAGTGAATTGATATTGTGGGTCACAAATCCCACCTTGGTTTTTCCTCATTGAGGTTTTCCACATATAAATAAGTGTGTTATTATTCTCATTTATGTGTTTGGCTTATTGGTTACATTAAATCTTTCAATTTTGTTTATATCGATATACCGGTTGGTGTATGTATGTTTTGTTAAGGCTAAAATATTCTATTCTGATATAAAACTGATTCGGCCCCCCCTCTCAGTGTTATTGGTTTCCAACATTATTTTTATCACACCTCAAGGTGACTCTATTCCCAAGTCATTCAGGATAAGCTTATCATGCACAAATAACATAGCTGAGTATGAAGCCTTGGTCATAGGACTTCAGAGAACAGTGCAATGGACAATATAGGACCTACAAGTATATGGTGACTCTCAACTCATTATAAATTAGGTAAATGATGATTATGAAACCAAATATGACAAGCTGACACCTTACAAATAATTGTTAGAATAACTACAGAAATATTTTACTAATGTCACATTCAAGCAAATCCCCAGAGTACAAAACCGAGTTGCCGATGAAATGGAAACTATGGGATCTCTCCTTGACATGCCAAATAATGGAACTCAATTTGAGTTCATATTGGAACAGCTGATAGTACCTTCATATGAAATACCAACTTTATAATATGTTTGTGTAATAGTGGGCCCTGAATCTCCTTGGTATCAAGAGATATATGCATATCTACATGATTAATATATGCCACCTGGCCTTTCATCTAATCAAATAAATACTTTCATAAGGCAAGGATATAGATACACACTCATTGCAAATACACTATACAAAAGAAGCTTGGATACAATTTTAATTTGATGTCTCAATACCGATGAAGCACAATTATCTCTACAAGAAGTTCACAATGGAATTTGTGGCACCCATGTCAGTGGCCCAACTCTAGCTAAAAAACTGTTGAGAGAAGGCTATTACTGGCCGACAATGGAGAAATATGCATACAAATATTTGCAAACATGTAGACAATGTCAGATCCATGGAGACCTAATCCATGCACCAATAGAAGATCTTCAACCAATAACATCACCATGGCCATTCTCACAATGGGGACTCGATTTAGGAGGGAAAATAAACCCTACTTCATCCAATGGATACAAGTTCATTCTCACTGCCACAAAATATTTCACTAAATGGGTTGAGGTAATCCTTATGACCTATACTAGAGGAAAGGAAATAGCTAGGTTTATTCTGAACTATATTATATCCTAATATGGAATACCAATAAGCATTGTAATGGATAATGGTAGACCTTTCAAAAACCACAAAGTGATAGAACTTTACAAATAGTTCCATATTCAACAATGCTTTGCAACTCCATACTATCATCATATAAATGGTCAAGTAGAGGCAACAAACAAAACAATCCTTAAAGTTCTGAAAAAAGTTGTCAAGGAAGCAGATTGAGATTGGCACATACAACTCAATCCTTCTTTATGGGACTACAGAACAGGTGTATGCACAACAATAGGTTCCACACCATACTCTTTGGTATATGGTACTGAATCCATTTTGAATATTGAAGTAAAATTAATGTCACTGAGGATCTCTTTAAAAAATATCATATCTGATGAAGATCACAGAGTTGCAAGGTTGCAAGAGTTGGAACTCTTGGATGAAAAGAGACAGACTGTCCTGAACCACTTACAAGGTTATCAGAATAGAATATGCAGAAGCTACAATAAAAGAGTGATACCATGTCACTTTGAAGTGGAAGATCTTGTCATAAAAGAAAACTAGAGGAACTTGGTAGAGCGAGAAAAGCCACGAAAATTTGAACCAAATTGGCAAGGCCCTTTTGTCATAGCACGAGTAGTTGGAAATGACACTTATCATTTAACAAGAATGGAGGGAGATCCACTTCCCAATCCCATGAACATCATGCACCTAAAAATATATTACATGTAAGGGATGGGTTCATTTAAATTTTCAGTGCTCCATTTGTATATTTTTTTACTGCATTGCATCATATTTATCCATTTTAGAGTGCATCATAGTTGCTTGCATTTCAAATTACATAACATATAATTGCATATCATTATTTCTTTCTCACATAGTTGCATCAATAAAACAAGGCCTACATAGGTCACCATAATGCCACCATAGGTCTACATATTGGGGGCATAACTAAAAAAAATCCTAAAAATCAAATATGATGCTAAAAACAAAATCCTTAAAATCAAATATGATCCTAAAAAAATCATAAAAATCAAATAAAGTCCTGAAGATTTTTTTTTAAATAATAAAAAGATCCTAAACAAATACCATAAACAATCGAAAAACAACAAAATCAAAAAAAATAAATTCAAATACATCCAACAAAATCAACAAAATCATTCAAAAATGATCCACCAATGCCCTAAACATCGAAAAACTAAAAGACAAACTAAAAATTGAAAACAAACAAAAACTTGCAATAAAATGTCTCATGAGAGACGAAACCCTAGTAGATATCCAGAAAACACTTCACACGAAGTTAAACAAAGGATATAACTATCTTATCAAAAATCTGAAACCAAACCGATCAAGTGTTATCAATCACCAATATCCACATCAACATGATCATTATCATGTCTTAGACAGAATTGGATACACTTGAAACTAGACAGATCGGTCTTAAATGGGGTCCAAAACTTCTGAAACCACACATTATTAGCCATCACATCAAACAAATCAAAGCAAGCACACAATCAGTCTAGCTATTGAGTTTTGTCTAATTTGGTTTTTATCTTTTATCAATTGGCGAAGATCAGGTTTCTATGCTACTCAAGGATGTCCAAAAGTGACTAGAGGAGCCATGATGGGCATGATCCTTTACTTTATTTTCTATTTTGTGGCGTGAACCAATGAAGTTCTGGGGCGATTTCTCTAGTGGGTGTCTGTGATAGGAGCATTCGACTTGTGAATGCCACACATACCTCGACCCCTAGTGTAATTCCCAGAATGGAGGGTTCATTCCTTGTCTTCT
Organism: Cryptomeria japonica; assembly: GCF_030272615.1. NCBI lineage: Eukaryota > Viridiplantae > Streptophyta > Pinopsida > Cupressales > Cupressaceae > Cryptomeria > Cryptomeria japonica. The sequence continues at coordinate 688,222,576 of NC_081414.1, forward strand.
ACGTGTTTGTTTCTTGTAGTCAGATATCTATACATCCTGGTTCCTTATACCTTGGTGTACTAAGCCTCATTGTTATATAATAAGGATCAATGATGATAAAGTATGCACTATGAATATAGGCAAATAAGAGTACTCATTGCTACCATATCATATCGATTTTTCTATCAAGTTAACATAGTTGATTCTTCATTTTTAAGCTATCTTCTCATCATCTTTTCCAAATATATCTTTCTTACTAACACTTCTTCTCATTCAAGAGGCACAATAGATAATGTATTCTGGCATCACCAAAAACTTTCATATAAGTCATATTCATTTTAAGTGCATTTGTTGTTAGTTAGATTGCATTATCACTTAAATACGTGTTACTTAGATTCACTTCCATTATTACTTAGCTTAAGTTCATCTTCATGTAGATTTAATTGCAAGCATTAGATTCATATCATATCATATAAAATTCATTTTAGATTCACTAGAACATTAATCTATATCAAAAGTATTAGTTGCACAATCATATTACATAAATTAGAATGCACATAGAATCATCAAATGCATCACATAAAACATCAAATAGACATGTCACATAGAATCATACTTCATAGAAATAACACAAGGCAAGTAATACATCACCATAATTCATATCATATATATCTCAAAAAAGTGTCAGAATACATCAAATCAAGTACAACACAGAGTGTCTCAACCGACACTGCCTCTATCTCTAGAAGGATCCTACCTACTGGATCCTACCTCAGGATGTCCCGATGAAGCCCTAGGAGGACCCATCATGCCTCTACTGCTTGTCCATTTACTTGTGTCTTTACTAGATCCACTATGAGATCTATACGCTCAATAGCTAGGCTCCCTCTGATCCTCAGGAACAACTCTCTCATATGCCTATCTATAGTATACAGCCTCATGAGTAGCAATCAGAAATATGTCTGACTGCCTCCATGCATTAGTCCCTGGGCAAACAACTGATCATAAGCATCCATGACCACCTGTGCTCTTGACACCGCATCATCTCGCTCTCACTGGATATGATCTCTATCAATAGTAGCCTTGTCCCTCTCTCCCACAATCTGATCTTTGTCTGCCTCCAAGGCACCATACGCTCTGTACAAGTGCTGCCTATCATTCATCCATCACTGTCTCAAAGTCACAACTAGATCCTCAAAGCTCCTAATTTGAGCTCTCAAAACCTACTTATCCTCACCCTCCTTGTCACCACCTCCCTCTACGATTGGCGCATCTCCAACCTGGGGCATCTCAATGTCCTACCCGCCACCATCCCTACCATCACTCCCTCCATTGCTAGATGATCCTATCTTAGAACCGTCTCTCTCATCCCATCAAGAGCTTCTCATAGACTCGGTGTCTCCACTGATGTCTACATCCTCCTCAATACCCTCCTGCTCTGCCTCTATTATCGTTGTTGCTACAACCAATCCAATTTTACCACCATCTCGCCCTCCTCCATCTCTCCCTCTACCTATCCCTCTCCCTCTCAGCGCCCTCCTATGTTGGATCTATTGAGGAGAAATAGGAATCATATGATCAGTCAATGGTACTGGCATACGATGCACCCACCAAGAATCATACTAAGGTGTAGCACCAGAATCTGCAACCCTAGCGGACCAACCCCACTGTAGTGGCCAAAGAGAATCAAACTCTGCAATAGCAACATGAGGCTATACACAAGCCCCCTAATCCCTGATCTCTTAGGTAATCCAAGAAAAGTAGGCTATCACATCTTACACACCTTGTAGCTGCCCAAACTGATGAAGTACCTTACTAGGAAGATGGATATCAACAATCCTGTGTCTACCAACATCTCAACCAATAAGATATTGTTTCTATCTGCAACAAGGTAAATGTTGTGCATCATCAGCCCAACCGCGAAAAACAACATACAGTCTTCAAGAGAAATATTATAATATATCAATCTGATGTCTCCAATAAAGGGTGTTCCTTGATGCTCTATGTCTAATGTCAATTGTGTATCTATACACGTATGACTACTCATTAACAAGATCAACATGTATCATCTACCGAAAGATAGCCATATGCTACCAAACCCATACTTGGAGCAAAGTGATGCCACAACCAATATATTTTCTGCTCTATGTACACATTATCATGCATCTGATGATATAAAGTGGCTAATAAGCATGGACACCAAGAAAAAATATCATAGGAGATAATTAGAGCTAAATGAGGTCAATCCTCAATAATCAGGTCCTAGATGACTCTACCCCATCCAAAAGGGAACCCATGTGTCTGACGATCTGGAATTAGTAGGCCAAAAACAATAGGGAACATAACGATAATAAGGTCATCATAATCAAGAATTTCTCATGGAATCTCATATCGAACCTATATAGGTAAATCCTCCTTTGAGCACTCAAACAAATCACATAGTCCAGCAACACCATCATCATGATCGAATGTAACTTAGACACCATGAATGGGAATATGCAAAATACGCCACAAATCCTCTAGTGTGACTGATGCCTCACTAGTAGGTAAATGGAACGAACAACTCTCGAAATGCCACTGCTCGACTAAAGTAGTGATCATTTCCATATTGGTGATAACCTTTGGCAAGTGCAATAGGTGATAAAAGCCCAAATGTCTGATCAAAGTAGTCTCCTCATCAAGAAGTTCATAATGATGGTTGAGAACATCTGGCCTTGTCTGCCTACCAACTAGGACAGTGTAATGTGCCTACAAGATGAAACACATAAAAATATCAAATACTATATGAATTCGCATGACAAAAATCAACTCATATATTTTGGAAAAATCATAAAAACAACAAGTGTGAATCAGTTAAAGAAAATGTGCAACATTAAAATTGATTACACATCATTAAATTCATTTGCACACTACTTAAAGCAAACACAAATTAATTATATCAATTGTGCATTACAAAACTCAATCATGCATTAATAAAATCAATTACGCATCATTACATCAATTGCGAATTATTAAAGACAATTGCGCACAAATATAATCAAATGTGAATAGATCGAAAGGCAATTGTGCATTAATGAAAATTTTTGGCTTTGACATCATCGTGAAAAAAATTGAAAAAACAAGCAAAGTTTTTTGAAAACTTACTGGCCCTCCAGTGTCGAGCAGTCTCCGGTATAAACGTACTCGATCAAACAGGTTCAATATCACTCTGTGGCCTGCCATTATGCTCCAAAGTTGCATGAAAGCACCAAAATCAAGATGAGATCCACAAAATCAAATGAATGCAAATGACCAAATGAAAGGGCTAATTTACTATTTATAGATGACAATTAGGGTTTTTACCACTCTGATGGTCGTGGTCCCCTTGAACTTCAACGCACTCGTAGCATAGTAAAATAGACTAAAAATAGCATGAAACTTCACACGATTGCTCACTACCATGGTATTGAAAAAATGGTCTCAATTTCATAATTTTTTGACCACTTTTTCTGAGGGGGCATATTTACACTATAAGCATCACCAGGGCATCCTGGGGTAGAAATTATTTGTCTTCTTTGAAACAACGTCGTTTCAACATTGTCTCAAAGAGGGGCAAATGTAGAAACTGAAAAATGTATTTTTGATCATCACTAATTATTTGTCCTAATTAATTAAGTAATTATTTAATTATATAATTAAGCTAATTGTTCTTCTAAACTTACTCAATCATCACATTCAACATTTCTAATTATCGAATTTCTATTCTTTAATTAATTAATCAATTAAACTTTTTTCAAATATTAATTAAATATAAATTTTTAATTAATTATGATTTACTCCTTAATTAAATATTCTTTAATATTTAATTAATTTCATTTAAATTATTTAAATTAATTTATTTATTCATCCAATTCCCCAAATTCAAATTTCAAATAATTCCATCTAATTTGATTTCTCTCAAATTCACAATTCCCCAAATGTGGATTTCAATTAATTTCGTCTAATTCCAAATCATCAAATTCACATTTCACCAAATCTAAATTTTAGTTAATTTCATGTGCATTTCAACATTCGAAAATCAAAATTCAAATCCAAATTCATCTTCAAAATCCTACAACACATGTTGAAAATCTTAACTGGTTAATCAAATCAGTTAACTCAGTTAACTCTTCAATCTCCCCTTTTCACTCCAAATCACCATTTCTGATTGATCAATCAATCCACTTATCTCTCCAATCCATTCAGTCATCTAATCAATCTAGCTAGCTAACTGATCAATCTATTTAGTCAACTATTCAATCTATCTAGTTGACTACTCAATCAAATGAGTTAACAAATCAATCAACTCTGTTAACTAATCAATCTAAATCAGTTCACTCCCAATAAAAACTTGAGTTCAAAATCCCTCCCCATCTCTCATGAAAATCTATATATACAACATCAATTTCTCATTTCAAGCTAGATCACACTCTTCAAAACAATTGCCATCTTATTCAAGAATTTCAGTGCAATACCTGAGAGCCACCTACACGAGCAATTTGGAGGAGAACAATGGAAGTACAAATCTGGAATAGGGAGTTTGAATTTGTTTAAATCTTTCAATTCTAGCATATATTCTATTGCTTTGTGTTTTAAATCATGCTAGATTAATTAAGGATTTTTTATCGTCCTTATTCCCTAATTAGGATATTAAATTTAATGATTTCAAGCATGTAAACACAATGTACATCTACATCAAGGAGCATAGCTCTCAATGACCAATACAATTGCATTAAGAATTCATTTACATCAATTTGCTATAAGTATCCATCCATAGCTAAGAAGACAAGAGGTCCAAATCCATGCAAGAGAATCCAATGAAGAACATCCCAATAGAAAAAGGCATCAAACCACCTGACCATGTGGACCCTAAGGAACCACCCCTTGTGCTAGGAGATGAAACAAGATCCCACTCACACTCTAGATCTAGGTTGACACCTAAACATCGAAGGATACAACACAATACTATCACAAGCTTGCAAAAAATGAAGCACAAGACCACCAACATAAAATATCCAAGGGCAATATACTAAATCATGACTCAAGGTGCTAGGACCTACATGTAGGGAAAAGAGTGTCATCACATGTGACAAATGGGAACCTGGGCACCTATCTCGACCATCCTAGATGCACATGTGGAGCCATCTCAACCTCTATGTTGTAAGGGAGACTAGATTACTTGGGTTACCAAGGCCTTCCCAATCCTATCCCAGATTACTACCATTGAGCAATGCAGTTGGGCCACTAATCCTTTTCTTATCTTATTAAGATGAGCTATTCTACCCAACCCCAAAAATTATTAACTTAAAGATTATCACTTGATTACAAAGCATAAAATTTAAATGAGATATTCTGATGATCTAAACTACGGTTAACCTAGTCGTCTACTCCATGCAATCCCAGTCACTCACTTGGAAGCCCACTCCTCCCTAGCATGCACCTAGACCTTAGGGTCACAAAAATATCATATAAAATAAAATATCACAACATGACCAAGGGATCGCAACAAGTCAATACCAGGAAAACCAAGCTTCCAATTCAAGCCAATACCACAATATGCAAAATAACAACCTCTTAGGCCAAAGAAAGAATCCATCATATAAGAATATAACCAATGAACCCGGTTCCCAAATAATCACATATAAACTAAATCTATTAATAATCCAAATATAATCGAAATCGATCAATAATCAGGTAATAAATCAATCCTGGAACAACTCAAGAATCAAGAACAACCTCTGAAATCTCAACAATCCGACACAGAAAGCTCAGAAAGCTCAAAATTGATATAAAAGGTAAAAATAGGCAATTTAGTGCATATGACTTATCTTTTCATGCATATGACCTTTCTTTTCATACATATGATTCATACTTTAGCGCATATGATTCCCAAATTAGTGCATATGACAAAAATAGCACATATGATATCCATAATTGTGCATATGACTCCCAGAATCGTGCATATGACTAAAATAGCGCATATGGCTCATGAATTAGTTCATATGACTCTTGAATTAGCACATATGACTCAGAGAGATAAAAAATGAGAAAGACAAAAACATAGATTCATGACTTGACTTAGAACATTCGCTAAGGCATAACCACAAGTCAAAATCCACCCATAAGTGATGCAAAGGGAAAAAGAAGCTAAGGATTTAGGCAAATAAATTCAATACAAGATCAATATAAATCAAACTTACAAGGAAGGACTCCCGACATCTCAAAACAGAGCAATCAAAAATAGCCTAAACATAATTTCCAAAGTCAAATGTAGGATTAAGAATAACAAATTCTTCAACGATCCAATTCAGAAAGCTCATTCAATCCACGGATTATTCATAAATTCCCACAGAGTCTCTCAGAGACAAAATGTCGTTCATGACAAAAAAACATTCAGAACAACAATATAAATAAATATTTCCCCAAAACCATATAATATAACCATATTATATAAAACTTTATTAATTTATTTCCAATAGTTCAACCCAAAGATTTTCCAAATACAAGATTTTAGTGGGTTACACTTTTTTGCCAACTTTGACACTATAATATTCATTTTCAAAAAAAATAACTTTAGATTCAGAGACCTATTACTTCTAAACCGTAAGGAATTTGTAGATGATATGAACTAGAGATTTGTGTCATTTTGTATGTAGATTCTAAAAATATTTTTTTGATAATTTTTGGAATCAATTTGCTTCCATTTTTCTATCTCCCTCAAAAACTAGTTTTTCTCAAAAAACAACATTTTTAAAGAGTGATACTCACTCTGTATAGCATCATTTTTTTTCTATAATACCTATGAATGTGATTATTTTGAATTTAGTTTTGTAACATCCATATCTAGTGTTTGCAATTGGTTTTGTAACATTATCTTCAATATTTAATATTTTATTAAGATTTGAAGTCGAGTTAACTGTAATTTTGACATATTTACATTTGATATTACATAACCTATTGTATATATAACTAAAATATTTTTTATTTTTTTTGTTGGAAAGAGGACTTAAATACCTAGTGTGTAAATATTTTTCAGAATTTTTTGGGTGACGTTTACTATTTTTACAAAAGCATTGAACAAACAAGTTCATGTTCGGTGAAAACCCTACATTTATAAGAAATAAAATAAAAATGCATTAATGAAATTAAAGATATTAAAAATTATACTATTTGGAGAGCTTATAATAAGGGCTAAATACTTTAAAAAACAAAAATTCTAAATGATTTCATTTGACGCCCCAAAAGCTAATGTAAAATTGATTTTTTATTAGCATTTGAAAGATGCAAATGAGAGTCCATTGCAAGTATGATTTAGAAGTAGAGAGGTTCTATCCAATAAATTTTGATCTAAGAGCCTTTGATCTAGTTCTCTTCAATTAATTACTTCAAATGGGACCTCTTAAAGCTTAAATGATTATATTTTCTAAAAAATGTATGATTTCAGCAAAAATCAAGATGTACGAAAAAGTGGGAACCAGCATTGTGAGATCACCCAAAACACAATGCAAACACTCCTTTCTGAAAAATAAATTGCAAAGGAAAGATCAACCTGTTAATCTTAGAGGATCCGATTAATACTAAGAGGGGGGGCTGAATCAATATTAACAACAAATTCAAATCTGAAACTCAGCCTTATAAAACTTTCACTAAATCAAATAATAACCAACAAAAAAACCATTTGCCAGTAATGGTGTCTGCTGATAATCATCTACTAATATGATTTATCAAGTCTGCACATTAATTGTTCATTAACTATACATTAACCAAAAATAAAACATAACAACACATACGAAAATTCACCATATGAACACCATATTTTCAAATGGAAACCCAAATAGGGAAAAACCACGGTGGGAATTGGTACCCACAAAAATTGTGCACTCTTTCAAAATGCGCCCTATTAGGTGCCTAGCTTGGTTAGAAGATTACAAAGATGCCCCGTTAGGAGTCACTCGGTTAAGGGATTTCGATGATGAGCCCTGTTAGGAGCTTTGACCTGTTAAGATCAACCTCACAAGAGGATTTAACACTCAGATGTTGAGCTACCTAATTAAGGGATTTATAATGTAAGGCTTGTTAGGACCTACCCAGTTAAGGGATTTTGATTGCTGCAACTCTTAGGGAACAACAGTGAATGATCTGGGTATAGCACTTAACTGCTTGCTTGATCAAATCTAATTCTGCTCCAAATCTACTACACTCTGGCAGATCTTTCACACTTTGGTTCGGCTTAACACTCTTCTCAAAACCATCAACACAACAAACATAAACTCCATAAACCTAAATAACTTTTACAACTTAGTCGGTTACTAAACCCTAGATACATCAAGAATTTACAACATAGATCATCACAAATCTTTACATCTCATTACATATCAGCATAGATAATATCCGATCATCATACAGATTATTACAACATTTTACAAGACAATATCAACCATTGAGTGATCGTAACTCATCACAGTAACTCGATCTGATACAAAGTCAAACCCTTAGAGCACTCTTCTAAGCGCTTCACTATTTCCCAAGAAATTCCATCTACAAACATGCAAAAACAACAATTCATCCATCTACGCGGGTTGTGCCATGTCACCTCCAACATTTGAACTTGATGTAGATCACCGCCAAAACAAAAATCATTACCGGTTTAGAGAATTCTTTGCCAGTCCTTAAGACTTTCTTAAACCCTAGCAAAAATACAACAGATTTCATAAACATGACTTTCGATAACCAAAACATGATGTGGTTCCGGTCAGATGCATATTACAATGATACAAACTCACATTCCAAAACTAGAACACTTCAATCATACCCAATCTCCATATCCAATCAAAATATTTCCTTGTGTACCAGTTAAAGTCGTAATTCCCATTTTCCTATTTCTTTACTAGTATGCTCTTTCTGATAGACCAAAAAAGACTAAGATGACAAAATACAACATAGTAAACATCAGTTGCCATCAATGACAACACAAATAACCTGTTACTACTTATCAAGTTGCCATTAGTTTTATGTTCAAAGTTATTCTATATACTCTAGTCGGTTATCTCTACTGAAATATTCAGTCGGTTATAGAAGAAAGTAGTCATAGAGCCCAGTATGCACTGAACACTCTACCGAGTATAATTCCATGTCTATCGAGCAACAAAGATGACACGCCAAGTTGGTATACACTGAGTGAAACGTTTTACCAGATTCATTGAACCTGGACATACATATGGAAACGTGTTACAAGATCAAGGAACATAGAACCGTTATCACATTGGAAATTGCACTTAAAGATTATGTATGATTTTGAGGTCATCTAACTGACGAAATATTTTGCATGGTTATTCATTTGATAAAACATGTTTGTAAGATCGAAGCAATGAATGGATCACCGACATAAGAGATCTATTTATACAACATGGATTAAGATCAGATATACACATGTAGCATGACATAAAGGAAGATATAGAAATATATGAAGCAAGACATGTGAAAGCACTAAGTGTTATGACTGTTACAGAGACACACAGGTCACTGAGAAGGATTTCAGAGAATAGTCAAAGAACAGAGTAAATAGAAGGGTTTACCGAGTTACTATATGGGTTACCGAGGTATGCTATAAGCAAGGTAATCTTATTCTGAGCACATAGAATCTGCTATAACATTCTAGATGTAAAGGTATAGATATTTGTAATGATTTTATTGTAATGTTTTGAAGTTGTAAGAGAAACCTTTAACAGGGTAAAAGACTCTAATCAAGTCTATAAATTGTAAAGCCTCTAACCAAGTGCAACATCTAGATTAAGTGTTGTAAAATCCTTTAGCAAGGTAGATCTAACAGATCTTGATACTCCTAACAGGGTAAGCTATCAGAAATAGCTAAACATGTAGCTCTAACCGAGCAACCTTTATTATTGCAGTAGTGAAGTTGTGGGTGCCATCCCCACCACAGTTTTTCTCTCTAACCAAGAGTTTCTGCGTAACCAAAATATATGTGTTATGGAGTGAATCATGTATGATTGTTATTTATTTGTTTTATCTTTATATTATGTTACTGCAGTATTTGATTTATGCATAATAGTAAAGTTACTATTGAGGAAAAGTTTTGAAGTACTAATTCACCCCTCCCCTCTCAATACATTAGCTTTCCATATTGGGCTTAACAATTGGTATCAGAGATTCAATCTTGGAAAAGGGTTTAACTGCCTAAAGAGAAAGATCTTATCAATGGAAGGCTATAAACAATCTCGGAGGATTGTGTATCTGCAAGAAGAGCTGGATCATGCTAATCAAGTGATTGCAGACATGCAAAGGTAAATGCAAAAATCGCTGAAAGTGAGAAGAAGATTATCTGATGATTTGCAGGACTCTCAAGAGTTAGTGGAACAAATTGAGACATCATCTAAGAATAGTATATCTGAAGAGACTGAAGAAATGATTGGATTATTGAAACAAAAGGACAAAGCACTAACTGATCAACTAAAAGCAATTAAGAGAGAACATGAACATTTCAGCACATAGATGACCGAAAATCTTGATGCATTGAGGACAGCCGAGGATAAAGTAAGAGTACTAGAAAGAGAGAAACAACAACTTGAAGTCTTAGTATCTTATAAGAATGATGAAATCACAAGGTTGAATGGAATTCAACAAAAAAAGTCAGATCAACTAGGTTATGCACATCATGAAGCAAATCTGAAAGATGATGAGAATCAGGCATTGAAACTTGAAGTATCAAGGTTGACCGATGAACTTGAAACAGAGAAGAAATCCAAAGAAACACTGAAGAAGAGTTATGAAGCATCAAAGATGTTGGATGAGCAACTGAATACAAGAAGACCCAACAAAGATGCAGGACTTGGTTACAAAGGAAAAGACTCTATCAAGAAGGGAATCCATACTACCGAGAGAGGAGAATCATCAAAGCAAGCTGGAATCAAGAAGAACATCAAAACAAAGAAGCCTATTTGCAACTACTTTGGACACTGCCAACATGTACCAAATTAGAAAAGGTAAGCAACCGAATGTCACTAAGTCCAATGGTTATTGTTACAATTGCAATAAATATGGTCACAAATCTAATCAATGTAGGACAAAGTCTATTAACAATTATTAGAAGGCAAAATTCAAAGGGTTTTGTAAAAATGGCAATAGATATGGACATAGTACCGAGAAGTGTTGGTACAAGCAAAAGAACTATATGTGGTCTGCACACCGAGGAAATGTTAGAGGTTACCGAGCTCACACAGATCCTTATTGATGGTATTCTGCAGTACCATGGGATTACAATACAAGGATATGGTGTGAATGTTGTGGAAGATATGGACATATAAGTGCCAACTGCTTTATAAGGTTTGGGATGAACAACCGAAGATCATGGAGAAATCCTGGTATGGCATGTTTTCATTGTCACAAAGTTGGACACTTGGCTAGAGATTATAGAGATCAATCTAGAAAAGACACTGAAGAAATAAAAGACAAATTACAGATGATTTGGAAAAAGAAGGAAATTGTGTCAAATGAAGAAAGCACCTTACCTACCGAGTTAGGTGCACCTATTCCAAGTTAATCGATAAAGGTATGAAGGGACTGCATTCTCTCAAAAGGTTAAATCTTAATAGTTCCTATTTTATTATGTACTTAAGTCAAAATCTGCATAGTTAAAGATATATTAGTAAGTTTGAAATTCTATCAAAGTCTTTTGGAGCACTATACAGTAAACCTGTCAAGTCGGTAAATGAAGGAAGTTTGGTTACTTAGTTAAAGTGCAAGAAAAGGAAAGAATGTTCGGTGGAACCGAGTGCATTTAATGTTTTTGACCTAACCTGCATGGAGCCCGATAAGGTATATTGTGTACTTAAAGCATTTACGCAGTCATTTTCACTTACCAAGTTTTCAAGAGAGCAAAGAAAAGAAAATGTAAGGCGATCAAACCTCCTACAAAGAAAAATTCAAGGTATTTACATCAATCTCAATGCATTGTTAAGCTGGTTTACTGACCTTATCAAGTTATTATTATCTGCTAAGTGTGAAGCATCTGTTGTTTGAAAATCCTCAAACCCTAAGGATCTTTTGTTAGTTTTTATCTGAAATCTTCAAATGGCACCTAAGATCCAAGATCCCATCGTTGTTAAGAATGTTGAAAATCCCTCACTAAAATACTCTTTAACTCCTAAAGTTGCATCTGAACTGGATGACAAAACCACATTTTCACTCATCCCAGATAGATTGTTATTAGTCGAGGATGTGAGATTCTTCACCAAATGTCATGTTGAAGAACTCGGTCATGTTGAAATCAAAGACACATATGATTAATTGTGCACCGATGGTAAATTGGATAACAAGTTTGAGCACATTAAGATCAAGGGATTAACTGAAGCCCTAACCTATCCCCGTGTGTTCAAACCCTAGTGGGTCAAGTTTGTTCTGAGTAGAGTTCACGATGAATTCATGTGGTTAGAGGAGCAACCGTTTAAGATTACCAAGGAAATCATTCATCTGATTACCGATTACCCTATTTATGATCATGCCCGAGCTCAAAAGATGATATCACAGAAGGAATTGATCAGTTTAACTGGATTGGAATCAGATTGCAGAGGACTGAAATTGAACAATGTCACTGATGTAGAACTAAAATTTGCCATTAGAGTAATAGGTTACTGTTTCTTCCAATTGGCAAGGGAAAATAGTGTACCCTGTGCAGCAGTAGACCTAGCATACAAAATTGTGAAAAAGGGAATGAAAATTGATCTATGTGACGTGTTGCTGAAAAACCTATTTGAGAATCTGAACACCATCAGGAAGCTGAAGAAGAACAACTCGACTAATACACTAAAGTTTGGATCACTACTTGTATGCATGTTTTTCTATTTTGAAAAATTCTTTCCATCAGTCGGTAAAGTTGTTTGGGAACTACATTGACCAATCACCCATCAGATCAATGACTTCATTAAGAAGCTAGGTGATAATTTTAATGATATTATGGATGATTACTTCAATAAGTTTCAAGAGAAAATGCATAACAGGTACCGGATTCCACCCAAGCTAGTGGAGAAATACACAGATGACATATGTTTTGAAGTAGACACTTATTATTGTTATGTGAATGTTGTGGAACCAAGAACTCAATCTTTGTCACCTATGGGTTACAAGATTGATTTTGATATCACACAACAGCAAATTGATGCATTTCTTACATTGCCAAGACATGCTACCGAGCTGAGGTATGGAACCTATGAAGAAGTGAAGGAAAAAGTAAAAATGAGCATTGTAGTACCCAAGGCTACAAGAAAGGCAACAAAGATGATAAAAGCATTATCGGAGAAATTCAGAGAAGATTCTACCTCCACACCTATCAAAGGAACTATAGCCATTACCGAAGAGGAATCTGAAGCCCAAGAGGCAGCTATAACACTAAGCACCGAATTGTCTAAGGGAAAAGTGTTGAAAAGAAAGAAATAGGACACATCAAAGGCTTCATCGACTCCTCTAGCAAATTGACCTAACATAAGAGCATCTGCAGCTTCACCGAGTAAGAAAACAAAGAGTGTTACTATTCCCAAGGTAACAAAAACTTACAAGAAATCTACTTGGAGACTCATTTTGGCAAAAGAGTCTAGTGACACTGAATCTGAGGATGCAAGCAAATTTCAGATTGTCAAGAGCAAGAAGGTAAATGTACATAGTGTTGAAAATTTCTGTGCTATTCTGAAAGAATATGGTGGATTTGGAGGATTCAGATATGTTAAGTATGAATCCAAAAATGAAGATGAAAAGAGACAAATTGAAGAAGCTATCATCTGCACACTTCTAAAATTCTAATTGGCTCCATTGGAACTATCTAAGTCACTTCCAAATGAATTATATTTACATATTGACAATAGATGGAAGTATGCAATGGATCGGAGAAACAAATTAGAGAAAGAAGTCTGGTACATCTCTTTCTAGACATGTCGGTAGTTGAAATAAAAGAACATCTGACAACCTACAACACAAAGTTTCTCATCAAACAAAGAGCCTTAAGACTGATGAATGGTCTGTATATTGAAGTGGAAAATGAGACAAAAGAAAAGTGGCAGGAAATCTTTAGAATCAAGGATGTCGGTGAGCAAGCTGAAGTTGAAATAGTTGATGTCACCGAGCAAGATCCTGATGTTACTGAGCAAGACCCTGCTGACACCATTCAAATAGATGAAGATATCATGGATACAGAGGCACCAGAACAGGAAATGATAGAAGGAAATGCATATGCAAAACTTGTATCCAATGAATCAGTATTGGAACAAGTTCAGCCTTATCCACTGGTTAATCAACCTGTCTCAACCGAAGCCCCTCAGGATATGGATAAAGGCACTGAACGTCACAAGTCTACAGCAGGAGAAGGTACTACTCAAGAACAGACTTCTCAAGCACCTTCTAGCACTGAAAATGTTGCAACTGAGACACCGAGTACCAAGACACCAAAGGACACTACAGAGGCTAAAGAAACTGACCAAAGTGTTGCCTCTACTGAGCAACCTACTGAGGGTCATCAAGCCTCACAAGCCATTGTCTTAGTTCAATCAGTGAAAGGTAAAGAAAAGAAGATGAAAAAGCATAGTTTCAAAGTAGATTTGTCAAAACCAATAGTGTTGCCCAATGTTGATATATCCAAATTAAAGGGGCAAGCACTCATTGATTTCAATGAACTATGTAAAGCAAAGGCCAAACAAGAGAAGCAAATGGCTATTCAAAAGAAAAATAAAGTACTTCAGAAGGTGAAAGCACTCTTAACAGATATGCTACCTGAAGCTACAATAACCAAAGATGCAGCCATCCACATTCAATTGGATGAACTCCTAACCAAGATAGAGACATCTGGAGTAGATGCATCCGAATATTTGAGCAAGCTAAAAGACAAGGAGCTCACCGCAAAAATGATAGAAGAGGTATAGAAAGCTATAGCTATTGGCAAAGTCAAACTTGTCAAATTTATTACTCAGTTGTCCCCTCAACTCAAGCACATTATTTATTTATTTCAGAAACTCTGTACATTTTCTTTATTCATTAAAGACATCAAAAATAAAACAGAAGCAATTGAGAAAGAGATCACCGATCTCTCAAATAAGTTGACCACCGAGCCCAATTCTGTTCAGAATTTCTATACAAAGTTACAATAGCTGATGGCTCAACAATTGGACCTAAGAAATGAAGAACACAAGATCAAGATGGACATAATGACACTTCAGACATTATTCCTTCCTCATCTTTCATCCATCCAAGAACAGATCAACCGAGCCACATACCTATCTACTACACAAGAGGGAAGCACTCTAGATGGTTTAATATCATTATTGGCTGATATTCAAGTGCATAATTCTTTAATGGACAATGTAAAGGATGCCCTCTTTGTCACTCTCATCGAAGCACGGACAAAGTACAAATCCATTTTTGACCAGTTGCCACCACCGACTAGTAACTAAATTTTGATGTTTGTCAAAAAGGGGGAGTGATATAGTATTCAAAGAATTCAAACAAACGGAGTGTAGTATACAGGGGGAGTATACCAAGTAGAGTGAGCAGAGTATCCAAGAGTAGTGAACCAAGCAGTGAACAGAACAGTAAGCAAAGCACACAGAACATTGATCACCGAGCATACAAAATCAGACTTTTGTACAGTATATCGATAAGGGGAGTATATCTGGATATATTACTTTATTGACTATTGTATATACTGTCAGTATAGTCAAATTTTGCAAGTATATAGATTATTGAGTTATAACTTTGAAAGTAGTTTTTTTCAAACATCTCAACTAATGTCAAAAGGGGATATTGTTACTACTTATCAAGTTGCCATTAGTTTTATGTTCAAAGTTATTCTATATACTCTAGTCGGTTATCTCTACCGAAATATTCAGTCAATATGCACAGTCCAATCAGTTATAGAAGAAAGTAGTCACAGAGCCCAATATGCACTAAACACTCTATCGAGTATCATTCCATGTCTACCGTGCAACAAAGATGACACACCGAGTTGGTATACACTGAGTCAAACATTTTACTAGATTCATTGAACCTGGACATACATTTGGAAACATGTTACAAGATCAAGGAACATAGAACTGTTATCACATTGGAAATTACACTTAAAGATTGTGTATGATTTTGAGGTCATCTAACCAATGAAATATTTTGCATGGTTATTCATTTGATAAAACATGTTTGTAAGATCGAAGCAATGAATGGATCACCAACATAAGAGATCTATTTATACAACATGGATTAAGATCAGATATACACATGTAGCATGACAGAAAGGAAGACATAGAAATATATGAAGCAAGACATGTGAAAGCACTAAGTGTTATGACTGTTACAGAGAAACACAGGTCACCGAGAAGGATTTCAGAGAACAATCAAAGAATAGAGTAAATAGAAGGGTTTACCGAGTTACTATATGGGTTACCGAGGTATGCTATAAGTAAGGTAATCTTATTCTGAGCACATAGAATCTGCTATAACATTTCAAATGTAAAGTTGCAGATATTTGTAATTATTTTATTGTAATATTTTGAAGTTGTAAGAGAAACCTTTAACAGGGTAAAAGACTCTAATCAAGTCTATAAATTGTAAAGCCTCTAACCAGGTGCAACATTTAGATTAAGTGTTGTAAAATCCTTTAGCAAGGTAGATCTAACAGATCTTGATACTCCTAACAAGGTAAGCTATCAGAAATAGCTAAACATGTAGCTCTAACCGAGCAACCTTTATTATTGCAGTAGTGAAGTTGTGGGTGCCATCCCCACTGCAGTTTTTCTCTCTAACCAAGAGTTTTTGCGTAACCAAAATATATGTGTTATGGAGTGAATCATGTATGATTGTTATTTATTTGTTTTAGCTTTATATTATGTTACTGCACTATTCGATTTATGCATAACAGTAAAGTTATTGTAGAGGAAAAGTTTTGAAGTACTGATTCACCCCTCTCCTCTTAGTACATTAGCTTTTCATATTGTGCCTAACATAACCAATCAAAGTCATCCAATCATGAAATCTCAATCTCTTCATCACAATGTCATCACAAACAATCCTTTACTGGTTCACTCATCATTGTTCATTTGCATTAGCTATGCCAATCCTACCAACACAACCAACTTGGACAATAGAATTGATGGAAGAAATATAAAGTAGAGCACCCAAAATCCAAATCCACAAGCTTTGCCAATCCAAAATCCAAAAAAAACTCCCAAAATCACAAAAATCTAGTCTGGAAGTTAGCTCAGCAAATATCTCCGAAAATCTATTAAATAGAAAATCATTGCCAAACTATAGAAAAATGTCGGTCAATAGGAATAATCTATTAGAACTATATTTCATACCTACCATACCATAAGTCTAGGCAATAATAATATAAAATAATATTTATTAAAGTTACCGAGCTCACAACCAATGGTAAAATAGAGTAGGTAGAATAAAAAATTATTTAATCAACCAATACAAATAAAACCATGCGCACAATTAATTACAAAATCCTAATAATTAAATAATCAAACAATATAAAGAAATACTCATATTAATATAAAAACCACAAATAATTAAATAAATAATCCTTGATAAATAATAACGATATAAATTAACTTAAATATAAAACCAAAGCATAAAATAATAATAATTATTCCCAAATATTAATCACACATTAATATTTAAACATTTATATCAGCTATTATTTAATTTATTAACTATATTAATCTATTAGTTTAATTTAACATTATTAAACTATATAAATCAATCTAATTAATGAACTAATTAATAATTAAGCCAATCAATAATCATACACAACAAAACAAACCAATATAGGATAACTCAAGAAACCACTTCACGCTATACAACATCTCACACCAAGACACTAAAATAACAAGGGTAATCAACTTAAACCTAGAGTATAGAGTGGGTTTTCATATCATCTCCTATCAACTTGCCATTGGGATGAAGACACGCTCAAACCTGTGAAGCTAGGTGGATTCAATGTCTAGTACCTACAAACTTGTCATCACCAACACATGTACAATGACATATATTAACATATATCATGAAATAAACATAAAAGTAAAGGGGAATCACTATGCCATATCATGCTCATAGATGAGTGGTATTACATCGTCCCTTTCACAACTATAGTAGAAGACACTCACAATCAACCAAGCACTGCCATTGTCATCATCATATCTTGAGATAGGGTTAGTACCTAATAAAATTCCATCAACTCACCATAAACAAACATGAATCACACATATAACATGATTCATCAAGGATTAATCTATCAGCATAATAGTCTAGGAATGTCATCATCCAAATGTAATCATAATGTCAAGCTAAACATAATATGTCTAACATCAATAATGAAGCATCAAGATCATATGTAAATCCATAAACATCTAATCAAAGCATCACAAAATAGTCTAAGCTATGCCAATATAGTTTATCGATGCACAAAAAGGAAAGATGAATCAGGGAGAGGCACCATAAGTTTATATTTCATGAAGACAAATTTCAATATTTTGTGGGTAGGATTTTAGAGCCATTACTTTAAATCACAACCTTCAGTCATTATATATGGGTGCTAGCCCTACATAGGGTTGTATTCTACACACCAAAATAATAATTTTATAAAATATTGTACCTAGTAGGTTAGTATAGTCAAGACCTACACATTTCTCAATACTACTCATCCTAAATGATCCCAATATGTGACATGTGAGTGTATGGATATTTACCAATAATTGGATTTCTATATGAACTTCATTGGTGCCCTTCCCAAAAATACCAAAAATAAAATTGATATATATTAAAATTTATTTATCTAACCTTTTGAGCATAACAATAACATCAATTTTTCTCTAGGATGTGCCATTTGAAAGTAGGTGATTAAAATCCCCACAAAGTCAATAGTGAAAGGGAATGGTCTTGAAAAATTGTCTTGATACAAAGTTGGATAAGTCAAGATCATACATCAAAATAGAAAAAATAAATCAAAAAATAAGAATTATAAGATGAAAACAACTTTATCATCTGCATCTTGTAAAATGTATATAAGAGATCTTTGCATATAAGGACAAGGATATGGAGGTGATAAGGTAAGACTAAAATTTTGACTAACCTCCAAAGGTGAAACATAGTTAGGAATCTATGGAGAAGTGTGGGGCTAGATGCTAAGTCTTCTTGAGGAAAGACAAAAAGTGAGATATCTATCTAAGTGAGCTTAGGAGAGTTGTGAATAGGACCAATTACATACTAGGTAGGTAATAACTGTTTTCACAATAAAAAGAGTGACCCAAGTATGGGGTCAAGAGAGGTGAAATATCCTCCATAGGGAGATGATTTACCTAGTTTGAGAAGGAGGTAAATTTGCAAACTTATTGTTGTATTATTTCTCCCATGATCTTTGAGTAAGTTCTCCCTCTTCCACCTAATGGTCAATCTTGCATAATATTTTATTTTGTGAAAATATATGAATCGAGGTTTTGTATATGGATCTTGAGTTCAAAAATATTCTATTGTCTATTTGTATGTGGTAAAATCTAGTTTTACAAAAGCATTTATAGCTCAAGGGTGGACTTGTCAACAAGCTCGATGGTTGGAAAGCAAGCACTTCTATTGTATTCTATGTGAAGATAGTTTTTCAATTTTGAAAGACACATTTTACAATCCTTCACATAATTGCAAGAGTTTACTTGGATTCTCTAGGTAAGTAAGTTGGACCTCTTTCAACCTAATATTTACACTAAATTGATGATGTTCTTTCAAAAGATAGCACAAAAATTTCTTCTGTTCAAATTCTTTATTTCTTGAATTCATCGAAGGAAGATGGTATTTGCTAGTATCATATGTAGATTCATTTAGATAACAAATGCCAAGATTTTTTCTACTACATTGTTTATTCATGTTTGTCTTATCAAGAAGCATATTGGCGTTGTCTAACTCAACCTCTATTTTATTAAAAATTGGCATACAAGCCATTACAATATTAAATACTTATACCTAGAACTAAAGATTAAAACCTAATGGCTTCATGTGAATACTCTTTTTCCTACAAGCTCTATAAATCTTCTCTCCTCTATTCTTCTTTCATTATCATTTTATTCCTACAATGAAGTTCATTTTGTCTTTTATAATTTATGCTAGGCATAAGGAATAATTAGGACATGAGAATAATCACGATGTACCCAACATCTATGCCCTCCAATCTCATATAGATATATAGAGGCACACAAATTCAAATTTTGAGTGATCAATAAAGAGAATGATTGGATGCTCCTATAAGTTGATCATGTCTAACATTGGAGGTCTTTGAGTTTTAGTGCATTATAGGATGAAAAACACTTGTAAATGTGTGATTTGGGGAATGAATCTATTGAAATTGATGTATATAAATATTAAAGACATTAAAGGCATCATTTTCTTTCGAAGAAAATCTCATAGCATTGAAATTACTTTGCAACATTTTGAATTCAAAATTTGGTCATTGAAGAGGGATTTGAGAATTAATGGTGTTTGTCAAGGTAGAAAACCTATCACAAAAAACAACACAAATAGTCCTCTAATAAATATCTACACCTATCAAGGTCAAACATTGAGCATACACTATAGTCCTTCCACAAAATGGAGAAAACAAGATGTGGGAAGCTTGACGGGCTGAGGTAGTTTGACTTAGTCAAATTTTTAAATTTTTGCAATACAAGAAAACTTGAATAGGGTATGGAGGAAGACAACTCTAGACTATACAAGATATCTCCAATTAGTTATTATTGATGGACCATAAGTAGAAGCAAGGTAGACATATTCATGTAGTGGAAAAATAAAAGGGCCACGAAACATATTATTTATGTGTCAAAACAATTACAATTTATTTACATGTAATAGCGTTAGCTCTGATTAATTCTTGTTGAAGATACCTCTAGGAACACCATCTTTGACAAAGTTGAGCCCAAAGTGTATGAGAGCTTGTCAACTCTCATTTCTAGCTTTGAGCAATCTTCAATCTATTCATGAACCCTCTTTGTTACCATCTTGACGATGTTCTAGAACTGGGGAGAGAAGATTTTAAACATAACATGAGACATTAATCTCAAGAAAGTTGAAGCTTCTTGAATTTAAAACTTCACCTTTTCAAAATTAGGTGAATTTTTTTTTAATATCAATGCAATCAACATTGGTTAGATCTGAAAAGGGACAAGATTAAAATGGGGATAGTGCAACTCAATTTTTTCTTAAAATGGAGCCAATCAACACCACATTAATTGTTGAATAATCTACTAAAAATATGAAACTAGAAAACATTAAAGTGAGCTCTATCAAGAACATTTTGTTTTCTTTATAATTATTCTTTGTTGAAGTTTATGTTACTAATTTTAATTAGACTATTTTATCTTAAGAATACTATATATAGTATTATTATAGAGATTAATGTTTAAGTAATGACATTAAATATTTGGACAATTATTTTTATTAGGTAAGCAATGATTTTAAAAGGGCCCAAACTATTTTAAGCAAAAAGATTTAACCCATAAGAAAAACAAAGAATAGCCAATGAACATCAAAGAAACTACAAAAGACTAAACATAAACCTCTTAGACAATGTTTGAATAATGATGTATAGAAAAAACTGAAATAATATTATGTGTGTAATATGATTGTCCTTCAATAGTTAAGTCCTAAAGACATATAATAAATGTTTAATAAAATCTTAAAAATAATAACAACATACCTAATAATTATAATTATAACAATAGCATTCCAATATTTAGCATATTTATTTACAACACTATTCTCTATAAAACAACCAATGAAACTACTAATTATATCATAAAACTATCAATACATTTATTATCATAGCGAATTATCGTAAATCACTTATAAACTAAATTTATTTAAATTTTATTAGAAAACAGAATTGCAGACTTTGCCGGTGGAAACCCAGCTGGAAGCATCTCTGCTAAAAGTAATGAAATAGAAATGTCAAGAGACTCTCTCACCGTTCAAAGTATGTGCTTCGTCTTTTTGCAGGAACAATGAAATACAAGTGGTGAATGTCATTCTCTTTCACCGTCCAAAGTATCATATGCTTTCTCTTTTTCTGCAAAGAATAATACTTTCCCAATATGTAAAGCATTTCTTCCACCTCCAAGTAAGAACTAACTTCGACAGTGCAGGCTTGAGGTTCTTAGACCCACCTGAATTTCCTTCATCCAGCCAATGTGCTCATACAGAGACTGGAACCAGTCACCACTCACTCTATCGATATGACTTCTGTCACACCAATTCTTCCAATTACCAGGAATTTACTAAAACAGGAGTCTGTGTATCATCAACGCAACGAATTAAGCCAAAATCCCCAGGACGAAGATCGCCTGGAAATTTAACGAGAAAGGAATGAGGATGGGCTTTCTTTGGAAAGAGGACGTCTGTAACGCGGTACGTAGGATGATGGGTGATGAGAAGAGAGCTCCAGAGATTCGAACGAGGGTGGAAATGGTTCATCCGAGGAAGTTTACATGTAGCTCACATATGCAACATAATCCGGAGTAAGTATGAACTTTGCTAATGTGAAATTGATGTTGTAATTGCCAGTTTTCTTTTGTTCTATAGTCATTTTTCTTAGCTAAATTTAGAATAAAGACCATCTTGTTTTCAAATCATTTCCAGCATATTTATAAGGAGCTTTCTATTCTTCATACAAAATATCATCTCCTCAAAAATACAAAATTTACAAATCACAATAGATTTTTACATGATTTCTATTTGTTCGATCCTCTTAATCTATCTTCTTAATGCTGTAAAAATACAAAAAAATTGATGAAAAACAATTAAATCAATCTTTGTATTTTTTACATTTTATCTCATGTTTCTAAATGGGAAACAATTGCATCTCCATGCAAGATGGAATTGTATAAATGAGATTGTGTGTTGGATAAGTGATAAAGACTACAACCTTGTAAGAATCCATTTGACCTTAAATTTACATGAAAGCTTTTTTTTTCAAGTTTTTTAGTTATAATCTAATTGTTAGTTTTAGCCTAGTTTTTTTGAGTGCTTTAAAAGCAATTTTAATAGGAAATGGCATGGTTTGCTTTTCAATGGATGAGTTTAGTGTATGGTTAAGTCTCATCATTGCATGTTTTGTACATGAAAGACACTTGAGTCTTTTATTTTGAGGTTGTAACTCTTTATAAAAATTTTTGTTAAATTGTTGTTTAATAAAGAGGTATATTAAGAATTCTAAATTTCAATAATTTACATTTTAAAAATGAAAACATAAATGTAACTTTTACATGATCAAATTTGAAACTTTGTATTTGGGTTGTCCATTTCCTCTATAAAAGTGTGACAACTATTTGTACTTTTATCATTCTAATTGGTATTCTTCAATCAAAATTTTCATAGGTATTGTTTTCTTAATCCCAATGTTCTTATCAATGTGTTAGTGAGTGTATAAGTTTGATAAAATTCTAAGTGTGGGATATTTTTGTGTTAATTCTCTTAATTTGTCAAATTTTAAGATTTCAAGGTTTCCCTTACTTGAATACCATTTTATTTATCCCTCTAAATCCTTTTGATCCTTTATATTGATTATTTTATTCAATAGAGTTTCAAACCTTCACTTCCTTATGTACCATTTCATTGTCAGCCTTGATTATTGAAACCTCAACTATTTACCTTAAGTTTCTTCTTGTGATAAATTTTTGGAGTTTTCCTTATGCGGGTACCATTTTCATGATTCCCCTTGATCTCTTATAGATTAGGTCACTTTGGCTTTCCCTTCAACATGCGAGTTTGAGTCTTGCACTTATTTGTGCATTTAGTAGGCCTTTCGCTCAATCCCAAATCCCTCTAGCATTGAGATCCTTGACTATTATTGTAACACTTTTTTCATTATCTTTGTTCTAAAGTTCTTGCAAACTCAAAACCCCAACACTCACTCTCATCACTTTAGAGATCATAACTCTTGGAGAATACCAGAATTCATAATTGATCATTGGTGCTAAGTCCTTTTATTATCATAGCCCTCTTCTCCATCTTTCTTCCTTGTGTGTCATAATCTATAGCAAACCATATGATTTGGCACTAATTCATTGTACCAAACTCATCCTGCTCCACGTGTTCTATACTACCCATTCCTTTCATGCCCTAGTCTTGAATCCCTCTCTAGGCCCTATCCCCATAACTTTGTTCCCAATCCCCTTGTTCCAAATTCTATAAAATTTGTATACCTCTACATAATCTCTTTATCTTACTTCTCTTATTCCATTTGTGTACCCTTCTCATCCTCAAATTTGGCCCCTTCTTTGGTATGCTCCCTTTGGAGATTGAAATTTTGGAAGAAAATTTCACCTCCAAACTTATTTTAATGTTTGTGGTGCCTTTTCTATCCTATTCCTTGATACCTCCTCATTCCATACCAATTTTATCCTTAGACTTGCAACCTATTTCTTCCTCCATCCTCACTTATTAAATCTATTCTATAACCATATGAAACCCAATATATGACCTCCCCCTTTTCCCATACTTAGTGTTGAATTCCTCCCACTCCCCACACCTAATTTAACCCGTGATGTCCCTTCCTCTCCTTTGATATTGAAACTCTTGGAGAACCAAGTACATATTT
Source organism: Cryptomeria japonica (assembly GCF_030272615.1). Lineage (NCBI taxonomy): Eukaryota > Viridiplantae > Streptophyta > Pinopsida > Cupressales > Cupressaceae > Cryptomeria > Cryptomeria japonica. The sequence continues at coordinate 688,247,201 of NC_081414.1, forward strand.
ACATTTGGTATTGATTCCTTATTTCCTACCACTCTTAAATTTTAATAGTTTCACTCACTCATATTATTCCACTATTTTGGGGTGCTTTTCTTGCACTTTTGGACCTAAGAAACAAACTAGGTCACTAGTTTTGACCTATAAAACTAATATAAAACATTATTCTACCCATGTCCTAACTATGGAAATATTTTTAAACAACTAGAATTAATTCACATGTTCCCAAAATGATGTATCTTTTCATTTTTAGGATTGAACCCATGTTATAGGATGCCATAAATTCAACTTCAATTCTGAAAAATTATTTGTATAGATTGACTAAAATTGCCCCCCTACACTTCCCTATTACAATTCAACACATATAACCATTATTTCAATTATAAGTTATTAATAAAAGATGCCTATATAGTATACCCATACCTCTTAAGCATCTTTTATGAAACTACAAACTATAGAACACAACAAATCCTTCCAAACAATATTGAAATAATATTGTATTTGTGTCTTTAATAATTAGATCTTGAAGACATATTTAGAAATTTAATAAGATCTTAAAGACAATAACAATATATCTATAATAATTATAATAACAACATTTCAATATTTAACATACTTATTTGTACTTTGAAACTATTAGTTTCATCATAACTATCGATATATTTATTATCTTAATCACTATGAATTATCATAAATCACCTATAAATTACATGCATTAAAATTTTACTAGAAAATACCATTGCAGAGTTTGCCAGTGAAAACCCAGCTGGAAGCATCTCTGCTAAAAGTAATGACATAGAAATGTCAAGAGACTTTCCCAACTTTCAAAGTATGTGCTTCGTGTTTTTGGAAGAATAATGAAATAAAAGTGGCAAAAACACATGAAAGTGATTCTTTTCCACCGTCCAAAGCATCATCTGCTTTCTCTTTTTCTGCCAAGAATGAAACTTTCCCACTATCTAAAGCATTTCTTCCACCTCCAAATAAATCCTCCCTTGGTAACTCACTTGGACAACGCAGGCTTCAACAGAAGAAGTTTATACGTAGCTCGCATAAGCAACATAATACGGGGTAAGTGTGAATTCTGGTAAGTTTAAATTGGTATTTTAATTCCCAGATTTCTTTTCTTTGAAGTCATCTTTCAAATGCTTAGAGGAACGAAGTTAGTTTGATTTGTATTTGTTGTAAAATAAAGATGACCTTGATTTCGAATCTTGTCCAGCACACCCACAAATCCACATAGATTAGATAAATTCGGAACTACTGCCATGAGTAAATAATTAACCAGGTTTTGTGCCCCTTTTCTTCCCGGAGGGCCATATAATGGAGTCGTCTTTAAGTCTTTTTTGTTTGCGTGTTCACGAAGAAAACAGCCAAGCTAAGCTGGAATGTCCGAGATTCCCCCTTAACACATCTCTTTTTTTTATCAAAACAAAAACACTTTCCTTATCAAGATAAAGATCAACGGTCACATCTATCTTGTCATGTCCAGTCAGCATTAAACCACACACACTAAGCAACATATTAAGTCTAAAGAGTCTTAATCAATTCTGAGTGTTTAACACTTTTAAGCCTAGAAACATATTCTTACTTCGACCATATACAATAAGCAATTTATTAAGCCTAGGAAATGTCAATCAACTCTGAGTGTTTACCACTTTTAAACCTAGAAATGTAAGCTTAGTGTGTTGTGTTTAAGTCATTCCATTCGGAACAAGTTATAGTCAACATCTAGAGTGGACAACAAGAAAAGTGCAAGCACTTTTAATACCTTTATGTGACTTTATTACATGTCATTAATGAAAGATTAATATCTCTTTTGTTTTTTCTATGTATGATTTTTATATGTAAGATTTTGCATGCTTATTTTATACAAGTATGCAAATTTTTAGACTAAAATCTTTTCAAAGAGAAAGTCGTGATTGATGTGTTTCTATTTTGTTAAAAAATTTCAAGGTGCAATCACAACCTCGTTATGGACTAGATTGTACATGTGATTGTTTATTTTGATTTATTGAGAACACATAAACCATGAGTTTACTAAAGCTTTATTTCTAATGTGCTAGTTATAATCTAATTGTTTCTAGTTTCAAGCTGGTTTTATTACTAGTTTCAAAGCTTTTTATACTAAATAATATGGTATATATTTTAGTGAATGAGTTCTAGCATATCACCAAGTTTAATAATTACATCTTAAATGAATGAGAGACAATTGAGTATTTTATTTTGAGGCTAAATCTCCATAAAAAAATATTTGTTACATTGTTGTTTAAGAAAGACGTACAATTTTGAACTATTCTTGCATTTGTTGATCATTCAAATTTTGTCTATTTAAAATTTGTTTTACTATTAATACCTTATTTTTCTAAATAATTTGAAGCTACATTCATATATATTGAATATCATATATTGTAGTATTATAGTTAAATATTACATTATCTAGTATTCAAAAAACTAATAGTAATTTTACACCCCATCTTTTTCAAAACGTGGTAAGTAGATGTTCTATCTTTAGTGACAAAATTTTATCTTTATTGAATTAGATGAAATTTCAAAATAATACAAATAGTGTTTTCTATTACAATTGATTTTAATCGAACAATGATTTTAACTTAAAATCTTCATTTCCATTTGTTATAAACTAGAACATCAAAAATTTAAAATAAGATACTTGTTGAGGTTGATAAAACAAATATCTAATTGTATATTTGGAACAAATACTAATAACCACCTAGATAGAAGATCTATAAGAGAGAAAGCATGTTATGAACTTCATTGTAAGATTTCAAAGGTAGAACACTTAACATTTCAAAAAATTACATAGTCAAGCCACAAGAAATATACTACCCACAATTTTATATAATCATGGTTGTTTTCATATGAATTAAAGGTATGCTAGTTGGATTTGAATAGAATTGTTAATATTGAAATATATATTGAAATGATCTTTTCAATTTTATTTTCTTTTATTAGATGAATTTCAATGGTGTAAAAGCTATATTGTTAGAATGTTTATACTTGGTATTTAATCAAATGCACTATTTTTTTAAGCTATCACAAAATAAATTCACTTATTAAACTGAGTGGTTTCAATCAATGGCTTGACTCATTTGATTGAATAATCATTTGCTTTCATATGTTGGTTAGTAGTGAAGGAACATTGCTCCCTCCAAGTGCTACCTCTATAGTCCCATTTCTTAAATATCAAAAGATGATAGCGAATTAGTTGGTGATGGATTTAACCATCAATGATGATAAATTTATCGCTTTCTTGCATTCAATATGCTTGAAAAAATTCAGTGAAGAAGGTTGAAAATGTCATTAGATTAATTCACATTCAGTTTTCAAGAGAAGTGTTCTATAGAGTTATTTATCTCATTTTTTGTTATTGTTTATATCTCTTTTTAAATTAATGGAGATATTTTTCTTTCAAATGATTTTTTTAATCTTTAAATTAATGGAGATATTTGATTTGTACACATATAATGGTATTAAATTGGTTTAATTATAATTTTTGTTTTTATCTAAGTAGGACAAAATTTTCTTTAATAAGTGATGTGATATGAAAAGAGAATAGGTTAGGTGGTTTAAATAGAATAATACAACAATGCTAATAAAAATTGTAGCATAGGAGCTATTCAATTCAATTTATTATGATATAATTTTATTCAAATTGTAAAATTTACACAAGTTTTATAATTATATATACTTAACTTTTCATTTTTAATGTTAAAATAAAATAAAAAGATAAAATAAATATGATGGAGGAGATTCCCATTTCTTTGAAATTATTTATAATATGTAATTTGAATTTTTTTTTTTTAAATTAAAGTGTCAAACAAATTTATTTTTATAAGTTGTAAGGGTTATTTTCTTTTAAGAGAATTGAGGGACCTCTAGGTCAAGGCAAACTCAATGACTATATGGAAGAAAATAATAATAGAGGCATTTTGACTTGAACAACATTCTAAGTTTGCAGATGTTTAGATGATACAATTGAAATCAAACTAATAAGTTCGTTCTATTAGAAAAGCTAGTATAATTTGAGATAAGATTTTACTTTTAAGCAAAGTTAGTATAATTTTAGATGATCCATCTTAACAAATCAAACTTTTTAGTGTAATATTTAAACTTAAAGAAAAACATTACCACTTAAAGAAAATCATAAAAGATGAAGCCACAATTGCGTCCTTAAATTTGGCAAAATGAATACCCCTAATCTTTGACTCTTAATCCAAAGGATTTCAGCTTAAAGACTATAAATCTTAATCTTTTGCTCTTATTCCAAAATATTCCAGCTTAAACAGGTTCCTATCATAGAATAGTTAAAATGCTTATGTGAATGAATATCTCCAATAAAACAAAAATAAAAATAAAGATAAAAATAATAAATAATAAAAATATATCTTCGTATAAATAAAGAAAGACAACGTATCTTTGTATAAAGATTTTTGAATGACAGTCATGGTTTTTCGGCGTACTTCAATAACCTTTTCTTGTCTGATACTCTGAAAGCTCTGAGCTACTTCGTTGCACTAGAGGATCCCGCGGGTTTAGCATCATAATTTATTCCTGACAGTCAATTATGATGATTGACTAATCATAAAAGGAAAAACTGATTAGATAATTAATACTGGTAACTTGCAATGAAAAACGCGCAAGCTTCTGGGAGACGACAACCTATAATCCCTGTCAATGTAGTGAAGACTACTGAAATTCTTTCAGACATCACATTTTCAAGGAAAGCTGGCTTTCGTTTCCATGGAAACTCCACAACAAATATACTTCACGCACTTATTCAGCTTATATAAATCTTTCTATATCTTGTATTTACTTTTAATGCTTTCTCTGCATCTTATAAGCCCAACAATGGAAGCCAGGAATCCATTGATTTCTCAAATTCGTTCAGCTTTTCGCAAGGCTCGTTTGAAACTGAGATTTTTGAAAAAGAGCGATAAAAGCATAAGATTTCATATGGATTATGAATTCTCTTTTACAAACAGAGCCTCAGGAACACCAACAAAGCTGGTTCAAAATCTTTTCTTGGCCATCAAGTTACCTTGCATAAACCGCAGTATAAGTAAAGATAGCAATTCTAATGGTGAAACGAATAAGGAGTATGGTATAGAAATAGATGGAGGAGAGATTTGTAGAGGTCATGTGGAGAGCGATGAAGAATCGGTGAATACAAAAGCCGAGGGTTTTATAACAAATTTTCATCGCCAGCTTGCACTGGAACGACAAACTTCTGTGCTGAGATACCAAGAAATGCTTGACAGGGGGCTCGCATAACTTTCATTCATTCTCTTTGGTATTCTTCTACCCCGGAGGGTTTTTCCTTCGTTCTTATAAAGGAAATTGTAATATGAATATGTAGCATCAGATTTGTATTTGTCTGGAAATATCCATATTCATTACTTAATAACTCAGATGCATCTATTGTTTGAGATCGTTCTATTGATATTCATATTTATAGTTTGGTATCGTTCATGAGTAACTCAGTTGTATCTATTGTTTGAGATCATTTTATTCATATTCATATTCATATTTATAGGTTGGGATCGTTCATGAATAACTCAGTTGCATCTATTGTTTGAGATCGTTCTATTCATATTCATATTCATAGTTTGGGATCGTTCATGAATAACTCAGTTGCATCTATTGTTTGATATCGTTCTAATCATATTGATATTCATATTTATAGTTTGGGATCGTTCATATTTATAATTTGGGATCGTTCATGAATAATTTAGTTGCATTTATTGTTTGAGATCGTTTTATTCATATTCATATTCATAGTTTGGGATCGTTCATGAATAACTCAGTTGCATGTATTGTTTGAGATTGTTCTATTCATATTCATATTCATAGTTTGGGATTGTTCTATTTATGTTTTTTGATGATAGAATACGAAATGTGATCTAAAACATTAATATTGAGCATTAAATGATTTATGATTATTATTATAAACCATAAAAATCTAATATCTTTGATTGTTTTATTCTCTTTATTAAGTTTGTTGATTGCATTTTTTTAACCTTCAATGATTTGCGTCTGATATTATAGGTACACAAACATGGGCGGCTTCAAATATACTTTGATTACTTTTTTGGGTTTGGCATACAAGTTATTGATGGAGGAGTACCATTGGTGGCTGTATGGTGTCCTCACAAAATAAGTGTAATTTTTATTTTATTTTAATAATTTATTAGATGAATTAATTTAAAAGAATTAATTATTTTTTATAAAATTTATTTGAATTAATTAATATTTTTTATATTTATATATTATATAGTTTAATTTTTAAGAGTAATATTATTATTATTTTTTATTAATTAAAATTTAGAATAATTTTTTTATGATTCATTAATTAGATAAGAATATTGTAGGAATATATTTATTTCGTGAAAGTAAATTCAAGTATAGTCATATAGCTTATTTTGTGTCATTTTATCTAATAAAAAATATGATGATAAAGAGGAATTACAAGTGTATATTGATGTATTGTTTTGAGGGATAGGCGTGATTTATGAAGTAATAGGTAGATAGAATTAATTCAATTTCTTCTTGTTATAATTGACTTCATCATTAAATTAATATGTTAAGAAAGAAATTATATTTTAGAATACTATGAGTAGTAATTAAAATAAAAAAGTAACATGTTATTTGTTTTGTTATGATGATGCTTCAAAGCGATAAATGGTTTCTACATGTGATTCTAAATATTTTTTATATAAATAATATTGTCTAGTTTGAAAAATTGGGATTTGGTGGTTTATTGAGTTTAAAATGAAGTTTGTGATATATAATTTAACTTATCAGTTTTCCACAACCCATAATGACTCTTGTTATTTATAGATTAAAGTGTGTGTGCTTTTTTTTGCATAAACATTTCAAATCACACTCTATGATTAATCATGAAGATATTGGAGAGCGTGATGACATAGTCACTTTCTACTCCTTGTGCTCTCTAATACCTTGATGATGGATCATAGAGTGTGATTCGAAAGGTTGATACAAAATACACACAATTCAGAAATAGCAACAAGAATATGTAATGTATTTAATATCAAATTTGAATTCCTCTTAAACAATATTTTGATTGTCTCAAGGTATTAGTTTGATATTTGTATCAATTTATCTTGTACTTAAACATTTTGATATGGGAAAACATGGTTTGAGAATACATTTTCTTGAACTTCTTATCACATCCATTCTAGCACCTAAATTTTTTAATTAACTTGACATAGAGAGTTAACTCTAATTATTGTATTTATTTCTTTTAATTTGATCATAAGGAACAACAAAATTATTGTTTAATCAATCCTATAAATTCTAATACACAAACTTTTCCAATATCATCCCATATCATTGTGTGGGTTTGGTCTCAAGACAAACCCCTTGAAATATAAACTTTATGCATTTTAATCTATAACTCATTTTTCCTTGTGTAGACGGTATAAAGTTACCATACAAAATGGATATTCTTTTTTGTTCACTTATTCAAATTAATGTTGAAGAAACTATGGTTACCTTCATTCTATATCTCAACTCTAAATTCTTTACGTATGAAAATATATTGTTCATCAAGTGTGTGCTTTGCAATTTTGAATTTTCTATTACTTCAAGTGTTCATTATCGGTAGTTCTACTAGGTGGGAGGAGGGGGTGGTGGAACCACTTACCAAATGTATTAGCTTCTAGACCATCTATAGAGATTCATATTCATTTGGACTCAAACTAGAAGAGAGTTTAGGGAAAGGTCAAGGGCATTGTCTTCCTGTCTTATGGCCTTGACTCCTTTTTCTCATAAGAAGACCATGTTTCTTACATTGATAAGCTAATGGGAATACTTAATATTTCCACCAATGAAAGGAGTTGAGACATCAAAAAAAGTTCTCAATGTTTCTAGATTATAATAAATTTAGAAGTATTGATTCCTGATAATCTGCTAGATTTAGCAATGGCAGGTTTGGAGTTGTCCCTTGTAGATAATTTCCTAGCTTTTAGATCTAATGTAGATCAAGTTAGGAAATGGATTGATGATGTACAAGAGTTAAAAGATAGTGTCAATGTTAGTGAAATGGTCAATGGTTTGTTTCTATTTAGTTTTGTGACTAAAGAGGATTTGATAAATATTTTAACTCGCAATCCTTGGAATTTACAAAAGGATTTTAAGAACTTTCTTTCTTTGTGTAAATGGATTCTGGGTTTTGATCCATCCACTAACCTAATGTTTGTATCTCCATCTTGGGTTTGCCACCCAAGTTTTTCATCTCGTTAATGATCTTTCATATACTTTGATATTTCCATCCTTGACAATCTTTTGTAATCACATGTTATAGCATTTGTATGCCTTGTTTCTCATCGAATAGTTAACAAAGAGGCCATCATCCAACCTTCAAAAAATTTGGCCCAAGTTATGTTCATCTCTTCTTACGTAACACTTATTGTCAAATAATCCAAAGTGGTTAATAGAAGCAGATGTACCTATCCAAAGATAATATGGAGTCTTTTTTTTATTTGCTTTTATCTATCCTCCATTAAAAATGTAGATAATAGTATGAACTATCTCTCTCCAAAATATGTCAAATAATGGGTGTCATTCAATATTGTCATTTCCATTTATTGCACTATTTTTTCTTCCTTTTAGCTAGTCTATTTTGTTGAAGAGTTCTTGTAGTTGAGTATCATTTCCTTATGTCATGCTTTTCACAAAATTATTCAAACTCATTTGAGGTAAACTTACCACCTTTATCAAACTTTAAATATTTGATCTTAGAACCAATTTCATTTTCAAGCATAGATTTGATAATCGTAAATCTATCAAATCTTCAAATTTTTCTTTTAAGAAAGTAACCCAAGTCATTCTAGTAAAATCATAAATTTATGTAACATGAAGTACCTTTCACCTAGAAAACTTCTTGTCCTTTTTGGTCCATATAGATCAATGTAAATCAACTCTAAAGGTTTCAATGTTGAATGCTTGTTTTCTTGAAACTTAATCTTATTTTCTTCCTTATCTGGTACTATTTACATAGTGTTTGATGGTTTTTCAATTTTAGGTATACCCCTTACAACTTGCTTGAAATTGATCTTTACAAGATCGTTAAAATAATATTAACCATCATTTTATGCCATAGCTAACTCTCATCTTTTTTAATCATGCAACACTTATTTCCTTTTATTCCATTGAGGATATATAGTTTGTTGTCAGTTATATAGGCATCTACAATTATCTTTCCTACATTTCTGATTTTGCATCCTTCTGTGAAAATAATATTATATCCTTGATCACACATCTGAGTGACACTCAATAGATTATAATTAAGACCTTATACATATAGAACATTTTTTTATCTTTCCATTTTTAAAATTGGTAGTTCCTTTTCCAACTACACTTGCAGTATCATTGGTTCCAAATATCACTATGTCTTCATCATTTTATTTTAGAGAGATAAAATTTCTCTTTTATCTTGTCATCTACTTTGAACAACCCCTATCAATGTATCATATAATTTTCTCATTCTATGGATGAAACACATATTGCACAAGCAAGGATTTCTCTACCTTTTGATATCCTTTCTTTATTTTTAACTCCTTCTTAAGTTCATTCACTTGAACTATAGTAGTGTCAACTTTCTTTGTTTCCTTTGGAAGATAATATTTTCTATTTTATTGAAAAATCAAAAAAGTAAAGAGAAATAAATTCATCTAATAGTGTAAACCACTTCGGTGGTGCCCTCGGTAAGTACCATGGTAAAAATTGGGTCACCGACGCCATGCATAGAGACATTGCTCCTCCCTCCTTCAAGATTCAATCTCATCCTTCACTTTGCAGACACTCACAACCTATCTATCCATAATAAACATACCCATTCCCATCATGGATTGTTATTGATCTACCTAAGATTGGTTAGCCATTCATAATAAACCTCCTTTTCACCCTTTCCATTCATAATAAATCAGCTCTGTGGCTAAGGCTAATCCTAAGTCTAGTGATGGGTGTGGAACTAAGAGCATCACATGTTCTAAGGAGTACAGTTTCTTCCACTTTTCTTCTATCTATCCACGCACAATCCACAATAAAGCAACATTTGCATCACTAGTCGAAAATAAACTTTCATCTTCTTCGCAATAAAGTATCAGTTTCATGGATTCGGTGAGTTTCAGATGAGACACAACAGCAACAATGGGCTTCAACAAATCAAATCTTTCAACAGACTCAAACAACATTATGGTTCAGTGCTATCTATCCTTTTTGTGAAAGTAAACATTATGATCACAATCAAATTGACTTATATTAGTGACAAGAGACACTAAACTTGAGGACTACAGTGGATGTTGGTGTCGAGTATTTGTTTTCTTTTGATTTTATCTTTTTGTGACATGTCTTTTAGCTTTCTCAGAATGTCTCTGACTAGAGACTTTATCTCCAGGATGTCTGACTAGAAAATAGAGGATGGGGTATCGTCACCTATTTATTTTTCTTTTTTGTCTATGGATTGTCTCTTAGTAATGCTTTGACTTGTCCAAGGATATGAGAACACTATAAGTCAAGTATGAACTGGGGTATTCCTTGTTTGCGACTGTCTTATCTCCATGCAAATGGGTACAATAACTTTCTGGATCGAACCTATGTCTTGATTGTCATAACCTATATGCCATAATAAAACTCAATGGTGATAACGCACAAGAAGCTCTTTCACTTTCATATCTTATATCTTTCATCCTCGTTTCTTGATTGACCTCCATCATCCTTCCCGAGTCCATGTAGCCTGCTATCACATGACTGAGTATAATGACATGCTAAAAATATCTGCATTTCATGTAGTTGCACCTTCATTACCACATATTAGTATTTCATACATACATATAGATATCACAATTGCATCACATCTTGCACAAAACACATGTTAGCACATTTTACATTCTCATCATGTAAATAGTTATTTACATCATCAAATCCATTTACATTTCATACATTCACATTGGCATAACATATTAAAACATAAAAGAATAAAGATATTGCATTTCATCATGTACATATTTGCATCCATATCATAAGCATCACATAGATACATGCATCACATAAAAACATCACATAGGTACACAGGCATATAGCTGCTGCAAAGATGAATCATCTCATATATATCAAAATTAAAAGTGTCATGATACAATGATGTCAAAATACATATGGCTACAAAATCACCCGAACATGTCTACATCATCATACAAAAATGGTACAAAAAGTGATACATAGGGAGCCCTCTAAGGCTATGATGAACTCCCTCCCTCGGAGCCAGCTAGCCTTGACAGATTTTGAGCCCTAGAAGGAGCTGCCCCAGGATCATCTCTCTTGCCCCCTCTATCTAGTGGTGGTGGAGGACCCATAACCCCACCACTAGACACCTGTCTCCTGTCTCTCCCTCTAGAGGTTGTCACAGTCCGTGATGGTTTCCAGAAGCTCCTAGCTCGTTGATCTGGTTGTACCACTCCATAGTTCAGGTCTCTCCAGTAGGCTATCTCCTCCCCTACCAGCTGAACATAGGCGTATCCGGCCCCTGTGTCCTTTGTTGCCTGCCTCCCTGCCTTTAGTGCTGTCTCAGCCTCTGTATAGCACTGAATAGCCTAATCCCTCTCCCGCTCAATGTCCCATAGTTGTCTCCTGAGCCTAGCTGTCTCCCTCTCCAAATCCTAGATTTGATCTTCCTGTCCCTGGGAGATCTCCCTCAAGGATAGTAGCTCATCCTCCACCTCTGTCCCCTTACCCTATCCCTGTGGCAACTCCTATGACTCCTCCTGTCCCTGTCCCCATCCCTATACCTATCTAGGAACCCATGCTATTGGCATCTGTAATAGAAATCCATCTCTACCCCTCACTACATGAGCCTACTGAGCCTGTCTCTCCTCTCCGCCCTCTCTCCTCAGAGCCACTCTCCTCTCTACCGCTATGCCATGCCTCCATTGTCTGCCTCTACCTCCACCATCTCCATCTATCGACTCCCCTGGATTCATCAGCCGTGGAAATGGATGCTTTGCCCAATATGCAGTGTACTTTGCATCCATTCTTGCATCCTTCACATCTACCCAAATGTCCCAAGGAATGGGAACCATCTCCTGTAGCTGTGTCACTGCTTGATCATAAGACAATAATGGCCCTAAATGCACCCGATCCCTCACCGTTTGTGCATACATTCCTGATCCCCATGGCATCCGATGTATCTTGCTGAACTACCTGCCCACCCTATCTACCAACTGCCTCTCAATAACATATGGTGTCCGACCAATCAGATACCTTCTCTGGAATACATATGGCAGCTCCACTGCATCATCCTCCCACTTCTCACTGTCCTGGTACAACATCCATACCACACTGTTTATCTCATCAATCACTTGGTGTCAATACTTCAGTCTCCCAATCTGGGGCTGAGATGTAATCATATCATATAAGTGAACATAACTATGCCCATGTCCTTTGCCTCTAAAATGTATCAGTCGTGTAACCAACAAATGCTCATATGCCCATACCTGCAATAGTTTCACCCCACATCCCAATCCTGCTGACCCGTGATACACAAACTGATGCAGCTCATAATACAAGTGTTCCAACAGACATGGTCCCCATGCAAACCTGGTGTGCTTAGTCACCAATGTCTCCAGTGTCCCCCCCCATTCCACTGCCAACCCTCTTGTTGCCCTATCCAGACATAGGAACCAACTGATCACTCCTGCTAACACCGCTAGTAGCATAATCCTGTCTATGTGATGGTATCACAAGCCATGTCTCTTGCCCTCATCTCCAGTCTTGGATCCTGAAACACTCATTTTAGTGCATCCATGTCTCTATCTCGATCATAAGGAACCAACTCCCCATCGATCGGTTTCCTCAATATCCTATACACATCCTCTAAGGTGACTATCATCATACCCATTGGCAAATGAAATGTGCAAGTCTCTGAGTGCCATCTCTCAGCAAGCACAGTCAGCAAACCCATGTTTTCCCAAAACTCAGGCACATGCAGAATATGTCACAAACCCATAGCCTGAATTGTTGCTCTCTCCTTGAGTGTCATCTCTTCTCGCAAACTCTGAGTCGAAGGGAATCTCTCCCATAACTCTAGGATCGATAGGTCCTCCTGCATTCAAGCAAATCAACTGTGTTAGTCCTAGTAGTACTCCCCATTCATCACAAAGTGTTGCTTCCTATCCTAGTGGTACTCCCTGTTCATCACAAAGTGCTACTCTTTTTTAGTACTACATGTTCATCACAAAGTACTACTTTCTATCCTAGTGGAATTCCCTGTTCATCACAAAGTACTGCTCTTTTTAGTACTCCCTGTTCATCACAAAGTACTACTTTTTTTTTTATCCTAGAAGCATTCTCTATTCATTACAAAGTGCCTGGTTCTATCCTATCCTAGGGCCTCTACTTGACTGTATCCTCCTGAGTAATTTCCTAATTGACAACATATGTTCTATCATAGAATTGTCAATCCTAGCCCTATCTGCTATTTTAGTCTTCCCTAGAGGACCTGCTTGAGTGTGTCCTCTTAGCAGCTTATCCAATCGACAACATATGTTCATCACATAACTGTCAATTTGTCCCTGAAGATGCAAAGGCACTTACATACTGCACATGCATGCCTTCTCTGCACAGACGCGCCTGAATCACATAGATGTGCCTCTGTTTGGCACAGACACACCTATCCTACATAAACCCTCCTAGCCTACGCAGATGTGCCTGGCACCAAGGCAGACGTGCCTTAACATTTTTTCCCCCCCACTTGACATACCTAAAGCGCATTTATTACCTACCTAACATGCATTTATGACAACATTTAATGCGTTGAAGTACAAGGAGGTTTTTGTGGTACTTATTGGCTCTCATGCATCTGCTAGCCTATAAAATCGATGAACACGATCGAATCTATACACCAATGCCATCGCTGCTGACTATTGACTTCTCTCTGCTCTCTCTACACTCTGATCTCTTGGATGTATGGATGACAATGAGGATGTTTTCCCCTCATAGTCTATCTTATAGACTACCCTAGCCCTAGCCCTATTCAGTCTTCTTTATCCCGTGACTTTGTCACTCCATCTGATTAGTCCATTCTAGCCTTTCTTTCTTATCGAGAGATTGTCTACTATCTTTTCAGACATTTTCATCCAATCTCTCGAGGGGGCATATCATTCCCATCTTGAGGCAACTTTGTATCAATTCATCTTATCTTTTTTGAAACAACGTGACAAGCTGCATTGTCTCAAATAGGGGCAAAATGTAAACACCTAAAATTGTCATGTCTAATTAAATAAATATCTTTATTTATTTAATTATTTTAGCCTAATTCTTCTATTAATTAAATAAATCTTTATTTATTTAAGTAATTCATTTACCCTCTTCTAGCCTTATTTCTCATTTAAATAAATATTTTTATTTATTTAAATTCCTCTTTTCCTAAATCAAATAAATATTTTATTTATTTAATTGATCCCACTTCCTCTATTAATTAAATAAATCATTATTTATTTAATTAATTCATTAACCTTTTCCACCCATGACACATGTCATTCATCTCTTAATTCCTCCTCTACCTACCCTCTCATTATTTTCTTAATTCCTCTACCTACACTCTAATCCTAGCCGACCATTTATCTTTTACACCTCTCAATCTTATCCCTCCATTTCTTATAGTGTCTTCTATATAAGAGGATGCTTCCTTCATTATCAACCCTAATCAATCTTTGAAGCCTTCTAGCATTCAAATTTTCATATGCGATCAAGACTACTTGCAACCACATTTCCGTTTTTTGTTGAGCTCTTGTGCACACATAAAATCTGAGAGGAAATATATCAAGCAAGATCAATGGAGATAGGAATAATGGAGATCCAAACCCTATTGGACATGTGATGGTATAATCTTTGTGATTTTATTTGATTTGCATTGTCTTTGGTAATCTTTATATGTTATGGTGGATCTTTGTTGTTGTTAGGCTAGGGTTTCATGGTTGAATTAATTTAGTCTTTCAATATTGTTGTTTTCACTTTCACCATAAACAACAGGATAAGCAGAAGGTGACTAATATGGCAATAGGGAACTTGGAAAACTGGATAGAAATACACTATCCCTTGTAAATCAAAGATTCTCCATATGAAGGGCTTTTTGATAAGCTAGAATGTAGAACCTATAAAAGGTCAAATGTAATTTAAATGTTATTAGTTTGACTGGACCAATGGTCCTGGGCAAGGCCGGAGGTTTTCTCCTCTCCGCTCTTTCCTACCGGCGCCAACACTAAGTGAAGATTGTAACATTCTTTATCAATAAAATACTTCTTAGGCCTTTCTACCAAGCAAAAACAAAATTCTGACTACCCTCAAAATGTAAAACATAGTTAGGAATCTATGGAAAAATGTAGGGATAGATGTTAAATCTTCTTTTGGTGACAAAATAAGTGATATATCTATCTAAGTGCACTTAAGAGAGGTATGAATAGGACCAATTACATACTAGGTTCATAATGACTACTTTCACACTAAAAGGAGTGATGAAAGTATGGGGTTGGGAGAGGTGAAAAAACCTGCATAGGGAGATGATTTACTTAGTTTGAGAAGGAGGTAAATGTATTTTTACCTTGACATTTGAGTAAGTCCTGCCTCCACCACCTAATGTTCAAGCTTGCATAAGACTTTGTTTGTGAAAACCTATGGATAGAGGTTTTCTATATGGATCCTAAGTTGGAAAATATTTTGAAATCAAGTTTTATAGAAGGCTTTCTAGATCAAGGGTGGACTTGTCAACAAGTTCAATGGTTGGAAAGTAAGCACTTCTATTTAATTCTAAGTGAAGATAGTTTTTCAAGTTTTAAAGACACATTGTACAATACTTCACATAATTGCAGTAGTGTACTTGGATTATTTAGGAAACTAGTTGTGCCTCTTGAAAACTAATATTTGCAATAAATTATTGATGTTCTTTTTGAAGCTAGCACAAAAATTTCATGTTCAAATACTTTATTTCTTGAGTTCATGAGAGGAAGATGGTAATTTGATAGTATTATATGTAGATTTATTTATATAACACATGCCAATATTTTTTCTAATATAATATTTATCCATGTTTGTCTTATCAAGAAGCATATTGGCATTTTCTTACTTGACTTGTATTTTCTTAACAATTGGCATTTATTTCAATTCTTCTTTCTTAATTTATCTAACAATTCATCTAGTTAATCATTGTCATCTTAAGGAATGCTGGAAGAAGGAGATACTTGTAATCATAATATGTATTCCAATTTATATCACTATCTATTCTACCAATAATCATCTAAGTGTTTCTTTCTGCATAATCACACCAAGAATCTTTTCTATATTTTTCAATTATGCTGCTACTTGAATAAAAGTGTGCAAGTTCTGATTTTTAGCATCCATGCACGAACCATTTATATTTGTAGAACTATATTGTAAGATTGAATAGGTACACCCAAATGACTTACCACTATCTTGAGCTTCCTATAATGGATATCTTCATGCACTTGTGGGAGCTTCATACTCATCTTGTTGGTACATGTGCTACCTTCTTTCCATCACAAATCATTATTATTTACATTTTGATTTTCTCTTAAATGAAACAAAATCACCACTTTTCACTTGAAAATAAAATTTATACTTTCTAACATAAAACACATCATATACCACACCGGAATATTATTTCTCCTCGACAACAACACTAATTTGTTGGTGTAAGTTGATACAACACAAAAATTATCCACTACATTTCTAATGGATAAAACTAACAAATGGGTTGCAAAAGAATTTGAAATATGCATCAAGATAACAATACATTGCAAATGGCTAAAGGAATGTTTTTTCCCACAATGGTACTAATTTTTTTTATGATGTGAACTATAAGTCCTAAATCCCTAAGCCATGGTAATATCTCAAGTGTTATGGTGTCGAGCTTGAGAAGAATGCTACAAACATGTCTCTAGGCTAGGTAGCTATAGACTGATGATTTAGGTGGGTAAGACCTTCATCACTTTTGGCTCTACAAATCCAAAGGGGGATTCCATAAGATGCTAGGTTGATGATAAACACACTAAATACTCCCTTAATATAAAATATACTTAAAGTATAGTGTATCCAAATAGTTTTATCACAATATAACTATGTGATAGTTTTGACATATAAGGATAAGCATCTAATAAACATGTATCCTATCATATGAGAATCTAAAAATGTATTTATTATTATAACCCATTAGGTTATTATTCATATTCAAATATGACATCAAAACACGCTAAACTAATAGAATTAAAAGTTGTTTAATTTTATTGAATTTGAGTGCATTGAGGACTATGAGAGCGAGAAAAAAGTGATAGAATGGTGTATATATGTAATTTGGGTAATAGTATCTATAATCATGTAGAACATATGACATCCAAAACTAAAGTGACACCCTAATCAAGATATCACCAAACACTATGTCATTATGAACACACAAACAAGACAGGGTCTAAATATACATTCCAAAAAGTAATAGATAGTTGTAGAGTATTAAGTGAGTCTACTTAGTAACTCTGGAATAAAGGAATTGACTTCCTTATTGTGTTTAGAAGATACCAAAAAACATCATTGTTTGAATTTTACAAACATGTAATTAAGAAGCTTGTCAACATACATAAAAATGCAACTACACATTTGAGGAGATATTCAACTAAGGTTGATTCTACCATTAATCAACTAGATGACAATGGTCGCATAAATTTTATTACAAATTTTGAGAGCATATAGACCATTACAATATCAAATAATTATACCTTGAGCTAAAGATTGAAACCTAAAGGCTTCGTGTTAATACTTTTATCCTACAAGCTCTATAACTCGTCTCTCCTCCATTCTCTTTTCATTATCCTTTTTTTCTTCCTAAAATAACATTTATTTTATTTTTTATAATTCATGTTAGGCATGAGAATAACCAAGATGTACCCAAGATCTACACCACACAATCTCATATAGATATTTAGAGGCACAAAAAATTAAATTTTGAGTGATCAATAAAGAGCAAGATTGGATGCCCCTATAAGTCGATCATTTCTAACATTGGAGGTATCTGAGTTTGAGTGCATTGTAGGATGGAAATAACTTGTAAAGGTGTGATTTGGGGAATTAATCTAATGGAATTGATGTATACAAATATTAAAGAAATTATATGAATCATTTTCTTCCTATGAAAATCCAATAGCATTGAAATTCCTTTGCAACATTTTGAATTCAAAATTTGGTCATTGAAGATGGAGTTGAGAATTAATGGTATTTGTCAAGGTAGAAAACATGTCACAAACAACAATATAAATAGGCCTCTTAGAAATATCTACACGTATTAGGATAAATCATTGAGCATACACTATTTGCTTCCCATAGAATGGAGAAAACAAGATGTGGGAAGCTTGATGGGCTAAGGCAAATTGACTTAGTCAAATTTTTAAAATTTTACAATACAAGGAAACTTGAATAGGGTATGGAGGAAGGCAAATGTCAACTATATAAGGTTCTTCCAATTAGTTATCATTGATGGACTATAAGTAGAAGCAAGATAGACAAATTCATGGAGCCAAAAAGTAAAAGGGCCACAAAACATAAAATTCATGTGTCTAGACAACTATAATTTATTTATATGTAATACCTTTAGTTATGATTAATTCTCATTGAAGATACCTCTAGGAACACATGTTGGCATTGTATTTTCATTGATGTCAATTGGTATGCAAGTTGATGTTACTGGTATCCAAGTAGAAGTATTGTAGATTGTTGGCATGTTGATGTCAACCGGTAAGAAAGAAAAGAGACAAATTGAAGGACCCAGATAAGAAGATGAAAGGATGTGAAGTGTTTGCCACTTTGGAAAAACAGTTGAGGACTGTCACTGATAAATGATAACATGTCCTAACCGGCAGAATAGAGAAGTGCACAACATGAAGTTTAACCGGTTGGTGTATACTGGTAGTATGTTTGATCGGTGACTGAGTTTGAACCAACACAATCAAGTGAGTTGGATGCTGACAGAGATTTTATGTGGACTCTAGGTGGTGAACATGCAGTGGTAGGTGAATAGTGCATCAACGAGGTGGTTGTCTATTAGGTCGATATTAAATGAAGACTGTGGAAATCGCAGATTTATTGCAGAGGATTGCGGCTCGAAATAGATCAAAATGAAAATATTTTTTGGTATTATGAACGAAGTAGGACATCTAATCATCTTGTTGATCAGGAGAAGGAAACAACCAGATCATTTATTGTAATTGAGAAAATCAAGGCCGATGAACAAGATCTTGTTTGCTAAATATAGTGAATATGTATTGGAAGGATAAAAAATGGTGGTGATGTTTGATTTGTTGCAGGTTATCAATCCAAGAAATAAGATCTGATTTGATTTGATACAAACTAAGTTAGTGAAGAAAACCCTAGGTGCGTAAAGTTTGAACTTTATTTTTGGCAAGAAAGCATGTGTATAAATATGTAGATCAATGAATTAAGAAGATCAAATTATTTATGACAAAATAGTGTCAAATTATACTAGAGGAGAGTTAACGCACATCAAAATATTGAAGTGACTAAGTGTTAGAAGAAGAACCAACAAGAAGGGTTTAACTCGCAAGGTTTAAGGTAACCAGTAAACTGTTATAGAGCATAACAGTCTATCAAACCGACATAGATTGAACTAGTAAGGTAACCACTGAGAGTGAAGGAGGGAAGAGAGAGTGTGAAATGAGACCCGACTAGGCAATAAGCTAAGTTAAAGAGGATTCAGACATAGAGAACTGAGATCCGATAGAGAAGAAGCAGTGTGACAAAAAATAATTCAACCAACAGAGTGAATAGTTTGCAACAGTTACAAAACTCATTTGTAACAAGGTGCTTATCATTGTATTGATTTTATATCTCATTTTATTTCACTGAGTGGGTGCTCAATGTAGGGGTTGGTGCTTAGAATAGATCAAGGGTTGGTGCCCATAAATTTTTAGGGGTTGGTGCTCATTGGGTTGGTTCCCTAAATATTATAAAACTGGATTTCATTGTGAGGCTAGATTGGAGGAGTAGATCTCCAGCAACATTTTTTGCCGAGGTTTTTCCCACATTGGGTTTTCCTCGTATATTCAGTGTTATGTTATGTGCTCTTGTGTGTGATTTCTTGTTAGTGATTTCATTATTCTACCGGTTACACACACTGTTTAAATTTGTTTATAATTACTAATTCACCCCCCTCTCAGTGATATCTTGTGTTCTACAACACCGTCTTTTGTCTAGTTGAGCCCAAAGTGTATGAGATCTTGTTAACTCTAATCTCTAGATTTGAACAATCTTCAATCTATTCATGAAACTTCTTTGCTACCATCTTGGTGATGTATCCCTTCCCTTGATGGTAAAAAATGTTCTAGAGTTGGGGAGAGTAGATTTAAAACATAACATAAGACATTAACCTTAAGAAAGTTGAAGCTTATCTAATTAAAAAATTGACTTTTTCAAAATTAGTTGAATCATTTTTAATATAAATATAGTTAACATTGATTAGATTTGAAAAGGGACAAGATTAAACTGGGGATAGCGCAACTCAATTTTTTCTTAAAATGCGGCCAATCAACACCACATTCATTGTTGAATAATCTTCCAAGATATGAAACTAGAAAACATTAAAGTGAGCTCTATCAAGAAGTTTGT
The DNA here is from genome assembly GCF_030272615.1 of Cryptomeria japonica. Classification (NCBI taxonomy): domain Eukaryota; kingdom Viridiplantae; phylum Streptophyta; class Pinopsida; order Cupressales; family Cupressaceae; genus Cryptomeria; species Cryptomeria japonica. The sequence goes on from NC_081414.1 coordinate 688,267,913, forward strand.
CTTTTTTTTGGTTTAATTATTCTTTTTTGAAGTTTATGGTAGTAGATTTTAATTAGAATCTTTTATCTAAAGAATGTTATATATATTATTATAGACGTTTAAGTAATGACATTAAATATTGAGATAATATTTTTAATTAGGTAAGCAAGAATTTGGAAAGGGCCCAAACCTTTTTACAAGCAAACAGATTTAGTCATAAGGACAACAAAGAATACCCAATGAACATTGAAGAAACTACAAAAGAAAAAACATAACAAAACCTTTCAGACAATATTGTGTACAAAAAATTGAAATAATATTATGGATGTATAATGATTGTCCTTCAATAATTAGATCCTAAAGACATATAATACATGTTTAATAAGATCTTAAAAACAGTAACAATCCAATATTTAACATATTTATTTACAACACTATTCTCTAAACAACAATGAAAGTACTAATCATATCATAGCTATCAACACATTTATCATCATAGTGAATTATCGTAAAGTACGTATAAACTATATTTATTGAAAAATTTAATTAGAAAATAAAATTAATGCAGACTTTGCCAGTAAAAACCCAGCTGGAAGCATCTCTTTTAAAAGTAATGGAATAGAAATGTCAAGAGACTCTCCTACCGTTCAAAGTATGTGCTTCGTCTTTTTGCAGGAACAATGAAATACAAGTGAAAAAAGCACATGAATGTCATTCTTTTTCACCGTCCAAAGTGTGATATCCTTTCTCTTTTTCTGTAAGGAATAAAACTTTCCCAATATCGAAAGCATTTCTTCCACCTCCAAATAAGAACTAACTTCGACAGTGCAGGTCTGAGGTTCTTAGACCCACCTGAATTTCCTTCATCCAGCCAATATGCCCGAACACAGATTTGAACCAGTGACCACTCAATCTCTACCGATATGACTTCTGTCACACCAATTCTTTCAATTGCCTGCAATTTATTTATACAGGGCTCTCTGTATCATCAACGTAACGAATGAAATCACAAATTCCAGGACGAAGATCTCCTGGAAATTTAACTAGAAAGGAATGAGGATGGGCTTTCTTAGGAAAAAGGACCTCTGTAACGCGGTAAGCACGATGATGGGTGATGAGAAGAGAGCTCCAGAGATTCGAACGAGGGTTGAAATGCTTCATCGGAGGAATTTCACATGTAGCTCACATATGCAACATAATCCGTAGTAAGTGTGAATTTTCCTAATGTGAAATTGATGCTGTAATTGTCAGTTTTCTTTAAAGTCAATCTTGATTTCAAATTGTCTTCGATATATTTATAGAGAGCTGTTATTCTTCATACAAAACAACATCTGATTAAAAATATAAAATCTGCAAATCACATTTGATTTTTATATAATTTTTACTGATTTGATCCTCTTAATTTGCTTTCTCAATACTGTAAAAATACAAAAAAATCTGCTAAAAACCAATTTCGTTATGCAAATTTATGTTTTTATCACATTTTGTATAGAAAATAACCATCAGACACCCATAAATCCATTAAAATTATACAAGTCAGAAATACTGCCATGCGTAAACTATATATATAAAATGGTAAGTGCTATCAGCTGTGGGGATAGTGCCCTATCATTTTTATCTCAGCTTTGTTAAACCACACCTATGAGTTACTATACGCATATTAAGGGCTCGCAATTAGCCATTCGATTTGATTTAAAAGTACCCCAGGCAAGGATAGTTGGGTCTCAAAATATTAAGGAAAATAAATGTTTACTCTTCTTTCTACATAAAGTTGTATAAAAGAGATATTTTGTTGGGAATCAAAATATTGAGGTCAAGATTTATATTTCTATCTTTTATTTCAAGTTTATAAAAGAAAAGTAATGGTCGACTTTTATTCATATATGATAAAGTTGTTCAAATGAATTTGTTTAAAATTTTAGAATGTTAAAATCAATATTTGTATTTTTTTTAATCTCATAATTATAAATGGTTTCAATTGTATCTCCATGCAAGATGGAATTGTATAAATGTGGTTGTGTGTTGGATAAGTGATAATGACTACAAACTTGCAAGACTCCATATGACCTTCAATTTACTTAAATCTTTTTTCATAAGTTTTTAGTTATAATCTAGTTGTTAGTTTTAGCCTAGGTCTTTTATTGCTTTAAAGACTATTTTTATAGGAAATGGTATAGTTTACTTTTCAATGGATAATTTTAGTGTATGGTAAACTCTTATCATTGCATTTTTTATACATGAAAGGCAATTGAATCTTTATTTTGAGGTTGTGAATCTTTATAAAAATATTTGTTAACTTGTTGTTCACAAAAAAGATATATTAAGACTTCTACATTTTATTAATTTACATTTTAAAATTCAGAACACAAATGTCACTTTTACATGATCAAAGTTAAAACCTTGTATTTGTGTTGTCAATTTCCTTTATAAAAGTGTGACAAATATTTGTACATTTATCCTCTTATTTGGTCTTCCTCGATCAATGTTTTCATATGTATTGTTTTCTTTATTTTGATATTCTTATCAATGTGTTAGCTAGTGTAAAAATTTAAGAAATTTGTAAGTGTGGGATTTTTTTGGGTTATTTCTCTTGGTTTGTCAAACTTTTAGGATTTCAAGGTTTCCCTTACTTGAATACCATTTCATTATTCCCTCTAAATCCTTTTGATCCTTTATATTAATTCTTTTATTCATCAAAGTTTCAAACCTTCACTTCCTTATGTGCTATTTCATTGTCACCCTTGATTGTTGAAACGTCAACTATTCACATTAAGTTCCTTCTTGTGATAAATTTTTAGAGTTTTCCTTAAATTGGTACCATTTTCATGATTCCCCTTGATCTCTCATAGATTGTCATTTTGTCTTTCCCTTAAGCATGAGAGTTTTAGTTTTTCCCTTATTTGGGCACTTAGTAAAAGTTTCCCTCAATTCCTAATCCCTCTAGTATTAAAATCATTGATTCCTATTGTAACACTTTACTAATTATCTTTGTTATAGAGTTCTTTCAAACCCAAAACCCCAACATTCACTCTCATCACTTTAGACATAAAAAATCTGGGAGGCTACTAGAATTTAGAATTGATCATTCTTGCCAAGTCCTTTTATTATCTTACCCCACTTCCCCTTCATTCTTCTTTGGGTGTCACAATCCATAGTGAACCATAAAATTTGGCACAAAATCATTGTACCACACTCATCCAACTCCATTTGTTCTTTGTTTCATGAATCCCTGTCTACATCATATCCCGATAACTTCATTCCCAATCCACTTGCTCCAAATTCTATAAAATAATTTCATCGCTACAAGAAATCTTTATCTTACTTCTCTTATTCTATTTTGGTACCCTTACCATCCTCAAATTCGGCTTCTTTTTCTCTATGCTTCCTTTGGACCTTGCAATCTTGGAAGAAAATGTCACTTCCAAACTTATTTTAATTTCTATGGTTGCTTTCCTATCTTATTCCCTGATACCTCCTCATTCTCCATCCGTATTCAATCATTAGACTTGCAACCTATTTCTTCCTCCATCCTCTCTTCTTAGAAGATCTATTTTATATCCATATGAGCTCCAATATGTGACCTCCCCCTTTTCCCATACTTGATGTTGAATTCCTCCCACTCCCTACTCCTAATTTAACATCGTGTTTTCCCTTCCTGTCCTTGGATCTTGAAACTCTTGGAGAACCAAGTGCATATTTGCATTTGGTTTCTATTCCTTATTTCCTACCACCCCTAAATTTTAAAGGTTTCACTCACTCATTTTATTCCACTATATTTGGGTAATTTCCTTGTACTTTTGGACCTAAAAACCCACTAGGTCACCAGTTTTGACCCAAAAACTCTAATATAAAGCATTACTTTACCTTCCTCCTCACTATGGAAATATTTTTAAACAACTAGAATGAATTCACATATAACACAAATGATGTATATTTCAGTTTTAAGGAATCAAACCATATTATAGCATGCCATAAATATATCTTCAATTTGAAAGATGATTTTTATAGATTGACTAAAAATTTCTCCCTTCACTTCCCTATTACAATTAAACACATATAACTGTTAATTCAATTTTAATTTATTAAGAAAATATGCCTAAGAGGTATGGGTATCTTGTATTTTGTACTAATCCAAATATCTCCAAACATGTTACATGTTTTATGCTCAAATTCTCTTGGATTTAAATACTTGAGAGTTCCTTACACCTTCAATTCCAAAATCAAAACTATGACCAACATGATAATCATATAAATAAATTTAATTAATAATGAAAGGGTTGGTCATCCTTTTTTCATATCATGATAGTATAAAGGATATTACGCAGTTTCAATAGTTGATATTATGCATTGATCATCTAGGTAGTGCATTCTAGAAGTTATAAAGAGATATTTGGTTGCAGTAGATATATGTCTTTGTATGTCTCCTTCGAAACTTTTAGGTATTATAGTGAATTGAAAAGAAGGATGTATGATAGGATCCTTGTCATTTATAGTTGTCCTTCACCACATTTTCTAGTGTGACTATAATATAAACCCAAGAAATATAACAACACTTTAACTCAATACGAATTATATTTCTATATGTTACTTTCTTATTCTATATAAATATTTTTCAATTTTAGAGAAGGATTATTAAGTAGAATTAATTTGTTGGTATCATGTCTTTCCTATTGTTTCTTGTGTGTTGATTATATGATTGCATGCAACACAATAATTGAAATAAGGTACTAGCCTTAAAATTTTGACTTGCCACATTCTTAAATTGAAAACATTCATTTACCATTAGCATAGCACTAGGAAGTAGGTTCTACGAGATTCATGGATCATCATTACATCCAAATAAATCTTGATAGGAAACCTTTGTTAGATTTGGAAAGGGACAATATTAAAATCAAGATAATGCAACTCAAATGTTGCCTAAAATAGGCTCAGTTGACACCACATTTATTGTTGAATATGCTAATGAACAATGAAACTAGAAAAAAAAAATTAATGTCTATAACATCTTTTTGTTTGCATTATAATTATTATATGTTGAAATTTATGGTACTAAATTTAATTAGTATATTTTATCTAAAGAATGTCATATATAATATTGCTATGGACATTAATGTTTAAGTGATGACATTAGATATTGTAACAATATTTTCGATTAGGTCAATAGGGATTTAAAAATGGCCCAAACACTTTTACAAGAGAAAATATTTAGCTATAAGGACAGCAAAGGAAAACTATGGAACATCAATGAAACTACAAACAGTAACACAAAAAATCCTTCCAAACAATATTGATTTAATGTTGCGTAAAAAACTATTGAAATAATGGTGTTTGTGATATGATTGTCCTTTAATCGTTAGGACTTAAAGACAATAACAATATAACAATACTTATTATAACATTCCAATATTTAAGATATTTATTTACAACTATTCTCTAGAAAGAAAAAAGGTTCTGGCCATGAGGCCAATAGATTGCACCAGCTCCATAATGTGTTTACAAGACTAATTTACAAAATACTATGAGACGGTCCATTCTATTAACCTCATAAAAACACTAATATATATATATATAACAAATTTGTAATTTAAAACTATTAATATTGTCATAAATATCGATATATTTCTTAACCACTATGTATTATCATATAAGTCACCTATAAATTATCTGTATTGAAATTCTATTAGAAAATACAATTGCAGTCTTTGCCAGTGAAAACCCAGCTGGAAGCATTTCTAAAAGTAATGAAATAGAAATGTCAAAAAAGAGTTTCCCACGGTCCAAAGAATGTGCTTCGTCAGGAATAATGAAAGACAAGTGGCAAAATGTCATTCTTTTTCACCGTCCAGAGAATCATCTGCTTTCTCTTTTTCTGCCAAGAATAAAACTTTCCCACTATCTAAAGCAGATGCTTCCTCATCCAAATAAATCGTCCCCTGGAAACTCACTTTGATAACGTAGGCTTCAGAAACCCATCTAAATTTCCTTCATCCAGTCGATATGCCCGAGCAGCGATTTGAACCAGTGACCACTCAATCTAGCGATATGACTTCTGTCACACCGATTCTGTCAATTGACAATAATTTACTTAAACAGGAAAGTGTGTGGCATCAACGTAAGGAATCGAACCATAACGGTGGAAATTTAACGAGAATGGAATGAGGATGGAATTTCTTTAGAAAGAGGACGTCTGTAACGCGGTAAGTACATGTAGCTCGCATAAGCAACATAATCCGGAGTAAGCGTGAATTTTGGTAATGTTAAATTGATATTTTAATTTCCAGTTTTCTTTCAAATCCGTGGCCGAATATATTTAATTATTTTGATTTGTATTTATTGTAAAATAAAGACGACCTTGATTTCGAATCGTGTGCAGCACACTCACATAGATTAGATAGACTGAGATTCCTGTTGTGATTAAACTAAATATTAAAATCAATGTTCACTTTTAATCTCATATTTTAAAATGAGAAACAATTAAATCTTTATAAAAGATAAAATTGTATATTGTAAAAATGAACCAGTGTTTTCTAATAAGTGATAATGGCTACAAACTTCCTTCAATTTACTTAAAACTTTATTGAAATTTTTTTATTTATAATGATGTTAGTCTTAGCATATTTTTTTTTTTAGTGTTTTAAAAATTATTTTGTAGGGAATGATATAGTATACTTTTTATTAGATGATTTTATTATATGGTAAAGTTTCATTATTGCATGTTTTATTCATGAAAGATAATGGATTCTTTTAATTTGAGGTTTTAAATTTTTTTACATACAATTGAAGTTTATGTATTTCAAATTTATTTTATTATTAATAACTTATTTTACTAAATATTATGAAGTTACATTATTATATTGAATATCATATTAAGATAGTAAATTAGTTGGTGATGGATGAATCCATCAACGATGTCAAATTGTTTTCTTGTACTTAATAAGCTTAAAATAACTAATAGATAAAAATGTTACTAGATTAATTTACATTCACTTTGATAAAAAAGTGTTCCATAGAATTATTTATCGCATTTTTAAAAATCTTCTTCACATATCCTTTTGATTAATGGAGATATTTTATTTCACCTAATTTCCTTGTGTTCTTATTTTTGCATAAAAACATGTGATTTGTACAATGCCTTTTGAATGAAGTGGCACAAAATTTTCTCCAGCAGGTACAAAGACAATTTTAAAATTACAAGGGGGAAAAGACAAAGTATATTCATTTAGGAAAATATTTAGAAAATGAAATTAGGATATTATGAGAATAATAGAATGTGTAGGCTGAAGGAATATATTAGGAGTTCAAAGTAGTAAAAATAAAGGTGAAAGGGTGTACACTGTTGATTGGAAATGACTAATTAAACTATTAAAATAAATAACAAAATTATTCAATTCATTAATGTAAATGAGGAATTGTCATGTACTAATTGATATTATTAATAGATAGTCATAAGCTATTGGTTTGACATTTTTACCAATTTACCATCTACTTAAATATTTTGATATGCAAAGAAAACATAGTTTGAGAATACATTATATTGCAATGGTATACAATTTAGTTTTTTTCCCCTTAATTTAAAATTCCTTATTATACCCACTCTAACTCATATGCTTTTTCATTTAATTTAAAGAGAGCCAACTATAATTGTTGTTATTATTATTTTTAGCTATAAGGCTATAAGAACATTATTGTTTAATCAACCTTCTTATGTTTGGTACATCATTTTTTTAATTCTAACTATATATTTCATTGGAGATTAAATCTCAAAAATGTAGGGGAGCTTGAAGAGCAAGTTGTGATTTTAATTTTGATTATATCACAAAACTATTCATTTATATATCTAAAGATGAAATCATAAAGCTTTGAAGTTACAATTTCAAATATTTGATGATGCCTATTTTATAATAATACTTTGGTTAATAATTTCATAAATTAATATTCTCTTTAATAACCATCATATTTGACTTCAGTTTTAAATAGAATAATTTAACAATGTTAATAAAAACTATAATAATAATCTTATCATTCTTTAGAAACTATTCAATTCAACTCAATTCATTATAATATATCTCTATTGAAGTTGTAAAATTTGTACAAATTATAATTATACTTTATTTTTCATTTTTTATATTAAAATTAAAAAATAAAAAGAATTATGATGAAGATTCCAATTTCTTAAAAAATATTTATAATACTTAAACAAATATTTTTATAAGTAAAGGTATCCAATAATTTTACTCTATCAAGGTATGTGGGTTTTCGGCTTTTAAGAAATTTGAGGTTCATACAGATGTCTTTCATTATTAAGTGAAAGTAGAGCTCAATGACTATATGAAAGAAGATAATAATCATAAAATCATTTTCGCTTAAACATCACTCTAAGTTTTGAATTGTTTAGACACTTCATTTCAAATCTAACTAATAGATAGATACTACTTGAAAACTTAATGTGACTTTAAATGAAACACTTTAACTAATCAAAACTTAAAATATACTATTTAAACTTATATTTCCATAAAGAAAATCAATGATTGTCATGGTTTTTCCACATACTAGAACATTTTTCTTGTATGAAAGCTCAGAGCTACTTCGTTGCACGAAAGGATGACCCCAGTTATATTCCTCGGGCTTAGCATGTTAATTTACGCATGACAGTCAATAATGATGATTAACTTATCATTTAATGGTAACTTGCAAAGCAAACGCGCAAGCTTCTTGCAGACGACAGACACCGTGTGAAGACGCTATAATCCCTGTTGATGTAGTCAAGCCTTCTGAAATTCTTTCCAAAATCACATTTCAAAGCAACCTCATATTTTCTTCCATGGAAATTTCACAACAAACATTTCGCTCATATAAAGCTTTCAATATCTTGTTAGTTGTATTTACTTATAAAGGTTTCTCTCGATCCACACCCAAGAATGGAAACCAGGACTCCATTGATTTCTCGAATTCGCTCAGCTCTTCGCAGGGCTTGTTTGAAACTCGGGTTTTTGAAAAAGAGCAATAAAAGCGTAAGATTTCAGATGGATTATGAATTCTCTTTTACAAACAGAGCCTCAAGAACACCAACAAAAATGGTGGAAGATCTTTTCTTGGGCATCAAGTTACCTTGCATAAACCGCAGTATAAGTAAAGATAGCAAATCTAGTGGTGAAATGAATAAGGAGTATGGCATAGAAATAGATGGAGGAGAGATTTGTAGAGGTCATGTGGAGAGCGATGAAGAATCGGTGAATACAAAAGCCGAGGGTTTTATAACAAATTTTCATCGCCAGCTTGCACTGGAACGACAAACTTCTGTGCTGAGATACCAAGAAATGCTTGACAGGGGGCTCGCATAACTTTCATTCATTCTCTTTGGTATTCTTCTACCCCGAAAGGTTTTTCATTCTTTCTTCTAAACAAGTTGTAATATGAATATGCAGTATCAGATTTGTATTTGGCTTGAAATATTCATATTCATTACTTGATAAACTGAGTTGCAGAGTTTGATTCATATTCATATTGATATTCCAGAAGAATAGATGCATTTAGATTTATTGTATCTATCGATTGAAATCATTTTATTTATATTGTTTAGTTTTCTATTATTCTGATGATAGATCATAAAATATAATCCAAAACACCCATATTAAAAAATCAAATATAATTAAAACTAAAAATAATTAATAACTATTATTATAGATGATAAAAATTTAATATTTTTAATTATTTTATTCTTTCTCTTTTTAAACTTGTTGATTGTATTGTTTTAACCTTGAGTTTCTTGTGTCTGATGTTATAGGTACACGAAGCATGGCTGAATTCTAGTCTATTGTGTTTACTTTCCTGGGTTTGGCATAAAAGTCTTCATGTAGGAGCACCCTTGGTGGCTGGATGGTCTCTAAACATAAAAAGTAGTGTAAATAACTTTTATTTTAATAATTTATTTGGTAAATAATTTTAAAAGAACTAATTGTTTATTTTGTTATCAAATTTATTTGAATTAATTAGCATTTTCTTATATTTATATATTATATAAATTTATAATTTAATATTTAATAGTAATATTATAATTATTTTTTATTATATGATTCACTAATTAGATAAGAATATATTACGAGCAAAGATTGATGTATTGTTTTGAGCGATAGGTCTAATTTATGTAGATAGAATAAATCCAGATTGTTTTCTTTTTATAATTGATTTTATTGTTAAATCAATATCTTAAGAAATAAATAAATTTTAGAATAATATGAGTAGTAATTAGAACAAAAAAGTAACATCATATTATATGTTATTTGTTTTGTTGTGATGACAATCCAAAGAGCTAAATGGTTTCTGCATGTGTTTTTGGATATTTTTTTTATATCAATAATATAGTATAGTTTGAAAAAATGGGATTTGGTTGGTTATTGAGTTTAAAATGAATTTTGTGATATATAATTTAACTTATTAGTTTTCCATAATCCATAACGATTCTTGTTGTTGTTTCTCGATTTGATTGTGTTTGTTTTTGCATCAATATTTTGGGTTGCACTCTGTGATCCATCATCAAGATATTAGATAGCTCAAGGAGTAGAAAGTGATCACATAGTCACTTTGTGCTCCTTGAGCTCTCTAATATCATGATGGATCAGAGAGTGTGATTTGAAATGTTGATGCAAAAATACACACACACAATTGAATCGAAAAATAATAAGAATAATATATAATGTATTTAATATCAAATTTGAATTCCTCTTAAGCAACATTTTGATTGTTTAGGGGCATTAATTTGATATTTGCATTAATTTATTATGTACTTAAACATTTTAATATGCCAAAACATGGTTTGAGAATGCATTTTATTGAAACTCCTTATTACATCCATTATAACTCCTATGATTTTTTATTAACTTGATAAAGATAGTCAACACTAATTATTGTTATTCTTTCTTTTAATTTGATTACAAGGAATAACAAAATTATTGTTTAATCAATAATCTAAATTCTACTACATCAACTTTTCTAGTATCATCCCATAGAATTATGTGAGCTTTGTCTCAATAAATACCTCTTGAAATTCAAACTTCACACTTCTTAATCTATGACTCATTCTTCCTGGTGTAGATAGTATAAAGTTATTTTACATAAAGGATATACTTTTCATTCATTTATTCAAATGAATGTTGAAGAAACTAGGGTTATCTACAATCTATATTTCAATTGTAAATGCTTTATAACATATGAAAACAAATTGTTCATCATGTGCATCCTCTACATTTTGTAATTTTCTGCTACTTCAAGGGTTTTCTATCAATGGTCTTATTAGTTGGGGGACCACTGGGACCCCCTACCAAATGTAGTAGTTTCTAAACCATCTATAGGTATTAATATGAACCTTTAGACTCAAAGGGGAAGGGATTTTAGGGAAGGACAATGGAATTGGCTCCCCGCCTTATGACCTTGACTCCTTTTTTAGCAAAAAGAAGACTTTGTTTCTTATGCTAATAATCTAGCAGAAATAAGATCTCCACCAACAAAAATAGTTGTGACATCAAAAGATGTTCTCAAGAGGTTATAGGAAGGTTTGAAAGTGAAAATTCCAAATGATCTACTATATTTAGCAGCAACAAGTTTAAAATTGTCCATTATAGGTAATTTCCTAGATTTTAGACCTAATGTAGACCAAGTTAGGAAATGAGTTGATGATGTGTTGAAGATAAAAGACAATGCCATGTTAGTGAAATGGACAATGATTTAGATACGGATTTTAAGAACCTTATTTCCTTGTGTAATTGAAAGTTGGGCTTCAACCCATCCACTAACCTAGGGTCTATGGCTCCATCTTGGGTTGGCCTCTTGAGTTTGTAATCTCATTAATGATGTTTTATCTACTTTAATATTTTTACTCTTAACAATATTTTGCAATCTTGTGTTAGAGCATTTATATGGCATGTTTCTAGTTGAATAGTGAACAAAGAGACCATCATCTAACTTTGAAAAAAACTTGCCTAAGTTATCTTCATCTCTTGTTATGTAACATTCATTGCCAAAGACTCTAAAATGGTTAATTTAGAAGCAGATGTAACTATCTAAATCTCATATGGAGTCTTTATGTTATTTATTTTTATCTATCCTCTATTCATAATTTAGACAATAGTATGAACTACCTCTCTCCAAAATATGTCAAATAAATGGGTGTTATTCAAAAATTTCCTTTCCATCTCTTGCACTATTTTTTTCTTCATTTTAGCTACTCTATTTTGTTGAGAAGTTATTACAACTAAGTATTATTTCATTATGTCATTATTTTCACAAAATTGATGTTGAATACACTTGAATACTGAGTGGCAGGGGCGAGGGTGGCGGGGTGTGAATTAGTATTCCCAAAAACTAACTGTTCAGATACTCTCATACTTATCTTGATTTTAGATATCCTTAGCATGAAATGAAATAAGAAATAGAAGAAAAATGTACAACATACACAACCATAAGAGAGACACTAGATTTTTATATAAGGAAAACACAAATGGGAAAAAGCACAGAGAGTGCTAACTCTCAAGATAATATAACTAGCTATATGGGATTATGAAAGAGGCTCACTACCAGAGGGATCACTACCCAAATTAAAATGACTCATTACTGGAAAGGCTCACTGCTAAGAAAATAAAGAAGTTAATAGAAAAAATTTCATCTACATATACATGGGATCAGCTCCTATTAAGCTCAAACAACACACCAATTTTTTATAGTAGATCCGGTTAAGAAACTCTACAAATATCTTTGTCATCTTCTTGCTCCAAAATACTTTCACACTATATTTTTCCTTCTCTTTTACTCATTCAACATCAACTTCTACACTTTATCTCTTACCACCTTACTCTTCACTTACTTCATTGCAATTCATCCATCTTAAACATCTCTTGCATACCATGCATCAAGCATAATCTCTCTCTCTCTCTCTCTCTCTCTCTCTCTCTCTCTCTCTCTCTCTCTCTCTCTCTCTCTCTCTCTCTCTCTCTCTCTCTCTCTCTCTCTCTCTCTCTCTGTGTGTGTGTGTGTGTGTGTGTGTGTGTGTGTGTGTGTGTGTGTGTGTGTGTGTGTGTGTGTGTGTGTGTGTGTGTGTGTGTGTGTGTGTGTGTGTGTGTGTGTGTGTGTGTTTGTGTGTGTATTCTTATTGTTACACACACACACACACACACACACACACACACACACACACACACACACACACACACACACACACACACACACACACACACACACACACACACACACACACACACAGAGAGAGAGAGAGAGAGAGAGAGAGAGAGAGAATAAGTAAATATGAGTGTAACAATAAGAATATACAACAAGTAGGCCTTAATAAGATTTTTCCAAAAGATATTTTAACAGTCAAATCACACACTACAATCACCAGAAAAAAAACAACATATTCTTTTCAAGGTTGACCTAACCCAGAAAGAGCATATCCTCAAATTTACACAATAACATGCTACTAGAGAATAAATACCATGATCCAAATCATCACTATGAGATTAAAGATATGAAAAATGAATCATCAAAAGATTATCATGAGAATTCAAGACATCGAGGAAACTAGAGCACTGAAAGTTTCTCAACATTGAATAACCAAATATATTTTTGAATCACAATCTCCAGAGCATGACTTATTAGCCACTAATGCAACCATCTCAGATGATGATAATAAGTGTAACACAATTGCACTATCATATCTACATTGAGACACAAATGTGGAGGACTGCACCTCTAAAATAGGTCAAATGCATACTGTGAGATTGCATGAATGATTGGAGCACGAAACCAATTGCCACAACCAACACCAAATCTCTCATCTGAAAATAAATCTATCCTCATGCTAAGAATATATATTTTTGGTGAAATCAACAAGTCTACATTACCTTAGCAACAACTACGATCTTCCATCTACATCATACATGCATACCTATCTTCCACTATTCTGCAATATACATACCTATTTTCTACTATTCTTCAATATATGTATACCTATCTTCCACTATTTTGTAACGTCTTCAGACCAATCCCGATCATCGATTTTGACATTAACCACAACTAAGACACTTGTATTTCTAACAAATCCTTTAAACTCATTTGATGTAAACTTTTTTTAATAATTAAATAGTTGTTAAAGGGTAGCACCAAAATAATAACAGTAAAAATTATAAACAAAAGAACAAAAAAGGAGTGAAAGTAGACATAGTTATTCACACTCGAAAGACTACCAGCAGGTACAAAAAACCAAACCCATCAAAACCTAAGTCTAATTTCCATTCGACTACACAAGCAACCCATTGAACCAGAAAATACACTAACAACAATTATAAACTAAAAAGACCAAGCAAAATCAGATCCATTGAACCATAAACCTTAATTTAGTCTATGCCCTTTGTTTGAATTTTTTGGAGTCCCACCATAGCACTAGCCACCACTAGGCAATCGACATTGCAAGAAGCATGAGTTGGTTTATTGGCCACCTCTTTGACATCCCACATGTCATTCTCACGCCACTCCTCTCCCTGCACTGGAAATACTAGATTTTGTTCCTTCTCCCAAACATCAACTTCCTCATATTCATTTGGCAGACCCTCTTCTATCATATATTCTTTCACCCAGCCCTCCTCAGGGACTCTCATCATACCCACCAAGAATTGTAAAAAAATGAGGCTCCTTTCCACATCTCTCCATCTGTCTCACAAAGGCTCTAGTTCCATTGTTCACACCACTAGTAATTATCTCACCTTACCACCCTTCCCCAAGATATGTAATAGCTTTATGGCAAAGAGACCATAAGATTGTCATCCATATTATCAACGACTATGTTAATATCCCCCAAAAATCATGTTTGAACATCATTCGACACAATTTTTTGGCTCTTGCCTTTGGGATGCCCATATACAATGCCAACACCCAAACTTTGTAGTTATGTCCATGTTCACCCTATATTTATGATAAGCCATGATAAACTCTTTCGCTAGAATAGACTTAACAATATGCAAAAGCAAAGGATGGTCGAAGGATAGAATAGAAAATAACCTCTTATCAGTCACCTTGCCAAGAAAGGAGATCTTATTTTTCATTGTTTTCAATAATATGGATATGTGCATTATAGATTAACTTCACTATCTAGACTAATTCACTAAATGTAAAGATGGAAGAGGATATCAAGGCATTACATTATTATATATTCATTCCTATACTAATTAGAAAACTTTGTCATGTTTATTAGTGGTTATATTTCAAAAATAAAACTCCAAGAGGCAATGAGTTTCTTATTTTTCTGATGAAATGGACAAAACATTTATGAAGTATTAGGAATGCTCTCACAAGATTTTTTTTTGTCTTTCACAACCTGCCCCTTTTTGTTTTAGAAAAATAAGGACCCTCTCTTTTTTCTTTTCACTTCTACTTGATTTTAGATTTTCTCCCTTGAGCCATTATTTCATAACTCTTCAATAAATTGGAAGAAGGTGTTTGATTTCACTTGCATATCATTATTGTTCTCATTAGGTTTCATCTTACCATAGTAAAGTGACCATTGTTCTCTTAAGATTATAGAGAAAATCCTCAAGATGTCTTATCAAAAGGTTACAATAAAGTTATAGGTTTAAAACCCAATATCAAACTTGATGTTGTTTATATCTAAGGGTACTGACACATTATATTTTCATGCAACTAGGACAAAAAAAATAAAAATTATAAAAGAGAAAAATATGTAAAATCTCAACCCTTGTCTCAATGAAATCTAAATTCCTATTTTATATTCAATTATCCTATTTTTTTTTGCAACACATTAGATAACAATGAGTATTATTTTGAAAAATGGCATTCAATAGGGGCATTTCAAATAATCAATATCTATATCTAATTCATAAATTTGTAAAAGTCACAAAGTAATTTAAAAATATTCATATTAAAGAATTAATGACATCTACCTTGCACCCTTAAAAATAAGTGGTGGTATAGATTGTTAGTGTGAAAACAACTATTGTACATCTAATTTACATCTAGATAGTTCATAGACCTAGTAGGGACATTCATACTAGCTTAATTCCACTTGGTGGTTTAGTTGTCTCACTTCATATACTCATGAAATGTGCTCTCATAGTTGATCTAATTATTCCACACATGTCACATCTCTGGGATGGCTATTAAGCATTTTACTCTTATTGAGAAAAAAATATCTTTTACAATCAAATTAGGTTGATTTTAAGAATAACTTAAATGTGGCTTTTTTCTATTACAATTATTTTTTAGTAAGATTAAAAAAATAGTAAATTCAACTTAAAATCCTCATTTCTATCAATTATAAACAATGCATTGAATATTAAAAATGAGATAACTATTGAAAACACATCTCAATTGTATATTAGTAGAAAAAATAGTGACCACATAGGAAAGAGATATATAAGAGAGAAAGAATGATAAAAACTTAATTTAAGGATTTGACAAGGTGGCACACAAAACATTTGAGCAATTAATTATGATTTAAGCAATATAAATAGTGAAGGTCTAAAACAAATCTACTATCCTTGTACACAATCACAAGTGTTTTAATATGAATTATAAATATGTCACTTGATTCTCATAATATCATAAATATTGAATTATATTCGATAAGAGCTCAACCAAATAAAAGTTTATATGTTTGCATTTGGTATTAAATCTAATGCACTTTGTTTAAGCTCTTTTTTTCTCTAAATTCACACAAACATGCTTACTTATTGAATCCTTCACTCATTTGATCAATTGATCATAAACCCTCATGTTTTTGTTAGTAGAGAGAGAATTGTGCTCCCTCAACTACCTCTATAGCCATATTCATTGAAAATTAAAAGAGTATAGTGAATTAGGTGGTAATGGATGAATCTATCGATGTTGATAACTTGAATTTTTTGTATACCAAATAACTATGAAAAAATAGTACTGACAAATTTGAGAAAGTCACTAGATTAGTTCATATTCACTTTCAAAAAATAATCATTCTATTAAATTAATAGATTTTTTATCTCACTATTTTTTCTTCTTCATCTCTCCTTTTTTTTTTTTTTAATTCACTATGCCTGGTAAACTTTTTAACGTGACCGGTGACGCTGGCACGACACGCCCTCTGGCTCCACGTGAACGCTTTTGACCTGGAGCTATGAACCAGTGAGGCCACAAACGGGGGACCTCATCCCCACACTTCACTTGTTCAAATCTGTGAGCACAACGAACCAGCGAAGGCACAAGGCCTTGCGAGCACAGTGGCCCAGTAGGGATTTGAACCTTGGTGGCCACTTCACCAATGAAGTGTTTTAACCGTGACACTACATGTCCGAAGACTCTTCATCTCTTCTTTTGATCAATCAATTTTATTTTATTTTATTTTTATCAATAAAGGTAGAGCCATATTTATATATTAATTAATGAAAGAGATTACAACATAAAAGTCCAGGTTTCCAAAAAGTCCAAAGGGCCTAAGATAGATATTCTGAAACCAAATCCCTGAGTATGCACAGAGAGGGAAACTAACTCCAATGCCCACAAAAAAATAATGAGCTCAAAATGAAGATAAGTTTATCTCATAAACATTAAACCTTATGAAAACTCTTCATCCTTTCAAAAAAAACCTTCAAAGTTTAAAGCTATGATAATCAAAATCTTAGCAGAGTATATGAAGGTTTAACTTTAATAGAGAAATTTTTCTTAATTAATTTTTTTTTTTTCTGAAAAACTAAAAAACCAAGCAACCAACTAAAGGCTCTGCAACATCTTAAAGGAAAACTCCCAACATGAAAAACCTATCTGATTAAGGGTCTTTATCTACCTCTGCATGAAGCTTTGGAGCTCCGCCTCTTCTAGAGCCTCTACTGAAAGGACGTCCTTGACCCCGGCTAGAACTGTGACCTAATCCTCTGCCACCACCTATCCTACCCTGTTCTACATGGGGTTCCTCCTCTTCTGTTTTTGAGAGCAAGACACCAATAAGCCTAGAAAATTAAAGAAGCTCTTCCTCCCTTCCCAAATATTCTGGATTCTCCCTGAGAAAGCGCCTTTTGAGGAATCTGAGTCCCATACCTGTGAATGATGTGTGCTTGTTAAGGTCCTTGCTAGTAAGATCAAGCAAAAAATGATAGTATTTGATGAGCTCACTGAGAATGTTGAATAGAATTCTCTCGCTCGATCGAGGAGCCCCTGAATCATGATGCCCCTTATTAAGGATCTCTTGTAATTCAAGCAGAATGTCATTAGGGAATAGCCTCTTGGTGAGGGTCCAAAATGCTTGTTTGTCATGCTTTAAGTCCATGAGGGAGGCGACAAATTGAGATTGAATAGTGGTGTTGTCGCAAGGTTATTCCTCCTTGCTAATATGTCCATTGCCCAGGATAAGCTTTACAACCAAGATGATTGTTGGCTCGGGATATAGCAGTAGCCTCTTCAGTCTTAAATCTACGATTTTCCTAAATGAAACTTGATTGGTGGATGCCGAAAGGGTGATGGGAGTGTCTATGCTAAAGAATGAAGTTGGCCTTGGATAGATAGTCATAATGAAATTGAATGGCTCCTCACCAGACACAACTTCTGGATTCTGTGATGGTTTTGTTGAAAATTATTTTCACATTAAAAAAATTGATTTGAAAAGTTAAGTCTTTTAGTTTGATTAGTACACATATACATTTAGTCATATTAGTGTTTATGGCTTGTACAATAAGTCAAATAAATCCTCTTTAATATGTTATTTGTTGTGAAAGGGGAATAGGTTAGATAGTTTAAGAATGTGGAAGAAGTGGGAGGCATAACAATTAAGACAATTTTAGAGTCATGGGTAAGAAAAAAGGAAGTATAGGTCGTTAGGAAAAAATAATATAGGAAATGGAAGGAGTGTGAGAATATGAGAAGAAGAATAAGAAAATGTGTAGGTGTTAACATTATTTCAGGGTTTTCCGTAGGTGGCTTTTTAATCAGGTGGCACCCCTTTCTTTTGACATCCCAGTTGTGCTCAGTGTACATGCTAGATGGCATTTCGTCGTTGTTCCTAACAACCTTCTTTTTCTGTATGAGATTAGGGGAAACGTAGATTTTCCAAATGGCTCAGGTTTTGATGACCGGGCATCCTATTGGACCCCACTCTGCATTGTACGAGGATAGGGACACATGGTGCCTCCGCGTTGCCCATCCTATTTCTGTTTAGGTTCTCTTTTTCGGATGTCCTTGGAGCTGCCGTGTGTTGTCTATGGTGACCTATCTCTCTGGTTGTGGTTCGCATCAAAAAAATTTCTGTTTGGGCAGGTATGGACATGACACGACAAGGTGGAAGTAACAACGTCAGAAGCGGTTTTGCTGGGTGTGTTCCTTCATGATGCCATGATGGTTTTTTTGGCCAGAAGTGGTTGTGGGAGGTTGGTAGATGCTTTGAACTATTAGCCTAGTCGGGGGCTCTATTTATGTTGTTTTCTTTCCTATTTTAGGGGTTCAGAACTTTTATGAGAAAGAACAATTAAGTATTCTAGATAGGAATTAAGCTTTTTAGTTGTTATTATTTTCTGAGGAAAGGATAAGCAAATTGTGCCTACGGCCTCTGTGATGTCTGTTTTCAGTATGCTTTGATAGTTTTCTGTGCATTCTTGTAATTCTTACGACTCTGGAGATATATGTCTAATACTCTACCAATTAAACTATGTTTCGCACTTGTTATCTAGCAGATGTGTGATGTATGTTTCTTTATGTTAAAAGGAATCTTGTTTGTGTATTGTTTATGGTTCTGTTCAGATATATAGACTGTTGAATGGTCTTTAAAACTGGATGTTTCTAGGTTTTATATGTTGTTTATGTTTTCTGAAATGCTCTAGCACATCGCCTAAATAGTCTAGATCATTTTGCTTTAAATTTGTTCTTCCCATTTTCCCCCAATCACAAGGAAGAGCCGACTTCATAAATCCGGAGGTTATTCAGTGAATTCAGCGCAATAGGTTCCCCATCACTGAATTTCCCATAACGCTGTTCGCTTCAAAAGTAAAATTTAGAGTCAGCAGTAGGCATATGAGATATTTTCGGAGCTAAATGTAGTGAAAACAAAGGTGAAAGAGTAGAGAATAAAATAAATATAGATAAATAAGTTGAAGTAATAAGTCTAATAGAATATAAGAATTTTTAAATTACATATTTATATTTATGAATTTTTATAAATCAAAATGGTTACCACAATCTATCCTTTAAAATAGAATAGATAATGCCCTACTTTTATATATGTTTGTTTCTCACATGAAAAATAGTACATTTATAATACTAGGAAAGTAAGAAAAGGATTATTTGTTTATAATAGTATATGATAATTGATATTTCTAATTTATATAAACAATAAGAACTATTACAAAACAATCCTACTACAAATCTATCAGTTTATTTTACATTAAAATAAAATATGTACTTCAACCACGTATAGGTATCAACATATGCATTACAGAGATGTCATAAAATTAAAAGGAATCATTTTGATTCAAAGGTTATCTCGTTCAATAGTCCATTTTACTTTTTCTTTGGGTGGAAATTGCATCCACGATTGATATAAAAGTTTAGTTGTCTTGGAAGAAAAGTAATGCCTGTCCTACAAGGAAGAAAATGATAATAGATGATAGAAACAGGACCACTTGAGGTATCTTTGTACAAAAGTGAGTGACAGTTATGCTTTTTCTGCTTATTTCAATAACCTTTTCCTTTGTCCAAAAGTTCTGAGCTACATCGTCGACCTTAGGAATGTCCCCACTTGGATTCTGTGGGTTCAAACATGGAAATTTGCGTACAACACTCAATAATGTGCATCTTGTAAGCATTTATAGAAGAATGCATAAACCGCAGTATTAGTAAATGATTGTATGTGACAAACAATTTAAATTCAATACATGAATAAACTAGCATTACAATTAATAAGTTCTATTATACTTTTCTTTCGCATTAAAATATTTCAAATAATGATTTAAATAACAAGTGGTCGTGGTGCATTTTGAAAACTTGCCTCGATTTAGCATCGTATTGGGTTAATTTGAATCAATATAACCTAAAATACGTAATAAGATTTATAAAATAAAATGAAGCCGTTTCATAGAATAATGCATGACTCTACGTGGGCTGATTCATAGAAAGTTGGCATATACAAAGTTATAAGTGGCATGTCTGGTTTGTAAGTTGTCCTCCTACTTCTGCAAATCTCTACACGGCAACACCATACGTGTCTTTATAAGTGTTGGTTTATTGCAGTATAAATGATATGATTATGTAAGGAGTTGATAAGTGAAAAAACGCTTTTTTTCAATGGAAGTTAATTTCATTGGAATGTTTCCTTCTCATTCCCCCTCTTGTGATGATCTAATTAAAAACAGGAGTTAATTCTCTTGAGCTATGTTATATGCAAGAACAGTGGAAGATTTTTGCTTGGGTGTCAAGTTCCCATGCATAAACCGCACTGCAACAAAAGATAGCTATTGTGACACTCAAGTGAATGACATGTATGTCAAAGAAATGGAGGAAGGAGAGCTTGTACAGGAGTTCACAAAGATTATGAATTGTCTTTTACAGAAAGGACTTGGAGAAGAACAAAAGGAATGATGGAGTATTTTCTCTTGGGGTGAAGTTATCTTGTATAAACTGCAATCTTAAGTAAGATGGCGATGACAATTGTAGCAGTGAAGGGCTATGCCAAAAAATGGAACGGAGGGATTTGTAGAGAATACACAATGATGAAGAGTCTATGAATAAAAAAGCTGAGATTTTCATAGAAAATTTTCATCACTAGCTTGCACTGCAACAAGCTTATGTGCTGAAATACCAGGAAATATTTTAGAGGGGCCTTGCATAACTCTCTTTCATTCTCATTTGGTATCTCTCAACTGCTTTTGAACAAAATTGTAAAATTATTACAGAATAATTTGCATTTGGTTGGAATTATTCATATTCATTATTTCATTAATTGGACTGCATCTAGCATCTATCATCTGAGATCGTTGTATTCTTTGTAATTTTTTTTTATTAGACTGCATCTAGCATCTAGCATCTGAGATCGTTGTATTCTTTGTAATTTTTTTTTATTTTGTGTTAGTCATTCTATTCGTATTCCTAAATTGAACAAATAGAAGAATTAAATTGTTTTTTCCGTGTTATAAGTTTGTTGTTTCTATTGTTTTAACCTTAAGTGGGTTGTGTACTCAAGCATGCTGACTTCTAGTCTACTGTGTTTATTTTTCTGGGTTTGGCATGAATGTTATTTTGTTTTGGGTTTGTATGAAAGTTATTGATAGGAGGGGCATCCTATTCCTTGCTGGCAGTATGGTCTCCTAACATTAATAATGGATGGGGTAAGGTCACTCTTATATTGTCAATGCAAGATCTTGTA
Source organism: Cryptomeria japonica (assembly GCF_030272615.1). Lineage (NCBI taxonomy): Eukaryota > Viridiplantae > Streptophyta > Pinopsida > Cupressales > Cupressaceae > Cryptomeria > Cryptomeria japonica. The sequence continues at coordinate 688,290,267 of NC_081414.1, forward strand.
AATTAATCTGTTCAGATAAGTTACACAAGATCCATTGTGGAGCAGTTGGTTTAAATACTATTAGTTTGATGCATGAAATAGAAGGTTTCATCTATATTTATATTTTAGATTGATTTATTTAAATATAAATACAATTCAGATTTTTAATAATTTAAAAAAAAAAATCAGTTATATATATAGAGAGGGGTTGTATTTATATCTAGATTTCAGTTTTCAATTTATTCTTATTTATTTAAATATTAATACAATTTTATTTTTTAAATATAGAATATTATTATATTTTAAAATATGAAATAATTTGCGTCAAGTAAAAAAAGAGAAATATAAGAAATTTGCATACATATTGAGATTTTTATTTTTATTTATTCTAAAATTAATTGTTTGATATATATGTGTGTGTATGTATATATGTATATGTATATGTATATGTCTATATCTATGTATATATATATATGTAAATCTATATATATATGTATGTGTGTGTAAGATTTGTATTATATGTTATTAGGTTTATATTTATATATATTTCACTTTTCATTTTATATATTAAAGTTTAAAAAATATGGAGAACTATAATGGAGAACTATATTAAGACAATTAAGATTCATGGGGTTGTATATGTTCCACTTTTCACTTTATATATTAAAATACAAAATTATAAAGAACTATAATGGAGAGGACTCTCAATTCTTGGAAAGCACATAACAGTTAAGGAAATATTTGTTATCTATTATAACAAATACATAGGATTGTCTTCTATTTTAACTGAAGACAAGTAGATCAAAATTCTTACATTTAAAGTGCTACACGAAGACAATAAATTCCTCTCCTTGAACATTTAAGACAATTAAGATTCATGGGGTTGTATATGCTCCACTTTTCACTTTATATATTAAAATTTAAAAAATATAAATAACTTAAATGGAGAGGGCTCTCAATTGTTAGAAAACACATAACAATTAAGGAAATATTTATACTTAGCCTAGGATATCTATTATAACAAATTCATAGGATTGTCTTCTATTTTAAATTAAGACAAGTAAATCAAAATTCTTATAGTAAAAGTGCTACAAAAAGACAAAATCAATTCCTCTCCTGAAATGTTTAAGACAATTAAGATTCATGGGGTTGTATACGCTCCACTTTTCACTTTATATATTAAAATTTAAAAAATATAAAGAACTATAATGTATAACGCTCTCAATTGTTAGAAAACACATAACAATTAAAGAAATATTTATATTTAGCCCAGGATATCTATTATAACAAATTCATAGGATTGTCTTCTATTTCAAATGAAGACAAGTAGATCAAAATTCTTACATTAAAAGTGCTACACAAAGATAAAATCAATTTCTCTCCTGGAATGTTTCAGGGATTATTGACTTCTCTAATGAATATTTAATGTAAGATATTAAAGAAAACCATTGACTTTAGATCTTCTATATTTATAGGAAGTGAAGATTACTACTTATTTCTTTCTTAATGGAAATCAAAAAGCTAGTTATGGAGAGGATGGCATCTTCATATTGTATGCCATTGTTCTAACTTGACTAATAGTGTGATTTGTATCCATCTATATTTGAAATTCATTCTTTAAATATCATAAATATGTTTCTAATAACATTGTTGGGAGATTTATTTTGTGGTGATAGATTGCTAATTCTTTTCCTACTCACACGTGAGTTATGTGTGTGGCCTATAATATAGTTGATATTACATACAATAAAGATGAGACCCCACCCTTATGCTATATAGCAAGTGAAAAAGAGGCATTTAATTGCACATGTAAAAAAGTAGGCCTTTTTTTTATCTTAATAAGAAACGATGCCACAATTAACTATACTTAAATAATGTTTATATTAGTTCTCATAGTCATTAAACATCTAAATTACATGATAATGTATAAAATTTATTTGTTTTCTTCAAAAGATGCTATTTTCTCCCAATGGAGCCATTGTCAAATGTCACCATATTAGACCAAATTTTCTTATGATTTTTTAGTGTCATAAATTGTTGACCCTAACAATTTCATGTCATTTTAGCACTCATACTTGGTTGTATTCAAATATTCTCATTCAAGGATTTATTTCAAAAACTCCTTTATGATGTAGGAGCATCCTCGGTCTATGAGCAATCTTGTATCAACCAAAAACATTTCCTTTCAGTTTTGCTCTTGTCTAGTTCAGTGTTGCAGTTTCTATGTTATTTCAGTGGGTTTCGATAAGTGGTTCTTTTTCATTGAGGATTAGATTTCTAGTTTCCAAGATTGTTCTTGATCATCATTCCATCTATTCAATCCATTTAGATTCTTTTCCGGTGAGTTATTGCTTCTGGATTAGCTATTCTTAGTTTCTGAAGTAGTTTTGAGCTTAACGACTAGTTGGTGATTTCTTCTCATGTGGAGTGATTTCTTGGCTTGTAGATCTATCTACTACCTTGCTTGATGCTCTTGAGTCTTTGGACGACCTTCCTTGGTTGTCCACACTTCATTTGCGTTCTTGGTGGAAGAGATCTTTGCATTTTGGGGCCGACCTATTTTACACATTTCATTTTCTTGTCTTGGTAAATGTAATCTTTTGAGGCTGACCTAGATGTGTTCCGGATGGTATATATATTATTATTTGTGATCCGTAGGAGGCAGAGGGAGGATATATGAAGATATATGGTGATAATTTGGATACCTCTTGGAGGTCCAAATGGATTGTAATCTGGCATGTGGTTTGTAACTGGGCATGTTAGCTAGCATGTAATCAGATGTTACTAGATGTTCTATGATGAATATATGATGGTGCAGATATCTGATTTTGCATTTTCTCTATGTGTTGTGCTTGCTTCCGTTGTGTTACTATTGCTACATGATTTGGTTTGTTCTCTTTCAAGACCCACCAAACCATGGTTGCATCAAGTGGTATTAGAGCTGGTTGCAAACCTTAAGGCATTCCTTTGGGTGAATAGATTGTCGAGTTGAGGCAAGCTATGAATAGGGTCAATAGATCGCTGGATGTGAGGCAATTGAAACTTGTAGTCAGATCACCAAGTTCAGGAAGTTGCATCAGAGCAAAGGAGGAGATGCCGCCTAGAAGGATGAACCCCTAGAGGGTAGAGCAGATGATGGAGGATTTCAAGAATGAGATGAGGAATGAGATCTAAAATGCATTGGTTGGTTTGCGGAGGAATCCAAAATCTGAGGATGAATATGAAGAGGCTGGAGAAGGGCTTGAGGTCGAGGAAGCTGAAGGACTGAAAGATGAAAGAGAAGCAATATTTTTGAGAGTGGTAGCACAAGTGAGTAAATTTAATAAAGTGAAGGTTTCAAACATTTCTGGGTGACAGAATATGGAAGATCTAATTGATTGGATTAGGGTGTTGTAGGACTACTTTGAGTTTGAGGATATTAAGGACCCATACAGAGTCCGGTTGGCATAGACTAAGTTGAAAGGGAATATTGCTTTATGATGGAAAGAGTTGCCGAGAGATATAGTTGAGAATGGTGAGATAAAGATCAACTAGTGGAGACAGATGTTAGCAAGGTTCAAGGCTAAATTCATTCCAGGAGACTATGAGTTGGAGCTGTCAAGAAGTTGCAGAACTTGAAGAAGAGAAACATGAGTATGAAAGAGTATACCGAGGAATTTTCCAAGGTAATGATTAGATCTGGAGATAGAGAGATGGATAGGGAGAAGGTGTCTAGGTACATAAATGGACTTTCATTTAACATTTAGGATGAGATGAGTATGCTTAATATTTTCATAGTTGAAGAGGCTTATCAATATGCTTTGAAGGGTGGGGAGAAAGTGAAAAGAAGAGAAAAAAATAACCCTAGAGGAAAGGAGAGGTATAACGGGCAGATGAGTGGTAGTATAGAGAAGTGGAATGCTGAAGAAGAATTAAAACCTAAGTGGAGTAAAGGACTAGATCAAAAGACATAGAGAAAAGGGAGTGGCAGTAGCAATAGAGAATTTTTGGGTAGGTGTTTTAAGTGTGGAGAAACTGGACATAAATGTTTTGAGTTCAAGCAAGGGATGGCTAGAAATTGTGTGACAAATGAGAAAGTTAGAGTTCCCAATGAGAATGTGTTGGAACCGGAGCAAGGAGAATCCCTTATGTTTAGAAGAGTACTGATGGAGCAGAGAAGTGAGGATACCAGACCTACTCATAGGAAGGATCTTTTCCGGACTGTGTGTAAATTAGGTGGTAAGTGTTGTAAGGTTATTGTTGATAGTGGAAGTACTAATTATTTGGTATCTGAGGAGATGGTAGAGAATCTTGTATTGAAGAGGCTTAAGAACCCTTGTCCTTATAAGGTAGGTTGGTTGCAAGATGATCAAAAGTTAGAAGTAAAAAAATAGTGTTTGGTGAATTTTAATATTGGGATGTTTTGTCTATGAGTGCTTGTCATGTTTTATTGGGAAGAGCTCAACATTTTGATAGAGGAGCTATCTATAATCATAGAAGAAATCTAATCACTATTGAGAAGGATGGGCAAAAGTTCATATTGTCTTCTCTGAGGGAGAAAGAGAAGGAAGTGAGGAATTTGAGTCTTGAGAAGAGTTGTAGTGCTAAGAAGCAGGTTGCAGAGGTTAGTCTAGATGGTGGCATGAATTTGCAAGAGGATCTAATAGATAAATTTGATAGTAAGAAGGAACTGGATGATAGTAAGGTAATGGTGGCAGACCAGATAAGATCTTGTGGCATAAATAAATCAGAGTTGCAGAAGAAAGAGAACATTAATAAGAGATAGTGTGTAGGTCTGAAGAAAAGGGAAGAAAAATAAAGAGAATCAAGAGTTTAGGGAATCCGGTTGAGGTTCCGGAGGAGGTGAGAAAGAGGTTTGCAAACAAAGAACATGTTTGGATCACCCAAGAGCATGTAGTCAATATTCCTAATCTTTTTCGATGTTCATTAGTTGCCTCTCATGGAACATCTCTCTCTACCTAGGGCATCTAATGCAGGAGCATCCCCGCTCTATGAGCAATCTTGCATCAACCAAAAACATTTCCTTTCAATTTTGCTCTTGTTCAGTTTAGTGTTGCAGTTTCTGTGTTATTTCAGTGTGTTCCGGTACCTGGTTCTTTTTCATTGCGGATCAGATTTATAGTTTCCAAGCTTGTTCTTGATCGTCATTCCAGATTTTCAGTCTATTTGGATTCTTTTCCGGTGAGTTATTCCTTCCAGATTGACTATTCTTAGTTTTTGAAACTGTTTTGATCTTAATGGCTAGTTGGTGATTTCTCCTCTCATGGAGAAATTTATTGGCTTGTAGATCTATTCTCTATCTTTCTAGATGTTCTTGAGTCTTTCACCGACCTTCCTTGGTGGTCTGCACTTAATTTGCATTCTTGGTGGAAGAGATCTTTGCATTTTGGGGCCGACCTATTTTACATGTTTCATTTTCCTTTCTTGGTAAATGTAATCTTTTGAGGCCGACCCGCATGTTTTCTGGATGGTATATATATTGTTATTTGTGATCCTTAGGAGGAAGAGGGAGGATAGATGAAGATAGATTGAAGAATTATGATGATAATTTGGATACCTATTGGAGGCCTGGATGGATTGTAATCCTACATGTAGTTTGTAATCGGGCATGTTAGCTTGCATGTAACCTGATGTTACTAGATGTTCTACGATGAATATATGATGGTGCACATATCTGATTTTGCATTTTCTCTATGTTTTGTGGTTGCTTCCTTTCTGTTACTGTTGTTTCATGATCTAGTTTGTTCTCTTTGAAGACCCACTAGACCATGGCTGCATCACTTTAAATTCTTATTTATCGACCCCTTTGAAACACAAACTTTATACTTGGAGTAGAGTGCTCAATTCCCATGTCTTGACATTTTTCCTTTGAATTTTTAGAATTCAATTATTGGTCACTGATAATCCTAAAACTCGATCTTGTTTGTTAATCTTAGCTCATTTTTTTAAAGGCTATGGTTTATTGACAACAACTAACTAATCTATTGAAACATTAAACAAAATTGTCCTCTTCATTAATGTAATTGGTAAAATATTGTGTGATAATTATTATTCCTAATTTATGCAAACAATAAAAACTATTTCAAAATAATTCTTACCAAAATCTATCAATCTAATTTGCATTATAAGATCCAATTCAACTCAAATATTATCTCATTTGACAGTCATCTCACTTTTTTGTGAATATTGCATCCATGATTGATATAAAAGTTTAGTTGTTTCTCAAGAATTCAACACCTTCAAACATAAGTGTCAATCTATGATATTATTAATATATTTTACGGTGTGTCTATTTCATTCTGCCAAAATTAGTTATTTATCCATTCTTAATATAGTTCACACATGCACACGCACACACACACACACACACACACACACACACACACACACTTCACAACATCAATATTTCACAACAAAGAAACAAAATGCCTATGATTATCTCTCCCTCAAGTAAAATAGTTGATCTTATTTGTCTTTTAAGATCATGTCATGAGGGATTGAGATCATCCGGATTGAATTGATTGGTCTAAGGAACTCATTTTCTCCATTTCATTATGGTGAACTCAGTGTGTCTTATGTTTGCATATCTTCTAATATACTTACACTTTTCTATAGTTGCTTAATTATTGGAATAATATGATTTCATAATTCATTAATATTATATTCAATTGTTTGTTTAATGCAATTAAACAATAGATTTAAAAATAATGCTTAATACGTAATATTCTTAGATCATTGGTGGATGTTTCTTGTTGTTGTCCTTTGAAAAAGATCCCTCTTCCAAAAGTGATCATGTTGATGAGGATATTTTAGTACAATAATATAATTTAATTACTAATATTGCACCTTCCTTTCATCCTAATAATTAAATAAATTCTCTGAAAAAATGTTATCCTACTTGTGAGGATATTGTGGAGAAACATGATATTGCCCACTTCCGAAATAACATGTCACCTTCCATCACTTTTAGTTTCAAATCTTATACAGATGAAACATTGAAGGATTAATGTATACTTTATCCTATCTCCAAAAAATTCATGATTGTGAGGACATTTTGATGTGAGAGGATGCTATTATTTTTTAAATTATTAAATTAGAAAAAAGGGTGTTGACTTTGTTACAAATAAATCATTAATGGTAGAGTTACATAGGCCATAGATTAACCTCTTATAGTAACACAAGATTTAATAGAATAATTACAACAACACATACCGTTAATAGGCCACTTAGAGCAGTCAAGGACATATTCATGGGGACATGAGGACATTGTTATTCTAATTAGATAAAGAGGGATAGGGTCCAAACCCTTACATATTCATGAGGAAATTTTTGCTAACACCACTTCTTATGATAAATTCTTTAAGTAACAATTTGTGTATGAATAAGGCTAAAAAGGATGTGCATTCTCATAAAGGGATTGATCCTTATTTTTCCACTCATCTTTTTTTTGCTTCACAATATGATTATATAACTAATTTTAGTGAGTTTTATGATCTGAGTCCTCCTTCCTCAAATTTTTAAGAAACACATTATCATGTTGGTTTTAACATGCTTTCTAAACATGGATATAATGGACATGGTCCTTGGCTTATGGAGTAAGGAATTAAGGTCTTGGTGGACCTTAAACCATACTACTATAGATAGGGTGTAGGATTCCCACTTTCTCCATTTTCACCCAATTCCTCATTACCTCCTAGTATTAAAGAGAACCTTTTGTCCTATGAGAAAAATATTTCTTCCTAATCCTTATCCCCTATCTAGAAAAGAGGAAATATTGTTGATGATTCTTAAAGCTCACTTGATTACTCTTCCTACTCCAAAACATTATCAATCCCACAAACATAATCAATCAAATTTATATTTTTGTGTATAACATTGTATGCTTGGTCATGCAAGAAGATAATGTAAGCCCTTTATGAGAAGGGTCTAAAAGCTTCTTATGATTGTATTCACATGAAAAGTGACATTCAATTTCTTCTTTTTCCTATCATAATTGATTAATCCCTTTTCTATTATGTTTCTTCTCACTATCTAACATTCATGGCTCTTTATGGGGCCACATTTTCATCACAAGGACTTCACTTAGTGAACTTGGGTTATAACACGTGTTCATGGCATACTAAATAATCCCCCTATTTTCAAAAAGTATTGCCCTAAACTCCTTTTTAGTCACCCCCTCCCAATACACGGGTTGAATTAAAAGCCCCCCTATTTTCAACAAATATTGCTTTTTATCATAGCCTGAATTAAAAAAACCCCTATTTTCACCAATAGGCAATATATTGTACCCTAATTTTTGGGATATTAAACTCCCCAATATGAATGCACGTGATATAATATTTCCTAGCTAGTAAAACCCCCGTGAATTTCATTCATGGTGGTAGAATCTTATGTTCAATCATACTTTATCTTGAGTAGAAACATAATAGTCTTTGGTGTGGGTATCCTTTCCTATACACTAGGGGGAATGATAATTGGTATTTTAGAGGTGTGCATCCCTATTGAGGATCCCCTCTCCTTGTTTAAGGAAGTGTATATCCTTGTTTAAGAATCTACATTCTTTGTTCTTTTTGAGGTTGCATCCCTAATAAGGATCCCCTCTACTTATTTGTAAATGTTCCCTAGTGGGGGTCTCTTCTCTTTGTTTGGAGGTGTGTATCCTTAATCAAGATTTTCTCCCCTTGTCTAGAAGGTTTATTACTAATGAGGGCCCCTTCTCTTTTTTTTTTTTTAGTGCATTCTTGATGAGGATCCCCTCCCCTTATTTTGAAGGTGTATCCCTAATGAGGATCCACTCTCTTTGTTTGAATATGTATATCCTTGATGAAGATCCCCTCCCCTTGTTTCGAGGTGTGCACCACTTATGAGGATCTCCTCGCCTTATTGAAGGAATGTATCTTTGATCAAGATCCCTTCCCTTTATTTTTGAGGGAGAGCATCCTTGATGATTTTACCCTCCCATTTTTTGAAGGTGTGTTTTTTTCCTAAGGATCCGCTTCTTATCCTTGGGATATTAGCATAGAAATATACTAATATCTTAATTTGGGGGGAATATGGCCTCCTTTTACTTTTTATTTTCATTAGTGTTCCTCCTTTTTGTCAGTGGCTTTTTCATAATATCTCTTAAGGCATGGTTATCATTTTTATCTCTTGTAATTTTGGTGGTCTATGATTCACCTATCTTAACATAACTATATGACTAATGGAGTTTATATGACTTACCTTGATCTCCTAGCATAACACAACTTGATAGTTTGTGCTTGTCATTGTAATTTTTTAATGCTCTTCAAATTATTGATGGTCTATGAATCAGGTGGCATAACACATCTTGTTTTTTAATGGAATTTATATGATACAAAATTGGTAGTACATATTCAATTAATATAATACTTTTTTTGTAAAATTATGTACTTAATAAGGTCATCTATAATAACAAAACATGTTGGTTTCCATATTTTACTCATATTTCCCTTGAATAATACAACTTGCTAGCCTATGATATTGTTTTAGAATTTATATTAACTTAAGAATAGAGAAAGAAATTCATGTATAGTGTTGTGATGCTTAGGTCGCCCAACATAACATAAATTGATAGCTATTGGAATCCATGTCACATAAGATATACATGTATTTTGGAATATTGATCTACCCTTTGCATAACATAGTTTTCTAGTTTGTGGACCAAGGAAACTTGTTTATTGGTGTATGCTCTTGTCTCATTTTAGAAGTCCACATGTGTTTTATGCTAAACACGCCACATGACTAAGAGGGGGCATGAGTTAATCCAAACCTCAAAATATTCTACTTTGATCTTTTAAACTTCAAAGCACAGTTTACTTATTACTATAATTATGATACATGAAAGTACAAAGAACAAAAAACACATGAAAACTAGATTTATGTGGAAAAACCTAAAAAGGGAAAAACCACATTGAGAATCACACTCATAATAAGAATAACTACTTATAATGATTAGGCTCAAGGGAAAGGATCTCATTGCCCCTTATAGAACTTGCAAGACTAAGGAACACAACCTTAGGGTAAGATACAAAGGACTACACAAACTCTCAAAAGGAACACACCTTATTTTGGTATATGTAGAGGATCAATGAATTGAAATGAACAAGATCTCCTGATCGTGAAATTGTCCTTAAACTACTCTTTCAATCGATCAATATCTCAAAACTCTTCACAAACTATCTTTTTCCCTTCTGCTATATCATATATTCTTATGCATCATTCATATCCACTTCACATCAATTCATACACATCCCATACTCAACTCGTACAACCACAAATCTATATATACAAGATCATTTGCAAAAAAATTTAACTAGGTTGACCACATACAAAATATACAATATTACATCAATTAGGCCACTCAGACCAAAAATACCAAAAGTGGTCCACTCCAATCGATAGAGGGGACCCAAAAACATCACAACGTATCCTTATCAAATGATTCCAACAAACCCACACATGCTAACACATCCTCCAAATTTGACATCAAATGAAATGTGTAGATAAACAATAAAGAATGCTGACCAGCCAACCCAAATATATCCTCCAATGCAAAATACATAAAGTGAATCTACACTTGCCATGTTAAGACCCATATCAATATCCAAACTTAACCTCGAATGCATATCTATACCAAAAAGGCATGATCTATATAAGATACACCACCTCAAATAGTTAGAAATGAAAGCAATTGATAGCATTGAACATAGAACATAACTCCACTTTCCAATCAAACTACCACTAAAAACACTAAGTGGAACACCACACAAACCAAATGAACATGTTATCCAAGATGAAACACTTAAATCTACATATTAGAGAACCAACAAGAATTCTTCGAATAAATTTTGATGGACACCTCACTCTTAGAACTAGGCATAATTAATTCTACCATTTGAGCACTAGAGTACCTATAAACTTGATAGTGCAACATACATAAGTCATCAACAATATATCTAGAACAACAATCCATAATCTTTTCAAATTAGAGGAATGTGTAGCATTATTCATCTTGACTATTAAATAATCTTTCTTGCATATAAATAATAATTATTACATATTGAAACTTCCCCTAGACCATCCTTTTGGAAACACCTCATACTAAATCAAAATCACTACCAGACCACACAAAAACATCAAAAAATTGACTTCTAGATAATCTACAATATCTACACCAACACAGCGAGATTAATGACAAGACACTCACTTTGGGACCATCTACAACATCTACACTAGCACAATGACATCAATGATGATATCAAACCAATTGAAATCAATGACAACACAACTAAATATAACTCAAGTTTCCAACATTTTTCCCCTTATTCATTCATGGCAACACTTGTACCACCAACAATAAAGAACATTTAATTCTCAACTAATCTCTCTCCGCCTTCTACATTAAGCACAAAGGGTGAAATTACTACAAACAACATCTTTCTCTCCCTCTTCTAGATAAAACTTTAATAACTATAACACTCACTTCTCCCTCTGAGAGTAGCCACCACATTAATCTAGGAGCAAATGATGAACTTTACAACTCCCCCTAGATAGATGAACCACTTATATGTATCTAGTTTATAGAAGGAGGGGAAATAAACCCTAACTTCTAATAGGGATACTCAAAGGTATCATTTTCCAAAGCCTTAGTAAAGATATCTATAATTTGTTCATTAGTAGGTACATACTCCAATCTAAATTTCATCTCTACAATCCTCTTTCTCAAGAAATGATACTGGATTGAAATATGTTTAATCCTTGAATTCGTCATCAAATCCTTTGAAATATTAATTGCACTTGTATTATCACACATGATAGGAATTGCTTCATCATACTTCACCTTGATATCTTTAAGAGTTTGCTTCATCTAGACATGACTTGAGTACAAAAAGATTCTACTACAGTGTATTTTCCTTCTATATTAGATAATGACACCAAATCATGTTTCTTACTCAACCAAAAGTCTAATTTGTCTCTGAAGAAAAATGTACCACTACTTGTGCTTCTCTAGTCACCCACATATCTGGCCCAATCAACATCTATATATGCTTTCAAAGTGAAATCATCATCCTTCTTATACCATAGTCCATAATTTGGAAACTTTATAAAATATATGAATACCCTTTTTACTGCTTGATCATGAGATTGATTAGGATTCACTTGATATATAGCAACTAAATAGACAACTTACGTAATATCAAGACTTGAAGAAATCAAATATAATGATCCTTCAATCACAGATCTATATTGTTTCTTATCAACATCTAGAGATCCATTATCCTTTCTTAACTTAGATCTACTAGCCATAGTGGTTGCATTTGTTTTAGAACTAGATATATCTCAAAATTTTCAACATCTCCTTGATATACTTTGTCTAGTAAATTAAAATGCCTTATTTGATTGTGCAACTTGAAAACCAAAGAAAAATGATAGCTCACCTATCATAAACATATCGAACTCCTTTTGCATCTCTTCTATATACTGTTTATATACATTATCATCTCCTCTAAATATGGTATCATCAACATACACAACAACAACCAATAGGTTATCACCTTCAACATATTTCTATCTATAATACCTTTTCTAAAATTACACAACAACAAATACCTAGATATAGCCTTGCAAATAAGGCTCTAGGAGCTTTCTTGAGTTCATAAAGTACCTTCTTGAATCTATGTGCCATATCTAGAACTTTTGATAGCTTAATCCCATCTGGTTGTTCAATGCATACTTTTTCTTCAAATTATCCACTGAAGAATGCTAACTTGACATCCATTTGATATACCTTAAATTTCAAGTATATTCATCAAATGAAAGAAACATCAGGTTATAGCTTCCATTCTTGCAAAAGGAGCAAATGTCTCTTCAAAATATATGCCTTCAATTTTTGAATAACCCTTACAAACCAATCTTGTCTTGTTCCTTATGAATTTTTCATCTTCATTTAGCCTGTTCTAGAATACCCACTTTATTCCTATTACATTTTTATCCACTAGTCTAGGTACCGATTCTCATGTCTAATTCTTCTCTATTTGATTTAGCTCCTCTTTCATTGCCTTCATCCAACTTTCATCCTTGCTAGCTTCTACATAGATCTGTAGATAGATTTATCTTTTGGTAAAGCTTCTCCATTCTCTTTGCATGCCCTTTCTCATCTTTCTCCTTGGCTATTTTGTTCAAGATATTTGTAGCAATTATAAACCTTTCTTCGTTTGGATCAGCCAACAAATTCAATAAAGTATCGATTTTATTTTCAACCTCTTTGAAAGATACCAAATAAGATAACTGAAGCAACCATGCAATCCTCCATTGAACAACCTCTATGTAATATTAGTCCCTACTCACCAAAAAAGTGATTTCGTCTTGTATTTTCAAATCAAATCATCAAGGATCCTCTCTCTATCTTGAATCTTATTTTAAAATATTTTGAACCAACCCCAATATTGCTTTTTATTTTCTTCTATATCATTTTTATATCTTCTAATTTATGATGTTTGATTTGCACTCTATTAGGATGAAACTTGTCCCACACCTTATTCCTTATGCCCAGAAACTCATTCATAAACATTTAAGACAAACATATGATTAGAGACCCATACCTGAATGAATACTCTACACTCATGGTCTTCTCGAGGTTGTCTAGCAATTATAATCTCAAAAGTTCACATAGAAAAAAATTCTCACCCTAAATCGCCATCTAATATGTTGCATACATTGTGTTGGCATTAGTAGAACCCTCCCAATTTTGAAAGTATATCTTATATGTCACTCCCTTGGTAAAATAATTAACACCTAGATAAACTATATCTTCCACTTTTACATATCTCTTATCAAATACTAAACCAGTCAACTGTGATACTGTGTCATTCTTCAACAGGTTCATCATTGAGATAGTGTCAAAGGAGCACAATCCATTAAAGACCCTGATGGAATCCTTCATGATTTTGTAAGATCGATCAAGAAACATCACTTCACCATGAATTCAACTTAGGATAATCACAATCCATGTATGCTCATAGCTAAAGTTGGGAAATTCTTTCCAAATGTTCAACCTAACTTCGAATTATACTTGTACTAGGGCTTGAATGTCATCAAAATATTCTCTGCTAACTACTTCCATAAATTATTAAACTTTGCACGACTTATCTCTATTAAGGGTGCATGGATATAAGCTATAACATATTTAGTGTAAATTATGTATATCAAGACCCTCGAAAAATATCCTTCCTTATCTCTTACCATAGCCACATATGGATAAGGCTTAACTATTGATTGTGGCTTCAAATATACAATTGAACTAAAATTAGTGTAGCCACACAAATTGAAAATAAAAAGCTAGGGTTTGCAAAAAATGCCTTAAATCACACTGTTACACCAAAAATCTCTTCCACACTAAATAGTTAATGAATTCGAAAAGCCAATTTTTTTGTTGCATCCACCTACTTAGGTTTTTTCAACATAAATGTATTTTATCGAACTACACTAAAAAATATGATACTCTATTTTGCCAAAAATATCAAACATCTCTATGGACAACCATAGACATCCAAAATGCTTCGAAAATGCCTTCATAACATCTACCATGATGAAAACGATTCAACATCTAAACTGCAAATGGGTTCATAAGGTCTTTAATCAGTTCTCCCCTGCAAGCAATGTATTTTATCTAGTTTCCAAAGGAAGCATCTGCACCACCAGTAGGTATAAATCCATCTAAAAGATTTTCTTCCACATTCTCATCATATTTCTTCACTAGGTATGTGCAGGATCATGGTTAGCCAAACAGGCCCTTGAGTGGCAATGGAAATAAAAAAAACAAAGTTAGGCAACTTGATGTAAATAATTGAATAGTTTACCAAAATTATTTAAAAACTATGTAAGAATAGAATCTGTAGAAAATTGAATTTAGCTTCTAAGATACTAGTAGTTTTCTAAAAAGAAAACTATTAAAAATCTATATTTGATGAAATTATGAAGTTTCAATGCAGTAGTACTAAAATTTCAAGAAAAAGATAAGCAAGCGTCTGTTTCACCACCCTAACCAGAACCAAATCATAATATTTTTTTATGCTTGATTTTAAATATAAGTAGAATACTGATCTTCGGATGTTACACATATTTTTTTTAAATAAATAATTTAATTTTGATTTTCTTACTACAACTTTTTAAAAATACCAAAAACTTGTATGTCTGACCACCATGTAACTTGGTCAAAACTTTATGAAATTCATTTTTTTTTTGTAATCCTATTGTATATGAAGCATATAATGTGACACATGTTTTGGATTCAAAAAGTGTGATTCCTTTTGAAAGATCTACATTTTTCAATCAACCTATCAATCAAGACTTTAGTCAAGATATTGCCACTTTTTGACCCCTCATGATCCTACACATACCCCACCCATGTCTTCTTAATATTCTCCTTTTCTTCATTGACATCAATATTATTTCCAAGACCATAAGACTTCTCATTCTTCCATCTTTAGAGACTATAAATATGTCCCTATTTATCATAGTTATTACAAGTGCAACCTTTTTGCAGTCCATTTCCATTCCTTCTAACATTCGACCTACACTGAATAGCCTTGTGCCCAAATTTTTTGAAAGCATAAAAATATCTATTGAATGACTAAACATTTCTACAATAGTTTCTATTCATATATCCATTCAACACAATCCTACTTCTACACTCATTTTCCTTATGTCCAAAATTATTTCAAGCGTAGAATAGAACATTAAATTATTGATATCTGATCCAACTTCTACATTCACTTGCTCTATGTCCAAACTTATTGCATGAAATATATTTACCATTAAAAAATGATGAATTTGTGATTTGAGCCAAAGGCGGCTTCCTGGAATTTTTCTTGTTCTAGACTAGAATGAAACCTTTTTTTATATTCATTAGTCTTCTTTAATTCATCCTTGACCTTTTCCTTCCCTCTATCCTCTTTGTTGAGAGTCTAAGAAGATTCACCTTTTTCAAAACCAATTTGAACTTGATATTTTAATTGCTTCTAAGCACTCAGTGTCACATCAAGTATTTCACTACCAACTTTAAGCTTCAAGAACTAGTAAAAAAAAAATTCCTTTTAACTTTTTACTCAATAAGAGCACTTCTTCATGTTTGGTACATTCTTCGTATTTGATATGAAGCTTTGTTTCAATATCATCAATGATCTTCTTTCCATTTGCAACTTGCTTTTTTAGATAGCCAATTTGTTCTACTACTTTCTTGTTCTTTTCTCCACTTTCATCCAAATCAGAAAGGGCATATCTTAATACTCCTTTCATATCTACTACATCTTCAATGTCTCATTCATGTTTTTCCATAGCATCTAAATTTTTCTCAAATTCTAACTTTGTGTTTAAATTCTAAATTTCAAGTATTGAGAGGGGGAGATGAATCAACATATATAAATACTTAAAATATTTAACCAATCAATTATCATTCATTCCATTTACAACATGTGTAGAAGTGAAGAACTAAAAAACATAATAGAAAACACATATGAATACCAAGATTTTACATGGAAAACCCAATGAGAGAAAAACCATGGTGAGAACTATCCCACTATATGAAAAATAGGTTACAATGTGTTAGGCTCAAAGCGAAGGAATTTTGATACTCCTAATATGGACTCTGAGATGTACAACCTCAAGGCAAGATACATGAGACTTGCATTATTAAGATACACAATATTTTAGGACAATATACAATAGAGATTTTGTTAGCAGCAATCAAGAAGGAATACTAAGAGGGGGTGGGGGGGGGAGGTGAATCAATCTTCACCAGATAAAAAAACAAAACTTCAAAACATAAACTGATAGACTGCAGCAATGACAGATAAGCAAATTAACAGCACAACACACAACACCAAGATTTTTGAAGAGGAAAACCCGGTTAAGGAAAAAACCATAGTGGGAACCTACCCACAGTAAGATGATTTTATGTAGTAGTATGTGAAAATATTACAATGGGGAATACACATGCATTTAGGCACACTGCCTAGAGCTCACTTCTCAAAATATATTTTCCCAAAAGGTTACAACCCTCAAGGAAGTCTCACTGACTTACAATATGATTTGGACTACAATTCGGAGGAAATGAACTACAATGATAGCATCTACAAATGCTTGATGATAGTTCTAGTTAAGAACAACTGTCTGCTTTGCAACACCAATCTCACCTCAATACTTCACCGAATGATAACTCTCTTGTTCGCACAATCACCTCTCTCTGATAATGCAAACATAATATCGACACCTAAATTACATAAGCATCTCACCTATATATACAATTCGTCAACCTTGATAACAAGGTCGGCTAAACCCTCAACCCTCAACTTACAATTACAAAACATTACATCACACTATACAAAGATCGACCACTAAACCAATATTATGATTTACATTACATAGCATGGACCTAATTCAAATTCCCAAATGATCACATCCACCATAAATCCCGCTAAGACCAACCGCAACATGCTTCACCACCAAAAATATCGCATAACATGAAAATCATCATCAGTTCATAAAAATCATTTGGAACAGCTACAACAACACAAATAGGAATGACTAGGAAACACGTTAGAATCATTTGGAATAGGTTCACCAACACCACTCTTCAAATCTTCATCAATCAACATCTAGAAGCTCAAGAACACAACCAATCAACAATTGTCACAAGGAAAGATCTTTTACGGAGCACCAAATCATGAACCATCTGAAATGAAGATTCACAAGATCATCCAAGAAAATATCCTAAAGTCTCAGCACAAGATCTGATTATACCAAAATATATCAGAGGAAATACCGAATTTTGCAAAACAGTGATCAACAAAACCAAACTATAAAATCGGATCAAAAAATCTTCCCAAACTAGCCAAAACAGATCATAGGAATATGTTGACATCAATGACAACAACATATCCTAGTAGCAGAAATGATCAACTAAATCCAACAATATCCCCCAATAATCCAACAATATCCGCTTTTTGGCATTGATGGCAACATATGAATGTGAAAAACAGTCAATGCAAAGAAAGAAGATATTATCAACAAACTCCCCCTAAGATCAAGATAGATAAATCAGTTTTTCACATGACCTCTCTCTCCCTTTGACAACAATTCTAAAGATCTGACTCTCTCCAAAAAAAATAATCTCTCTCCCACTTTGACATATAGCCAAATCAACATACTACTCTAGCAGAGGAGCAACACCAACTCATCAATCCGGATAAAAGAAAAAGTCTGAATTCCACTGAATCGATGCAACTCAATGCATCTAGTTCTCATCAAGAGGGGTGGATACCCCTAACTTGTGTCTCAAATAGACAAATGTATCTGTAGGCAAAGGCTTAGTAAAAATATCAACAATTTGTTCCTTTGTAGATACATATTCCAGCTTCACCTTCTGTTCAGTGACTTGGTCTCTCAAGTAGTTATATTTGATTGATATATGCTTAGTCTTTGAATGTTGCATTGGATTATTTGACAAGTTTATAGCACTGGAATTATCACAGTAAATGACAATAGGTTCATCATGAATTATTATGATATCTTTCAACATTTTCTTCATCCAAACTATCTAAGTCCAATTACTAGCAACAACAATGTACTCAACTTCGACAGTAAATAGAGACACATAATCTTGTTTCTTACTAGCCCATGAGACCAACTTCTTACCTAAAAAGAATGCTCCACCAGTAGTACTTCTAGTCATCTACATCACCAGCCCAATCTACATCAATGTAGGCACACAATATGAAATCATCATTCTTTGGATACCATAAACCATAATCCCCAGTTCCCTTTAGATATCAGAATATCCTTTTAACAACAATGACAAGACTTTCCTTTGGATCAGCTTGATATCTAGCAGCCATACATACAACATACACAATGTCAGGCCTAGTCTGAGTGAGTAATAGTCCACCAACCATAGATCTATACAAGCTCTAATTAGCTTTAGTAGATTCATCATTTTTATACAATTTACAACCAGACACCATAAGAGTTCCAACCGGTTTGGATTCATCTAATCCAAACTTCTTCAACAATTCCTTTACATACTTAGTTTGTGATATGAATATGTCTTTCTTTGTCTGTGCAATCTACAAACCTAAGAAAAATTTCATCTCACCAATCATAGACATCTCAAAGTCCTTTTGCATATCACCGGCGAACTTCATACTCATATCATCATCACCATCAAAAATAATATCATCAACAAAGACTTCAAAAATCAAGAATGTTATCATTTTCAATTTAAAACTACAAATTCTATCAACAATGCCTTTAGAAAATCCCAATTTCAACAAATATTTGTCTAATCTAGCATACCAGGCTCTGCGAGCCTGTTTTAATCCATAAAGTTCTTTCTTCAACTTGCATACCATGTGTCCATCATCTGACAATGAAAATCCATCAGGATGTTCAATGTAAACTTCTTCTAGATCACCATTCAAAAATGCAGATTTGACATCCATCTGATATACCTTGAAATCTTTATAAGAAGCATAAGAAAGTAATAGTCTAACAACTTCAATTCTGGAAACAGGAGCAAAAGTTTCCTCATAATCAATCCCTTCTTGTTGTGAATATCCTTTGTAGACTAGTCTATATTTATTTTTGACTACTTCACTGGCTTCATTCAATTTGTTTCTGAATACCCATTTAGTACCAATAATATGATAAACTTATAAAGCACCGAGAGGGGGAGTTGAATCAGAGCAAGCAAAAATAGTAACACTTTAATTGCAGATCGGTAAAATACTTAATCAATTTACCAATGACTTTCCATATAATCCAAAATGTTATAAAACCATTCACCATAACACAAGTATTTATACATGGAAAACCCAACTGGAAAAAACCACGATGAGATGGAACTCACAAGTTAACTATCTACAGAAATAGATAGCTGACTAGTTAAGGTCTACAAATGCTCTGTTAGGAGTAGATCCTCTTAAAGATCTCAAGCCCTGTTAGGAGCTATACCTAGTTAAAGGCAACCTCAATGGAGGATTTAGATCCAATTTAATGAATCACCTTGTTAGAGGATTTATACAATGAATCTTGTTAAAGCTTAACCGATTAAGGGATTTTATTGTTGTAGTTGTTAGAGAACAACAATGGGAATGATCTAAGAATAGCACCTTCTACTGGTTTAGATCCTTTTCTGTGCATACATTACTGCATTACTTACATACTCTACAATACCTTTAACAAATCGCATCCGCTCCAACTCATATCATAACTTGTACCTTCTATATGAAATAACTCATCACAATATCTTTTTATAGATATTAGATTTCATGTCGGCTCCTAAACCTTGACACAAATTCCTAGGTTCAATGAATCTAGACAATCTTCCTTAACACGACACAAATCATCGTCAAAGTCTCAGTTGATTATAACACATCACAACCTGTGATAACTCATCACACAAACTGGGAAACTAGATATAACATTGATATCCGTTAAGCATTGACTGCTTCAAACTCTTAGATCAATTGACTTGAATTCATACTGGGTGATTGTCTCTGATAGTTTAGATACCTAATGTTAAGTATAGATGCCAAGCTAATAAGATGAGAGGGGGGGGGGGTGAATCATACAACTTTAATCTTCCATAAAAACATCAGATTCAACCTCAGTAACATATACTTCAGTAATAAAACCAAAACTGCTAAACATGCAAACTCAAAAGCATATAAACATCATAATCCTCATAACACCAGATTTAACGTGGAAACCCAAATAGGGAAAAACCACTATGGGATTTCGGACCCACTAAGAAATATACTCTTCTAGAGTATGCTTGATTAAACGCAAATCATGTTAAAGATTACAAACACATTGCTAGATGTGACCCGGTTAAGGGATTTCCCTCAGATCTGTTAGGATCTTCACCTTGTTAGAAGTGAACTTGTTAAAGGATTTCAAACACTCAATCAGAATGTCACCTTGCTAGAGGGTTTTACAAATAAGACTGTTAAGTCCACTCAGTTAAGAGATTTTCTGTCACTTTACAAAATAATAGTAATAAAAATCTATCTACAACTTCACATCTAAAATACTAAAGAAGATTCTTATTTACTCAATACAATATAGACATAGAACTAATCTTGTCCTTCTGTTGGGCTTTATACTCTGTTATTCAAACAGGTCTTCAAGCTTCTGTGCTCGGTAATCACTATGTAGTATCCCTGTGCATACACTTGCCCGCATACATTGTTTATCAAAAGTACCTTATTTATAAACAATTCGCCAACTGCTTAATCTCCTTGATCACATTTCCCATGGTCAATCATAGCCATCAGATCTTCAAACTTTGACCAGGTTCAATGTATCCTTCGATCTGAAAATGTTTTACCCCACCTTGGAACTTGCATACATTTCTTGGAACTTGTGCTAGGGTATTGTGGTTCGATCTAAGTTGTAGATCTTCCTGCCAATTTTCCTTTGCCATAGATTCTTTAACAAACTTCATTCATGGCATACCAATCATTTAATCATAGCCAGCTCATCAGCTTCCTTCATTAAATAATGCTTTTATTCATTCAATGCATTCTGTTATTACTCGGTTGAAACTTGGTAGATACTAAACTTCACTCGGTAGACATACCGCCTTCATTAACCGATAGCGATAACCTTAGGGTTTACTGACTAGGTTCCTTAGGGTTTACCAACTAGGTTCTTTGCTCGGTAACATAGTATAGTATTAACCTTGCAATCAATAACATATGTATGATATCAAAACAATCTAAACATCATGATCTCATCATTGTCTAACTCTGTAATAGTTTCCCATTGAATAACTTATTTCTCCCCTTATTCATCATATTCTTTCTGTGTCTTTTACCAACATCTTTATACTCATCAAATCATACTTCTCAAGATATGGCAACATCATACTGAATTAGAAAATGAATTTCTTGACATCAATGACAAAATAATAATATTAAGACAGTAAACATCCTTAATCAGTTATATCCATAATCCTCAACAACCTTCTCAATATCCTTATTGAAATGCCAACAATCTCTTCTTGTCTGTTATAATGCCAAATGCTAATAGGCTCCACACGCCTCCTTGACTTTATCTATTGCATCTCAAAACTGGTAACTCTAGAATTGATCAAAACCAATTGTCTTAACTACATATACCAGTTATCTAGATATACTGGTTTAGACATCTTCATACCAGTTAGACTTCTTCATACATATGATACCGGTTAACAATACAATGACTCAATAAACTGATTTACCTTAACTGGTATGCAAAGATGACTATGACAATTAGAACATATGTGTTCCATCAATGACAACACATAAATTCATCAAATACAAAAATCATCATCAAGCCAACATTCTCCCCCTTTGGCATTGATGGCATTACTTAGGAAAAATTTTGTCAACTAAGTGTGCAAAACAAAAATTGACTCCATGACACACACTCCCCCTTAACAATTGCATGCCATTACAAAAGTGATCATTACTCCCCCTTAACAGTACATACACAATTTTGACTCTTAAACTAATTCTACTCCCCTTTGACAACAATGCCAAATAGAAAAGTAAAATGCATACATTACATTAAATTTTATCATCAAAAACTACATATATATATAGATATAAGAGTTTTGAAGTCTTTACAATGCAATTCTCAAGAAAATAGCACAAAAATGAAACTTCAAGTGTTTAAGGTCACTGTCCCATGTTTGTAATAGTGTCTCGGTGATTTCAACATGTGTCAAAATATGTACAACAAATTCTTTCATAGCATCAACAGTACTCATCTCTGGGGTAGCCAAAATTACTTCAGTATCCTTGTATGCTCTCTGTAATATTTCAACTTTTGAAACTAGTTGGTTCTTTATCTCCTTCAAGCATCTTATCTGCTTCACCTATTCAAAATCATATACTTCTAATATGTGTTGTAAGGAATCAACTGATTTACCAAAATTCAAAGAGGAATCCTATACTGGTATGTATGCATCACTCATCCTTTCTAGTTCTTTGTTTGTATCTTCTCTCTTTTTCTTTAAGTCGGAATAGAATAATGACACTTTAGATATAGTGGCCAAAATATTACCACCAGACTCTATTCCAGTTTGCAAAAGATCTTTGTTCACTGTTAAAGCAACCTTGCCTTTGTCAATTTCTGAAATCAATTTTTCTCCCCTTTTCTTCCTTTAATCTTTTTTAGCTAAAGCATGAGATGACTCTTCAAGTGATTTTAGTTGTTCACTGGCATCAACAACTAACTGTCCAAGCTTAGCAATAAGGGTGGATAGATTACCTATATCAATCTCTGGTAGTAGACTTGATAAAGCATCAACAACAGTTTGAATGGTGTCAACTTCTCATTTCTTCTCTTTCAACCTCTTCTTTTGTGCTCTGGATTCCATAGTAGTATCAATTTCCTTTAACTCAGAGGCACTCAAATTTTCTATATCTATAGGACCTTTTATGTTGATTGAGTCATCATCATACTCAACTATTATTTTCTTCTTCTTCTCTATTTTCTTCTATTCATCGTTGTTCTCTTTTGTCTTCTTCTTTGGTTTCTCTTTCCCTATCTCTGTATGTTCCTCCTATGTTGGTGTAATGACCAATGGTAGTTGACTTTCAACATTATGTTCTTTTACCGATGGTGGTGGCATGTCCACATTTTGATCAGTAGTTGGTGCTTCCTCTACTTTCTTATCCTTAACCATCTATGGTTCCTACTCTTTTTCCTTAACCGGTTCATTATAGGTATCGGTTGTATCAAAAATATCCTAAACATCTTCAGTTTCATCCACAAAGAATATGAAAGGTGGTGAAATAATGTCACTCTTATCTTTGGCAGTGTAGACTTCATCCGGTTCAACTCTTTCTTCAGTGTCTAGTTCTAGTGGAGCTCCAGTTTCAGTCTGATCAGGTTTAATGTGATAATTTTTCAATTGTTCATTCATCTTTTGAATAAACTTTAGTAGCTCAATGAGTATCATCTTCTACTTCTTGAATTTTTCTTTCCATTAATAGTTTCAGTCTCCTTGTCCTTGAATTAAATTGTCCTTTGTTTTTAGCAAGCATTGCTAATAATTCTTCATGAGACAATTTAGGAAACTATTGAATAGAAATTCTATCAGTAATCTCTTGTTCCTGGTCTATAATCAACATCCATTTATTTTACAAAATTGAATTCAAAGAATCAGAAATTTCATTTTGAATTTCATGTAGCAATCGGTTATATTGACATAGGTAATTGATTACCTCTTGTACCACTTCTTGTTTCTAAATCTCATCAAAAGAATCAAAATACTCTTTACATTATCAAATTTCTTTCTTTTTAATGTTTTTAGAGTCCTCTCAAAATGACTCATTGGCTTGAAAGATGTAATATCGGTAGGCATGTTTGGTTTAGGGATTTCCCCTACTGATTTAGATTTCTTACTGGTTGCCTTCAACTTCTTCTTTTCTTCCTCGGACTCATTTTCCTTGGATTCTTCTTGTAGAATAAGATGTATGCCTCTCTTCCTAGTGGCAGTTGGTTTCTTTGAATACACCTTAGGCTCCGTTCCTTCTTGGGTTGAACACTACATGTTACTCTTGTATCGGTTGACACAAAAGCTGCTTGATCATCTTTCTTCTTTTTCCCTTTCACACTACTGGACTATGTTTGTGCAATTCTTTCTTGATATGTACCTAGTCTCTTCTTCTTTTTGTCCTTAGGTGATGCCAAGAGGTTATTGGCATAACCAATCAACAAGTCATAATTGACTACATAGCCCATTTGCAGCATGAATGGTAGCTGATGGCGCACTATTCATTTAGCTAGAATGAAATATTTAGTAACCGATAACCATTGTAGCATATTTGACTACTTCATCTTCATTGTTAGTGACAGACATGGAACAACCATCACAAGTGGTCTTTGTCAGTTTAATGATAGTATTCTACAAAATTTTCCTCAACTTAGGAACTACACTGGTTTGACAAAATTTGGTCATAGCGTGAATAGCCTCCTTTGTGATAGTATGAGACCTATCTAAATACATTTTTCCTCCATGGACACACCTTAGGATGATCCTAACATGTTCTTCCTCAAAATCCTCAAGAAAATAAACTGCATTGTGAAAACCTTTCTCATAAACCCTAATGTATTCATTTTTAATCTTCTTGTTCTTGTCGCACAAGTATTTCAACTGGGAATAGATTTCCAATGAACCTAAGTCTTCAATATTTCAATCTATGTAACATGACAGATCACCTTTAATCAAAACTCCTTGGGGTACCTACTATAATGCATCATACGATTCTATCTTTTCCAACCCCATTGACTCAATGGCTTTAGCAGTGATAAAAAGACTCTTTGCCGGTGTAAATGATGATGCCATTTCAAATAACTTGATTCAAGAGAGGAGATCGACCAAATACCTTGTTTCCTCCACACTGCTAGGGTTTTTGGTTTCTCTCTCACTTCCACACCCCATTCTCTTTTCTTTTCTTCAAATCTGATCCAACTTCTCACTTCATTTTTTAAAATCCATTCACAATCTGCTGGGAATGCTCTATTTTTCTCTGTAAGTGCTCACAAAATTCTCTTCAAATGCAATAGAGTAAAAATGACTTAGCGAAACTTCTTTTTATTAACTTTACCAACTACATTTATTGCACTACCAATAGGGTGAAAAACCCTAATTACCACTTAACTTATCTTTCCTTTACTAGTAGGTATACTAACTGATTGATCGATTGATAACAATATCAAAATTCTCATATTCTAACTCAAAATGCAAAATTCACTTACCATTCTTTCTCCGAGGGGTCCGAAAATGGATTTATCGATATGGTCCCCCTAAGCTTGTTGAGAATCTTAGTTTTCCGGTGTGGGATTCTCCACACTAGGTGAAGTATTAGCATCCTCTGATACTTTGTCATTTCTTTTCTTCTTCTAGATCCTATTCATTTCAGCTTCGGTTTCTTCAATATCAACCTTTTGCTTCCCTTTCCAATCTGCATTGTGACTTACCGGTTGGTTCTTCTTTGTTCTGCAAAACTCGGCAATGTGTCCCAGTTTATGACCATGATAGTAAGCCATTCTAGATGCTCTCCAAGGTCCTACATTTCCCCTTCATGTTCTTCGTCTGTAGTTCATAGCCACATGCCCAGAGTTGTTGAAAATTGAGCAGGGTACATTGACTCTCTTTTCCATCTCATAAGGACTAGATTGGCTAGCATTAGGTCTTTTTGTATTTGTGTTCCTCCAGTCAGTGAAATTCCTTCTGTAGTCACCAATAGGTCTTGGATTCATGTGAGTTGCAGGATAGTTTTCTCCATATCTACATTCAACTAATATACGCCCATACATGTTGCAAGTATAACAGTGTCCTTCAAATCTTCTAGGCACATACCTAGTATTAGGTCTATAACCAATATTAGCATTAGATCTACTTCTACAAACATTAGCAGTATGTCTTAGTTTATAATAGTTAAAGCAAATAGGTTTGTAAGCTTTCTTACCGATAGGATTCTTATCCTTAGGAGAACCTTTACATTCTTATCCTTAGGAGCACCTTTACCTTCAAGCATGTTGCTCTTGGTACTAGAAGATTCACCCTTCTCAGATGTATTGTATCCTAACCCAGATGATGTATCACCTTTCATCCTTTGAGATTGGATCTGTTCATCCAGCATAGTAGAACTCTTGTTGAATTTATCAAGCTTCTCATTGGCTTCTGTAAGCTCTTTAGTAAGATCTTCATTTTGCTTCATAATTGTCTCTCTAAGAGACATTGCCAATTCAAGATCTGCTTTGATTTATTCTTTCTCTTCTTTCTCCTCATGTAAGTGTTCATAAAAAGTTGCATTCTCCTACTTGATCTTAAGGATTTCATGATGTTTCTCTTTGATCTGGTCTTCATCTATCCTCCTAGCTTCAAGTTCTTGACTCATATGGATTGTAAGAGCTTCTAGTTCTCTCCTTAGGTTAAATTTCTCACCATTCAGTTTCTCCACTTCCTCAACTAGTGCATCAATGTTCGCCTCATCTAAAGAGCTGTTGTCAGAGATCTCTAATAATTTCCTAGTCAGTTCTTTCCTTTTTGCTTGTGAAGCCTTGAATCTACCTCTCAGGGTTTCTAACTCATCCCTAGTTTCAACAAGTTCTCTAGCCATCTCTCTATAAATCATATCCCCCATTAAGGATTTAGGGTTTCCTTCCTAGTGATTAAGCCTTAAGGAAGTTAGGCTATCATACCAATTGATAAACTTATAAAGCACTGAGAGGGGGGACGTGAATTAGTGCAAACAAAAACAGTAACACTTTAATTGTAGACCGGTAAAAAAAACTTAATCAGTTTACCAATGACTTTGCATATAATCCAAAGTCACCACAATAAAAACATTCACCATAACACAAGTATTTATATGTGGAAAACCCAACTAGGAAAAACCACGGTGAGATAGAACTCACAAGTTAACTATCTGCAGAAATAGATAACTAACCGGTTAAGGTCTATAAATGCTCTGTTAGGAGTAGATCCTGTTAAAGATCTCAAGCCCTTTTAGGATCTATACCTAGTTAAAGGTAACCTCAGTGGAGGATTTAGATCTAAGTTAATGAATCACCTTGTTAGAGGATTTATACAATGAAGCTTGTTAGAGCTTACCCGATTTAGGGATTTTACTGTTGTAGTTGTTACAGAACAATAGTGGGAATGGTCTAAGAATAGCACCTTCTGCTGGTTTAGATCCTTATTGTTAGACACAATGCACCACTGAGAGGGGGGTGAATCAATAGTTCTCAAACTTTTTTCCTTTAACTTACTTATGTGAGTATACCAATTATGTGATCTAACACAATGTAGACTTATTGGTTAGTCAGAAGACTTATCACAAATGCATTCACACAAAGGGACATCACATAACACCAGTATGTATGAGGAAAACCCAAGATGGGAAAAACCTCAGTGAGCAATGTTGCTAGAGTCTACTGCTCCAATCTAGCCTCACAATAAATCTCTTTTACAATGTTTAGGGCTACAACCCCTGATTTAGGGCATCAACCCAAGGAGCACCAACCCCTAATTTAGGACACCAACCCAAGGAGCACCAACTCGTAACTTGTTTATGGGATACAACCCAAAGGAGCTACAACTTAGTGATCTCAAAGATATCTTCAAATACAAGATTAGTAATACTGTTACAAGTAAATCTTGTAACCATTTCATATACCTCACTCTGCCGATAAGACACCTTCTCTAATGCACCGGCTCACTCTTCTGCTGCTCTTATCTGCTATTGTATTGTCAGTAAACTCTACCAGTTCACCTCTTCTCTTCTTTTGCTCCACCGGATCTCCTCCTTACTGTTCTTCTCTTCAGTCTTCTCAACTCTCTACCTGTTGATACAAGATCCTACTAGTTATCTCTTCGGATGCGCTCTAGCTACTATACCGGTTGCTCAAACCATACTGATTAACCCTCTATTAAACCCTATCACCCATTTAACCTTCACTCCCTCAGTCACTGTTATCCTTAGCTATTTTCTCTTTGGCTGATCTAGATCTCTCATGCAGTACTCACACACTTCACAACAACTCTATCTTCTTCTTTCCAGCAGCAACCTATAATGATTTTCGCTTCCTTATTTATAACCTGGTTTTCCCACCAAAGGCCAATTCAAAATCATGGGTAGTTAGGGTTTCCTCATCAACCTCTAGGCAAACCAAATCCAATTAGATCTTATCCGATCTGATCACCTAGACAGTTGTATGCTCATCACCGCCATTAACGCGCCTTCTTGATCATGCCTTCTATCTTTGGCAATCTGCTTTTTACCTTGTTGGCTAATCTCTTGGTCAAACACCAAGATTGGTCTTGTGGTTTCCTTCTTCTACCTCGATCTCCTCAATCACTCTGAGTTGTCTCTTTGTTGTCTACCAAACCTTGAGCCACAAATCTCTATAATGGCTTTGGAACACATCCCATGATTTACAGGATCACCATTAATGTCAGCCAACTCTACAACTACCTCATCGGTGTAAATTCCATCTACCACTACATGCAAGTCTGCCACCTTGACACCACATGGCATACATGTGGACCAACTGCTAGCTTGGATTGGTGTGTTGGTTCAGATAGGATTATTGACCAAACACACAACCAGTTCTTCTTTTCTGCCAATTTACTAACCTTGTCGGTATCTTACACTTTACCAATTAAATCCTCATGTCTGCTCTTTGTTTAACTGTCAATGGAACATCTTAACTGATCACTAGACATGTCTATCCAAAGCATTCTCATTCTCATCAGGTAGAGTCACAACTCTTAGCCTCTTCACTTCTTTATCGATTCTCATGCTTACTGGTAGCCATCTTGATGACATCATGTCATCAACCTTTAGTGGTTTCCATCTAAGGCATCTGCATGCTGGTTTCATTCTCTATTTTCAATTGCTCCACTTTGCCTTCTTCATCATCAAACTAGAATAACTTCTCTACCAGTTTGTCAAGGTGACAAACCCATCACACTTCAATTATTCTGGCATCCCAATATGCCTTCTTTGTTTGTCTAGTACATAACCCCAATTTCATGCACTCAAGGCGTTCCTTTGTTTCACCGATAGATCCGGTATGAGCCTTAAAACACTTGCATTTACCTCTTCTTCCTTATCTCATAGAACCATAATGCACATTATGCATAATAGGAGATAAGATCCAATTATCGGTGGAGTGATACCTTGTCATCTGCTTCTTGCAATACACTCATATGACTCCCTATTTGTGCAGCATATCTTCAAACAGGTACATGTGATCAAGTGTGGGCACATTCACTATCAGTCATCTCTTCACATGCTGACTGCATCTTCATCCGGTGGGAAAACCTGCTGATCTGCAACCTCTCAGCATACCGGTGACCTGTACATCCTTCTCCTCTGGTGTTGATGTGATTTAGGTAATAGTCTACCTCTTCATCACAAAAAACATCCAAGAACCCATTTCATTCACACAAGTCAGACACTAACTTGTGTACCGGTGACACCAGTGGTCATTACTTTGAATGACATTCTCTTTTTTACCTTACCGGTGTTCTGCAACACAAGGTGATATCAAATATATATCATTCTCTACTCCTTCATGATAGTTTTTCACATACATCTCTTATACCAGTAGTCATCCCATACCGGTTGACATCAATGACAACACAATGCCATCACTTTTCTACCCATACATTACTGCATCACCAACATACTCTGCAATACCTTTAACAAATCACATATGCTCCAACTCATATCATAACTTGTATCTTCTATATGAAATAACTCATCACAATATATTTTTATAAATATTAAATTTCATGTTGGCTCCTGAACCTTGACATAATTTCCTAGGTTCAATGAATCTCGACAATGTTCCTTAACATGACACAAATTGCTGCCAAAGTGTCGGTCGATGGTAACACATCATAAATGGTGATAACTCATCAGACAAACTAGGAAATTGGTTAGAACATCGATACCAATTAAGTGTTGACCCCTTCAAACTCTTAAACCGATTCATTTGAATTCATACTTGGTGCTTGTCTCCACGCACCTCCTTGACTTTATCTAGTGCATCTCAAAACTGGTAACTCTGGAACTGAGAAAAACTGATTGTCTTAACTACATATACTGGTTATCTACATATACCAGTTTAGACATCTTCATACTAGTTAGACGTCTTCATACATATAATATCGATTAACAATAAAATTACTCAATATACCAGTTTACCTTAATTGGTATGCAAAGATGACTATGACAATTAGAACATATGTGTGCCATCAATGACAATACATAAAGTCATCAAATACAAAAATCATCATCAGGCCAACATAATATTTTTATCCTTAGGTCTAGACACAATTTCCCAAGTGTTGTTCTTTTCAATTTTATCTAACTCTTCTTCCATAGCTCTCATCCAATTTTCATTTTTACAAGCTTCAACAACATCTTTAGGTTCAACTTTGGAAATTAAACATACTTCTTTTGTAGCTAACCTTCTTCTAGTCATCACACCTTTATTCTTGTCACCAATAATCCGATTCTCTGAATGATTCAATCTTAAATACCTTTTAGTCTTCTGAATGTTCTGATCTTAAGGTTCCTACACATCTTCACCAGCAACAACAACATTTGAATTAACAGTCTCTACCAGATCATTCTGCTTATGCTCTTTAGGTTGAATAGGAGCTAAAACAACATGTTGGCCATCATCATAAGCTCTTATCTCCTTCCCAAGGTTCTCATCCACTCTCACATTTTAATTTTCAACTTTCTCAGTCTCTTATTATAGTACCGGTAGACTTTTCTCTTTGTAGAATATCCCAAAAAGATACCTTCATCACTTCTAGCATCAAACTTTCCAATATCTTCATCTCTCTTGATATAACATCTGTTACCAAAAAATTTGAAATATTTCATAGTAGGAACATGACCAAACCAAATCTCATAAAGGGTCTTACAGGTATCACCTTTGATATGAACTTTTGTTTAATGTATAGATTGCAGTGCTAATAGCTTCTCTCCAGTAGACCTTCAAAACATTTCCTTCAACCAACATGGCTCTTGCAACATCCAAAATAATATGGTTCTTCCTTTCAACAACTACATTCTGTTGTGGGATCCTAGGAGCAGATAGTTGTCTTCTGATTTCATGCATCTCATAGAATGAGTTGAACTCACTAGAACAAAATTCTCCACCTCTATCAGATCTCAGACACTTCAGCTTCAATCCAAACTATTTCAACTTTAGCTTTGAATGTCTCAAATTTCTCAAATGCTTCTAATTTTTCTTTCTAACCACATCATTTTGGAATAATAATCAATAAGCAGCATAAAGTATCTATCACCCTGCACACTTCTAATATTTGTAGGTCCACACAGGTCATTATGCACAAGATCTAGAAGCCCATCAGATGTATATTGTTTGTTCTTGAAAGAAATCCTTGTTTGCTTACCCAACTGACATTCCTTACATATCGGATTAACAGGTTTAACAATTTTAGGCAAATCTCTAACAGTTTGCATAGAACTGATCTTGATCAATGAATCAAAGTTTATATGACACATTCTCCTATGCCACAACCAACTCTCATCTATCTTAGAAATCAAACAAATTTTCTCACCAGCATTCAAATGAAAAATGTTACCTTCAGTCTTAGTCTCAGATGCAATCTCTATACAGGAGGCATTCAAGATCTTGCATTTACCATTCTTGAATTGTAAATCATAACCCTTATCAACCATCTGCCGAACACTCAAAATATTATTCTTTAAACCTTAAACAAACAAGACATCATCAATGTTATGATTACCATCAAAGGAAATAGAACCTCTCCCATGAATTACACAGGCTTTGTCATCTCCAAATCTAACTATTCCAATATCATACCTTTCCAAGCTTACAATTTTTCTTTTATCACCAGTCAAGTGATATGAACAACTGATGTCACTCACCCATTCATCTTTATCTTATACCTTAGCAGCCAATGCTCTCTCCTCAACATAACAGCTAGCGGAATCACCAAGTACATGTCTATCCTCTTTAATGGCATTAAACACAATTTCATTGCCTTCTGATTCATCATCTGTAACACCTTCATCTGCAACATAATAACAATTCCTTTGGTTCCTAAAATTTTGGTTAGACTTATAGGGCATATCATACATTTAATACTTCTCATATCTATCATGTCTATAATTCTTATCAAATTTCTCATGTTTGTCACACTTAGCCATTCTCTCCAAGCATCTAGAAGAAAAATGTCATATCTTATTACAAGAGACATTTTAAAGGAAAATTTCCATCATACTTACCTGCATATTTAAGTAATCTCTAGGCAATCAATGCTTCAATCTCATCAAGTTCTCTTTCTTGCTCTGTTATCTCTCTTCCTTCTCTTTCATATCTGGATATCCTGCACTCATCAAGATCATATTTCTTCTTACCGGACACAGATGATGATTCTTTAAATGTTATCTCAGACTTTCCATTTGATTCTCCTAATTCTCTCAGCTCAAATGCAACAAGTTTTCCAACCAGCGTGTCTCTTGTTACTGTGGTCACACTCTAGATCTCATCAATAGCGGCAACCTTATGTTTGTAAGAAGGAGGAAAATATCTCAGCACCTTAGCAATAATCTTATCTTCTTCAATATTTCCACCAGCACATCTAATACCAAGGAAAAGTCCATTTACCTTAGCCACGTATGAGTGTATGCTCTCATCATCTCCCATCTTCAATGTTTCATACTTTCCTTTCAAACTCTACAACTTAGCAAGTTTCACTTGACTATTTCCTTTCAAACTCTACAACTTAGCAAGTTTCACTTGACTATCACCTTCATACAAGATTTCAAGCTTCTCCCAGATCTCATGTGCGGTATGAATTCCCATTGCATTTGTTATCTTGGAATTAGTCAGGGCACTAAGGAATGCTTTCTTCGCTCTAATGTTATATTCAGCTTCCTTAGTCTCATAAGGAGTAGATGGTCCATTCTAAGGAACAACATAGACATTCTTAGTGATCTTCCAGTAATCCTCTCCAAGACATTTCAAGTGCACCTCCATCCAGTTCTTCCATACTGATAGTTTCTTCCATCAAACCTCAGATTGTCCTTCTTGAAAAGAATACCTTGAACTTCCATCCCAAATCTCCTCAAGTGATTAAGCTTCTATCCGAGGATCCATCTCTGATACCAATTGTTAGCAGCAATCAAGAAGGAAGATTGAGAGGGGGTGCTGAATCAGTCTTCACCGGATCACAACAAATCAAACTTCAAAACATAAACTGATAGACTCTAGCAATGATAGATAATAAAATTAACATCACAACACACAACACCAAGATTTTTGATGTGGAAAATCCGGTTAAAGGAAAAACCACACTAGGAACCTACCCACAGTAAGATGATACT
The DNA here is from genome assembly GCF_030272615.1 of Cryptomeria japonica. NCBI lineage: Eukaryota > Viridiplantae > Streptophyta > Pinopsida > Cupressales > Cupressaceae > Cryptomeria > Cryptomeria japonica. Next base: position 688,324,226 of record NC_081414.1, read on the forward strand.
TTGTAGTAGCATGTAAAAATATTACAATGAGGAATGCACATGCATTCAAGAATGTTGCCTAGAGCTCAATGCTCAAAAGATATTTTCTCGGAAGGCTGCAACCCTTAGGGAAGTCTCACTTACAATATGATTTAGACTACAATCCAGAGGAAATGAACGACAATGATAGCATCTACAAATGTCTGATGACAGTTCCAGTTAGGCATTATTGTCTACTCTACAACACCAATCTCAACTCAACACTTCACTGAATGATAACTCTCTTGTTCAAACAATCAACTCTTTCTGATAATGTAGACATAGTACCAACACCTAAATTACATAAGCATCTCACCTATATATATAATTCATCAACCTTGATAACAAGGTCGGCTAAACCCTTAACCCTCAACTTACAATTACAAAAAATTACAACACATGATATAAAGATTGACCACCAAACCAATATTATAACTTACATTACATAGCATGGATCTAATTCAAATTCTCAAATGGTCACATCCACCGGAAATCTTGCTAAGACCAACCGCAACACACTTCACCACCAGAAATATCGCATAACCTGATAATCATCACTGGTTCATAAATATCACCAAAACTTGCACAACGATCAATGCGGATCACCAAAAAAAGAAGACATGACTAGGAAACACTAGCAAAGACATTACAATCATCAGGAATAGTTACACCAACACCACTCTTGAAATCTTCATCAATCAACATCTAGAAGCTCAAGAACACAACCAATCAACAACTGTCACGAGGAAAGATAACTTGCGGAGAACCAAATCATGAACCATCAGAAATGAAGATTCACAAGATCATCAAAGACAATATCCCAAAGTCTTAGTACAAGATCTGATCATACCAAAGGAAATACCGGATTCTGCAAAACCAAACTATAAAACCAGATCAGAAACTTCCCAAACTCACCAAAATAGATCATAGGAATATATTGGCATCAATGACAACAACATATCCTAGAAGCAAAAATGATCAAATAAATCCAACAATATCCCCCAATAATCCAACTTATTTGTAGACACTAAGATCACTTTTTCAGGGATAGATACAAAGAATCTGAGAATAAAGTATGAATATGACTGAGTTATTGAGAACCACATCCTTTGATATGTTGATTATAGTCCACTATTAATACACATATAAAACCAACTCCATTACTAGTAAACTAGATTTGTACACCTTCACACTTACATAATATTACTCACTCACACCACATAAAACTTGTAATTTATCCTCCAAAATCATTTCATCCTTTATATACCATTCAAAATCAAAATAACATCAATTTGGTTAGCCTCATTTGATGTAATGTATAGATATAAATAGCCAGCCCAAAAATAATTTTCAAGGAAATGAAATAGTTATAATGAGGTGTGTGAAGCATCACACCATGTTGGCACACCTTCCTATCTATCCCAGATCAATTCCTATAGTTTTGCACGGTACTACTGAGAATGACGAGGCACATATGGTGAACTCACCATACGATGGTTGTTCACAATGCAGTGAGACATCGTACGACCATATGGTGATGTGTTGTGAGACACTGTACGACCTATGCAAAGAGTCACAGTGCAGACTATGCAAAGGGACACATCATACAGACTATATGGAAAGATCCAACAACATGTCGTACGAACATGCCCTCATAGTACAAAGGTATGCGATGAATTTGTAGAGCGTACAATGATACCATACCAGATAGTGATGCTCGTGTAGTAGTATCTAGTGTGCGGTGATCTCCACACATAATTCAGTAATTGTCGGATGGAGGAGTGCCAAGGTTGTCAGTAACTGCTTTTTGTGTAGTGACAGTTAATGCACCAGGTTTCATAATGGATTAGAGTGTGTATAAACTGCTACAAGTTTCATTGGGAAAAAAATGTGATAGAAATTCAGGTTCATTGTAGTACAGTCTAACCCTGTGCAAAAAGTTCATTGTCAATTGTGTGTAATATTGTTTACTGTAATACAAAGGAGACGCTGGGATTTTTGGTGTGTGTGTTTTTTCCCAAAAGGGTTTCCCACGGTAAAAATCTCTCTTTATATGTGCATGGTCTTTATATGTGCTCTATTCTTCTGCTTAAGTCATCTTAAGATTCTACAATTTAGGAAGTAGAAAGATATTGTCACTTACATCTTCTATGAATTGGCATTAGGAGAGCATTTCCACACCGTAGCTTTCCTTACAAGTGGTATCAGAGCCTGGCTAGTTGTTGTTATCCTTGTTGGGTTAGGTTGGTTTTTTGTGTCAATTTGTTTTTTGTGGGAGTTTACAAAGTGGTCATCGGTTGTGTCTGGAAATTGAGATGGCTAGCACGTTAGGGAGAATAGACATTGAAGATTTTAATGGCACAAACTTTGAGTTGTGGAAACTTAAAGTTGAAGACATGTTGGTTGATCGAGATATGTGGATCACTGTGTCTGGAAACAGGCCTCCAAGTGTGAAGCAGGAACATTGGAATCTAGCAGATTGAAAGGCTAGAGAACTCATAAGATTGAGCCTTGCAAATTCTATTATGTTGAATGCCCATGAAGAGAAAACTGCACATTCTTTGTGAAAGAAGTTGGGAGATATTTATCAGGGAAAATCCTTGATAAACAAGCTCTTCCTAAGAAAGAAGTTGTACTCTCTGAAGATGGACAAAGGAACATCTATGGCAGATCATCTAAACGCGTTCAATATGGTGATTGCATAGTTAACTTATGTTGATGTTTCCATTAGTGAAGAGGAGTGTTGTATGTTATTGTTGAGTTATTTGCCTGATTCGTGGGATCACCTTGTGATGGCCATCGGAAGTAATACTACTAAATTTAAAATGGATGAAGTAGCTTATGCACTTCTGTTAGAGGAGATGTGAAGGAAATCCTTTGAGGTGGCTAAAGAGGCTCTCATTATCTGAGGCAGATCTAAAGACAAAAGCAAGAAGGACACGAAGTCAAAGTCACAGGAGAGATCCTCTACTCCTCAAAAGAAGTCCAAGGCAAAGTGTTGGAATTGTGAGTAGAAAGGTCATATACGGAAGGATTGCAAAGAGGAGAAAAAAAAGAAGAAGAAATGTACTTTTGACACTAAATCTTCTTAAAGTGATTCTAATGCCTTTGTAGCAGCCTTGGCAGTGCCTGTATCCGATGATGTATGGCTAGTCGATTCTGGAGCATCATTCCACATGACATCTCATAAAGAGTGGTTCTTAAAGTATGAATCGTACGATGGCGGAAAGGTGTTTTTGGCAAGCGATTCCACACTAGAGATTGTTGGAAGGGGAAGAGTTAAAATTCAGTTCTTGATGGTAGAGTAAAGGGAATTGATGGTGTACTTCATATACCTGGTTTGGCTCGGAACTTACTCTCGGTCAGCAAATTGAATGATGTTGAAGTTCAAGTAACTTTTGTGCATGATGGTTGGAATATGACTAGGGGTTCTATTGTTTTAGATAAGGGTGAATGCATTGGAACACTATATAGGTTAGATTCCAAACTTGTGTGTTGTAATAGTATCTCGGTAAAGTCCAATCAAGCTGCTATGGCAACACATGATGTGAATTCAATGGAAGTTAAACTTCCAATAGAGAAAACAATGCTCTAGCATTATAGACTTGGCCATATTGGCGAGAAAGGTTTAAAAACCTTGAAGAATAAAAACCTGGTTGAGGGGTTGATTGACTGTAATCTTGAGTTTGATTTCTGTGAACATTGCATATATGGAAAGAAAATCCATGTTCAATTTTATTCTAGTTCTCAAAAGTCTTCTAGTTTGTTGGACTATGTTCACTCTGATGTATTTGGTCCTGTGGATGTTCCTTGTTTGTCTAAATCAAGATATTATGTGTCGTTTATAAATGATTATTCAAGAAGAGCATCTGTTTATTTTTTGAAGAGTAAATTAGAAGTGTTCAGTCAATTTAAGGAATTTAAAAGCCTTGTAGAAAATCAAACTAGGAGAAAGGTTAAATGTTTAAGAACAGATAATGGTGGTGAGTTTTGCAATGCAGATTTTGATAAATTTTGTGTAGATCATGGAATTAAGAGGCATAAGACTACACCTTATACTCCATAGCAGAATGGAGTAGTTGAAAGGTTGAATTGATCTTTTATGGAGAGAGAGAAGCATGTTGAGAAATATTGGTTTGGAGCAGAAGTTATGGGTTGAAGCAGTGGCTACAATGTGTTACTTGTTGAATCGTTCTCCTACTACAACACTAGTCGACAAAACACCTATGGCAGCATAGTCCGGTAAGAAGCCCTTGTTGAGACATTTATGTGTCTTTGGTTGTGAGGCATATGCTCATGTACCTGATGTGAGAAGGTCAAAATTGGATAACAAAGCAGTGAAATGTATCTTCATTGGTTATAGCATTGGTGTGAAGGGATACAAATTGTGGAACCTCCTCACTGAAAATGTGTTGTACAATAGGAACATTATCTTTCATGAGATGAAACCTGTCTCTACAGATCCGCAACTAGGGAAAACAAGAAAAGGAAAAGAAGTAGTTGAAATCCCTTTCGCTTCTAAAAGGGAGATATTACAAACCCCAAATGTGTTTGAGACTGAGGACCTGAATATGCCTGAGGATGAGGAGAGATCAAGTGGTTCTACAAGTTTAGATGAACATGATCATGAACCTCATGTCAAACCTCATGAAGACTTACCACAGGAAGTAAGGAGATCCGCACAAGAGAGATGACAACCTGATAGGTATGACTATTCATCAGAAAGGATCAATTACTCAATGTTGAATGTTAATTATGCCTATGCGTTGCTTACTTATGTTGATGAGCCTAGGATTGTGAATGAAGCAATTAATATGCCAGATTGAGATTCTTGGTTGGAAGCCATAAAAGATGAAATGAAGTCATTGGAGAAAAATGGAACCTAGGATTTGGTACCCTTGCCTAAAGGTAGAAAGCATGTGGGCTGTAAATGGGCATTTAAGAAGTATGGTCTAGATGGAAGCATTGACAAGTACAAGAAAAGACTGGTTGCAAAGGGGTATTCTCAAGAAATGATTGACTATGGAGAAATATTTTCTCTTGTAGCTAAGCTAACATCCATTAGGTTTTTGTTGTCACTTGCAGCAACACATGATTTTGAAATTGAGTAGATGGATGTGAAAACAATGTTTCTACATGGTGATCTTGAAGAGGAAATATATATGTCCTAGCCAGAGTATTTTGTGGAGAAAGGTAATGAACACTTGGTTTGTAAGCTTAAGAAGTCTCTTTATGGTTTGCAACAATCACCCAGAATGTGGTATTAGAAGTATGATTCATATGTTTTATCTTTGGGTTTTGTGAGGTCTAAATCAGATCATTATGTGTACTATAAAATTGAAGATGATCAGATACTTATTATTGCAATATATGTAGATGATAGGTTGTTTATAGGCAATAATAAGGGAATGGTCTCAGATTTAAAATCTCAGTTGTCCTTGAAATTTGAGATGAAATATTTGGGGGTAGCTAAATTTATTCTAGGGGTTGGAAATCAGGAGAAACAGGGCTAGTAAGAAACTTTGGCTCAGCCAGAGAAAATATATTACCAATATTCTTGAGCAGTTCAATATGACTGATTGCAAGAAGCAAGTAGTTCCAGTTTTAGAAGGAACAAAGTTGTCAGTTAATGATAGTCCAAAGTCTCAGGATGAGGTTGAAGACATGAAGTGAGTACCTTATGCAAGTGTTGTTGGTAGCCTCACGTACGTAATGGTCAATCCAAGACCAAACATTGCCCAAGGAGTGGGAGTGTTGAGTCAGTTTATGGCAAATCCGAGCAAGCTGCATTGGGATGCCATGAAAAGAGTGCTTAAATATTTGAAGGGTATGAAATAGTACGCTTTGTGCTATCAAGGAAACTCAGCTAGATCAAGTAGATCAGTTAGCATTCAAGGTTATGTGGACGTTGATTGGGCAGGGGATGTTGATAGAATAAGATCCACTAGTGGATATGTGTTCATGGTGAATGGTGGTCCCATCAGTTGGATGAGCAAATGACAAAGCATAATTGTGTTATCTACAACTGAGGTGGAGTACATGGCATCTACTCGCTCATGTCAAGAACCTGTTTGGCTTAAGCACTTCTGTTCTAATGTTGGTTTTGATGCAGGGTAAATCACTATCTTATGTGATAGCTAGAGTGCAATTTTTTTGGTGAAGAATCCTATTTACCATGCCAGAACAAAACACATTGATGTGCAATATCACTTTTTGCATGACATGGTTGAAGATAAGAAGGTAAAGCTTGAAAAGGTTAGCACTCAGGAGAATGTTGCAGATACATTGACAAAGCCAGTGAGCACAGTTAAGTTTTGTTAGGATTCCCAAAGATACTGAGAGGGGGGGTGAATCAGTATCTGACTGGTATGATAATTTTCTTCACTTATAACATGAAAAGCATATCAAAATTGTGTACCGGTAAACCAAAAATAATATAGTAAATAAGAACAACAACCACAACATAAGAGAGGCACTATAACACAATATTTAATGAGGAAACTCAGTGTGGGAAAAACCTCGGTGGGATTTCTGACCCACAATATTCACTTACTGGCCAATAAGAGAATATTACTGATTACAATAGGGGCCTACACATGCAGGAAGGCCAAGTGCCTAGAGCTCACTGCTCAATTACAAACGAAGTCACACTAACTTACAAAAATGGATTATACTAATCCAATGTCTTGTACTGCTTCAGATTAGCATCTGCTATGCTAGATTCAGTATCGGTTTAAGCTCTGCAATATACATAAAGCCTTATCCAATAATTCGCATATTAGGTCTGCTACCTTTTTTTCATACTTCGCATTATTTCCATATATTATATATCCTAAATGATCTACAGTGATCTCATACATATATGAGTCATATTACAATCTGTCATGTCAGCTTACAAAAGATTTTACAATTAATTACAAAATACATTTATACAAAATTGTTGTCGGCCAAGGTATCGGTAATCAATCTTTTCGGTGTCGGTGATCTGTATGTCAGTGTAGAGTCTATCGGTGTCGGTGCCTGTGTCTTCTTGCTGGTATCACATGATTGTAAGGTTTCCATCAATGAAAATACCTTCAATCACCTACAATGTCTCATTGGAGTGTGCATTTGCCAAAAATCTCCTCCTTTGGCATTGATGGCAACACTCATGAGAAAAATAAAAAAGTGTCCAAAACGATGTCCAAAAAGAATCTGCCAAAATTGTCTTACCAAAACTATGTGCCCAAAAATGTATGCTCCTCCTGAGCTGATGATGTCTTGTTCTAATCATTTTTCTCATCTCACTACTCCCCCTTTGACATCAATGGAAAAGGTTGTCATTCACTGTCAGTGGAGTGTGGTTCCTACCGAGATTTTTGTAACCAGTGGGTTAAAATCTGGAATATATCTACCAAAACCAGATTTAAACTGTCGCTGAATCTTTTGCTTTCTTGTAATGACTCTTGTGTTCTCTGAACTGTACCAGTGAGTATGTACAATTTCTCTTCTGGTGTCTTAAGTCTGGGAACTAGAGCCTCAGAAATTTCTTTTCTCAAAGAAATGAGGTAATCTAGTTAAGGACCAAGTTTACATTTTAAGCTCTTTGCCTTATCCTTTATTCTCTCTTTATCCTTCTCTAACTTCTCAATTTTCTCTTCAAGATCTGCAATTTTGTTTTCTATTTCCAAAAATGAATCTGATGTACCTATTAGATTGTTAGCAATATTGTTTATTTCAGTTTGAGTTTTGTTGATCTCTGAATTTATATCCTATGTCAAGATGTCTGTTTTGCAAGTATCCCTGTACATTTTCTTAAAATCCAAAATTGTTTTTCCTAGTTTTGGTAATAAGGTGTCCATTTTCTTCTTCTTCTTCTTCACAATTTCCTCAAATAATTTCTCTTTCTCCTTATTTATCCTTTCTTTGAATGTGTCTTCATTGATTTGATCAACTATCAAAATGTTGTTAGTGATGAACTTAGACAATGTGTCTAGTTGACCTAAAGAATCTTTATTATCCACAATGCACTTGGGTGCTACCAATTTGAGAATAGGAATTGTGTCATCGATAGCCTTATAGGCTTGTGCATTACACTCTGTGATTTTCTTTATTGAATCCAGTAAGACCTCTGTCACATTTGTAGGCCAGAATTCTTCTATTGAAGTACCAAATCTCTATCCAACTATTTTCACAATATCCATGTTGTCAATTGTAGTGATAACCTTGCTTGTTTCGACCTTGGGTAGGTCAATTTGTGTTTACATTTCTATTAGCAAAGGTTTGGGCTTTTTAGTTTTAGCCGATGGCACTGTCTTTGTTTGAACTTGTGTCTCAACCTACTTTTGTTTCGGTTTCTCCATCTGTGTCTCAGAAGGTTTCTTTGAGCTCTCAATGGTCGGTTTCTCAGATGTAGTCTCTGTATGCACTTCCAGTTTCTCATTTTGTACCTCTGCACTGTCCATTTCTGGTTCTCATGATTGTTTTTCAGTTTTGTCTACCGATTCTTCTAATGTTTTACCAGTGGTGTCTTCTACCGGTTGCTCTATTTGAGTAGGTTTTTTTGTGCTTATGTTTACAGTATTATTAACCTCAACCTCAACATCTATAGCTGGTGACTTAGTAGTCACTTCTTCCTTCTTATCCTCTGTTGTTTCTTTGTCAACCACAACATTTACTTCTTGTGTGTCTATATTCACAATGTACAAAATTTTGGACTTAGAATTAGTATCCTCTAGAGGAGTCTCCATACTCTCTGTAGTTTCTACTTGTGGAGTATCTGAAGGAGGTGGGGTTAAGTTATCAGTTATCTTTAGGCTTGGAGGTCCACCTACCTTACCTTTTCCCTTATCATTGTCCTTTTGGTATACCCTAATGGTTATAGGTCTTAGTAGCTCATCTTGTTTCTCTTTTTTGACAAAGAATATGTCCCATTGGTCTACAGTTTCTTCTGTTACCTCATTTACTCTTCCTGCCATCAGTGCTACATGCCAGTGAGCAGTGGAAAATATTGTCCGGTTTGCTTCACTAATTAGTTTGTCTATCTCATCAGGTGATTTTACAGGATGTATTGCAAGTAGTTTTTCAATTTTTATTTTCTTGTCCAGCTCAGCAATAGCTACCCTTCTAGCTTCTAGTCTTCTATACAAATCAGCTGGTATTTCATCAACAATTTCCATCAAAAATTTCTTGTATATATCCAATTGTAAAATTACATTGTTCTCTATGCTTTCTTTGTCATCAGCAGATAGTGTGTTGTACAGTTTTCTAATGTTTTTCAACTTTCCATCTTCAGTTATTTCACTTAAGAGTTTATCCAGTGGAGCAATATCTTGTTTTACCTTCTTCTTCTTCTTAGGAGTCAACTTCTTCACTGGAGGCCTCACTACCTATTGCTTTTGCCTTGTTTTCCTAGGTGTGGGTGAGGGTACCAATGAGGGTTTTCTTCTCCTTTCTACCCTTTTGAATACCACTGGCATATCACTCTCAGAGGAAGTTGCAACTGGTGAAAGATGAGTTTCCAGTTGAAGTCCTTCCAACTCACTTTCTTTGATACCAATTTGCTTTAATACATCTTCCTTAAGTGCTTTCGCTTGTCTAGTGCCTTTTCTTATTGTTTTTTCAACTTTCTTAACTCTTTTCCTGGATGGAATACCACTTTCTATTGTTTCACCACTGCCAAAGACTTTCTCAGAGGGTTCTTTTGGTGCTTCAAGGAGGGCTTTTGCATAAGTTTCAATAATGTTATCATCTATCTCATAGCCCATTTTAGTTACCCAGATTGTCCTAGGGACAACTGCCTCCATCCAGATTTCATCCTTTTTAATTACAAAGAATATTTCCTTTTGATATTTATCTAAAATTGCCTATGACAGTCTTATTCTTGTCTTCATTCGAGCCTTCAATTCTTGAAAATGTTTGTTTATTTTTTTCTCTCTGTTTTCTCCCATATTGTTTAATAGATCCAATAGTTGCTTTCCTACCAGTATATCAAAGCCAAAATCTTTTCTACCAATATCGAGTACTTGTTTAGTAATATAGAGCATTAAACATACAAGAAAATTTCCAAATCTAAAGGTTCCTTTCTTATCTCCTTTGATCTTTTTTAGATTGTCTATCAATTCATCTTTGAGCCATTCACATACATCTATTCTAGCATTATCATTAGCCATGTCATATGCACTTTTAATACATAGGCTAAATACTGAGTTTAACCTATTTGCATGTGTAGCTTTGTAGCCTAAGATTATACTGATAAATCTGACATTGATGTCCTTCACATCATTTACCCTTAGAGACCTTTTGTCAAATGCTGCGTCAGCTAGATCTATCACTGTGTCATTTGAGACCCCTTTAGTTCTGTCAGGTCGACTACTGGTGGAAGGTAACCCTGTTACTACTTTAATGACTTCTTTTGTGATTTTATGAATCAAATCCAACTAGAAGAATTCACCATGGACTCTGCTTAGGACTATTCTTATCACATCTTTAGGAAAATCAGGAATGCTAAGAATATCTAGAAAACCTAGGGTTTCTACTACCTTGTGTTCCGGCTTGACATTGCCATTTCCATCACAATTCATAGTGCTATACATTTTCTTAATTTCATCATCTCCTAATTCCTCTATATGATAGTGTATGTATATTCTAGGATCTTCAACATATACTACTCCTTTAGGAATTTGAGAGAATGGACCTATGTTATCATCTTTCTTAGCTATTTCGGGAACAAGCTTGAAAATGGGTCTAGGGCTCTTGATAACCTCAATTATAGTAGGGTTTGCTATAAACTCAGGAACAGATGAGGATGCCATGTTTATAAATACCTCAATCTACCTTAGGGATGATTGCTTGGATGAACTGCTTCTCTTCTTCGCTAAGAATGCCTTCGCTCGGGAATTTTCACACTCTCGAAGATTTGAATGCTCGGTGAATAAGAAAGAGCCAAAAAATTTCTTTATAATGTTCTTTTCTCCAACTACTGCATTTAATGCTTGTTGGTTAAGTCACAACTTAACTCATCTTCCGGTAAAGAAGTAATTCAACTTCTCTCCATCAACCAAGGGTATAATAGCATATTTTTTAGTTTGTTGCTAAACCCCCAAAGGATTTTTCTTCAGTTAGATGAAGAGTCTCATGTCGGTGGAGTGTTACTCTGTTCTATCGGTGGAGTAGTATTCACATCAACATTCTGATCTAACTTTCTGACCCATTGTTTTGAGAATTTTTTCTTTACCTCTTCAACCTTTTCTTTACCTTTCAAACTAGGACCTTTGTTATTATCCAGTGGAGTCTTACTTGTACAAAATTTTGCAATATGTCCAATTTTGTTACAAGCATAACAAGTCACATTGTTTTTCTAAATAGCTTTCCCATATCCTATATCGGTATGTGTTCTGCATTGATTAGATAGGTGTCCAAATCTTCCACAGACATAACATCTTACATTCATTCTGCAATTTTTTGAATTATGACCAACTTTGTTGCATTTAGAAAATTGACCGGTGGGTGTATTAGTGTTCTAATAATTTCTAAATCTACACTGATTTTCTCTATGACCATACTTGTTACAGTTAAAGCATTTCCCATTGAATTTGTAAGCATTAGGTTGTCTTACTGGTTTACTATGATCATGTTTGTTTGCAATACTGGAGCTTTCACCAACTTCAAATCCAAGGCCATTTGTATCACCATTAGGTTTCTAATTCTTCAGCATGTCAAGTAGTTCTTCTGAACTTTTCTTGAATTTCTCTTTGTGTTGATTTGTAGCATTCAGTTCATTCTCCAAGATTCATTTTTCTCTTATGAGTTCAGTTTTGTTATTTTGTGTGTGCATCAAATCTGTAAGGCCTTCCCCAAACCAAGCTTGATCAACTTAGTTGACCATGTTTGACCCTATTAATAAATGCTATATAATACAATAGAATGGATTGTGTTAGACCGATAGATTTGTGAGAAAAGAAATTGAACCAAGTTATAGAGTTATTTCACCTGGTGGTGAATATTTTGATGTATTATGAATTGAAAACCTAAAAGATCCACTGATTGGATAATCTTGATCTGGCGTATGTCAGCTATATCTAGATTTAGAACTTATCAGATTCCATGATTTGGATAACATTGATGTAGGATTGATGCTTCATTTATATGCTTTATGATATAGGACTCTACATGATTCTAGAATAGGATGAATTTGAGATAGTGTATGTCATTATTGGAATTGCAGGACTTTACTATGATGATAGAAATAGAATGCATGTTTTATGTATGGAGTAAAATTATGAGAATTGTGATGATTGCTTATGTGGATTTATTTGGATATAAGATGTATTGGTTTGTGTAAGTGTATATTGTATGCAGAATGTTTAATGTGTATTTTTATTCATGTGCTTTATATTATATGAGGTTATTCGAAATTACTAATGTGTGATTGAGTTGTGTAGGAAAAGTTATCCATGTGACCATGGAAATATTACGAAGAACCAAACCTAGACCTATGTATGTTCGTAAAACCAGGGTTTGTCTATTTGGAGAAACAACACCCCATTTGTGTCGTATTTTATTTGTAATAGTAAATGGTGCATGTGTGTTAAATGTTATTTAATTGATTTATTTAAATCCAACAAGACACACGATTTCATGTATAATTTTGTAAAAGTATTTTCTTTGTGTCACTTGACACATGTGTGGACTTATGTTTGAGTTTTTAAATTTGTCTATTGGAGGGAATTGTTTAACTATACCTTTTTCAATTAATGTAATGTGATTCCATAAATGCCTTGGGTAAAGAATCTTTGGGATGGTTAACATAGGTTTGACCCGAAAATAAACTTCAGAGGGGTTAAAAAGAGTTAAATGGACACCTAGGGGTATTTTAATAGGGTTTCCTAAAGCCCATTAGGTATACCTAAGTGTTAGGGGTAATTTTAGGCAAGTTTCTACTCCCATGTGACCTTTTAGACACCCTAAAAAGTGACTAAGTGGTGCGAAAATTGAAATTAGAAGGCTTGAACTAAGTTGTGAACCTTCCTTTTCGAATGAGAGTTCCCTTTCCCATTTTACCTTACCTTCCTTTTCAGTTTTTAGAAACTTGTGAGAACTCTCACAAAGGGCTTCTTAAGCAAGAATTAGAAAATTAGTGGGTAATCACCCAATCTCCATTTTCGGAGACAAGGAATTTTTGAAAAGAAAAAGATAGATTTGGGATTGAGAATTTGGGCTAAGGGTAGAAAGAAAAGACTTGTGGAATTGGGCTGCTTATCCTCAACAAAACTAGCATACCCTTGGCAGTTTAAGGTTAGTTCTACCTTTCTTGTAACGTTTTCTTATTGCATATTGGATTGAAAGAATTGTTTGTGTTAAAGGCTAGTTTTCCTTGCATGTATTCCTTGGAAATTTATTTGGTGTTTTGTGATTATACAATTTATGTGTTTTGGAGTAATCAAGACCTCCTACTCTTGGGAGAGAGGATGTTCTTGTGGGTGGTAGAAGTGACAGCCCTCGAGTGAGAGGCTCTCGTTATGAGAGTGATCACAGGGATTTTATGTGACCCTTGTTGCATGGGTTGTTTATGCATTTGGGGTCATAAGGAGGGAAATAAGGCATGAATGCCTTGGGGGGCATAAGGAATGTGGGGTTTTTATACTTGATGTATTTGGTTTGCCATGAGGTGGCTATATGTTTTGGTTTGCCATGAGGTGGCTATATGTTTTACCATACTTGCAGTCTCCTCAGGGTACTTGGTCTACTACCACCCTTGAAAAGACATCACAATGTGTGGTGCTGTGTAGCCTAGGTTGGGATTGTGTTTGAGCTTGTGTTTTTCCTTGTCTTTTGTGTTTGCATGTGTGTAACCCTATCTAGGGCTTGGTTCTCTGAGCTTGGGGGTGGCTACTAGTTAGCCTAGGCTGGGAGGTGAGCACTCCATGGTCATAGCTTTTGATTTAATGCAGGTTGTTGGAAGGAAGGAATAGGACATGTTGATATGGTTGGAGTATTTGTAGCAGAAAAATGTTGTAAATGTAATTAATATTCTTTGAAAGTCTTAATTTATTTGAAATGAGAGACCTACTTGAAAGGGACAATAAAGACTTAGGAATATGTTTTAAAGATATGTAATCTTTATTTATGCTATACTGCAGAAAAGAAAGGAATAACTCTAGTTTTTTTTTAGTTTTCTATAATTTGAAAATAACATTGTTGTGTTTTAGGATATTCTGAAAAGAAAGTGTTTCATTTATTCCTTTTATGCAATTAAAACAAAACATTAGAAAAGAAATGAATTAGATTTGCATGCATGCAGGAGGCTAAAAATAAAAGCATTTAAATCTATACATGGAAATGTAAAAGTTATTTTATTTAGATCTGTTATTTCAATTATTTGCAGAAAAAAAAAAAAAAAAAAATATGATAGTCATCTCTAAGTTTTATTTAATAAATTATAGGGTTATCTAGTTGTTGTTAAAATTATTAAATCTTGTTATTTAATAGTTGTTGTTAGATTTATCAAGTTCTGTCTTTTATTTATTGCATAGATAAAACCTATAGTTAATCAGATTTAATGAGAAAAATAAAATTCTAAGATGTTGTTCTAAGTGCATTTTATACTGTTTACTACTTTATCTTTGCAGAAATAAAATCCATATATAGACAATCTAACAATTTCTCTTAGCAACTAGGATATAAATAAAAGGATATAGTTAAAGTGATTAGATTTGAAAAATAAAAATAAACAAAATTTATCTAATATGTTAAATACGTATCAAAATAAAAATACCTTGGTGTCTTCTTGTTGAGTCTTTAATTCTGAGACACATTTCTCAGATTCTTCAAGGCATCTGATCAACCAGTTCTGCTCCACAATTTCAGCATTCTTGAATAACTTGTACTCATTCCTCACTCTACTGAGTTCTTCGAGTGCACTTCCAAGCTCTCCTTCAAGATCAACTTTTGCTTCTTCTTCTTCTTCACCTTCACTATCACTACCAAGCACATCTTTCCAGTGGGAATGATCTGCATGATCATTCTTAGATGTATGACTCTCATCTTTTGATTCATATTCCATGAAGAGATGAGTTTCTTCATCATCATTACTACAACTGTTGACTGATCTAACTTCTACACCTACACATGTAACTGTTGCAGTGTTCTTCTTGCTTTCACAATCTAATCCAACAGTGGTAGGCTCATTATCATAGAGATTCTTCAATCTATCCCACAAGCTCTTAGCACACCTACACTTATCCACCTTTGAAGAAACATCACCAGACAACCCACTAAATATAGTCATCATGGCTTCTTTATTGCATCTAGATCTTCTTTCTACTTCCAGACTAGTGGGAGGACTATCATGATTGGGGAGACCATTAACAATTGACATCCAAACATCATACCCTAGAGAGGATAAGAAGACTTCCATTATACAACTCCAAAGGGAATAGTTTGAACCATCAAATACCAGAGCTGGGATTGACACTAAACAAACCATTGTGTCCTTAGCCAGAATCTACCCAAGCTAGAGAATGCTTATCAACTGGGAACCTATGCTCTAATACCAGTTGTTGGACACAATATACCATTGAGAGGGGGATGAATCAGTGGTTTGCAATTTCTTCACCCTTAATCTTCTAAGTATGTGTACCAGTTAACATCCTAATACCTAGTGGGCCTACTAGTAAGATAAATCAAGACAATGCAATGCAAGCATACACAAGGGAACATCACATAACACCAGTATATATGAGGAAAACCCAAGATGGGAAAAACCTCAATGAGAAATGTTGCCGGAGTCAACTGCTCCAATCCAACCTCACAGTAAAATCAATGTATTACAATTTTTAGGGCACCAACCCAAAGGAGCACCAACCCCTGTTGTTTAAGGGTGCCAACCCAAAAGAGCTACAAGCCCTACATCAAGCACCAACTCAGTGACCATATTACATGATATCATAACAAAAGTAATAGCTTGGTTATAAATGACTTCTATAACCACTAATGATTAAGTTCTCTTTCAGATTCCCTTCTCATCAATTTTACCGGTAGTGTGTTTTGTCTTCCAATCAGGCTCCTCTTTCCTAGATCATACTCTATCCCATTCACTATTGCCTGCTTGTATCTCTGTTACTCTCTTGCTGATTCAACCTCTACCAATTGTTTATCTTACAGACTTTGCATTTGACTTTCGGTTACTCAACTTATCGATTTGCCCCTGCTCTTTTCTATGCCTGTTGAATCTTCTTTGCCACACTCACACATAGTTGCTTCACTCTAAGCTACCTTTGTGCTGGTTCTAAAACTATTGGTTGGCTTCATTGCTCCACCATTGGAGTTTACTAGTTCAACCTTTGCTAAACCCTTCCATTGGTTTCCTCACTCTCATCGGTTGAACTCTTCAACCCGATTCTCTCACATACTCAGTCTCTTCTCTGATTGACATTGAGAACTTGACTGAAAATGATTATCTTCATTTCTTCACTCTCTCATGCAATAGCAGTAACATTCCTATCTTTGGCCTGCATACATATACATGATTTTTCTCGCCAAAGCTTTAGTTCAAACTCTATTCCTTAGGGTTTCTTCTTCGGCCAACATGACATATCATATCTAATCAGATTTGATCAGATCGCATCTCCTTGATTATTGATCTACAACTCATCAATCAACACCACCATTATCGTGCCTTCCAGAACATGCCTTCTATATTTAGCAATCTGTATTTAATCCATCAGCTGATCACTTGGTTGATCACCAAGAAATGTTTGGTTGTTTCCTTCACCTACTTCAATTTTCTCAATCAGTCTATCTTGGATCTCTATTGTCCACTTGATTTCAAGACGCAAACCTCTACTTTTCTTCCTCAAGCTTCAGTGTCACCATTAAATGTTGGACCAATCGCCAATGACCTCACCAAAAAATTTCATTGACCTGTGCAAGTATGCCACTTCACCTTCATGTGGCCCCTTTGTTAGCATCCACCTTTTCTAGGTCATCTATGTCAGTCTAGATAGGATCACAGACCAACCCCATAACCGGGTTCATCTACCGATTCACAAACCCTGTCGGTTATACCCTAGCTAGTTTGTCTTCTACCTTGCACTTTTCTTCTCTTCCGGTGGAACACCTTCACCAGCCATCACACTTGCCAAAACAGCTTATGCACATCTTCATCAGATGAGAGCCTAACTCCTCTCCACCTTGTCAGCTTTACTGGTGGACACACTTGGTAGTAGCCACCTTGATGACACCATGTCATCAACCTTCAACAAACTCCACCTTCAATCTAGTAATGTCCTTTGTTCTTCATCATTTGACCGGTCCTCCTCTTAACCGGTTTTCTAGGATGGCCAACATATCCTTCCTTCTATTTACTGGCAACTCAACATGTCTACCTTTGCAGATCTGATACACATATCTGATCTTAAGGTCAGGAGGCTTCCTCATCATTCACATTTGTCATCCATTCTAAGCATCCAATCTCTTGCCTTTTCTTCCTCTAACTACCTTCTGTCAAAGAGTTATGATGCATTCCATGCGTATGGTAAGATAAGTTACACTTACTGGTGGGAGTAGATCTATGTCACCTACTGGTATTAATGTGACATCCCTAAGGAGTAGATGCATCTTCAAACTGACATATAGCCTGGTAGCTTTCCCATATACCATCCTTGCTTACTAAAGTAGCACATTCTCTGTCAATCTTTTCTTCATCCAATGGGAGTCCAGCTTTGTGACATTCAATGCATACTAGTGGCCTTAACATGCTTCACCTTTGGTGTTGGTGTGATTCTTAGTAACATTCCCCCTCTTTATCACAATTAACAGCCAACAACCTTGCACTCTTGCAGAAGACATCATACCAGGCAGATCTCCAATACTTATCTTTAACTCAAGCCCACACTGACTTGTGTACTGGTGATCATCAATGACATCATAAAGCTAGTTGACATCAAAGACAACATGTTAAGTATTCTCCCATACCTTTTATCCTTCTCTACTGATAACATGCAATACCAGTGACATCTATACCAGTTAACATCAATAATAATACAATGCCAACAAGACCAACATACCTTTAACTGTAGATCAAATGGGGACCTATAAATTGAGATATATGTAGCATTTTCACCTACTAGCATCATAATTCAACCACAAAAACTAATGAAGTAATTTTCCACAATGCGGACAAAAATTTTGAGCATACTATAACAGACTATTCACTCGAATAGTCACACTCAGCGAATACCAACCATGGACCATTGAGATAATCTCACAAGCTCAAAAAATGCTATAATACAGCTAGACATACAATTTGAATCATCCACAATCAATTTTCACATATCTACATAAACATTCAACTAATCTTCTGTTACTACACTAATTGAACATGTATCTACACAAAATATATCAACAAGTTTGACATCGATGACAACACAAATTCATATAGAAATAAAGCAATCCTATATCATTATAGATATTTATAACCTAATACTTCTAGTTCTTCTTCTTAAAAATAAAACACTAACTTGAATTTATCTTATCAATATTCTTCATAAAAGGGTGTTATAGAAGGTTTTTAGGCTTATCTTTGTTTCAATCTTCAATGGTAATTGTGTGCGGGAAAAGTGGTGCAATGAAATGTTAAATCTCGTTTCTAGACAAGTCCACACACCATTGGGACTCTTGGTGAAAGTTATGGAGCTATGTTGAATAGCTCAACTTCCCAAGGGATGTTCCATTGTTCTCTATCTCACGGGATCCCTCAAGTCAATGCCTTTTCTCTCAGATCACTGAGAAAAGTGACTTAGGAATGACAACTATGAGAATGAGGGATATTGATCAACTTAATATGAATGCATTCCTCATTGTCTATGATATTAAATATAGTATGAATTAAACTAGAAGGGATATGATGATAAGATGAAAGATTAGTAAAATATATCCTAACATGATATTCTAGTCTAATATGATAATGCTATGATAATAGAATTGCTTCTAAAAATGCTTATTTAGATGATTTCTATTCAAAGAGAGGCTAAATGCTTGATTTAAAATGATTATGCTAGATGCTTAGTAAAATGTCTATAAGTTTGATACTAAAGACTTGGATATGAAAATGGAGGAATGAAAGCTCTATTTATAGGAAAAATAGGGCAATGGATGGTCAAGATTGGATGATCTTATCCAGGGTCGGGATTGAAAGCTATCAATCCATGTTTACAATTCTCACCAATGAAATGGTGAAAATTGTCAACAAGAGACTTCTTGAGAGGAGATGTAAGAAGCATTAAATGCTTGAGAAGACCTCATGCTTACCTTTGGAGGTAAGGGTTAAGGTTAGGTTAAGGTTATCCATTGGATAAAGCTTTTACCCAAAGGATAAACTCTTGTCCAAGGGTTAAAGGGATAACCATGGTCAAAGAAATGAATGCTTGATGAGACCCTTGGGTTAGATGAGGGTTGAGTTAGAAAGAAAGTCTCTAATCACGCAAGAGGGTTGAGTTAACCATTAATGGTTTTGAAGACTTTCAAGGTTAACATGTTGAAGACATAAAGCCTTTTATGGTTTCCAATGACTTTGAGGGTTTGAGAAGTGACATCCCTTTGCTTAGGGATGTGACAATATTTAGGAGATGGGTTAGGCTAAATTAAAAGTGATTAGAAGAATCTAGAAGGGGGTTTAGAGAGGAAAGTGGAAGATGTAGGAGAATGCAAGTGGATGGAGGGTAATTTTAATTAAAATAAATTACTGTATTTCAACTAAATAGATGCAACTTGCATAAATACAAGTGGGGGGATTTAAATAAATAAATTATATTTATTTACTTGCAATGAACAATTTAATTAAATGTAAATTTAAATAAAAGGGGAGGAAGGGGAATTAATTAAATAAAATGATTTATTTAATTAAAGGCTATGAAAGGCGATTATTATTTGAATCGATTTGATGGCATTGCGTTCACGGGTGGCTATTGGTGTCAAACTAGGGCATCCAAGCCCTAGAGCCCTAACTCATGAGAGCTAACCTAGGTCTGCGCTTGGTGGGGAGGGAAGTGGGGTTGGGTGCAAGGTGAGGCAGCTTCTTGGTCAGTCGTACCTTGTGCTGGAGGCTGTGGGGGGTCGTGGTAGGGGTGGTGGTGCAGGGTTCAGGGGGGTTGGTTCTGTGTCGGCATGGGGGGTGCTTGTGGGGTTAGGGGGTTTCTTTAGTCTCTTTCTTTTCAGTGGGGCAGGGGGCCACAATCTACGCTGCCTCTCGGTGGTGCTTGTGAGGGGTGGTTTTTTGTTGATGGCTTTCCTTGCTCGACCCTTTTGGGGTGGGGATTTTTGTGAGGATCTATGTTGAGTTTTGGTTGAGAGTCTTTGAAGGAACCTCCCATCATGGATTTTTTGGGCTGCGGCAGGTTCAAAGACCCCATCCCAAAGTATCAAGACATTTGATAATAAGCTTTTTGCTGCACATTCAAGGTCTGGTAGTGTTGGTGGCTCTCAGATTATGAAGATTAATGGCTATCTAGAGAGATGCAGTGAGAGGCTAAGGTTGGTTATTCCTCTGGAGATGATAGCTGAAGATGTTGAATACTTTTCAAAATACTCGCTTTATTGCAAGTTTTGGGGGATGAGGGTTTCTTTGCAGTTTTTGGAAAACTAGGCATAGATGACCTGGGCATCGGAAGGGGAAATGGAGATTATGTTTCTATCAAACAACTACTTCATGGTTACTTTCAATTACATGGATGATCACAATAGGGTATTTGAAGGAGGCCCGTATTTTTACAACTAGGTGGGGTTGTTTATCAAACCTTGGCATGCGGGATTTAACCCTTTGTAGGAGATCCTGAATAGGGTCCCAGTGTGGGTTTGCTTACTGTATTTTCCAATGGAATGTTGTCGGGAGGATGTGTTATGGATGCTCGCTTCATTGTTGGGGAAGCTAGTGGGGCCTTCAATGCAAACCTTGGGGAGAAAGGTAATGACTTTTTCTTGTATCCGTGTTGAAATTAATCTTAGAAAACCTTTGCCAGATGCTATAGATATGTGTGTGGGCTCTTATTATTGGGTTCAATAGTTGGATTATGAGACTTTACCATTTCAGTGTCGTTTGTGTCATGAGTATGGTCATCTACAATTCAAGTGTCCTAGGTATAAACCGGTGGTGTGTCAATCACAACAGCTGACCCATAACCTAGATAGGGTTGATAAAGGAAAAACTACTATGTCGAATGAGGTAGTGGGTGCTGATGGTTTTGTCTCAGTTAAGACTAAGAACAGGAATCGAGGACAAAAGAGGTCCTTGCAGGAGAGACGGGAGGAGGATACCTTTAACAGATTCAAAGACTTGGATGACCTTAGCCAACAGGAAGTGAATCTGGGGTTAATCCCTTTGAATCAAGGTACTTCAGGGTGGTTTTGGGTAGTGTGATCAAGGACTCTACCATGTTAGGATTAATGATAGTCCCAAAAATGCTGAGAGGGGGGGGGGGGGGGGGTGATTCAGTATCTAACCGGTTAACAGATTCTTTAACCTTATTAAGTATTTTTCATACCAAAATAGTGTACCGGTAAATAAGAATTAATGCAGTAAACAGGAACAATAATGACATCATAGAAAACACACCATAACACCAGATGTTTAATGAGGAAACCCAATGTGGGAAAAACCTTGGTGGGATTTGTGACCCACAATATTCACTCACTGGCCAATGAATAAATATTACTTATAATGAGGGGCCTGCACATGCAGGAAGGTCAATTGCCTAAAGCTCACTACTCAATCACAAGATAGAAGTCTCACTGACTTACAAAATGGATTATGAAAATCCAATATAATGTACTACTTCAAATCAGTATCAACTATGCCAGGTTCAGTACCGGTTTAAGCTCATACTATAACCATAAACCTTATACAAACTCTGCCCTTATTATTCACTCATTCTTATCTCCTATTCAATCCTCTATCATCTATATCATATCTCATATCTAAATGATTTACAGGATCTCATACATATATGAGTCTATTACAATATGCCATGTCGTCTTTACAAAAATATATTTATAATTAAATACAATAAACAAAAGTTTATTCCTGTCGGCTGGAGTGTTAGTATGCATTATTGTCGCTACCAGTGAAGTGTCTACCGGTGTCTTTACTAGATGAAATGTCGGGTGGTTTCCTAAAGGTTGCTTGTAGGTTGCCATCAATTACAACACCATCATTTCTCACTAGAGTGTATAATGCCAACAATCTCTCCCTTTGGCGTTGATAGCAACACTCATGAGAAAAATCAAAAAACTGAAGTCCAAAAATGTACCAAAAAGATGTGCTCCCCCTGAGCAGATGATCTCCTCTGATTAGCCATTTTTCTCTGTTCACTAATACCCCTTTGACATCAATGACAAAGGTTGTCAAAAATTGTCAAATGAGTGCAAAAGTTTACCTTAAGGTTTGTAACCGATTGGTTATAATCTGAAATATATCAGCCAAAACTAGGTTTAAACTCTGCATGAATCTATTGTTGTCCTTCATGGTTGCCTCAGTTCTTTGGATTGTACTAGTGATATGGTTCATATGCTCCTTCGATGATATTTCCCCTTGAATTAGTGCCTTTGAGATCTCATTCCTCAGAGAGATAAGGTTATCCAATTTAGGACTAAGTTTATACTTCAGCTCTTTGGCATTTGCCTTGATCCTTTCTTTTTTTTTCTCCAACTTTCCCAAGTTTTCCTCAAATCTTGCTATCTCTTGGTCTATAACTGATATAGGTTCGGATGAACCAATGATGTTATCAGCTATACCATCAATCTCCTTTTGTACTCTGCTAATTTCTTTTTCAATGTCCTGGGTCAACAGATATGGCTTGCATGTTTCTCTGTATAGTTCCTTATACTCCAAAATTATTGCATTTAGTGTCGGTAAAAGTGTGTTAATGTGTTGCGTGCACTTCTTTATTGTTTCCTCAAAGAATTTTTCTTTTTCATTTTCTATTTTCTCTTTGAATGTATCCTCATTTACCTTATCAATAGTTATTACATTTCCAGCAATAAATTTAGACAATTTGTCTAACTGTCCTAAAGAATCCTTTACATTATCTACATTGCATTTTGGTGCAATCATCTTAAGAATAGGTATGGTATCATCAATTTCCTTATAGGCCAAAGCATTACAATCAGTTATCTTTTTAATTGAGTCCAGAAGTACTTCAGTCGCATTTGTAGGTATGAATTCACTTAGTGAAGTACTTGATGTCTAACCAACTGCTTTTACTATCTCAGTGCTTGCAGTATTAGTAACCAATTTGCTTGTTTCAACCTTGGTGCAAGAGCCCCCAACTCATCAAACCTCTGGTGGATCAATCTGAGTTTGCATTTCTACTAGCAATGGTTTAGGTTTCTCAGTGATTACCAGTTTTACTATCTCAACATGTACTTGTGCCTCTGTCGGTTTCTCTATTGATTTATCTATGTTATCCATTGCCGGTATCTTTGTCTCTGTCAGTTTCTCTGTGCCGGCATTTACACTACCAGTATTTATTCCACTGTCCAAAGGTTGTTCTATATGCACTGTTTGCTCTGCTTTCTCTGTTTGTATTCCAACCTCAATATTTTTTGCCGGTTGTTCAGCAATGTTTCTAGTGCCAGGAATATCATCCTATACCTCTGTACTATCCTTATCCATAGTAATGTTCACTTCTCGAGTATCAATATTCATAGCAAATAGAATTTCTGATTCAGGGTTAGTGTCCTCATGTGTTGTGTCAACATTTTTAGTAGTCGGTATGTCATCAGTGTTTACCAGTGTAGTATCCAAGGTGGTGGTAGGTTGTCAGTTATTTTAATTTTTGGTATTGCACCAACTTACCTTTCCCTTTATCCTTGTCCTTTTGATATACCTTGAAAGTTTCTTAGGACTGTTCAGCTCTTCCTGTTTTTCCTTTTCTACAAAAAAGATATCCCATTTGTCTGTTGTTTCCTCTGCAATTTCATTTACTCTGCCATCCATTAGGCTCACATGTCCGTGACCACTTGCAAAAATTGATATGCTAGCTTCACTAATTAGTTCATCAATCTCTTCTTTTGGGTTAACTGGGTGAACAACCAGAAGTTTTTCAATCTTAAGTTTCTTATCTAACTCCATAACTACAATCCTCTTTGCATCTAACCTCCTATATAGATCATTTGGTAAATCATCTACAACTTCAATTAGTACTTTCTTGTAAATGTCTAGATGTAGAATAATATTATTTTCAACACATTCTTTCTCATCATCAATGAGGGTTTTATACAGTTTGCTCACATTTTCCAAGTTGCCTTCATAAGTGGTTTCACTCAGTAAGTTAGCCAAAGGTGGTATCACCTATTTTTGTTTCTTCTTGGGTGTCAACTTCTTTTACGGTTGTCTTACTGCTTGTTGCTTCTTTCTTGTTTTCTTTGGTGAAGGAGAGGGTACCGGTGAGGGTTTTCTCTTCCTATCAACTCTCTTAAACTTAGCAGGTATCTCATTGTCAGATGATGTGCCAACCAGTGAGATAAGTGCCTCTGATTGCAATCCTTCCAGTTCACTTTCCTTAATTCCAATAAGGTTCAAAACATTCTTTTATTTCCTTTACTTGTTTAGATGCACTCCTTATGTACTTTTCTCTTTTCTTCCTTTGTTTGAGTGTTTGTACATCACTCTTTTCTTCCTTTGTTTGAGTGTTTGTATATCACTCTCAATTGATTTTGCACTACCAAACACTTTTTCTACTACTTCTCTAGGAGCTTCCAACAGGGATTTAGCATAAGTCTCAATAATATTTACATCAGCCTCATACCCCATTTCAGTTACCCATACAGTTCTAGGAAGAACTGCTTCCATCCATATTTCATCCTTCTTAATCACAAAACAAATTTCCTTATCATATTTGTCTACTGTACTTTGTGGTAGTCTCTCTCTTGTTTTCATTTTGGCTTGGGAGGTTTTGAAATACTCAATTATATTGTTTTCCTTATCAGTACCCATGTCGTTGAAGGCTTCTTGCAATTGTTTGCCTACCCATATGTCATATCCAAAATATTCGTTTCCAATACTGGGAACTTCTTTTGAGAAATAGAACATAAAACATACCAAAAGATTACCAAAATGAAATGTTCCTTTCTTGTCTCCTTTTATCTTTTTCAAATTATCAACTAGTTCATCCTTTATCCATTTACACACATCTATTTTTGCATCATTGTTTACCATATCATAAGCACTTTTAATGCAAAGACTAGAAACTGAATTGAGTTTGTTTGCATGTGTGGTTTTGTAACCTAAGATCATACTTATGAATCTAACATTGATATCCTTGATGTCATTTACTCTAAGGAATCTACTATCAGATGTTGCTCCTATTAAGGTCATGATTGTGTTGTTGCATACCTTCTTTGTCTTGTCTGGCCTACTACTGGTGGAGGGCTAACCTATCATTTTCCTAATTGCTTCCTTGGTGAGTTTGCAAACTGAATCTAGCCAATGAAATTCTCCATGTACCCTGCTAAGGACAATTCTCACTACCTCCTTAGGAAATTTAGGGATGTCTAAGATTTCTACAAAACCTAAGGTCTCAATAACCTTGTGCTCGGGTTTGACATTTCCATTTTCATCACAGATGATGATTCTAAACATCTTCAATACTTCCTCATAACCTAATTCCTCAATATTGCAGTGAATATAAATTCTAGGGTCCTCACCATAAGCTACACCTTTAGGAATTTTTGAAAAAATGCCTATGGAATCATCTTTCTTAGCTATCTCAAGAATAATCTTGAAAATGGGCCTAAGGCATTTTACAACTTCCACAACAGTAGGGTTTGCAATAAATTCGGGAGCAGAAGAGGAAGCCATTTGAAAAATACCTTAAGCTATCTAATAAAGGTTGAGTGCTTGAAAGAAATCGCTTCACTTCTTCACCTTGAATGCCTTCGCTCATATTTCATGCTCTCTGAAAGTTTGAATGCTCAGTGAATCTAAAAAGAGGGAAAACCAATGATTTATAATGAATTTTCATTCAACAACCGCAATAAATGCTCGCTGGTTAAGTCAAAACTTAACACATCTTCCGGTAGTGAATAAATTCATCTTCACACCATCAACCAAGGGTAAACTGCATGATATTCAATTTTCTGCAATACCCCCAAGAGTTACTTCTTAGTTGGATGAAGAATCTCCTACCGGTGGAGTAATACTTTGTTCTACCGGTGAAGGAATTGTCTCATCAACATTTTGATCTGCCTTTCTAATCCATTGTCTTGAAAATTCTTTCTTTACCTCATCAACCTTCTCTTTGCCTTTTAGACTAGGTCCTTTATTGTTTGCCGGTGAATTCTTGCTTCTACAAAATTTTACAATATGTCTAATCTTGTTACAAGCATAACAAGTCACATTATTCTTCTGAATAGCCTTTCCATATCCTATGTCGGTTTGTGTTATGCATTGATTAGATAAGTGCCCAAATCTTCCACAAATATAACATCTTACATTCATTCTACAATTTTCTAAATTATGACCAACTTTGTTGCATTTGGAACATTGACCGGTGGGTGCATTAGTGTTCTTATTGTTTCTAGATCTACATTGATTTTCTCTATGACCATACTTGTTATAGTTAAAGCATTTCCCATTAAATTTCTAAGCATTAGGTTGTCTTACCGGTTTACTATGATCTTGATTGTTTACAGTACTAGAACTTTCACCAACTTCAAATCCAAGTCCATTAGTGTCTCCATTAGGTTTTTGACTTTTCAGCATATCATCAAGTTCTTCTAAACTTTTCTTGAATTTCTCTTTATGTTTAATTGTAGTAGCCAACTCATTTTCTAGAATTCCCATCTGTCTCATGAGTTTAGTTTTATCATGTTGCATGTGAATCTGATCTATCTTCAACATATCATTCTCATGACCGAGTCTTAGATTTTCATTACCAGCATCATTTAGTCTCCTAGTCAGGTCATCTTCATTCTTCTTTCTATCTTCAATGTGTTTAAAAAATCTCATTGTCATATCTTTCATTTCAATCCTCATAGTCATGTTTTCTCGCCTCAATTTGTTCACAGGCTTCTTAAGAGTTTCTTTTTCATTACTGTCATTTTGCATCTTCTCATGAAGTTCTTTTCTTTTATTTCTAGCAATAGTAAGATTCTCCTGAAGTCCTTGACTGAATTCTTGTGCATTCCTCAGATCATCTTCAAGTTTGATATTCTTCAACTTCTCTGAATCATAGTCTACAAGAGCTCCTTCCAATTGCTTTCTCAAGTTCTCCATTTGTATCGGTGTCAGAATCTTCCTCAAGTAGTTAGGCTTTTGAAAATAGAGGAATAGGCTCTAATACCAATTGTTAGGATTAATGATAGTCCCAAAGATACTGAGAGGGGGGGTGAATCAATATCTAACCGGTTAACAAATTCTTTAACCTTATTAAGTATTTTTCATACCAAAATAGTGTACCAGTAAACAAGAATTAATGTAGTAAATAGGAACAATAATGACAACATAGAAAACACACCATAACATAAGATGTTTAACGAGGAAACCCGGTGTGGGAAAAACCTCGGTGGGATTTGTGACCCACAATATTCACTCACTAGCTAATGAATAAATATTACTTACAATGAGGGGCCTGCACATGTAGGAAGGCCAACTGCCTAAAGCTCACTGCTCAATCACAAGATAGAAGTCTCACTAACTTACAAAATGGATTATGAAAATCCAATACAATGTACTACTTCAAATCAACATCAACTATGCCGGGTTCAGTACCGGTTTAAGCTCATACTATAACCATAAACCTTATACAAAATCTACCCATATTATTCACTCTTTCTTATCTCCTATTCCATCCTCTATCATCTATATCATATCTCATATCTAAATGATTTACAAGATATCATACATATATGAGTCTATTACAATATGCCATATCGGCTTTACAAAAAGATATTTACAATTAAATACAATAAACAAAAGTTTATTCTTGTCAGCTGGAGTGCCCATATGCATTGTTGCCACTGCCAGTGAAGTGTTTGCTGGTGTCTTTACCAGATGAAATGTCAGATGGTTTCCTGAAGGTTGCTGGTAGGTTGCCATCAATGACAATGTTGGCATATGTGCATAGTATGATGACATGATGATATTGTATGTTGTCATTGATGTCAATACCCTAAAGAGTGAATTGGTATATTGAAGTAAGCAACTTGCAAGAGAACTAGTATGATGTTGTGAACTAGTATATGTGAAAAAGTGAGCAGTATGTCTTTCCAAGTGAACCGGTATGTTGGAATGTGAACTAGTATATGGAATGTTTTGTATCAAGGTTTCATATGGTATGACTATCGGTTGCTAGTCTTAGCTTCAGGGTTTCCGGTTGAAGTATTCCAAGCCTGTGTGATTAAACCGATCACATTGTGTGATGAGTTAGCATTGTAATGAAGAACATATTGTGTTGCCACATCATCCTTGTGTGCGTGAAGGATCTTGCATGAAGGAGATTGATCCTATCTACCTCGAGAATGTGCAAAGTCTCTATAAACAGTGGAGAATGTGTGATGGCTTATCAGCCTCCAAGAAGCGGTAAAGAACGTATGTTGGAGAACATCTTGAGATCTGTTCAAGACTATTGTAATCAATGCAATATGTTCAACGGTTAGGATTGAACTGACTTAATTGCTTAACCTAAATGTATAGGGTTTAGGGTTTATGCTACTGACCTATCTTTCCTATAAGTTTGATGATGTTTTTCATTTTGAAGTTGTTGGCAAATGTTGTGTGTGTATCTAAGTGCAGAGATACATGATTCTTGCCAAACTAGATAAGAGAATAGATATCTGCAAAGTGTGTTTGCAGAAGGAAGGAACTAAAGCGGATCTACATTGGCATTGAAGTGTTGTTACCAGATCATTGTAATACCTATTGACCTCTAACCACTTCAATAGTTGGAAAATCCCTTAATAGAGTGGCTTTAACTAGCTTGTTGTAAATCCTTAACAGGATGACTCAAAATCATTGAGTTCTTAAAATCCTCTAACAAGGTAACCTTTAACAGGGTTTAACCCTTAACCGAGTGATCCCTAGTAGGATCAGTTCCTAACAGAACCTATTATAAAGTCTTTAATCGGACTAGGCTCCTAATAGAGCGAACTTCAAAAGGGTTCAAAGAATAGCTTGTGGGTATTCATCCCCACCGTGGTTTTTCCCAGTTGGGTTTCCATGTGAAAAATATGTGTGTTATGTGTGATGCTTTTCATGTGATGCTTTGTTATTCTCTATCAAGCGGTAAAGCATGTTGAACCAGTAAGTATTTATATTTATGTTGTTGTATTACTAGTGTATGCACATGGGTGAAGTGGAAATAAGATGTTAGATTGTGTGGAAAGCTAAGAGTTACCAGTTTATGTCTTTCACATTCTTACTATGTTTAACTGGCAGTAATCTAGTTTAGATCGGTGTTATTGCTTGCCAGTCAAGTGCAGTGTTTTTAGTCAAACCGGTTCAAGGAAAATTGCTTTTGTCAGTACTGATTCACCGCCCCCCCCTCTTAGTACCGGTTTGGTACTAACTGTTCATCATTGATTCATCAGGAAACACCATCATTTCTCACTCAAGTGTACAATGCTAACATACCCAAGCTCTGCAAGTGGCTGGAAGCCAGCAAATGGAGATGGATCAACCAGTAGTGGTCCAGTTGGGAACCACTTGTGGTGCGGAAGTGATTTTGGTTGGGGGGAGGGTTCTCTGGTAGCTCAAAAATTGGAACAAGCTAGGGATAAAAGTAATAAGACCCCCATACACCTAGGTCTTCATCAAAAAGATTTTAAGAAAGGTGCTTCAGATAAGAATTTAAAGGTTGGCAGAAAGAAGGATTTGGATAAGATCAAACTGATGGGGGATTTTTTTTTTTGAGTCAGGGTCAGTAAAGACTCTGGATTCTCACTTTTCCAATCTTTTGAAATGATTGTGCTATCATGGAATGTAAGGGGCTTGAATAGTGGCCCTAGAAAAGAAATTGGTCAGGAATTGATTAGGAGTCATTCTTCTGATGTCTTGTTCCTGCATGAAACTAAAATTTATGTGGAAAGTATGATGGGTGTGGTGCCAAAGCTATGGGGGTGAGGCGAGTGTGAGTGTGTTGGGGTAGTTGGCTCCTCTGGTGGGGTGGCCTGCCTTTGGAACCCTTTGAGGATTCATCCTATTTGGTGGGTTGCTTCCAAATCTTCTTTGTCCAGGGTTTCCTCTAGTCTTGAGACTGGGTAATATATCTTGTTTACTAACATTTATGCTCCCAGTGATCTTCAGGGTAAGCAGAATTTATGGTCTCACATTTCTTTTATACGAGGGCTACTACCTTTTCATCCCTGGATTATGGCAGGAGATTTTAATGCCATTTTAGAGTTGTGTGAGAAGAAGGGTGGTGTTATCCATTTGGAACCTTCTTCTTTCCTTCTTCAGGAAAGTATACCTTCATTACATCTTGTTGACATTAAGCCTGGTAATGGTCTATTCACTTGGAACAATAGGAGGGTAGAGGAGTATTGGATTGCGGAGAGGTTGGACTGCTTTTTGGTTTCTAGTTTTTGGGTTGGTGGGGGGTGGTCCACATGTTCAGAGATTCTTGACTAGAGAGGGTTAGACCACTAGCCCATAAAGTTGGTTTCTTCTTCTGCTCAGGTTTCTTGCACTCCTTCATTCAAATTATAGCTTATGTGGTTGCAGGATCCTTCTTTGCAAGATTAGGTTGCAGGGTGGTGGAGGAAAGGGAGGCCAACCTTTGGCATTGTTATGTACACTTTTGCCGAGCAACTGCAATTTGTTAAGGTTCATCTTAAACGGTGGAACCGCCAGTGTTTTGGGAATATTTTTCATGCTAAGAAGGTTTCGCAATTAGTGTTGAATGACATTACCAGGGAAATAAGAGAGCATGGTTTGTCTGAAGCCTTGCTTAGGGAAGAAGAGAGGGTTGTCAAGGATTTAGAGGAATGGGAGCTTAGGGAGGAAATCTATTGGAAACAAAGAGCTCATATTGGTTGGCTTCAAGAATGGGACAAGAATAATGCGTTCTTCTTCAATTCAGTGAAATCAAGAAGACATGGCAATGCTATTCCTGTTCTGGTCAATGATAGAGGTGGGTAGTGTTTATCCTTGTAGGAGATCTCTAGGGAGGCTTTACAGTATTTTTTGTTCCTCTTTAGCGAGGATAATCAGGGGGAATTAGAAGAGGAGAATCAGGTTCTTACTTGTATTCCTTCTATAGTTACTAGGGAGATGAATGAGCAACTTATGGGTCATATTCTACTAGAAGAACTTGAGAGGATTGTTTTTCTAATGAGGAAAGAAAAATCCCCTAGTCCGGATGGGTTCCCAATTGAGTTCTTTCAAGATTTCTAGGATATTATTAAATTGGACTTGTTGGAGGTGGTCCAAGAGTCTCAAAGGAGCAAGTAGATGCTTTGTGCTTTGAATGCAACTTTCATTGCACTAATCTCCAAGTGTCATGGGGCTGACTGGTTAGGCCAGTTCTGTCCTATCTCTCTCTATAATGTGATCTATAAGATCATTTCTAAGTTGATAGCAGAGAGGTTGAAGAACTGGATTGGGGATGTCATCTCTGAGGAGTAGATTGGGTTTGTGGAAGGTCACCAAATCCTGGATGGGGTGGTCATTTCTACTGAGGTCATTCATTCTATGGTGGCTTCCAAGGAAAATGCTATGTTTATTAAGCTGGATATGGCTAAGGCCTATGATAGAGTCCATTGGTCCTTTCTTTAGAAGATCCTTAGGGCCTTTGGCTTTCCTGATGATTGGATTCAATGGGTAATGAGTTGTGTTATGTCTACCTCTTTCTTTGTGCTTAACATTGGAGATCATGCAGATTTGTTTAGTGCTTCTAGGGGTCTTCGCCAGGAGGACCCCCTCTCCCCGTACTTTTTGATTCTTTTGGTTGAGGGTCTGGGGAGGTTGATTAAGAATAATGTGGGTCTAGGGATTATTCAAGGTTGGAATTGGGGAAATGACCTGCATCCTCAATCCCATTTACAGTTTGTTGATGACATGACCTTGATGGGACTAGTCTAGATTAGAGAAGCCTTGAATTTGCACAATGTTTTGGATGTTTATCTTGTCTCTTTAGGTGAGTTGATCAATGAGGATAAATATTCCATTATCTTCTTCAACAAACCAGGAAATATTCAGAGGAGGATTGCTCATATCCTAAGATTCTAGGTCAGTTCTCTTCCCTTGACTTACTTGGGTATTCCTATCTCTACTAGTAACCCTCCTAGGGATTTGTGGCATGGTATCTTGTACAAATTTCACATGTATGTTGAACATTGGACACATAGATGGTTATCCATTGCTAGGAGGGTTCACCTGATCCAAACAGTGGTTCAGTCTCTTCTGATTTATTGGTGTATGCTCCAAGTGGCCCCTACGTAGTTCCTAAAGGGATTGGATTCTCTGGCAAGGCAATTCTTATGGGCAGACAACCTATCCTCCTATAAACGGTGTCTTGTCAATTGGGACTTGGTGTGTAGCCCAAAGTAGTCGAGTGGGCTTGGTTTAAGGCAATCTATTTTATTTGGGGAGGCTTTGGTGGCTAAATTGTATTGGAGATGGTGTGTTGAATAGGATCAAGGCTGGGCTAGGATCTTGGCCTACAAATACATACAAAGGATCCCGAAGGAGGAAATCCCAAGGTATCCACTTGAGGGAAAAGGTTCTTCAATTTGGAGTACTCTCAAGAAAGGGGCTTCTCTTATAAAGGCAGGACTTTTTTGGATATGTATGAGGGGGGAAGAGGTACTTTTCTAGTTCGACTCTTGGGATGGGTATCCCCCATCATTGAATAGTTTCCTAATCTTGGGAATCTTTTCCAGAGGTTCCTAGAGGTAGGATAGTCTAGGGTGAGAGACTTTAAGGTTGTTTATAGGTGTGGGCGATTGGAGTTGGAATGGTGGAAGACTCCTAATGAATGGTTGATTGCTGGTATGGATGAAGAGTGTGCTGAGCCATATAGAATTTTGGCAAGTAGACACTATAGCTCCCTTAAGGTTATGGATAGACTTGCTTGGTCCCTGAATCGTAAGGGCATTTTCACTATTGCTAGTGGTTACCAGGAGCTGTTGTCCCAAAGATTAGAGGGGAGGGAGGTGCCTTGGTGGAAACAGGTGTGGAATAATTTTTCTTGGCCAAAGTGTAACTGTTTTTCTTGGACTTTGGCTTTGAATATATTTCCTTACTTGGGAAAATATTTCTAAGAGGGGATTCCTTGGGCCTTCCATATATTTCTTGTGTGGTAATGGGGAGGAGGATTCCTCACACCTATTCTTTAGATGTCCTTTCTCATTGCTAATTTGGCATTACTAGTGGGGGGTGTGGAAGCATCCTTGTCTTCACATGGATTATTTGGCAGAGTTTTGTGTTAGGATTAATGATAGTCGCAAAGATACTGAGAGGGGGGGGGGGGGGGGGTGAATCACTATCTAACCGGTTCAGAGATTCTTTAACCTTATTAAGTATTTTGCATTCCAAAACAATGTACCGGTAAATAAGAATTAATGCAGTAAATAGAAACAATAAAGATGGCATAGAAAACACACCATAACACAAGATGTTTAATGAGGAAACCCGGTGTGGGAAAAACCTTGGTGGGATTTGTGACCCACAATATTCACTCACTGGTCAATGAATGGATAATACTTACAATGAGGTGCCTGCACATGCAGAAAGGCAAACTGCCTAGAGTTCACTACTCAATCTACAAAATGGAAGTCTCACTAGCTTACAAAATGGATTATGAAAATCCAATATAATGTACTGCTACAATTTAGCATCTGCTATGCTAGGTTCAGTATCGGTTTAAGCTCATACTATAACCATAACCTTATACAAAATCTGCCTTAATATCTGCTCATCATTTCTACCATATCCATCTCTTACATCTATCTCTCTTCTAAATGATTTACAAGATCTCATACATATATGTGTCTATTACAATATTCTATGTGGGCTTTACAAAATATATTTACAATTAAATACAATAAACAAAACTTTAATCTTGTTGGTTGGGGTGCCGATATACATTGTTGTCGCTGCCGGTGAAGTGTCTGTTGGTGTCGGTTCCTGCCGGTGTCTATACTAGATGAATGTCGGGTAGTTTCCTAAAGGTTACCGGTAGGTTTCCATCAATGACAACACCTTCATTTCTCACTAGAGTGTAGAATGCCAACAATCTCCCCTTTTGGCATTGATGGCAACACTCATGAGAAAAATCCAAAAATCTGTTTCCAAAAATGAAGTCCAAAAATGTATGCTCCCCCTAAGCAAATGATCTCCTCTAATTAGCCATTTTTCTCTGTCCACTACTCCCCCTTTGACATCAATGACAAATTTTTTCAAAAATTGTCAAATGAGTGCAGAAATTCACCTTGAACTTTGTAACCGGTTGGTTACAATCTGAAATAGATCAGCCAAAACCAAGTTTAAACTTTGCATGAACCTATTGTTGTCCTTCATGGTTGCCTCGGTGCTCTAGATTGTACTGGTGAGATGATGCATATGCTCCTCTGGTGACTTTTGACCTTGAATTAATGCCTCATAGATCTCTTTCCTTAGAGAGATAAGGTTATCTAACTTAGGACTAAGTTTATTCTTAAGCTCTCTGGCTTTTGCTTTGATCCTTGCTTTCTCATTCTCTAATTTCTCAATCTTTTCCTCAAATCCTGCTATCTCTTGTTCAATAACTGATGTAGGTTCAGATGAACCAATGATATTATCAGCTATATCATCTATCTCTTTTTGAACTTTGCTAATGTCCTTATCAATGTTCACTGTTAACAGATTTGTCTTGCATGTATCCCTGTATAGTTCCTTGTACTCCAAAATTGTTGCACTCCTAATGTACTTTTCTCTTTACTTCCTTTGTTTCAATGTTTGTACATCACTCTCAATTGATTCTGCAGTACCAAAAACTTTTTCTTCTGGTTCTCTAAGGGTTTCTAATAGGGCTTTGGCATAATTTTCAATGATGTTTACATATGCATTATACCCCATTTCTATTACCCATACAGTTCTAGGAAGAACTGCCTCCATCCATATTTCATCCTTTTTAATCACAAAACATATTTCTTTTTCATATTTGTCTACAATACTTTGTGGTAATCTCTCTCTTGTTTTCATTTTTTCTTTAAAGGCTTTGAAGTACCCTATTATATTGTTATCCTTATTGATGCCCATACCGGTAAAGATTTCTAACAGTTGTCTGCCTACTAGTATATCATAACCAAAGTATTTCTTACCAATACCGAGAACCTCTTTTGTGAGATACAACATCAGACATACCAAAAGATTGCCAAAACGAAATGTTCCTTTCTTATCTCCTTTTATCTTTTTTAGGTTGTCTATTATTTCATCTTTTAGCCATTCACATATATATATTTTTGCATCATTGTTCACCATATCATATGAACTTTTAATGCAAAGACTGGATACTGAGTTTAGTCGGTTTGCATGTGTGGTCTTATAACCTAGGATCATGCTTATGAATTTGACATTTTCATCTTTGACATAATTTACTCTCGGGGATCTACTGTCATATGTTGCTCCTATTAATGTCATGGCAGTGTTATTAGGAGCCTCTTTAGTCTTATCTGGCTTGTTACCGATGGAGGGTAAACCTGTCACTGCCCTAATTGCTTCCTTAGTGATTTTACAAACTAAATCTAGCCAAAAGAATTCTCCATGAACTCTACAAGGACAATTCTTACTACCTCCTTGGGAAATTCAGGGATGTCTAAGATCTCCACAAAACCTGAAGTTTCAATAACCTTGTGTTCGGGTTTCACATTTCCACTTTCATCATAGATAACAGTTTTAACCATTTTCAATATTTCCTCAGAACCTAATTCCTCAATATTGCAATGAATATAGATTCTAGGGTCTTCAGCATAAGCAACACCTTTTGGAATTTTAGAAAAAGCACCTATGGAATCATCTTGTTTAGCTATCTCAAGAATGATCTTAAAAATGGGCCTAGGGCATTTCACAAATTTCACAACAGTAGGGTTTGCAATAAATTCCAGAGCAGAGGAGGAAGCCATTGAAAAATACCTTAATCTGCCTGATAAGTTTGAGTGCTTGAAAGAACTTTCTTCACTTCTTCGCTTTGGATGCCTTCGCTCGGATTTTTGCACTCTCTGAAAGTTTGAATGCTCGGTGAATTGAAAACAAGGGAAAATCAATGTTTTATAATCTTTTCCTACAACAATCGCATTAAATGCTTGTCGGTTAAGTGAAACTTAACATATCTACTGGTAAAGATTAAATCCATCTTCTCACCATCAGTCGACGGTAAATCTGCATGATTTTCAACTTGTTGCAATACCCCCAAGGGTTATCTTTTTAGTTGGATGAAGAATCTCTTACCGGTGGAGTAATACTATGTTCTACCGGTGAAGGAATAGTCTAATCAACATTTTGATCTCTCTTTCTAATCCATTGTCTTGAAACTTCTTGCTTTCCCTCATCTACCTTTTCTTTGCCTTTCAAACTGGGTCCTTTATTGTTTGCCAGTGAAGTCTTGCTTCTACAAAATTTTGCAATATGTCCAATCTTGTTACAAGCATAACAAGTCACATTATTCTTCTGAGTACCCTTTCCATATCCTATACCAGTTTGTGTTCTGCATTGATTAGATAAGTGCCCAAATCTTCCACAAACATAACATCTTACATTCATTTTGCATTTTTCTGAATTGTGACCAACTTTGTTGCATTTGGAACATTGAGCGGTGGGTGCATTAATGTTCTGATTGTTTCTAGATCTACACTTAGTTTCTCTATGACCATACTTGTTATAGTTAAAGCATTTCCCATTAAATTTGTAAGCATTAGGTTGTCTTATCGGTTTGCTATGATCATGATTGTTTGCAGTATCAGAACTTTCTCCAATTTCAAATCCAAGTCTGTTAGTGTCTCCATTAGGTTTCTGACTTTTCAGCATATCATCAAGATCTTCTAAACTTTTCTTGAATTTCTCTTTATGTTGATTTACAGTAGCCAACTCATTTTCCAGAATTCCCATCTGTCTTATAAGTTTTGTTTTATCATGTTCCATGTGAATCAGATCTATCTTTAACATATCATTTTCATGACTGAGTCTTAGATTCTCATTTCCAACATCATTGAGTCTCCTAGTCAAGTCATCTTCATTCTTCTTTCTGTCTTCAATTTCTTTACAAAATCGCATAGTCATATCTTGTATTTCATTCCTCATAGTCATGTTTTCTTGCCTCAATTTGTTCACAAGCTCATTAAGAGTTTCCTTTTCATCATCATCACTCTACATCTTCTCATGAAGTTCTTTTCTTTTATTTCTAGCAATAGTGAAATTTTCCTGAAGTCCTTGAATGAATTCTTGTGCAGTCGTGAGATCATCTTCAAGTTTGATATTCTTCAACTTTTTTGAATCGTAGTCCACAAGAGCTCCTTCTAATTGCTTTCTCAAGTTTTCCATCTGTACTGGTGTCGGAATCTTCCTCAAGCTATTAGACTTTTGAAAATAGAGGACCAGGCTCTGATACCAATTTTTTAGGATTAATGATAGTCCACAAGATACGGAGAGGGGGGGGGTGAATTAGTATCTAACCGGTTCACAGATTCTTTAACCTTATTAAGTATTTTGCATTCCAAAACAATGTACCGGTAAATAAGAATTAATGCAATAAATAGGAACAATAAAGATAGCATAGAAAACACACCATAACACAAGATATTTAATGAGGAAACCTAGTGTGGGAAAAACCTCGGTGGGATTTATGACCCGCAATATTCACTCATTGGCCAATGAATGGATATTACTTACAATGAGGTGCCTGCACATGCAGGAAGGCCAACTGCCTAGAGCTCACTGCTCAATCTACAAAATGGAAGTCTCACTTACTTACAAAATGGATTATGAAAATCCAATATAATGTACTGCTATAATTCAACATCTACTATGCAAGGTTCAGTACCTGTTTAAGCTCATACTATAACCATAACCTTATACAAAATCTACCTCAATATTCGTTCATCATTTCTACCATATCT
Organism: Cryptomeria japonica; assembly: GCF_030272615.1. NCBI lineage: Eukaryota > Viridiplantae > Streptophyta > Pinopsida > Cupressales > Cupressaceae > Cryptomeria > Cryptomeria japonica. The sequence continues at coordinate 688,362,308 of NC_081414.1, forward strand.
ATCTCTTACATCTATCTCTCTTCTAAATGATTTTCAAGATCTCATACATATATGAGTCTATTACAATATGCTATGTCGGCTTTACAAAAGATATTTACAATGAAATACAATAAACAAAACTTTAATCCTATCAGCTAGAGTGTCGGTATACATTGTTGTAACTGTCGATGAAGTGTATGTCGGTGTCAGTCCCTGCCGATGTCTATACCAGATGAATGTCAGGTGGTTGCCTGAAGGTTGCCAGTAGGTTTCCATCAATGACAACACCTTCATTTCTCACTAGAGTGTAGAATACAAACATTTTGGAGTAGTTTGGGCAGGCCTCCTATCCTGTCCTCTTTTCTCCAAACTGTCTGGAATATTGGACCCATTTTCATTCTTTGGTAAATCTAGCCGGAGAGGAATAGGAGGATCTTTAGGGAGGTCAAAATTTTAGTTCAGCAAGTGTGGAATAGAATCGTTGGTATGATTTGGGAGACAATGGAAGCTAAATGTGTGGTGAATTTTCCTCTAGATAGAGGAGAGACTTATATTGTGAGTAGGTTGGGTCTGTAGGAAATGTCACCTACCTCAACATGTTTTCGGAGAAGTATGCATGCTATGAAGAAGGTTCAAAATATGGGAAGGTGGATAGCCCCTCAAGATGAGTCCATCAATATTAACACCAATGACTCCTCTAGGGGTAATCTGGGTCCTGCTGGGATTGGCGGTGTTGGTAGGGATAGTAGGGGATAGGTGGTTTTCTTCTTATCAGTGCATAAAGGGCAATGGTATAATAACTTTATGGAGGGATTAGCAATTTTCTATTCTTTGGAGCGGGCCTTGGAGTTGGGGTGGTAACAGGTTATCTGCGAATTGGATTCGCAAATTATTGTTAATTTACTGATTGAGAAGAAGGTGAGTGGGGTGCATTGGCAGTTGGTAGGGATCGTTCACTTGATTCTTGAAATTATTTCTATGATGGAGAAGGTGTCTTTCATCTAAATTCCTCATGAATGGAATAGAGAAGCTGATTGTTTGGCTAAGTGGGCTTCAAAATATGATAATGACTCGAAAGTTGAAGGTTGGGAGCAACTCTCCCCAAAATACTGTCAGGACCTGCATAAGATATTTGTTGAGGATATGGATAATTATGAAGCTAGCTGATTTTGGGTTGGGCTTGTGGTTCCCCTAGGGCCTTTAGACTCTGGTTCTCTCTTGGGTTGGGCTTGTGTCCCCCTCATGGGGCTCTGAGACACTAGTTCTCTATTGTAATTCTTGATTATGTTCTTCAATAAAAAATTTACCCCTTTATTCAAAACAAAATTAAAGGCTATGAAAGGCTTAGGTGAACTTAATTAAATAAATTAAGTAATTGATTTAATCAAATAGATGAATGTGAATAATTTAATTAAATAAAATTTCATTAAATAGAGGAATGAGGTTAAAATCAATATTAAATATTCACTTCAGAAAGTGGTCATATTTATACGTCTACATTTTGCCCCTCTTTGAAGTGATGTGTGTGCACATGTTAATTCAAACAAATTTTTTCCAGATATGATGTTTGCGTTGAGATGTCGATATGATGATGTCGTACCCTAGATTTGATGAATGATATTGATGATGCCCCCTCAGGAGATGAATCTAGGATTTTGAAAAATTTGTTGATTTGATAAGCGTTTTTGAATTGATGCATTTTGAAATTTTGATTGTGTTGAATGTAGTATAATTGATTCATCTCCCAAAAAATGATGTGCGATAAGGTTAAAAGTGAGAAAATGAGCAAAATACATGCCCCACCTACTAACCCTTTTTAATTTTACCCTATAAAAAAGGCAAAAAGTGATTTTCTTCTTGTCATTTGCACATTTGTCTCCTTGTGATTGTGACACCTTTGCTCTGATGAAAATGTTGGTTCCTTATGCATCTCACCGATTCGAACATGTTTGTCGATACCAAAGGCCTGCCGCATACGGTCCACCTGTAAGTCACCTAAATTTTGCCACGTTTTTTATTTATTTTGTCAATTTTGGTCATGCTTTTTATTTTTTCTTTGAATTCCATCATTTTAGCTTGTAGGGTGTCTCATGTAGCACATACGATAAGCATTGTAGTGCATAGGGTAACCTAGTTAGGTTAGCATCCTAGGTTTGTTTTGAAGTGCGTCATAGGTGCAAGATAGCACATAGGGTCCTTTAGTGCATAGGTGAAACAAGTTTGCGTGTGTGTAATTTAGGATAGCACATTGAATAGGTTAGCACATAGATTAAATATTTTAGCACATAGGTGATCTAGGATAGCGCATTGAGTCTGTTAGTGCATAGAAGAAATATTTTAGTGCACGGATGGAGTAGGATAGCGCATGCCTAGCAGCATAGCACATGGAAGGACTGCTTTAGCATGTGAGGTAAAAAATTTGGTAGAAATGATTTTGGAGAATGCGTCATGGGGGAAAAATAGATGAGGGAGATGGTTTAGAGGTGGATAGGTGCCTACTGAGTGTTTTGGGATGGATTTTGAGCCAATGTTTTGCCTACTGTGATGATGTCTGAATCTTGATATGATGATGGAGTCTCTACAGAAAGTGCTTTCATTTATGAAGTGTCAAGATGATTGTTTATTTGAATGACGATCCTGATTTTCTATTGATGTGGATCTTTAATTTTTTCCTTGAGATTGAATTTGATGTCTGATATGAGTTTTGATTCATGATTTCTGATACGGTTCCTGATATGATTCTTGCGATATGGATTTTTGAGTTGCTTGTGTTATGGGTCTTTGATATGATTTCTTAATATGGGTCTTTGGATATGATTTCTCGATATGGTGCTTGCATTATGATTTCTCAGTATGGTGCTTGCATTATGAGTCTTTGATTTTTTATATGGTGCTTTGGATATGATTTTGCGATATGGTGCTTGCGTTATGAGTCTTTGATATGATTTATCGATATGGATTTGATTTTTGATGTGGAACTTGATTTGCGATATGGAACTTGATTTGATGCTTTGATGTTTCAAGTTGATTTTATTTTGATTGGATCTATCGGATAGTTGTGGGAACTGATGATGGACATTTGTTGTTTTACAGGAACAACTTGGTGTACTTCAGTCATGAGAGAGATTTTTACGATCCTGGTCATTGATTCCTCGATTTCCATAGGCCGATAGGGATGTGATTGAGAGATGTGGCTTGAATTCGTTATTAGACATGCCTCGGTATATCATTAACTCAGGTTTGTTGACATATTTGGCAGAGAGGTGGCATAGTGATACAAACACCTTCCATTTGGCTACTGGTGAGATAACAGTCACACTTGAGGATTGTTATCGCATTTTGCAGATTTGATCATGGGGGCCTTGTTACTGTATGAGAAAACTGAGGAGGGTGGGACAAAGGCTCTCTACTGCATCTTCCAGGATGATCAGATTTGTGGATATGAGATCCCATGGAAGGAGTTTGTAAATCTTGATTATGCCCCATTACCCTATGTTCTAACGGGTTTCATTGGTGGATTCTTGTGTCCCGACCGCAGGTCAAAGGGACTAGCTGTTGGATGGGGTTTAGTGCTGGAGGATATGGTTACACAGGGATGCAGGTTTGCATGGGGTTCCTCCATGTTAGCCGACCTTTATAGAGAGATTCACCAAGTAGTGTATCTAGGATACAACAGTTTGTCAGTAGGAGTGACATTATTACATGTGTGGGCTTGGGAGCACATTCCAGTGGCGAGACCACTTGCAGATAGGGATAGGCCAATTGGATGGGCATATGTGTATGGGTGTACAAGTATAGTTATCCAGCACAAGCTAAGCAAACAAGAGCACTAACGGAGAGAATTAGATGATATTGATATGGTCATCTAGAGACTGTATATGGACTACAAGGTATGGGCGAAGGACAAGCTACAAATACCCTATGTTTATATGTCTAGATATCTTATCGAGTGGATGCCCTTTATTATTGAGCAATTCTTGCATAGTCATGTGCAGTGGCAATATGGGAGACATCAGGGGATGCCACAAGGACCTTGCTTATGCGCTCATCAGAGACAGGATGTGCCCGAGTGGGGGCCCATAGTGGATAGTGTAGCAACAGTAGAGGAGTATATGACATTAGCAGGCCAGATCTGGGGTTGTGGATGTGGGGATGACAGAGGAGTTCTCGACCTACTTAGTGGCACATGCAGTGGAACAGATATCGAATCTAGCACAAATGATACTTTCTTTTGATGATGAGGAGGATGAGCAACCAGAGAGGCAAGGGGGAGTTAGACAGAGAGATGAGGAGGGAGAGGAGGTTGGAGAGGGAGGTGGGGATGATGGAGGAGGTGATGGAGGAAGTGGAGGAGGTGGTGGAGGTCATGGTGGAGATAGAGGAGGTTTGGGGAGAGAGAGAGGACAAGGTGGTGATGGAGGGAGGGATAGAGGACGAGATAGAGGATGAGGTGGTGATGGAGGGAGAGGAGGAGGATTACTCCTTTGTGTTGGTGGTATCGATAGGGTAGGTGCAAGGTTAGTGGCTATGGGGGGTATAGAGGATGATAGGCGACCCGCCTAGAGGAGGAGATTAGACTTTTGACCTCCACTGACACCTCAGATAGGGACATGCATAGGTGGGAGCACGACATAGGTACCCATTCAAATTAGGGTACCTACCCATCGGCAGGACTCTCAAATTAGAGCCTTACAAGTCATAGTGCAGCAACTACAAGTATAGGTGATAGAACAATAGCACTAGATTACAACAAAGTGAGATATCAAGAGAGATTGTAGGGGTCGGGCAGAGGAGCTTGCAAAGATATTGCAGAGAGTGACAGGTGATGGTGCGATGTGGGACATACTGAGGGATATACGATACTCATCCATGGCGGCTAAGTACTATAGGCAGTTATATGAGGATCTAGTCCTAAGAGAGCAAAGAGCTCTTAGCTATGCAGCCAGTTGGTCTAGTCAGAGTCAGACGGAGACAGAGAGTAGAGGTGTTATGGGACCTTCTCGACATGATCCACCTAAGGGAGATCTAGGAGCTGGGACATCTGTTGCGAGACCATTAGCCTAAGAAGATAGTCATACCTGAGAGACTTGTCTCTATTGTATTTTGATCATTTTGTTGGATTTTGACGGACATGATACCTCTTGTACATTTTCAACCATTTTGGGATATATATATATATACACATATATGGCATTGATTTCTCTAATTCTCATGTGATGTGTTATGGATGATGATTTATGATATGCATTGAAATGATGTTGCGATGATGATGATGATAAAATGTTTAGATGGTAGTGCTTTTGATTTTGATTATGATGTAGGAGTGATAAAGATAAAAATATGATGATGCTTTGTTTATCTTGATTTCGTTGATGTATGATGTGAGATGTATCTTGAAAATGAGATGTATGATAATGATATGCAGCTAAATGCAAGTGTAAAATGATATGCAACTAATTGATCACCCTCATTTTCTCGTTGTCATTCCTATGTAGTCACATGTCTTTTCTTTGTTTTTGTTTGTCATCATTGAGGTTTTGATATATTGGAAGTTTATACAACCATAATGGTATAATTGAACCATAATGATCTGAGTAAAACATACATGGATTTTGATATTGCAAGACGATAAAAGCATCGAGGTATAATTAAACCAAGACGACCTGAGTGTGGCTTAAAACAAACAAGATTTAACCATTTGTATGTGAAAAGTGAAACAATGCCTTCAGTGATATTTTTGTAATCACATGTCAAGACAAAATTTGCACAGTACAAGTGATTGCCTCATAGACAGAAAACCAAAAAAAAGTATTAGACTCCCCTATGATTTTCTCTAGCTCGATGCATCGTTGAGAAATTCAGGAGATTTAATGATTCAAAAATTTTGAAGTGGAAAACAGTCAAAAATTTACGTGAGATGGAAACAAATTATAATCCACAAAATAATCCATTATGTGTGTGTTGAAGTTGTTAATCAGATCAGTGTCTGGTTTTCTATGCGGATGAGTTGTTGTTGACAGGATTTCCTTAGTGTGTTGTGATTCTTGTTTGCTAGTGGTTGGGATGTTTGAAGTCAGAGGAACACTTCCCCTAGATATATATACCAATTGATGTGGATATTCATAGTGTTTACCAAGCCATTGGGGGGAGTATGATGAATTGATCTTCAGATAAGCAAGGATAGTGACTATGCTAAGTATGTTCGGGATAATGCTTCATATAAAGTGTTGGGTGATGGCCATTAGCTTTGACTTTGGATGCAAAAGATATGAGTAATGATAGATAGAGGAGTTGTTCCCTCACAAATAGCGCCTATTGTCAGGTTTTCATCACTTGTTTTTATTGCACATTTTTGTTTTTCTATTTTTTTTTTGTTGTATTTTTTTTTATTTTCAATTTTTTTGTATTTTTCACTTTTCCGTGCATTAGGCCACTCAAGTATAGAATTTCTTTAGATGGATGTTGTTGGTTGGTTCATAGAGCATATATCCCTTTTAATTTGTTAGTTGATAGGTTCCTGATCCATAGGTTGATATGATAACATAGGGACCTAACCAGTTAGGTTCAAACTTCCCCTTCTTTTCTCGATCCTGTTGATTTTGGGGATTTTCTTTGAGTACAAGATCATTGACTTTAAAAATTCTAGGGATGACTCTGTGGTTGTAGCTCCTACACATGCGCTACTAGTATTCTTTGAGGTGATCATAGGTATGTTGTCATTTCTCATCCAAAAGCTCTAGTTTTTGCAATCTGTTGACCCGATACTCCTCATCTAGTATGAAACCTTTTAAAGATACTTTGAGTGATGGAATTTCTACCTCAAGAGGTAAAATTGCTTCTGATCCATACACCAATGAATATGGAGTAGCTCTTGTAGGTGTCCTGATGCTAGTCCTATATGCCCAAAGTGTCGGATTGAGTTGCACATGCCAATCCTTACCTGCATCATTTATTGTCTTTTTTAGGATTTTCAAGATTGTTTTATTTGATGCCTCGGCTTGACCATTCCCCTGTGGGTAGTAAGGTGTAGAGAAACAATGTTGGATTTTTAATTGCTCACATAGCTCTTCTACATCTTAATTTTTGAAAGGATGCCCATTGTTTGTGATGATGGAACTGAGAATACCATATCTGCAAATTAGATAATTGAGAATAAATGATGCAATCTATTTTCCAGTTACTATGGTCAGTGGGACTACTTCAATCCATTTTGTGAAATACATTGTCGGAAGTGATAATGAACTTGTGTCCATTTGAAGAGGAAGGATGGATTTTCCCTACTAAATCAAGTCCCCACTAACAGAAAGGCCAAGATGTTGTAAATGGCTGCAACTCCTGTGCTAGTGCATGGATAAGATTGCCATGGATTTGGCACTTAGGACATTTCTTTGCAAATTGATAAGAGTCTTTCTCCATTGTTGGTCAGTAATATCTCATTCTCAGAATTTTTTAGTTAGAGTAGGACCACTTGAATGCATTCCACTGATACCCTCATGAATCTCATGTAAAGAAGAGTCCGATTCATTACGATCAAGGCAACGAAGAAGAGTACCATCTAGACCTCGATGATAAAGGGTATCAGTAGTTAAAGTATAATGGGTAGCTTACTGAATAAAATTACATTTTAGATTATGAGATAGGTCAATGGGTAGGGTATTGGTTTTAAGATATTCATAGATTGTTCCATATAGAGGAGAGTCTGAACCGGTTAAGGCATAGATGACATGGGATGCAAAATTGTCATAGGTTGGGGAAAATAGTTGCTCTACTAGGAACTCATAGCGACTATGTTGCTATGGAATTTGTAGCAATGAAGAGATAGTAGCCACTGCATCGGCTGCTTTGTTGTCCAAACTTGTTATTTTCTCGAAGGTGATATGTACAAAGTACTATTTGAAGTCATCCACCATTCTTTTGTATGACAGCAGCTTGTCATCTTTTTTCTGATATTCATTGTTGATCTAATTTATAATCAGTTGGGAATCTCCATAGACTTTCATTTCTATAATTCTCCATTCCATAGCCATTTTGATTCCTGTGACCAAGGCTTCATACTCAGCAATGTTATTGGTGCATGAAAACATGAGTCTATACTATCTTGGAATGGTGTGTCCTTCAGGGATGACGAACAAGATGTCGGCATCTGAGCCATGTTGAGTGTAGGAACCACCGAAGTATAGGTTCCATTGCTTGGGTGTGACAGTAAGAACATCCATGTCTCAAAATTCCACCTTCATTGGTTTCTTATATGGTAGTGGTGCTTCAACTAATTGATCTGCAATTACTTGTCCCTTGATAGCCTGATACTCTATGTATTGGATATCAAACACACTTAGAATCATGACCCATTTAGCTAGTCAGCCGGTGAGAGCTTCTTTGCTGAGTAAATACTTGAGAGGATCAATTTTTGCTACTAGCTTGATTGTGTGAGCTAGCATGTAATTTTGAAACTTTTGAGAGGTGAATACCACAACTAAACAAGCCTTTTCAATAAAATGTGTAATTTAGCTCATATCCATTTAATGTTCTGCTGATGTAATATATAGCTCATTCCTTACCTTCTTGATCTTTTTGTGCTAACAGTTCCCCCAATGATATGTTTGTTGTTGATATGTAGAGAATGAGTGGCTTTCCTGCTATTGGTGGTACTAGAATTGGTGGGTTCATTAGATATTGCTTGATTTGATATAATTATTTTGCACACTTGGCTTCCCACCTGAATGGTATGTTCTTATGTAGTAGATGATTGAATGGTAGAATTTTATCTACTAGTTGGGCTCTGAATTGCCTGATTGACTATAGTCGTCCCTATAGAGATCTGAGTTGACTAATGTTCCTGGGAGGTGGCATCTCCATGATGGACTGTACCTTCACTGGATCTACTTCAACGCCCTTTGCTGACACAATCTAGCCTAATAATTTGCTTGATGTCACCCCCAAGACATACTTCTTAGGGTTTAGCCTGACTTGGAATTGCTCCAATATTTGAAATATTTTATCTAATATGCCTAGATGTTCTACCCAGGTGAATGACTTAACCATTAAATCATGAAAGATTGTCATCATTACTCTTTGATGAGTTGCCCCAGCATTCTTCAAGCCAAAAGGCATGACATTCCAACAATACGTTCCCTAAGGACAGGTGAACGTTGTCTTATCTTGATCCTTTGGAGCTATCTTGATTTGATTATAGCCAGAGAAACTGTCCATTAATGAGAGCATTGGATGGCCCACTGTGAGGTCCACAATTATATCGATGCTGAGCAAAGGAAAGTTATCCTTTGGACAGACTTTGTTGACACCTCTAAAATCTATGCATATTATGATGCTTCCATCTAGTTTTGAAACTAGTACAATGTTTGAAATCCATTCAACATAGTCTATAGGTCGAATGAATTTGACGTCTAATAGTTTCTTTAGTTCAGCTTTGACCATTAATGCTACATGCGGATTCATCTTTCTTAACTTCTGTTTGACTGGCTTAGCTCCTGGAGAAATAGATAAATGATGCATGATTAAGTTTGGATCTATTTCGGGCATGTCAGCATAGGACCATACAAAATTGATTCTGCCAGTGATTCTGCTAGGTGTATGGTTTTAGCTGCTTCTTCTGTACCAATGTTGATTGATTGAGTGGGCTCAATCAATATGGGCAATCGCTCCTGATAGTGTTCAAGAAGAGTGTCAAGTCTCCCATCCTTAGGTGCCTTAAAAAGGTTTTTACCCTCAGATGTGTCCTTTATTTTGACTTTTTTGTGATCTAGTGCTGCCATTGACTAGTTTTCAACATTAGATCCTCTATTTCTTTCATTTTTGTGACTAAAAGACTTGGGACCCTCCTGATTGCAGATATCCTTATTTTGTTTGCTGGTAGAGTCTGTTTCCGAGTTGACAGTACATGGGTAATGGACAATGGACATGCCATCTAGGAAAATAGGTATATCATGGTGTTCAGGTTCATCCTAGTCTATCAAATCATGAAACACAAGTGGTAAAGAGTCATTCCATGGGTCGAGGTCAGCTGTGGTAAGTGTCATGATAGAGGTATCATTAGGGTTGTCTAGGATGTTAGTTAAGTTAATGATACTGTCAAGGTCTTCGATGGTATCATCTTTCATGTAGAGTTGCTCAGAGTGTCATTGCTCATTTTCCTTAGCTTCATAGATATGTTGTGGACCGAATTCAAGTAATTGAAACTCTGTGTCTTGTCCTTCCTGAGAAAGGGGTGTATGTATAGCACCTTCAGGGACATCTCCAATAAAATTTGAACAACTGCCCCATTCATAGTCATTAGAATCAGTTTCAGAAGTATTGTCCCAGAGTCTTTCAGTGTTGTGGATAGGTATGTTGTAAGGTGAAAAGAGATCTCTAATAATTGTTACCAGTCGTGTAGTCTTTTCGGATTCTAAATTAGAGCCTGCTTGTACTCTTTGCATTTGTTCATACATTGTTTCTCCTTGGAGAGTAGTGATTTCTTCAAGAGGTGATTCTTCCTCATTTTGAATAGGTTTCTGAACATGGTGCACTTCCTCATAAGATGCTTCTTCCTTTTGAAGGGTTAGTTCCTCTTGTCATTATTGTTTCTATTGCTTGGTGTAGTGCCTCTTGCCATGATTCCTCGTTGCATTTCTTCTTTGCTTTCCACTGAGGTTTTTGATATTCATTTTGTTTTTTCCTTGGGGGTATGTTGTGTCCATATCCCAGTCCTATTTTGTATCGATAAAATTATGGAGGATCTAGTGGTTCTATAATGACTTCTTGACACTTGCCTATGGGTCCTTTTCCGTTGTATCCCATCTGTTGCATGATCAGGAATCCTTTTCCATATTGTTGTGTTGGTATGACTACCTCCATAGTAGAAGCTTTGACATCTCCCTCATCCTTGTATAGCCAACTAAGGATTTCTTTCTCTTCTGATTCATGTGCTAGTGTGCCTAATTGAATAAATTTGTCATCAAACTTGGTGATGGGCTGTGTTGCTTGATGTGTCGATGCAGAAGGTTGTCGATGAGATTTTGGTGATGCTAGCAATTTGGATAGACACATGGGTTCAAAAGAGTATTCTCCCATGCCTTGCTCTTTGATTTTCATCTTTTGTTTGAAATCCATGGATAAAGATTTGAGCTTTTCTTGATGATGATTAGGTGCTAAGGAAGTTTGAGCTTCCCTGTTGTGTGGAACCAACCTGTCTTGGGCTGCCCCCCCATAGCATTGCAATGTTGAAAGGGGTTATTGTCTGCAGAGATGGAAATATCCTATCCATTATATTGGAATTTGACACACTGATGGTAGGTTGATGACACTGCTTGCATTTTATGTATCCAAGGACGATCCAATAAAAGATTGTATGTTAAGTCTATGTCTAGGACTTGGCACATAGTATCCCTTTGTATCAGTCCTACCTGAATAGGTAGTATCACTATTCCCTTGGATGATCTTTCTTCATCATCATATGCCTTGATGGTGATCTTTTTGTGTGGATCAATGGACTATTCAGAGAAGTCTAATGCATGAATAAGTTTTAAGGTACAGATATTGAGACCAACTCCTCCATCTATATATACTCTTTTAACTCGATGTTTATAGACTAATACTTCAATATCAAGGGGAGTATTATGTGGATGGCTCCAAGAGATATTATCATGTTCGGAAAAAGTGAGATTATGAGGCCCTATCATATGAGCCACCATGGCTTGGAATTTATCAATGTCTAGATCTTGAGGCACATTTGTTTCAACTAGTGCTTGTTGTAAGATGTCCTTATGTTTTGGTGAAAGTTTGAGTGACTTGAGTATGGATATCTGAGCAAGAGTTCTTTGCACTTGATTTACCAAATCATATCGAGTCTTGGGGATAGTGGTCGATGTTGATGTATGCCCTTACAAGACATATTTTTGAGCTCTGGTTGTCACATTGACTGAGGTATGATCTTGCTTATCTTTGATTTTTATGACATTTATCTTATTATCATCTATTGATATGTGATTGATAGTGTTGTCGTACAGATGATTTATGCGAGCTCCCCATGTATCATTTGATGATGAAGCTCCTTCCCTGTTGTAATTCAGGAGAGGATTTTTAAAGGTGTCATGATCACCATTTGTTTTGAGACCATCAATCGTTAAATCGCCTCTATCAATCATACCTTGAACAATATTTTTAAGCCTCATGCAAGCATTTGTGTGATGTCCTTTGTTTCGATGAAAACCATAGAAATGTGAATCATTCCACCAAGGTGGTTTGATCTGGGGTTCAAAATTGTTTATGGCTGGCAATGTGATAATATTTTTTGCCAGGAGTTCTCGGAATGGTGATTCTAAGGTTTCCCCAATGGTGTGTATATGCGTCTATTTGGGAAATTGTTGGTGTTACCCCTTTGATTTGGATTAGTTCCTCGATTAGTGTTGTTGCCTTGGGTATTTTTGTTGGAGTTTGTATTTGAAGGTCCCTGATTGGTATTTTGCGGATAAGTGTTAGTGCCTTGGTTAACACCCTTTTGATTCTTGTTAGCTTGTGGATTACCTGATAAATCCAATACTAGTTGTTTGGACTTCATATCATTAGCATCAGTTCCTTGCTCATTAACAACGTTTTTGTTTCTAGTCTAGAACCTGGATTTGTCTAGAGTGTTGTTGTTGTTGTTTTGGTTGTTAAAGTGAGTGTTGGATGAATTAGTTCCTTCCTTAAAGAACCTCAATTTTCCTTTCTTGATGCATGTTTCCTCTACTTGGATTCCATTTTCTATCAACGTGGAAAAAGATGGTATGCACTGGAGCTTGAGTAGATAACTCATCTCACTATTCAAATTGTCAATAAAGATCTCCATATTTTCCTTTTTAGGCACATCTCGAGGATATCTCAAAACCATATGTCTCCAATGCTAAAGAAACACAATGAATGTTTCATTGTTTTTCTATTTGGTATTATATACATCCAACATGGTGATTGCGTGTTGAATATTATAGGAGTATTATGTGATAAATTTGTTTACCAACTCATCAAAGGATCTGATGGAAGGTGTAAGTTTAGACAACCACTCCATTTTTTGCCCTCCCAAATTGCTTGGGAATAGCCTCATCAAATAAGTATCATCGTGAGAAAATTCAAGGCTTATGGTACAAAAATCCCGAACATGATCGTGGGGATCACTCTTACCATCATATTTATCATATTTGGTTATAGATGAATTCAAAGGGAAAAGGTATCATGTTTAATCTCCTGTCAAAGGGGTAAGGACAAATTTCATCCAAAGAGTATCGTATGGTGGTCCCTCGTTGCATGTCTTGCATTTGTCTTTGCAACATTTGGATTTGTTGTGTAAGAGAAACCATAGGTGCATTTGTTCACCGAGGGAAAGGTTCTTCTCTTTCATTATCTATAGTTCGGGCATGGTTGTGCTCAGGTATTTTATGTTGTTCACATATGTTTTTAGGGTCACATGTTTCTTCTTCTCTCTGTTGTTCTTGATAGGTGTAATTTCAAGACCTTGTCCTAAAAATTTGTTTATCGACCTTCCTTAAGTTTACAGTATTGAAGTCTTCTAGAAGTCTAACTCCTTTGCTTGTTAACATGAGAATATATTTTTCTTTATCAACTTCTATGAGTCTCTCCATAAGCTTTTGGAATGAGGGGTTTTCTTGACATTCTTAGAGAAGTTCCTGAGTGATCTCTATTTCTCCCCAATCAGTATAATCAAAAGGGTTTGATAATCTACGACCCATACTTGACTCTGGTTGTGGTTCGCTTTTCTTGTTTCATTGAGAGAGAGTGATAGTGGGCATCTAGTAGAAGCTTTTTGTGACAAAAGGAACAAACTCCTCTTCTACTTGTTCAGGGGTTGGTGGTTTGGGTCAAGCTACGTTATAAGTTATACAAAATTGTGGGAATAAAGCGAGATTAATCTTTCCTCCACGATTCAAGCGTTGGTCAAATGCTTCTTTCTGAATGTAAGCTCTCCTTCTTAAGGGTTCTTTGTCAAACTCGTTTGATTTGCCTTGAAGATATAATCGCATATGGTGCAAGAATGCACGATGTGATTTAAAAAGTTAGTGATTAATATAGAGAAACTTATTCCGTTTAGCAACTTTTTAGAGCTAGGGTGTCTCTTCTTCAACTCAGTTTTGTGATGAAGACTTGTTCTTCTCAATATATGAGGAGTGGTCATACACAAATTATCAATGGTTTCCTTCAATGTTTGGATTGAGATATTTTGTTTGAATAACTTAAGCTTACTTTATCAAGTGGAGGTTTAGATTCACCCCCACGACAAAGTGTGTCAAATGATATGGATAAGACTCTCCCGATATGGAAACTCAATTTGACAACTTAAAGTTTAAACTCAGTATGTTGTTTGTTTGATAGAATTCGTTTAGATGGTGGATCTTTTGATCAATGCGATGATACTGCTTGATTTTGATTGGATAAAGATTTACCATGAGCTAGTTTTAGATTCAACAATTTTGCTCTAAGGATTCTTGCCTGATATTTGGAATATTTGCTCTGATGATTTGGTTCAAATTTTGATTGGTGAGTTCAACAAAAGGTCCAAAAGGGTATTTAGGACTGATGATAAGATTTTCAAAAACTGCTTGGTTTACTCTCTATTTTTTTGTGTTTTAACCATGCGCTAAAACAAAGATTGAATGCGCTAAGGTATGATCTAGATGCGCTAACCAAAGTTCCTTATGCGCTAAGCTACCTATGTTACATGCTAACTCAAAGTTTTGAAAATTGTTTTGACTGGGATGATTAAGCACTATTATGTCCTGAATAAGCACTATAGTTTAGACTAGAAGCGCTAAATTTTTCCCCCAATATGCTAGGCTGATGCTTTAAAGTGCTAATATGGTATCCAAAAGCACTAATGAAATGTTTATCAGTATGACAACTATTATGCGCTAGCTTGATTGATTAAAGTGAGAAGATTTGGTTGGTACGTGCTAGAGAATGTTTCAGATGCGCTAAGAAGTTGCTCTTATGCGCTAAACTGCCCTGATTTCTATGTTTCTAGCTTTTTTGGAATTTTCAACACTTGTTTGTTTTTTTGATGGATTATTTTCTAAAAATATAACTTGAAAACATAACATGAAAGAGACAACCAATTTTGCCTACGCTAAACAAATAGTGTATGTTCTACGAGGATGTGTTCAAATCCTGAATGTTTTCATAGGTTTTGGATACAAAGAAGACAAATCAGACATACTATTTATTCAAGGGTCATCAACAATACCATAGCCCACTAGTCTTGATACTCCGTCAGCTCAAACAACCATGTCACCCCCTAGGGGGCGCCCATTTTTTTACCTTTTGCCAGAAATTAACCCAAAGTGAATTTCTTCACAATTGGGTAGTTATCTTAGGAGATATATGGTGAGTAATCTTGGGGGCGGATTCTACCCCACCCTTGCACTATGATATTGAATATTTTTGGATACTGACTCGGCTCAAGTTTCCTATTGCTAAAGTTTGTAATCAGGCTTCTTGTTTGGTCTTCAATGATAAACTCCCTTGGGAGGCTTCCCAACCTTTAGAATAAAGGTTTTACATATCTTAAAGATCTCAGGGGAAGGCTAATCACTGAGAAAAACCGTTGAAGGGACATTCGCCAACCTCCACTTTTGATTATAGTGGGTTGGAACACTTGGCGATAAAGTTGTTTCCCACTTAGATCATTCTCCTCTCATCGACCATTTAAATGGTGCTCTAAGAGCAACTCAGGAGGGCAAGCCTTCTAAAGGAATTAAGTGCTTGAAATAAAGAAAGCATAAGAGTGGTTTGGCTTTTTGATCACCCAATTAAGGGGAGAGCATATACCTTCCACTTGCGAGACAAGGCACACAAGTGTTCTTTTTAACTTTTCAAGGCAGTGATTTGCTAAATTCTATTTGGAGATGTTGCTCCAAAAAGTATGGTGTTTGTTTTATCCTTCAAATCAATGATTTTCTATCTAAGTAAAAGAAATCTTGGTCAACAAATGAAATTTTAATATTGGTCAACAAAATGTAAAGTCGATAGGGGAAAGATTTCCCTCTTTTCCTTGCCTAAAAATTAAAGGTGAAGTTCTTTTGACTTTGCAAAATAAAATAGATCCTTTTAGACACCAAAGGATGGTGAGGTTCATTTTAAGCTTTGCAGAAAGTAAATTTTGTCTTGTTCTTTTTAGAGCTTCCAAAAATGAAGTGTTTTTTTCTAACTTGCAAGAAATCAGAAGTGATTTTTGTTGTTCTTTTTACTTTGCAAATAAAGAAATATGAATCTTCTTTTAAGCTCCAAAAGGAAGTTTGATGTTCATTTTAAGCTTTCCAAAATAAAAATGTGAGTTTTATTTTAACTTTGCACAAAATAGGGAGAGTGAATTCCTTTTAAACAACTTCTTTTTGAGAGAAAGTAAATTAAAAGATTTTAAAAGAAAATTCTAAACTAACTCCTTCCCCTACATAAAAGATTAAACCTACACACAGTCAATGATCAAAAAGTTAGTTTGGGCTTAAACAAGCAAAAAATGATTTTTCTTGGTTACAAATTTTTTCTTTTGTTCTTCTAACCCTATGCGCTAAGTTGTTGCACCAATGCGCTATAGAAAGGAACAAATGCGCTACTAAAAAGACCCTATGTGCTAGGATGTTGCTAGGATGTGCTAGACTAGTTTCCTAGAGTATTGTGATTGTACAGTTACCAGTAGAAGTGTTATGTGCTAGTATAACTACTCAATGCGCTAAGGATAGGGTCTAATGCTCTAAACAGTGAGCAATATGTGCTATAAATGATTTTTATGTGCTAATGAAGGACTCCAATGTGCTAACTCATCTTTTTTGTGTACCTGCAATATTAGTCCTATATCAAAAATGATGTTATTTATGGGGTAGAGCCCCACGGTGGGCGCCAAAAATGTGTGCGGAAAAAGTGGTGCGATGAAACTTAATATCCGGTTTCTAGACAATTCCACACACCAATGGGACTCTTGGTGCAAGTTATGGAGCTATTTTGAATAGCTCAACTTCCCAAGGGATGTTCCATTGTTCTCTATCTCACAGGATCCCTCAAGTTAATGCCTTTGCTCTCAGATCACTGAGAAAAGTGACTAGGAATGACAACTATGAGAACGAGGGATATTGATCAACTTAATATGAATGCATTCTTAGTTGTGCATGATATTAAATATAGTGTGAATTAAAATAGCATGGATATGATGATAAGATGAAAGATTAGTAAAATATATCCTAACATGATATTCTAGTCTAATATGATAATGCTATGATAATAGAAATGCTTCTAAAAATGCTTATTTATATGATTTCTATTCAAAGAGAGGATTAATGCTTGATTTAAAATGATTATGTTAGATGCTTAGTAAAATTTCTATAAGTTTGATACTAAAGACTTGGATATGAAAATGGAGGAATGAGAGCTCTATTTATAGGAAAAATAGGGCAATGGATGGTCAGGATTGGATGATCTTATCAAGGGCCAGGATTGAAAGCTATCAATCCATGTTTACAATTCTCACCAATGAAATGGTGACAATTGTCAACAAGAGACTTCTTGAGAGGAGATGTAAGAAACATTAAATGCTTGAGAAGACCTCATGGTTACCTTAGGAGGTAAGGGTTAAGGTTAGGTTAAGGTTATCCATTGGATAAATCTTTTACCCAAAGGATAAACTCTTGTGCAAGGGTTATAGGGATAACCATGGTCAAAGCAATGAATGCTTGATGAGACCCTTGGGTTATATGAAGGTTGAGTTAGAAATAAAGTCTCTAATCATGCAAGAGGGTTGAGTTAACCATTAATGGTTTGGAAGACTTTCAAGGTTAACTTGTTGAAGACATAAAGCCTTTAATAGTTTCCAAAGACTTTGAGGGTTTGAGAAGTGACTTCCCTTTGCTTAGGTATGTGACAATATTTAGGAGACGGGTTAGGCTAAATTAGAAGTGATTAGAAGAATCTAGAAGGGGGTTTAGAGAGGCAAGTGGATGGAGGGTAATTTTAATTAAAATAAATTACTTTATTACAACTAAATAGATGCAACATGCATAAATACAAGTGGGGGGATTTAAATAGATAAATTAGATTTATTTACTTGCAATGAGCAATTTAATTAAATGTAAATTTAATTAAAAGGGCAGAAAGGGGAATTAATTAAATAAAATGATTTATTTAATTAAAGGCTATGAAAGGCTTATGGGAACTTAATTAAATAAATTGAGTGTTAGGATTCCCAAAGATACTAAGAGGGGGATGAATCAGTATCTAACTGGTTAATGGATTTTCTGAACTTATTAAATGAATTGCAATCCAAAATAGTGTACCGGTAAACCATAAATAATGCAGTAAATAAGATTAGTAAACACAACATAGAAAGCACACCATAACACAATACTTTTAACGAGGAAACCTGGTGTGGTAAAAACCTCGGTGGGATTTGTGACCCATAATTATCACTCACTAGCCAATAAGTGAATATTACTGATACAATAGGGGTCTGCACATGTAGGAAGGCCAACTGCCTAAAGCTCATTGCTTAAATACAAAAAGGGAAGTCTCACTAACTTACAAAAGTGGATTATATAAATCAAATGTCATGTATTGCTTCAGATCAGCATCCGCTATGCCAGGTTCAATACCGGTTTAAGCTCTTGCAATAATCAAAAACCTTATTCCACAATCTGCCTTAATATTCGCAAATATTATCCATCTCGTATATTCCTTTTTTAAAATGTTCTATAAGATCTCATACTTATATATGAGCCTTATTACAATTCACCTTTTTGTCTTACGATTTTTTTTTACAAATAAATACAAAATACAATAAACAAAATCCCATCGGCCAGGGTGCCGGTGAACATCTTTGCCAGTACTGATGTCGGTGTCTTTGCCTATGCTAGTGTCTGTCGGTGCCATATGCTTGTAAGGTTGCCATCAATGACAATACATTCAATCACCTACAATTTCTCATTTGAGTGCATTTGCCAACATTGAGTAATTCATTTAATCAAATAGATGAATGTGAATAATTTAATTAAATAAAATTTAATTAAATAGAGGAATGAGGTTAAAATCAATATTAAATATTTACTTAGGAAAGTGATCATTTTTATACATCTACAGTAATATTTTAAAATTATCTTCATGTTATTTAAGAATTAGTTACAATTTGTTTAAATAAAAATATATCTTAATAGAGCTACTATAAAATAGCATTAGGAACTATAAATTTGGTCAACAATATTAATATGCTTTCTACAAGGATACTTTCATATATAATATACTACAAGTCATCCATGACAATATTGAACATTCAATTGTGATTATTTTAAAACATAACATAAGTGATACAAGTTTATAAACCACTAATGGATATTCATGAATTATTATTGGAAAGTGTGAGGGAGATAATATATATTATTCTCTCAACAATTGTGTGTTTTGTCATACTAAGATTTCTATTTTTTGGGGGGGGTTATAGGGCTTCCATTTTAATTATGGCCTATCTTTATTTCTACTATCCTTTATACTGTTGATAAACCATTAGGGATTTATTTATACCCAAAATCAAGAGGCAACTTGGATATATTTTATAAGAGAAAGAAAGTAGAGTGAGTGTGTATTTACACACACCCACACATGCACACACACATATATATATATTTGTCTACATGCATACATACATGCATACAAATATATATATAGACACACACATATGTATGTACAACTATATAGATCACAAATTAATTAATTATATATATATACATAATAGTTAGGTTGCAAGGGCTATTTTGTGGGGACATTAGTGTGTAGGTTATTAATAAATAGTTTATTTTGTCAAACATTGAACGACAAAACCAGAGGTATACTATTTGTACTGTCTACAATAATATCTCTATTAAAAAAAATCCACAATAATATTATTTCTACCCTATGCAGTTCTATCTTTGTTTATATTTTGATTGAGAAAAGGGCGCAAAAAATAATTAAATACTTTATTTTGCCAAAAATGGGGGAAAAAAAGCACTGCAATACTATTTGTAGTTTGTGCAATATAATTTGTGGTTGTATTGTATCAATGGTATAGTATCAATAAATTATACAAATAGATAGTAATCAGATGACCAAGTATTCTCCATCATAGATAGATTTTGAATATGACAAGTATTTGTAAAGTTTTGATGCCAATAGCTAACAAGATGAGAGGGGGGTGGGGGAGGGGGGTGAATCATACAACCTTAATCTTCCATAAAATTAATAGATTCAACCTTAGTAACTTATACTTCAGCAATATAACCAAAAACTCCTAAACATGCAAACTCATAAACACATAATCATCATAACACATATAACACCAGATTTAACGTGGAAACCCAAATAGGGAAAAACCACTGTGGGATCTCAGACCCACTAAGAAATATACTCTTCTAGAGTATGCTCGATTAAAAGAAAATCCTGTTAAAGATTACAAACACATTGCTAGATGTGACCCGATTAACAGATTTCCCTTAGATCTGTTAAAATCTTCACTTTGTTAGAAGTGACCTTGTCAAAGGATTTCAAACACTCAACTAGAATGTCACCTTGCTAGAGGATTTACAAATAAGACTGTTAAGTCCACTCGGTTAAGAGATTTCCTATTACTTACACAATAAACAACAACAATAATATATATCTGCAACTTCACATCTAAAATGATAAAGCAGATTCTTATTTTCTCAAAACAATATTGTCATAGGACTTATCTTGTCCCTTTGCTGGGCTCCTTACTCTATTATTCAAATAGGTCTTCAAGACTATATGCTCGGTAATCACTATGTAGCATCCTTGTGCTTACACTTGCCCGCATACATTGTTCATCAACAATTTCTTATTTATAAACAATTTGCTAACCGCTTAATCTCCTTGATCACATTTCCCATGATCAATCTTAGCCGTTAGATCTTCAAACTTGACTAGGTTCAATGTATCCTTCGATCTGAAAATGTTTTACCTCACCTAGGGACTTGTATATCTTCCTTGGAACTTGCACAAGGTTAATGTGGTTCAATCTGTGCTATAGATCTTCCACCTAATTTTCCATTGCCGTAGATCCTTAACAAACTTCATGCACGACATACCAATCATTTATACATCTCCAGCTCATCATTGTCCTTCATTAAATAATGCTTGTATTCATCCAATATGATCTGTCATAACTCAGTTGCAACTCGGTAAATACTAAACTTTACTCGGCAGACATTCTGCCTTCATTAACTGATACTGATAACCTCAGGGTTTACCAACTAGGTTCTTTGTTCGGTGACATAGTATAGTATTGACCTTACAATTAACAACATATGTAGGATATCAAAACAATATAAATATCATGATTTCATCATTGTCTAACTCAGTAATAGTTGCCCATTGAATAACTTATTTCTCCCCTTATTCATCACATTCTTTCTGTGTCACTTACTGACCACTTAATACTCATCAAAACATACTTCTCAAGATATGGCAACATCATACTGAATCAGAAAATCAATTTCTTGACATCAATGACAAAATAATGTTATAAAGATAGTTATCATCCTTTTTCAGTTATATCAAATAATCTTCAACAACCTTCTCAATATCCTTAATGAATATCAACAACCTCCTTTCTATTGAAATGCCAACAATCTCCCTCTTTGGCATTGATGGGAAAACCAACTTTTAAATGGTAATACCAACAAGATATTCAAATTGATTTGGATTTAGATTGCTGTTAGACTTCTCCTATTATCCTTGAGTCTTCTCCCCTTTGTAATATTTTCCCCCTATCATTAGTCTTCTGTTATTTTCATCATTTAGGACTTTACCTTTTAGTCTTCTCCCCCTTTGACAATAATGTCAAAAAGTAAAAGAACTAAATCATGAACTCTTTTGCTATGAAGTGATTTGCCTTGCTATGTATCATCTCAGTCTTTGTTAGAGAAACTTTTCCTCTATTCACTATTTCCTGCACACCTTTAGAAAGCCTTCTAAAGTGCGTAAATCAACACCAATCCACACATAATACTCTGTAGATTCATCAAATTGATGCTTTCCCCGAACTATGTTAGTGAGTAGAAGATAGGGGTAGGACCCCTAGCTTGCTTTTGAGATACTCAAAAGTGTCCCTTGGCAGTGGCTTTGTGAAGATGTCTGCTAATTGCTCCTTTGAACTGATATATTCTAGAACAAATTTCTTCTCTTGAACTTCTTCTCTGAGATAATGATACTTTATAGAGATATGTTTTGACTTAGAGTGCATTACCGGATTCTTTGAAATGTTAATGGCACTCGTATTATCACAGAATATAGTTACTGGCTTGGTAACCTTTTCATTTATACCTTCCAATAGTTGTTTGATCCATGCTATATTGGTACAATTCAATGCTGTAGCAACATATTCGGCTTCTGCTGTTGACTGTGAAATACATCCTTGTTTCTTACTAAGCCAACTTACTAGTCTTTCTCCTAAAAAGAAAGCTCCACCACTTGTTCTTTTCCTGTCATCAATGTTGCCTGCCCAATCAGCATCAGTATAAACTTTAAAATCAAAATCTTTCCTCTTTTCATATACTAAGCAATAATCTTCAGTGCCTCTCAGGTATCTGAAAATTCTCTTAATTGTTCTCATATGGGTTTCCTTGGGATCTACAGAGAATCTTGCAACAATACCTACTACATGTGTTATATCCGGTCTACTATGCACATCATATTGCAACTTCCCAATCATAGATCGGTAAATTGTCTCATCAACAGATGCAGATTCATCATTCTTTGATAGTTTACAGTTGGTAGTCATAGGAGTACTTACAGGTTTAGAATCCTCCATTCCAAATTTCTTCAAGATTTCCTTTATGTACTTGGATTGAGTAATGAAAATCTCATCTTTCATTTGCAGTATCTGTAAACCTATAAAATACTTTATCTCACCGATTAGTGACATCTCAAATTCTTTGCACATTTTATTTCCAAAGTTCTTGCATAGAGAATCATTTTCACAAAATATAATGTCATCAACAAATATGGCTGAGATCAGTATTCCATTGTCCTCA
The DNA here is from genome assembly GCF_030272615.1 of Cryptomeria japonica. Lineage (NCBI taxonomy): Eukaryota > Viridiplantae > Streptophyta > Pinopsida > Cupressales > Cupressaceae > Cryptomeria > Cryptomeria japonica. The sequence continues at coordinate 688,385,338 of NC_081414.1, forward strand.
TCATTCTTCATGTACATATTATTGTTTTCACTTGTCCTTATAAAACCAATCTTGATCAAATAAGAGTGCCATCTTTCATACCATGCTCTAGGTGCTTATTTCAGACCATATAAAGCTTTGTTTAATTTACATACCTGATCTTTACTCTTGTCTTCAACAAATCCTTTAGGTTGTTCAATGTAAACATCTTCTTCTAGTATACCATTCAAAAATGTAGATTTAACATCCATTGGATATACCTTGAAATTTTTGAAAGCAGCATATGCCAACAATGTTCTTACTCCCTCAAGTCTAGCTATAGGTGCAAAAGTCTCACCATAATTTATTCCTTCTTCTTGAGCATAACCTTTGCAAACTAGTCTTGCTTTGTTTCGAATGACCTCACCTTTTTCATTTAGCTTGTTTCTGAAAATCCACTTTGTACCAATTACATTTGTGTCCTTCGGTCTTGGGATCAGTGTCCATGTATCATTCTTCTTGATTTGATCAATCTCTTCTGTCATAGCATTTACCCAATCTTCACTGTTAAATGCCTCTTTTACTATTCTCGATTTAAATTCAGATATCAGACACATTATGTCTCAGTTTGTTCCTTGTCATTACCGGATCATCCTTATCTCCAATAATTTGACTTGATGCATGATATCTTCTGACATATTTGGCTAATATAGGCCCAGTAGGCTCTACATGATCTTCTTCATCACTCGGTAACTGGACATTATCTTCATTTTCTTCAGCAACTTTCTTCGTAGGACTTCTCGGTTGAACATAAACAAATTCTTCATAATCTTCTGGTTCTTTGAAATTTCCATCATCATTTCTTTCTGCAAATTCATCAATTTTCACATTTGCACTTTCTACTATTTTGTTAGATGATTTGATCAGACATTTAAGTGCTTTACTTCAAGAAGAATAACCAAGAAATGTTCCTTCTTCACTTTTCTGATCAAACTTTCCATTTCTGTCATCTTTGTGAACATAACATCTACTTCCAAAGATTTTAAAATAACTTACATTAGGTTTCTTGTCATACCAGATCTCATATGGTGTCTTCATAGTTCCTTTCTTCAGTTGAACTCGATTCAGGGTGTAAACTGAAGTGCTGATTACTTCTCTCCAAAATGTTTGAGGTACCCTCTTTTCTATCATTAGGGTTCTGGAACAATCTACAATTGATCTGTTTCTTCTCTCGGCTATCCCATTTTGCTGAGGTGTTCTCGATGTAGAGACTTGCCTTTTTATACCATGATCATTGCAGAATAAGTTAAATTCATCAAAAGTGAACTCTCCTCCTCTATCAGATCTAAGACATTTCAGCTATCTTCCTATTTCATTTTCAACTCTTGCATTGTACCATTTAAACATTTGAAAAACTTCTAATTTTTCTTTTAAAAACATAACTAACATCATCCTTGAGTAATCATCCACAAATAATATGAAATATTTATCACCATAATAACTTTGAACTTTCATGGGACCACAAAGATCAGTGTGTACTAAATCTAAAATTCCTTTAGAAGTGTAGGACTTACTTGTAAAGCTTGATCTTGTCATCTTACCCATCTGGCATCCTTGACACATAGCATTCATAGGTTTTTCTAGACTTGGTAGACCTCTTACTCGGTGCTTCTTACTTATTTTGATCAGATTATCAAAATTTACATGACAAAACCTTTTATGCCATAACCAGGTATCATCTATCTTAGCATAAAGACACTTGTTCTGATTTGAGTCAAGATGAAATGTATTACCTTTTGTTTGTGTCCCGGTAGCAGCTAACTTTCCATGCTTGTCATGAACTTTGACAATTCCTTTCTAAAATTCTATTCATTATCCTATATTGTTTAGTCATGCTACACTCAACAAATTGTATTTCAAACCTTCAACCCAGTATACATCATCACATTTAGCATTGTCAAGAAGCATTATAGATCCTTTACCTTTCATTGGACATGGTGCATCATTACCAAATCTTACATAGCCTCCATCATAGTCTTCTAATTTAAAAAACTTGTGTTTGTCACCTGTCATGTGATGTGAGAATCCACTGTCTATGATCCAAGAATCATTATTATTTATGTGAGATATTAGAGCTTTTTCTTCATACCTTTCTTCATCTGATCCATCTTTAATAGCCACATAAACAACTTCCTCAGTATCAGTTTCATCAAATTTATCATCATTGGATTCCTCATTAGATACTAGGCATGTCTTTCTGTCTCTCCTTTTGAAGTCTTGGTGTCCTCTGTATTGGTTGTCTTTCTGCCTATTATCTCGGTATTCTCTCTTTTCACTAGATTCTTTGTCAAGACAGTTAGAAGCCATATGTCCTATTTTATCACAATTGAAACATTTTAAAAGTAGCTTTCCTTTATACTTACATTTTCCTCTCGGTAACCTTCTAGCTAATAATTCTTCAAACTCTTCTTGCTTCTTGATTTCCTCATACAATTTGTGTACTTCTTCCATGTTCTTACGAAATCTTTCACTTGCTCCACTATGATTTCCTTCAGAGTACTTACTCACTCTATCATTGTATTCATCAGATTCACCAATATGAAAAGAACTGAATGCAGATTCTACTTTATTTACAAAAGACCCACTGTTATCAAAATTACTTAACTCAAATGCATGTAACTTACCAATAGTAGCATCCAAAGAAACTAGCATGTTTGGTACAAACCTTAGTTCACTGATTGTAGAGACTTGAATAGCATAAGCAGGTAGAAGGGTTCTCAACAACTTACTTGTTACATCCTTTTCCTCAATAGTTCCTCCTGCTCCTTTAATTTGATTGACAATCTCCTTTAACCTTGTAATGTATTAGGTTATGTTCTTACCTTCATTCATTCTCATGGGTTCAAGTTGTCCTCTTAAACTATCTACTTTTTCTCTTTGAACATGTTCATCACTGCCATACACAGATATGAGCTTAGTCCACATTGCTTTTGCATCATTGCAGCCTTCTAAATCATTAAACTCTGAGTCGGTCAATGTTGATGTTATTTCAATCATAGCTTGAATATGTTCTTTCTTTGCCTTTATCCCTTCCAAGGTCATCAGGTTGGTGCTTGGTGGTATGTAATCATTCTCCAAATAATATGTTGCATAATCTCCAATTCCTGATAAATGTAGCTTCATCCTTTTCTTCCATGTGGAGAAACTTGACTTGTTTAGCTTTGGTGCATCCCTTTTATACATCTTCGGATCTTTGCCTCAAGTACCTTCAAACTTTTCTTCCAGAGTCCAAAGCTCTGATACCAAATGTAAAGTTTTGATGCCAATAGCTAACAAGATGAGAACGGGGGCGGGGGGGGGGGGGGGTGTGAATCATACAACCTTAATCTTCCATAAAATCAATAGATTCAACCTCGGTAACTTATACTTCAGAAATATAACCAAAAACTGCTAAACATGTAAACTCATAAACACATAATCATCATAACATATATAACACTAGATTTAACTTGGAAACCCAAATAGGGAAAAACTACTGTGGGATTTCGGACCCACTAAGAAATATACTCTTCTAGATTATGCTCGGTTAAAAGAAAATCCTGTTAAAGATTACAAACACATTGCTAGATGTGACCCGGTTAAGGGATTTCCCTCAGATCTGTTAGAATCTTCACTTTATTAGAAGTGACCTTGTCAAAGGATTTCAAACACTCAACTAGAATGTCACCTTGCTAGAGGATTTACAAATAAGACCGTTAAGTCCACTCAGTTAAGAGATTTCCTGTTACTTATAGAATAACAATAGTAATAATATATATCTGCAACTTCACATCTAAAATGCTAAAGCAGATTCTTATTTGCTCAAAGCAATCTTGTCATAGGACTTATCTTGTCCCTTTGCTGGGCTCCTTACTCTGTTATTCAAATAGGTCTTCAAGCTTCTGTGCTCGGTAATCACTATGTAGCATCCCTGTTCTTACACTTGCCCACATACATTGTTCATCAACAATTTCTTATTTATAAACAATTTGCTAACCGCTTAATCTCCTTGATCACATTTCCCATGATCAATCTTAGCCGTCAGATATTCAAACTTGACCAGGTTCAATGTATCCTTCAATCTAAAATTTTTTTACCTCACCTAGGGACTTCTATAACTTCCTTGGAACTTGCACAAGGTTAATGTGGTTCAATCTACGCTGTAGATCTTCCACCTGATTTTTCATTGTCGTAGATCCTTAACAAACTTCATGCATGGCATACCAATCATTTATACATCTCCAGCTCACCATTATCCTTCATTAAATAATGCTTGTATTCATCCAATATGATTTGTCATAACTTGGTTGCAACTCAGTAAATACTAAACTTTACTCGATAGACATTTCGCCTTCATTAACCGATATCGATAACGTTAGGGTTTATCGACCAGGTTCCTTAGGATTTACTGACTAGGTTCTTTGCTCGGTGACATAGTATAGTATTAACCTTACAATTAACAACATATGTAGGATATCAAAACAATATAAACATCATGATTTCATCATTGTCTAACTTGATAATAGTTACCCATTGAATAACTTATTTCTCCCCGTATTCATCATATTCTTTTTGTGTCACTTACCGACCACTTAATACTCATCAAAACATACTTCTCAAGATATGGCAACATCATACTGAATCAGAAAATCAATTTCTTGACATCAATGAAAAAATAATGTTATAAAGATAGTTATCATCCTTTTTGAGTTATATCAAATAATCTTCAACAACCTTCTCAATATCCTTAACGAATATCAACAATCTCCTTTCTATTGAAATGCCAATAGTATTAGATAGTTTAGTAAATAGAATAATTTGGATAATCATTATTAATTGAAGACTTTCACAAAAAAAAAGTGTTTTGTAAGAAATGTAATGGATGTGGCAAGTAAGTTGCAAAGATTCATGAAGTAGACAATCCTTCAAGTATAAGGAAAGAATTGGTATGTTATAACTTATATGGAAATCAGTTTGGGAATAAAACTTCCAACACAATATGTGTTAAGAAGTAATTGAGAAAAATGTGTTGTGAGTGACCTATGACTTGGAAAGGAAAGATATGGACATGGATAACACTTTTACCATGGGTTTCAAACATGCAGACATCATGTTCTTGTATTTTGGTATCATTAACAATTTTTTTCCAACCTACGGAGAAAATTGGTGTCCTATTCTCAATAATGCATTTGACAACCCATGAACGGTCATCAACTATAAAGAGGGTGAACTTTTTTTGGTGAAGTCGAAGGTGGAGGGCACATGCTAATTGTTTTGGGAATTTCTGCAAGCAGACAATAAAATAACAATCAAATCGTAATAAGTGAGAGTAAATGATATAAAGAAGGCAAATATTTGTTACCATTGGGAGAGGGCCACCACTATTTCATTGCTTTATAACCATTGTAGTATATGGTTTGTTTGAAACAAAGTGATCTATAGCTAGAGGAATTATTTTTTGGAGGTCATCTCCTTTGCATTTTCATTTGTTCAATAGAGAATTGAAACCAAAAAAATAATAATTAGTTGCAAATTCTAAATGAAAAGTGACAACTATTGTAAGAAAGTTCAATAATCATTAATTTTAGTTGGAAAGTGTTCTAGAAATTATACTAGTATGGTGCAAGTGTTTTCTTTTCTATTTCATGTTCACAGATTGAGCAATAATAGTATGGTCATATTGAAGAGAAGTAAATGATTGACAATGACCTTTTGGAACAGAGTTATGTTTCACAAGTGCATGGGTTTTCTAGTAATTAGCAGGGAAGCTCTTTTCACAGCCAGTTTAATAAAAAATGATAACTTTAAACTAGGAGGGTTTTATATATTTGAAAATGAGGAACTCTCTATGGAGAAGGTTATGAGCAATGATGAATTCATGCCAGCCACAGTCAAAATAAACTATTTTTTCTATGGAAAGAAGGATAACATTCCATTCATTGCCTATTGGTCCTTGCAAAATGACATATGTATTGAACACATTGGAAAGAAGAGGGAGGAATAGTGGTGGAATTATCTAGACAAACAAATGTAATAAGTGAGATAATGTGGATAAAGACAAGAATAATAATTTAAAGGGAAAAGGTATATCTTAAAGGGGTGTAGATTGTATCAATACATCAAATTTCCCTTCTATCATAACTTTGAAAAAAGAAGGAACATTGCCTTGTTTGACTAAACAGTTATAAGTGCAAGCTATACATGAAGGAATTGCCATCTTGGTCTGTTCTTTACTCGTGCTTGGAGTAATAGTAAAGTTGAATATTAAAATAGTAATCTTCCATACAGTTTATAAAAATAAGAATGTACATTAGCAAATGTCTATACATATAGGAATAACTATAGATAAGCCAATAACTTTGAACAGTCATAAAAATAGAAAAGTACATTCATTTAATTGATACCTAATATTAAAACATGAAAAAAAAATAGCAAACAAAAAGCAAGAGAATGAGAAGTAGGGTAGATAATTTGATGAATCTAATGAATTTTCACATTGCCAAGAAATGTGTCAACCCTTAGTATATATGTATATATAAACATATATAAAACAAGTATAAGGTTTTAGTCTTGTATATATATACAGATATATAAAAAAAAAAATAGGATGATATAAAGTGCTTGTAGGCTTGTCGAGTATGACATTTTTCAATCATGTAATTGCCAAGCACATTCAAAGGGGATCAATTTAACCTACTTTTCTATTGATTGAATGGTCTTGTATCAATGAAGAATATTCAATCACTAGAACCCCAATTCCTTTCCAATGGTTCTCCAACCTCCTCTGTCGATTGAAGGTAGAAAGAAATTTAATATTTGTACTATTTGTTAGTGCTAATTTTAAATATAAAAAAATATTTAGATACATATTGAAACATATCCATTTATAAAATGCATATGTACAAAGACAAAACACAGTGAAGATATATTTACATAAATATAAATATTTACTGAACACAACAACACTTGATAGTTGTAAGGAAGAAACAAGTATAGACATGACCAATGATAAATTAGTTGACCAAAAAGTTGTCAGCCATCACAGAGAAGTGATTTCTAGTCACTTTTTGCACGAAGTTGGTTGCCGTGGTTTTTCATCGATCGATGAATGGAAGTGGGAGGTGTCGATGCATGTGTCATAGGTCACATGAAGTGATGTGGTTAGATTGCCTTAATAGTGTGTATATATATACATACATATATGTGTATGTACATATACATATATATACATACATATATGTGTATGTATATATACATATATATACATATATATATGTATATATGTATGTATATGTATATGTATATGTATATGTATATGTATATGTATATGTATATGTATATGTATGTATATGTGTATGTATATGTGTATGTATATGTATATGTATATGTATATGTATATGTATATATATGTGTATGTGTATGTGTATGTGTATGTGTATGTGTATGTGTATGTGTATGTGTATGTATATTTATATGTATATGTATATGTATATGTATATGTATATGTATATGTATATGTATATGTATATATTGATCGTATGATGAATCAATAAGGATCCGGATAGTTACTGAGAGGGGGGCTGAATCAGTAAATGGAAAACTGACTAAACTTTCACCAAACTCAAAAACAATCTCTCAAGACAAACTCAAAACTAACTGGTTCAAACACTGAACTACCAATTGCAATATCACTATCAAGTATACCGGTTGACTATCATAATAGAATAACAATATAACAACTCTCAAACCCTTTTAACAAAAACATTCAAATGCTTTACTAACAATAGTAAAAACACATTTTAGATTATTGTCGGTCATCTTATCATATCTAAGTGGATTTAGTAGTTAAGAAAATTAACCAGAGCAAACATATTCACAAAAAAAATCATCACTTAAAACAATGATTTTGACGTGGAAACCCAAATGGGAAAAACCACGGTGGGGATGAATACTCACAAGTATTATGAACTCTTTTGAAGTTTGCCCTGTTTGAAGCCAAGGTTCTTAAAGATTTACAGAAAGTCTTGTTAGGAACAAATCCTGTTAGGGGCCACCCGGTTAAGGGTTTGATTATAATTCCCTATTAGAAGCAATACCCTATTAGGAGTAACCTCGGTAGAGGATTTGAAATCCAAGCTAATAGATCACCTAGTTAGAGGATTTAGATAGTACTAAGCCTGTTAGAGCTTACTTGGTTAAGGGATTTCACTATTGTAATTGTTAGAGAACAATAGGGGTTTATTGATCAGGTGAATAGCACTACTTTGCTTGATCAGACCCTTTTCACACTCCTATTTGCCTTCACACATACTGCTGATACACCTTCTAGTTTGACAACCAAGCACATTTACACTTAACCAAAATTGTGAACACTACAACAAAACAACTCATCGACCTTAAAAGAAAAACAATAGGTTGGTGACACATCATAAACCTAAGATCTCATAGAGATTACAAACAAATCAGCAAGTATGACCATTGGACTACATATCAATCATTGCACATTATTCAAGACAACCTCGACCTCTCATTGATCACCGCTTCATCGATCCCTGTAACTCATCATGCAGTTTCCACTTCATGCAATGTACTCACTCATTCCCAAGATAAAACCGTTGTCTTGAAACTCTTTAGATATAACATGGATATGTGGCATAATCATTACCATTCATTATTTGATCATAAACCAATACAACCGATTCACCAATCTCCATCAGTTAGGGTTTAGCACATCAACATGTAGGATTACTAGTTGATCTCATTGCTTCTCAAGTAATACTGGTTTCCTTCACTAGCTCACCTATCAGTTGCAAATCAACATCATAACAACATCATTACTGGTTATAATTGACATCAATGACAACATAATAGTTCATCAATGCAATCTTCATGCAAATGCCAACAATCTCCCCCTTTAGCATTGATGGCAATACAAGTATCAATACCCTTGATTGTGATGATTGATTATAGGAATCCTGGTTTACATTTTACCATGTACTCTCCTTCAACTAAGTCACCATGTCTTTAGATGGTAATTGGCTATAGATCTTCTCTCTATCAATCATATAATTGTTCTCCCCATAATCATATAGTTCTAATCATATACTTCTTCTCCCTCTTTGATAACAATGTCAAAGTGAAAGTAAAACATGTAGTGTCATAATTCACCATTTTACATCAACAATCTACAACTTGATGCTCCCCCTATGGAATAACTCCACTTTACACCAATCATGCTACAAGAATCTTCATTTAGCTTTGGGACAAATGTATTCCACATCTGCTCAATCAACCTCATGTAGGGGCACAACCCCTAGCTAACCTCTAAGATACTCAAAAGTACTCTTAGGTAGAGGTTTAATAAAGATATCTGCTAGCTGCTCCTTGGTAGATACATGCTCCAATAATGTATCATTACTCTGCACTTTCTCTCTCAAGAAATGATATTTCAGCTCAATATGCTTTGTTATAGCATGCAACACCGGGTTCTTTGAAATATTTATTGCACTGGTATTGTCACATAAAATCTTTACTGGTTCTGTAATCTTCAGCTTGAATCCTTCCAGAATGTGTTTCATCCATATTGCCTAGGTACAATTCATATACGCTGCAACATATTCAGCTTCAACAATTGATTGTGATATACAACTCTGCTTCTTGTTGCTCCATGATACAAGTCTTCCCCCAAGAAAGAATGCACCACCCATTGTGCTCTTCCTATCATCAACACTACCTGCCCAGTCTGCATCTATATAAACCTTCAAATAAAAGTTAGCATATGGATACCATAATCCATAGTCAATAGTACCTTTCAAATATCTAAATATCCTTTAGGTTGTTATCAAGTGTGTCTCCTTTGGATTCTTCTAAAATATGGCAACTAAACCAACTGCATGAGCAATATTCGCTCTGCTGTGAATAACATAATGTAGTTTCCCTATCATTGCTCTGTACTCCTTTTCGTTAATAGATGCAACATCATCCTCCTTAGATAGTTTACGACCTATAACCATTGGTGTCCCAACTGGTTTACAATCACTCATTCCAGATGTCTTCAATACCTCTTTCACATACTTAGACTATGTGATAAAAATACCACTCTTCATCTCCTGAATTTGCAAACCTATGAAGAATTTTATCTCCCCTACTAGAGAAATTTAAAATTCACTTTTCATCTCATTTGCAAAGTCATCACTTATGTCATCATTGCCTCCAAATATGATATCATCCACAAACACTTCACTCACCAATATCTTATCTCCTTCATATTTCAGATATATATTATTGTCTTCACTAGCTCTTTGAAAACCTAGCTTCATTAGGTGTGAATGTATCCTTTCATACCATGCTCTCGGTGCTTGCTTCAAACCATATAGTGTCTTGTGTAGTTTACACACCAAATCCTTTGCATCAATCAAAGAATTACCATATGGTTGGTCAATGTATACTTCTTCTTTCAGTATTCCATTTAGAAATGCCGACTTCACATCCATCTGATATACTTTGAATCCCTTATATGCTGCAAATCCAAGTAGATTCCTAACACCTTCCAATCCAGCAACTGGTGCAAATGTCTCACCATAGTCTTATCCTTTTTATTGTGCATAACCTTTGCATACCAATCTAGCTTTGTTTTTGAATACTACTCCATCTTCATTTAGTTTATTTCTGACTACCCATTTAGTACCTATCACATTTTTGTTTACCGGCCTGGGTACTAGGGTCCATGTATTTTTCTTCTCAATCTTGTCAAGCTCCTCTTCCATAGCTTTGATCCAATGATCATCTCCAAATGCTTACTTAGCAGTTCTAGTCTCAATATTGGAGATCATGTAATAATTCTCTCTAATTATTCTTCTGGTTAATACTCCAGCATCTTTATCTCCAATAATCTGGTCAGGATTATGATTGAGTCTCACATACCTCGGAATGACATTATCATTATCTTCAGGTTCTTCTTCCTCACTATCATCATCTTCTTCTGAATCTACCTGTTCCAGTTGAACTGGTACTACAACATTCACTTCACTAGCTTCTGGCTTCAATGGTTCTGGTTCCAAAATCAGAATGTAAGGTTCATCTTCCTTTTTCTCCTTATTGGTTTCTATTGAAACTTCAAAACACTCATCCACTCATACATCAACACTCTCAATGATTCTTTGTGTTTGGTTGTTGTAACATTTGTAGGCATTACTCTTGGTGGAGTAACCAAGAAATATTCCTTCATCACTCTTAGCCTCAAACTTACTAACATAGTCACCTCTCTTGATAAAAAATTTACTGCCAAAAATCTTAAAATAATTGTTATTAGGTGATCTACCATACCATTATTCATAAGGAGTTTTATCCTTACCTCTCTTTACCAATATTCGGTTCATAGTGTAGACAACTGTGCTGACATCTTCTCTCCATAAAAGTTTTTCTACACCTCCTTGTATTAGCATCATTCTAGCAGCTTCAACAATTGACCAATTGTTCCTTTCTGCAATACCATTTTGCTGTAGTGTCCTTGATGTAGAAAGTTGCCTCTTAATTCCATTGTCATCACAATATATAGTGAATTCCTTTGAAGTAAATTCCCCACCTTGATCAGTCATCAGACACTTTATCTTCTTACCACTTTCCTTTTTAGCTAAGGCCCTGCATGCCTTGAACTTGCTAATGAATAATGATGAACAACAAATGCCCTAACTAGTATTGAGAGGGGGGGGGGGGTGAATCAGTACAGACAAAAAATTCTCAACAACTTATCAAATTAAAACAATGCTAACTAGTTGTCTTCATCACTGAACTTAACCATGGCAATACCAGTTAAACACAGTAACACTTCAAACATCTAAACTAGTAAATTGAATACATCAAATAACATTCAACACTTGATAACTACTTCACTAGTATACTCATGCATGTGTTGTATCAATAATACCATAACCATTAGCTTTGCATGCATAATCATCTAAACAAAGACTGCACAATCATCACATGAAAATAGCACAACTCATAACACACATATTTTTCATGTGGAAACCCAAATGGGAAAAACCACAGTGGGGATGAATACCCACAAGCTTGTTTTTGAACTCTTTGAAGCTTGCTCTGTTAGGAGCCCATTCCAGTTAAAGACTTTACAATAAGGTTCTATTAGGAACTGATCTTGTTAAAGATCATCCAATTAAGGGATGGCTATATACCCTGTTAAAGGTTGAAACCCTGTGAAAGGTTACCTTGCTAGAGGATTTGAAGAACTCAATGATCTTGAGTCACCTGGTTAGAGGATTTACATTAAGTCTATTAAAGCTCTCCAGTAAAGGGATTTTCCAACTATTGAAATGGTTAGAAGACAACAAGTAAAGCTCTGATCTGATAACAACACTACATGCTAAGGTAGATCCTTTTCAGTTCCTCTACTCCGCAATCACACTTTGCAGTTTTCCACTCACCTACTCTACAATCACACTCTGCAGTTTTCCACTCACTGGTCTAGCAAGTATCTCATCACTCGGATACAAACACAACATTTTCCAACACTTACAATAACAAACATCATTGACCTTATAAACAACAATTAGGTCGGTAGCATAAACCCCAAACCCTAAACATTTTAGGTTTACAATTATAAGTGGTCCAATCCTAACCATTCAAACACTTGCAAAGAATAAAAAAATCTCAAACAGATCGCAAGTCATTCTGCATCATCTATTCTTCACCGCATATGGAAATCAGTAACCCATCACGTTCTCTTCACATACCGCTAAGAAGATTGTTCATTCCCAAGGTAGACATTTAATGCAATCGATCTTCACATGCAAGATCCTCTAAGAAATCCTTCACGTACACAAAACTAATGAGTCGTCTTGATCCCATCCTTATCTCTTAGCTAACTCATCATAGAATGTCACTGGTTGCATTGCACAATCTAGATTGCAGACTACCAACCAATAGTCACACTTAGTGAAACCCTGATACCGATTCACTTCATCTCTTCATACCGGTTCTCCTACTTGAACATCAATAAGAACTTCTTCCAATCTTCATACTGGTTCACCTGTACTTATTGACATCAATGACAACATACATTATCATCATATCAGTTCATCATATGCCAACAATCTCCCACTTTGGCATTGATGGCAGTACTCAGTGTAGCATTGCAACTAAAAACATCATAGACCAGTGCAACTATAACATATATCTTCATCATCAGATATCTTCTCCCCCTTTGACAACAATGCCAAATTGGAGGCACAAGATTCCATTCTCCATTATGTTGCTCCCCCTATGGAGTAGCATCCTTCAATACATCAATATTGAAAGATTTGACACTGTAGTATCGGACTAATGTGGAACACACATTCTTTAATTTACTTCATGAAGGAGCAAAACCCCTTATTCACCTCTGAAATAAGTAAATGTAGTTCTTGATAAGGGCTTAGTAAATATGTTTGCTAGTTGCTCTTTACTGGAAACATGTTCTAATACAAACTTTTTGTTTTGAACCTTCTCTCACAAGAAATGATACTTGAGCTCAATGTGATTAGTTCTAGCATGCAATACCGGATTCTTGGAAATATTTATTGCACTTATGTAGTCACAAAATATACTCACCAGTTCAGATATAGGTACTTTGAAACCATCCAATACATGTTTCATCTAGATTGCTTGAGTGCAGTTCATAAATGCTGCCACATACTCCACTTCAGTTGTAGATTGGGAAGTACAACTCTGCTTCTTGCTCGTCCATGAGACTAGTCTATCACCAAGAAAGAATGCTCCACTAGTTGTGCTCTTTTGGTCATCCACATTACCTGCCCAATTTGCATCGGTAAATACCTTGAGATTAAAATCACCATTGTATGGATACCACAATCCATAATCAACTATCCCTTTCAGGTATCTAAGAATCCTCTTGACTGCTACCAAGTGGGATTCTCCTAGACTTTTCTGAAAATAGGCCACAATGCCCAGTTCATGAGCAATATCTAGTATGTTGTGTACCACATAGTACAACTTATCGATCATTGACCGGTACTCCTTTTCATTCACTAATGTTGAATCATCTTCCTTAGTCAAGGTGCAGTCGGTCACCATCGGTGTACCAACTTGTTTTCTCTCCTCCATGCCAAAGGTCTTCAATACCTCTTTGACATACTTGGGCTGAGTAATAAAGATACCCTCTTTCATTTGCTGAATTTGTAGACCAATGAAGAACTTTATCTCTCCAATCAGAGACATCTCAAACTCTTTCTTTATTTTATCTATAAATGCATGGATTCATAACTGGTACTTACTTCTTTTCCTTTTCTGGTTGGTGCAACAGATTCTCTAAAGGCTGACTCAGTCTTCTGGACACTGCCATCATAGTTATTCAACTCATATGCAGTCAACTTTGCAATGATAGAGTCTAAGGATACCTTGGTTTTTTTGATAGACCTTAGCTCCTAAATAACGGTTAATCTAATTGTATAGACCAATAACAATGATCTCAAAACTTTACTTACAATGGTGGCATCATCAATTGTTCCACCAATGCTCTTGATATCTCCAACCACAGTCTTGATCCTTATGCCATATTGTTGAATGGTCTCTCCTTCAACCATCCTCATGTCTTCAAATTTTCCTCTAAGGGTTTCTTCCTTAGCTTGCTTGATATGCTCATCACCGCCATAAATGGTTTCTAGTGTGTCCCATGCATCCTTAGGAGTGTCCTTATCTTGTACATCAATGAACTCAATATTGGATAGGCTGCTAATAAGAGCTTCCATAACTTTCCCATTTTCTTGAATCTCTCTTTTTTGATCATCGATTAGAGTGCCAGTGGGGATTACATAGGCATTCTGAACATATCTCCAGTGTTGAGCACCCAAACTCTTGATATAGATCTTCATTATGTCCTTCCATATTTTGAAGTTATCTCTATTAAACTTACGACCTTCCCTCTTCATCATTAAAGCAAGATCTTTTACCTCAAGTGGTTAAGCTTATATCACCGAGGACCCAGAGTTGATCTGATACCAATTGATGAATAATGATGAACAACAAATACCCTAATTGGTATTGAGAGGGGGGGTGAATCAGTACATACAAAAAATTCTTAACAAATTATCAAGTTAAAACAATGCTAACTGGTTGTCTTCATCACTGAACTTAACCATGGCAATACCGGTTAAACACAGTAAGACTTTAGACATCTAAACTATTAAAACTGAATACTTCAAATAACATTCAACACTTGATAACTACTTCACCAATATACTCATGCATGTGTTGTATCAGTTATACCATAACCATTAGCTTTGCATGCATAATCACCTAAACAAAGACTACATAATCATCACATGAAAAATACACAACTCATGACACATATTTTTCACGTGGAAACCCAAATGGGAAAAACAACGATTGGAATGAATACCCAAAAGCTTGTTTTTGAACTCTTTTGAAGCTCCCTCTGTTAGGAGCCTACTCCGGTTAAAGACTTTACAATAAGGTTTGGTTAGGAACCAATCCTATTAAAGATCACCCAATTAAGAGATGACTATATACCCTATTAAAGGTTGAAACCCTGTCAAAGGCTACCTTGCTAGAGGATTTGAAGAACTCAATGATCTTGAGTCGCCTGGTTAGAGGATTTACAATAAGCCTGTTAAAGCTACCTGGTAAAGGGATTTTCCAACTGTTGAAACGGTTAGAAGACAATGGGTAAAGCTTTGATCTGATAACAACACTACATGCTAAGGTAGATCCTTTTTAGCTCCTCTACTCTGCAATCACACTCTGTAGTTTTCCACTCACCTACTCTGCAATCACACTCTGCAGTTTTCCACTCACTGGTCTAGCAAGTATCTCATCATGGATACAAACACAACATTTGCCAACACTTACAATAACAAACATCATCGACCTTATAGACAATAATTAGGTCGGTAGCATAAACCCTAAACCCTAAACATTTTAGGTTTACAATTACAAGAGGTCCAATCCTGATCGTTCAAACACTTGCATAGAATAAAACAATCTCAAATAGATCGCAAGTCATTTTACATCATCCATTCTTCACCTCATATGGAAATCAGTAACCCATCACACTCTCTTCACATACCGCTAAGAAGAATGTTCATTCTCGAGGTAGACATTTAATGCAATCAATCTTCACATGCAAGATCCTCAAGGAAATCCTTCACTTGCACAAAAATGATGTGGCATCTTGATCTCATCCTTATCTCTTAGCTAACTCATCATAGAATGTCACTAGTTGCATCACACAAGCTATATTGCCAAACCGGAAACCCTAGAGCTGAGACTACCAATCGGTAGTCACACTTAGTGAAACCCTGACACTAGTTCACTTCATCTCTTCATACCGGTTCTCCTACTTGAACATCAATAAAAACTTCTTGCAGTCTTCATACCAGTTCACATGTACTTATTGACATCAATTACAACATACATTATCATCATATCATCATATCAGTTCATCATATACCAACACTTACTAAAGGCTTCCATTTGTCCTTCAAGAATGTGACCCACATCATTCTTGAGCAATCATCAGTGAAGATCATAAAATATCTCTCACCTTGAATACTTTGAGTCCTTATTGGTCCATAGAGGTCTGTATGAACCAAATCTAACAAATGTTTTGTTGAGAAAGATTTGCTCTTAAAATTTAAGGATGTCATCTTTCCTAACTAGAATTCCTTGCATAGAGCATTCATCGGTTTATCCAACTGAGGCAAACCTCTTAACAACTTGGACTTACTGACTTTGACATTGTTATCAAAATTTACATGATAAAATCTCTGATGCCAAAGCCAACTATCATCTACTTTAGCAATCAAATAGTTGTTGACTTTAGGATTTAGGTGAAATAGGTTACCTTTTGTCTGCTTGCTGGTTGCAATTATTTCACCTTTTCTCCCATAGATATTGCACATTCCATTCTTAAATTCCAATGGATAACCTCTATCATTGAGATGAGCTACACTCAAAAGATTGTGCTTTAATCTTTCAACATAGTAGACATCATCTGCACTATTTTTTCCATTAAGAGAAATGGTTCCCTTTCCTTTTACCATGCAGGGTGAGTCATTTCCAAATCTCACAACTCCTCCATCAAATTCCTTCAAAGTAATAAATTTACTTTGGTCACCGGTCATGTGGTGTGAACAACCACTATCTATGATCCAATCATCATAACTATCCATGCGAGAAACTAATGCCTTCTAATCAAATGTCTCCTCTTTAATGGCAACAAAGACAATGTCTTCATTAGTATCTCTCCTCATTAGTGATACCACCATCAACTACAATGAGACAATCTCCTTTTCCTTTTCCTTTGTACTTCTTGTACTTCTCACACTTATGCTCATTGTCACCATTAGGATAGTTAGCTGCAATGTGTCCAATCTTGTTACATGCAAAACACTTCAAAGGTTATTTACCTCAGTACTTACCGGTACCTTTGGGCAACTGCTTGGCTAACAATGCTTCAAGCTCAATCAAATTGTCTTCATCATTGACTTCTCTGCTAGATCTAGACTCATGACTATGACTAAAATCTTTTCTTTTCCTTATAGGTGGGTTAGAAACGGAAGCTCCTTATTTACAAATGCAGTAAGTTTACCAATGATGGAGTCAAGAGTTGCCTTAGTTTTATCAAGAGACTTTAGCTCCTCAATGGTTGCAACTCGAATAGCGTAGACTGGTAGAAGGGTTCTCAACACCTTACTAACCACCGTGGTATCCTCCACTTTACCACCAACTATCTCCTTTACCCTCTAACCATACTATTGAATATTCTCACCTTCAGCCATCTACATGTCATCAAATTTACCTCTCAAACTCTCCTCTTTGGCAATCTTCACATGCTCATCACCGCTATAGATTTCCTCAAGTTTCTTCCACACATCATAAGCAATATCCACACCATGAACATCAACATACTCTGAATCAGATAAAGAACTGATAATGGCCTCCAATGCTTGATTATTTCCTTGTTGCTCTTTCTTTTGATCATCATACATAGTCCCACTAGGTGCAACATATTGAGTAACAACATGTTCCCAGTATTGACTTCCTAGACTCTTGATATAGAATTTCATCCTATCACTCCATATTCTATAGTTTTCCCTATTAAACTTTAGACCTTCTTTCTTCATCATGTTCTTCAAGATCTTTACCTCAAGTTGTTAGGCTTAGACACTAGAGGACCTAAATTCTCTGATACCAATTCATGGTATGATGAATCAATAAAGATCCGGATAGTTACTGAGAGGGGGGATGAACTAGTAAATGGAAAACTGACTAAAATTTCAAAAATCTCAAAAACAATCTCTCAAGACAAACTCAAAACTAACTAGTTCAAACACTGAACTACCAATTGCAATATGACTGTCAAGTATGCCGATTGACTATCATAACAAAATAATAGTATAACAGCTCTGAAACTCTCAAAACCTTTTAACAAAAACATTCAAATACTTTACTAACAATTGTAAAAGCACATTTCAGATTATTGTCAGTCATCTTATCATATCTAAGTGGATCTAGTAGTTAAGCAGATTAACCATAGAAAACATAATCACAAAAAAATTCACCACTTGACACAATGATTATGACATGGAAACCCAAATGGGAAAAACCAAAGTAGGGATGAATACCCACAAGTATTAAGAATTTTTTTGAAGTTCGCCCTGTTAGGAGCCAATCCTGTTAAAGCTTTACAAAAATTCCTGTTAGGAACAGATCCTGTTAGGGACCACTCGATTAAGGGATTGACTATAATGCCCTATTAGAAGCAATACCCTATTAGGAGTAACCTCGGTAGAGGATTTGAAATATAAGATAATGGATCACCTACTTAGAGGATTTAGATAACACTAAGCCTATTAGAGCTTACCCGGTTAAGGGATTTGACTGTTGTAATTGTTAGAGAACAATAGGAGTTTGTTGATCTTGTGAATAGCACTACTCTTCTTCATCAGATCCTTTTCATGCTCCTATCTTCCTTCACACGTACTGCAAATACATCTTCTGGTTTGGCAACCAATCACATTTACACAACCAAAATTGCCAACACTACAACAAAACAATGGGTCGGTAACACATCATGAACGTAAGATCTCATAGAGATTACAAACAAATTGGTTCAAGTATGACCGCTGTATTACATAGCAATCATTGCACATTGTTTAAGACAACCTCAACCTCTCCTTGATCACCACTTCATCGGTACCTATAACTTAGCATGTGCTTTCCACTTCATGCAATGTACTCGCTCATTCCCAAGATAAAACCGTTATCTCTACATGCCAAAAACCATTTGAAAATATTCACATACAACATGCATATATGGCATAATCATTACCATTCATTGTTTGATTATAAACCAATACAACCAATTCACCAAGCTCCATCGGTTAGGGTTTAGCACATCAACAGGTAGGGTTACTGGTTGATCTCATTGCTTCTCAAGTAATACCGGTTTCCTTCACTATCTCACCTATCAGTTGCAAATCAACATCATAACAACATCATTACCAGTTATAATTGACATCAATGTCAACATAATAGTTCATCAATGCAATCTTCATGCAAATGGCAACATATATATATATATATATATATGCATACACATACACATACACATACACATACACATACACATATACATATACATATACATATACATATACATATACATATACATATACATATACATACATACATACATACATATATATACATTGAAGCATATCCATATGCAAAATTATATATATACACATTAAACTATGCAACTTCATAGATATGTGCAAAAGAAGAAGAAAATTAACATATTTATAGATAAGTATAAATATTTTTATATTTGTGTATGTATTAAAAAAGTCTCCTAGTGTGCACATTGTATGCAACAATATCTAGATTACTTACAAATTACGAAAAAGATTACACATGAATAATCATCTATCACCAAAGGCAAACAATCAAATTTTTGAAAATAATAACCAGAAATCACTTCTTTGGCTTGGCGATGAATTTTAGCCAAAAAAAGACATTACCAAGCATTCTCCATGAAAACTATTGCCAAAAAAAAATATTTTAAATTTTTTTAAAGGCAATCCACACACGTTACTTAAAAGCCTAAATCAGATACACGAAACTATAAATGCGTATTAAGGAAACTTGGCCCTATTAACTGAGATTCAATGTGAGGTGTATCAAACCATCAACACGTATACACATCAACAAGCATCAATTAACCAAAAACAACCACGAATTTTGAAAGCTAGTAAGGGAACCTACCCATAACACTTCAAATCACACAACAGATGCATCAACAACCACTAGTTGCAAGATGGCAGTGAAGTATATATATATATATAACCTACTAATTCAATAGATTTGTATCCATAAATTATATTCAATCAGTAGAACCCCAATTCCATTCCAATGGTTCTCTACCCTCCTTCGTCGATTGAAGGAAAAAATTAATTTTATATTCACACCCTACCTAAAAAAGATACACACCTCAGCCAAGTGTATGTGTGAGTTGAAGAATACAACACCACAAGAGCCCAAATGATCTCTACAAGCTGAATAAACCTATTACAAGGAGAAGCAAGGAAGCAATAGAGAAAAACTAAAACACAGGAAAATGCTCAAAAAGATGAGAGCTCAATATTCACAAAAATGTGTGATAGAATAATGATACAAAGAAAGGAAAATTAACCTCTAATAGGTCAAGAAACCCTAAAAGGGAAAACCTAGGCTTGCACATAATAATTAATAAAAGAATTAATTATTATGCACCTAATGTTAGCTTAGGTGTAAAAGAGATAAAGGGAACTTAAATAATTAAACAAATGTTGTTTAATTAATCAAGTAAAGACCTAATTACTCTAACACCCCACCTTAAGCTAGACTTAGGGAGAAGCTAAAACCTAGAACAACTACAGATAGCAAGAAAGATGGGTCCCGATGACAAGGCTTGATCAGGTACCCAAATATAATGAAATCTCTATGAAATGGAGAAAAAGGAGAAAACCCAGTGGGAAAAAACTCCTCTCCAAAAAGAGATAAAAGAACATGCTGAAACAAATGAGAAGGAAGGCCTCATAAAGACCCCCCAAGGACAACTTCCTTCACCTCAAGCATAGAGCACAACTGAATATAGTGTGGCGATGCAAAAGGTTTCGTGAAGATGTTTGCAACCTACTCGGCAGTGGGAATGTACTCTAGAATGAGAGAACCATCCTGAATCAACTAGTGGATGAAATGCATGTGAAGCTCAATGTGCTTCATTTGCTGATGCTCTACCGGGTTGCAAGAAATATGAATAGCACTTTGATTGTCACACCAAAGAATAGTGGGAATATTAGGAGGAAAACCAAACTCACTCATTAACTGTCGAAGCCATAAGATCTCCTGACTGGCGAGCACAATAGCTCGGTACTTAGCCTCTATAGATGATAATGCATGAGCAGTCTGATTCTTGCAAGACCATGTGATATGACCAAAGCCAAGATAGAAAACAAATCTAGAAGTAGACTTCCAATCAGTGACATCACCAACCCAATCTGAGTCAGTGTAGCCAACAATGTGAGGTTCCCCTGAAGTGTAGTGAATGCCATGAGAAATAGTGCCTCAAATGTACTACAAAATATTTTTGGCATCTTGCCAATGAATCTCATGAGGATCATGGGAGAATCGAGAGACAAGTCCAACTGCAAAGGAAATATTAGGATGAGTGTGCATCAGGCACAACAAATTGCCAACCAACTGCCTATAAGGTGTAGAATCTATTGAAGGAGTGGAGAAAGTAGTAATCAAAACAACCCCTGACTAAAAAGGAGTGGGAGCAGGCTTGCAATCAAGAATGCCAAAGAGTTGAAGCATGTCAAGAGCATACTTCTGTTGGTAAATGTAGATCCCATCAAAAGACTGAATCACCTGAAGACCAAGAAAATAGTGTAGAAGACCGAGATCTGTCATCTCAAACAGGTCCATCAAAGCTCGCTGAACATGCTGAATCATAAAGGATGATCTACCTGTGATGAGGAGATCATCAACATATAGCACAAGAATCAGGATATCACCCTCAAGAAGCTAAATGTACACTATGTGATCAGAATGACAATGGGTGAAACCAGTAGAGAGAAAGAAAGAGTCCATCTTCTCATACCAAGCTTGAGGGGCTTGTTTGAGACCATACAATGAATGCTAAAGTCTGCAAAACAAAGAACTATCTTGCACAAATCCCTAAGGCTACTCTATATAGATTTCATCCTATAGGTTCCCATGCAAGAAAGCAGTCTTCACATCCATCTGAAAAATGGGCCATCCCCTAGAAGCTGCAAGGGAGAGTACAAAGCAAATAGAGTTCATCTTGGCGACAGGGGCAAATGTCTTAGAGTAATCAATACCCTCAACTTGCAAGAAACCATTCGCAATAAGACGTGCTTTGTACTTATCAATAGAACCATCAACAGAATACTTAGTGCAATACAAACAACGACACCAAACCATCTTTCTAGCCTTTGGAAGAGGACAGAGATCCCAAGTATTATTCCTCATCAAAAAAGAATACTTCTCCTCCATAGCACAATCCCACTCAGGGTGTCCTATAGCCTCTAAAAACTTCTAAGGGTCATCTAAAATGGCATGACTCAAAAGACTAGAAACCAAAGTATGAGAATGAGTGTGATGAGTATCAGAAGGATCACCGACCATAGATCCTGCCGCCTCAACAGTAAAGCGAGCCCATGTGGGCATCTGAGGTGGAGCAAGTGGAGGTGAGAATGGTGGATCATCAGCAACATCATCAGAATCATCCTCAAAATAATCTTGAAGAGATGTTGTGGGAGAACTAGGTAGAGGAGTAGACATTGGAGATAGGGTATCCACTGCGGGAAGGCACTCGTCAAATTGAACATCCTGTTGAAACTGTAGACACTCAAAATTGTCATGTCTAATTAAATAAATATTTTATTTATTTAATTATCTAAGCCTAATTATTCTATTAATTAAATAAATCTTTATTTATTTAATTAATTCATTTATCCTCTTCTAGCCTTATTTCTCATTTAAATAAATACATTCATTTATTTAAATTATCCCTTTCCTAAATTAAATAAATATTTTATTTATTTAATTGTTCTACTTCTTCTATTAATTAAATAAATCTTTATTTATTTAATTAATTCATTAGCCTTTTCTACCCATGACACATGTCATTCATCTCTTAATTCCTACACTACCTACCCCTTTCATTATTTTGGTATTTCTTTTACCTACCCTCTAATCCTAGCCGACCTCTCTTTTACATCTCTCAATCTTAACCCTCCATTTCTTATTGTGTCTTCTATTTAAGGAGATGCTTTCTTCATTGTCAAACCCTAACTACTTGATCAATTGACTATACTACGATCCTACTTGCAACCACATTCCGTTCTTTGTTGAGCTCTTGTGCATATTAAAATCTGAGAGCAAATATATCAAGCGAGATCAATGGAGATAGGAAGAATGGAGATCAAAACCCTAGTGGACATGTGATGGTATAATCTTCGTGATTTTGAGTTATTTGCATTGTCTTAGGTTATCTTCATATGTTATGGTGGATCTTTGTTCATTGTTAGGCTAGGGTTTGGTGGTTGAATTCATTTAGCCTTTCAATATTGTTATTATTGTTATCCATTTTCACCATACACATTTTGGCACGCCCGATGGGACTCTTGTCCCTTTGCATTTAACAATTTTGTTGCAGATTTCGCATTTTTGAAGTTGTAGATCGGACAATTTTTGACGACATTTTAGGTTTTTCCGTGTCTGCGAGCGTTCGGATCGCATTTTTGTGTTTCAGAAGCGTCTACAATATCTTAAATCGCGTCTGTGTTTTTTGCCAGATTTTATTTTTGCAGGTTTCTGTAACCACGTCTATGAATTCAAACCGCGTCTGTGATTGATCTTAACGCGTCTGTGTTCGGGAATAGCATCTGTGGTGTCCAAGTGCGTCTATGAATCACAGAACCACGTCTGTGTCATACAGATGCGTCTGTGTCTGGTATAGCAGCGTCTGTGCTTTCTGTTTTGCAATTTCAATTTTTCTGAGATTCGGGTTTTCGGATTTTGTACTTAGGGTTTCAGATCTGGTTTATTTTCGGCTAACCCTTGCAGGTCTAGCTAACCTGGTTTGTGCAGCTTGCTTTGGAGGAAAAAATGTTTTTGTTGAAGGCCCCTTTTCACAAAGTCTTTTGGGTTTTCTAAAATTTACATAACTTGTGTGCTTGCAGGAAGGGGTTATCATTTGAAACAACCCAAACTACTAACAAATTTTGTTGCAGGGCCTTGGCTAGGGTTTTGTAATTTTGTTGTGTGCCTTGTTTTTCATAGCTTAGCAAACACTTCCATTGGTGCACTAAAATTGAATCATTGTCTTTTGTGTCTTGAGCAATAGGCTCTTTTTGTTCATTCTTTAGAGGGCCTGTCTTCCCGTGTGGTCATTAGGACTACTAGTGAGAAGAGAACGACCCAAGTGGTAGCGAGGAAAACCCACCTCATCCAAACCACTATAATCAAATGTATTCATGGTGAAAACTATGAATAACGTGTGCTGATTAGTTCATACCGACACTATGTCTCCCCATAAACCCGTTTGATCAAATTTATTTGATCATTTGTAGGGCGTAACCCCTACCGGCTGGGAGCCTTCTGTATTTACAGAGCTGAAAGTGCCGCATGTATGGCCACACGAGCGGATGCCCTTACTAGCACCATTTTGTTGTAGATGCCCAAATCCTTCTAGTTGTTGAGGCAGGAGGTCGGACCTCTGGTAGCGGCCCACACACATACGGTTCTTAGTAGAGATACAAAGTTCGCCATGGGGAGTTTTCATGGGGACTGATGCTTGGCTGACCCGAGAAGTGAGTGCCGAGGGTGGAGCCAGTGAGGTCAAGCATCTAAGTATCCGCTTTGAATAGCGTAGCCTCGGGGGTAAAACCCTATGTGGGATCAACAACTATTGTCTTGGCCAGCCCTAAGATTTGTGCTTGTGCTAAACACTCAAACATTCAAGACAAAATAGCACATTGTGTCTTTTGTGTCTTCAAGTGTATGCAAAAACTTTTTACATCAAACAACACACTTTTGGAGTCTAAACAGTTTGCAAACATTGAGTCATCAACATTGTGTCCTCTTGTCACGAAAAACAGTCGAAAAATTAGATTTGGTCATAATAAAACAGCTTCACAGATAGGAAAATATTGCACTAAGGTTACAGAAACGCGTCTGTGTCTGTTCAAACCGCGTCTTCGTCAGATAAGCACGTCTGTGAAGTACAGAATAGCGTCTGTGTTTTTATCAGCGTCTGTGTTAAACAGAGAGGCGTCTATGTCAGATAATCGCGTCTGTGAAGTATACAGAGGCGTCTGTGTCAGGATTTGAAAACTTTAACAGTCAAACAAACAAAGAAAATCAGTTTCGGCATACTTGAGCTTCTTAGGTTGTCTCTTCAGGTTTCATCTAGCATTCAGCCTGTTCTAAGGTTTCACATAGTCCATCATTGCTTCACATCTCATTTTACATTCACAATTGTCTAAACTTGAGTCAAAAAGGTCACTTGCTTGTCCTCACTATACTTTGTCAACACACTACATACAACTACACTTTGCTAAGTGGTCCCTCATCAAGGTTTCTTACCTTTGGGTCTCATTTGGTCTTACTTAGAGTCAAGGTCAGCTTACCTCATCAAGAGAAACTATCCTCTCTTTGGAAGTCACACCTACTCTACTACTTACATACTTGGTCTTACACTTTGGATATTGCAAGTACACCTCAAGATTCACTTACACTTCATACAACTCTTGGTCTTCCATACTCTTGTCATTTTTCATCTAGTTTCTCACATCTTGGTCTAACACCTAGTTCATGGTTGAAACCCGCCTTCAAAAATCTAGGAGAATAGCTAAAGAAGCTCAAGAATCCGTAAACATGAGTTCTTATGAGTATGACAATGATCTATTCTACAATCCTGAGCACACTACATTACCAGACATGAATGTTTATAGACACAATCCAAATGTGGAAAGCACAAACACTATAAACAACAATGCTACACACAATGACACAGTGGACAACTCTTCAATACTATCAGCAGACATACAAGAATCCATAATGGATCCTCAATTCAATAGATTGGTTCAAGAGATAATGAGGAGAGATCGTCAATACTTTTTAAACATGATGGCACAAAGTGGAGCTAAAATACCGCATGATTTTGACTTATCTCAACTTATGGAAAGTCGACCCTCACAACAAACTCAACCTAACATGGATCAAAGGAGACCAAATAGTGGAGGAAATAGAGGACCGAATAATATGATGCTGGAGTCACCATCAGCTTTGCTTCAAAAGCCAGCAATCCCACATACACAAGCTCAAACATATGATACTTACACTCAAGGACCATCATGGAGGCCTTATGCTCAATCACATGCTCAAGGTATGAATCAATCAAAACAAGTGGATACTCAAGGACATCCTCAAAATTTTGACACAAGGAAACCTCATGTCAAAATTGGGGGCAACACAATGGAAAATGAAAGGCCTATTGAATATGGTATATATGCACAAAATAGATATGGGGTCCCTCAACAAGAAGTTATGCCAAGTGCTCCATACATGTCGCAACAATATAGACCTCCATATGGACATGTCTACGATCAGTATCATCCATACATGCAACAAGCTCCTCCTCAAATGGGTGTTTCAAACATGGGGTATGCTACAAGAAATCCATCTCCTCCCAAGAATAATTTGGAGCAACAAATTAGAGATCTACAAAAGAAAATGGAGGACATGAGTACACCAAAACCTACATACACTATGAGAGATATATGTCCTTATCCCTTCGATAAGAGCATTCCAATGCCTCCATTTCCTCCACACTTTGTAATGCCAAAATTTGACAAATATAGAGGGAGAGGAGACCCCAAGGCACATATAAGACAATTCTTCACAGCTTGCATTGAGGTAGCGGCAGAAGAAACATACTTGATGAGGTTATTCCCACAGAGCTTAGGCGATCAAGCTATGGAATGGTTTTCTCAATTACCTCCTGGTATTAAGTCATGGGGCGACTTAGCAGAGGCATTCATTCAGCATTTCTCCTACAACATTGAAACAGATGTCTCAGTTACTACCTTGTGCAATACTAAACAAAAGGAAGGAGAATCTTTCGCAACATTTTTACAGAGATGGAGAAACTTAGCTAGCAGATGCTCTTGTGAAATCCCGCAGAAACAAATGGTGGAGATGTTCACACAAAACGTTAATAAGGCTATTGGCTATGATCTCAGAAAAGCTTGCTTGTCTACATTCAAGGATGTCATTGAAAAGGGCCTAGCAACAGAAAAGGTCTTAATTGAACAAGGAGTTATCAAACTATTCAAAGAAAACAAAGAGGACTTCAAAGGAAAGGACAAACCAAAATTTTGGAATAAAAACAAGAACACAGTCAACGATGGCATTGTTGATGCCAATACAGTGAGACCCAAGTTCATCTTTTCAGGATCAAGTTCTACCAACAATCAGGTGAACACTCAAACAACTTCTAGACCACGAAGGAAGTACACTCCATTGGGGGAACCACTTGAATCAGTATTCAAAAAGCTTGTAGCAAACAAAGTAATTACAGTTCCAGATTTTCCTCCTTATGAACCAAAGGTAAAACCAAATTGGTGGAATGATGATGAATATTGTGAGTTTCATAAGAGCAAGGGTCACAAGATAGGTAATTGCCATCGATTGAAAAACATTGTGCAAGATCTCATTGACAGAGGAGATATAGAGATTGAGGGACATTCATCTAATCAAGAGCATGAGATGTTTAAGGAACCATTCCCAAAACATGACAAAGGAAAAGGCAAAGTCACAGATGATCAAGCCAATTATACTAGAGCACCTTACAATTATGATTCTACTATCAATCACATCTCAATGGACAATCATATCTCTACCATTACTATCAAAAACAAAAATCCTGAGAATCCTTCTCAAAGACCCAAAATTGTCCTAAAAGGTGTGGGATCTTCGTCCGAATCTACCTCTGAATGTCATGTTACAACCCGTCGAGGTAAGATCACGTTGCCAGGTGCCTCCACTAAGAATACCAATCTTTCATCAATCAAGCCTGAGTACGACCTTGTAGAACAACTAGGGAAGACACCTGCACTCATCTCTATTCTTGAGCTCTTACGTATATCTCCTGCACATAAAGCTATCCTTGACAAAATCTTGAGAGATACTGCCGTCCCTACTGATCTGAACGTGGACTAGTTTCAAGCCATGGTGGGATACCTATCCATTCCACACTCCCTCACATTTACAGAAGCCGATGACGCCTCCATAAGTCAGCCACATAATGCACCTCTACATGTTGAAGCCTTCATACATAAACATAGAATAAAGCGAGTCCTAATAGATGGAGGAGCAGGTCTTAATATTTGTACCTTGAGTACCATAAGACAATTGGGATATTCTGACAAGGCTGTGAATGCTACAAACCAAATCACCATCAAGCCTTATGATGATGAAGAGCGCTCGTCCAAGGGCACAGTCACCTTACTGCTAAGAATAGGGCCAGTCACAAAGGATGTGGTTTGTCAAGTCCTAGATCTTGATCTCACATACAACATATTGCTAGGACATCCGTGGATTCATGAAATGAGGGCAGTCCCATCAACATACCATCAGTGCATTAAGTTTCCTCACAATGGAGTCGAGGTAACGGTCAATGGTGATCCAAATCCATTCATATATTGTAATAACTTGAGATCACATACTGAGACTATCATCCCCAGCAATCGTGAGGCTACTCCTTCAGCATACATCGATCCTGAGTCATTAAAACCCTCGACATCCAAACAAGGTGAACTTAGAGGCAAATTTCAAGACAAAGGCATGGGAGAATACACTTTGAATCAAACAATGTTTTTACGACAAGTCATGAGCTCTCCAAAAGAATATGGGAGGCCACATCCTAACAAGCAAATCTCCATCATGATACTCAAATGGGATCCTACCATCTTTCAAAGATGGGGCGAACTAGAAGAGGAAAATTTATACAAAATGCTTTATAAAGATAGTGAAGAGGACACACATGATCAGACTATTATACCCTGTGAGAACTACGGCAAAGGCTTCAAAATTTTGCAAAGATTCGGGTATGATGGAAAAAGCCCTCTCGGACTACGCAAAGAAGGTGTCATGGAGCCCTTACAACCTGAGCTAACTACAAGAAGGGAACGCTCCAAGGGGCTTGGTTTTCTGAATCCTAGACTACATAATAAAAGAACAAAAGAGGTATGGCGAATTAAAGTTGCCGAAGTTCAACAAGAGGATTACTATTCCACAGACTCCAATGAGTGGGAATGGGGTTCAGACAAATCCTCCAGTGACTATGAGCTCACTGAAACATTCAGAGAGCCAGATGAACCTACAGAAGATGAGGAATTTTACAAAAAGTTCAGAGTTGGTCAAGAACCAACCCATAAGGATCCCGCACAAGCTTCGTTTCAAGGTCCTAGGTCAAAATCACATAGGATGAGGACACCTGTCCCAGAAGGCTCTAGTAGTGATGATAATTTGGATTCGCTCACGATTGAAACTGATGAGGAGAGTGCCATCGATGACCTCGACGATTGCCTTGACATACCTAAATATAACCACATCTTCACTATTAGTCCAGCAAACTCTGAAAACACTAATGACCTTCCCTTTGTTCACCCCCAACTCATTGACTGGGATCATGAAGGACCAGTACAATTTGATACATTTCAAAATGATGAAGCTATTGTCGACTATCTTGGCATTCGAGATGATCTTCCCCCTGGAGACCACAAAGTAGGATACGCCATAGAGCTCAATAACATGGCATACTTTGGTGAGGGTGTCGGACCTTCCAGTCACAAAAATGTGAAAATAAAAACAAAACAAGGGTCTTATGGCGAAAACCACACTGTGGCGCTATCTGACTCCAAAAAAGTAAAAAGAAAGGACGTATCTGAGGGTGAAAACCTCTTTGAGGCACCCGAAGATGGAAGGCTCGACATTCTCCCAGCATCATACGAGGAAAAATCATCCATGTTGGTAGAGGAGACTATAAAGACAAACATTGGTACAGCAGAGGTTCCACACAACATATTTTTGGCTCAATCATTGACAGAGGTCGAGAGAGCAAAATTCATAAGCTTCTTTAAGGGACGACAAATC
This sequence comes from Cryptomeria japonica, assembly GCF_030272615.1. Taxonomy (NCBI): domain Eukaryota; kingdom Viridiplantae; phylum Streptophyta; class Pinopsida; order Cupressales; family Cupressaceae; genus Cryptomeria; species Cryptomeria japonica. The sequence continues at coordinate 688,415,599 of NC_081414.1, forward strand.
AACTTCGCATGGTCTTACGCTGATATGCCTGGACTGGATCCGGATTTGGTTATGCATCATTTAACAGTCAAACTGGGGGCAAAACCAGTAAAGCAGAAATTAAGGAAAATGCATCCACAAGTGGCATTGCTAGTAAAGGCAGAACTAGAGAAATTATTGGATGTCGGATTCATACGCCCAATTGATTATCCTGAATGGATTTCCAATTTAGTACCTATCAGCAAATTGGATCGCAGCATCCGAATATGTACAGACTTCAGAGATATCAACAAGGCTTGTCCAAAGGACGATTTCCCATTACCAAACATTGACTTGATCGTTGATCTCACAGCAGGCCATGAAATGTTATCCTTAATGGACGGATTTTCTGGATATAATCAAATCAGGATTGCACCTGAAGATCAACATAAAACATCATTCACTTGTCCATGGGGAACCTTCTGTTGGAATGTCATGCCCTTTGGGTTGAAAAATGCAGGTGCCACTTATCAAAGAGCGATGACCACTATTTTTCATGATCTCATGCACATAACCGTGGAAGATTATGTTGATGATCTTTTGGGAAAGTCAATAGACAGAGATACACACTTGGACATACTTTCAGTTGTCTTTGATCGGCTGGAAAAATATAAGGTAAGACTAAATCCAAAGAAATGTGTCTTTGGAGTAACCTCCGGGAAGCTCCTAGGATTCATTGTGTCTAAAAGAGGAATAGAAGCTGATCCAGCAAAGGTCAAGGCTATCTTGGACATGCTGCCACCCAAGAATATCAGTCAACTTCGATCTTTACAAGGGAGGCTCCAGTCCATACGAAGATTCATAGCACAACTTGCAGATAAGTGTAACCCTTTCCAACACCTGCTACACAAAAACATCAAGTTCAAATGGGATGAGAACTGTCAACAGGCTTTTCAGGCACTCAAAGACTATCTTTTGAACTCGCCAGTTTTGATGCCACCAATTCCAGATCAACCATTGCTACTTTACATATCAGCTACTCCGACAGCACTGGGGGCACTCCTAGCACAGTAAATACCTGACGACAAGGAAAAAGCAGTCTACTATATCAGTCGCACATTGGTGGGATATGAGCTAAACTACACACCAATCGAGCGTGCATGTCTCGCTGTGGTCTTTGCTTCACAAAAATTATGACATTATATGCTCACTCACAAGACTAAGTTGATTGCCAGAATTGATCCACTAAAATATCTTCTCAACAAAGCTACACTTACTGGGCGGCTGGCCAAGTGGGTAATGATTTTGAGTGAATTCGACATTGAATACGTGGACAGAAAAGCTATAAAAGGACAAGCAATTGCAGATCAACTGGCAGATGCTCCCATGATAGATGATGCTCCTCTACAGTCAGAATTTCCAGATGAGTCCATTCTAACAATATCACCGGCAAAGTCATGGCAATTATATTTTGACGGCTCATATACACAACATGGGGCAGGAGCAGGTATACTCTTTATAACTCCTCAAGGAAATTCTATACCAAAATCATACCGCTTGTCATTTCCTTGCACCAACAATATAGCGGAATACGAGGCATTAACAACTGGGTTAAGAATTGCAGTTCAATGGAAGATCCAAGAACTTCATGTTTTTGGGGATTCTCAACTTGTCATCCGTCAAGCAACTGATGATTATCAAACAAAAGATGAAAAACTAATGCCCTACAAACAACTGGTAGATGATCTGAAATAGCACTTCGCAAAGATAGAGTTTGAGCAGATACCAAGAGAACAGAATCGTGCTGCAGATGCCATGGCTACAATTGCTTCACTCATTGATCTGCCGCAAAATGAGACCTGCTATGAGTTCCTGGTAGACAACCTGCTGATTCTGTCATATGAGATCACTCCTACGGAAATGATATGTGTTGTTGGTCCTAAATCCCAGTTATATGGTCCCATATTCACATACCTTCACGACAATATCTTACCTCCCGATCTATCGAACAATCAACGCCGCACTTTCATTCGCCAATCCTCTCGATACGTCATTTTAGCTAACATCCTATACCGACGAGGTCTAGATGGCACCCTTCTTAGATGTTTAGAGAGTGACGAAGCTCAGATTGCGTTACGAGAAGTGCATGAAGGGATATGTGGTTCGCATACTAGTGGTCCTACCTTGGCCAAAAAACTCATCAGGACGGGATACTACTGGACTACTATGGAAAAAGATGCATATCAGTTTGTCAAGAAGTGTAAGCAGTGTCAAATTCATGGAGACCTCATACATGCACCAGCACAGGAACTACAACCACTTGCATCTCCTTGGCCCTTTTGTCAGTGGGGACTCGATCTCATAGGCAAGATTCACCCTCCTTCTTCCAATGGACATAAATTCATTATCACAGCCACAGAGTATTTTACAAAGTGGATTGAAGCCGTGCCTCTCACACAAGTTACTGGGAAACAAATCGCTACCTTCATCCTGAACTACATCATTTGCCGATACGGGATTCCTACTTCCATTATTACTGATAATGGGCGTCCCTTCAAAAATCAGAATGTTCATGAACTCTGTGACCGCTTCCATATCTCTCACCGTTTCTCCACACCATATTACCCCCAAGGTAATGGCCAAGCTGAGGCGTCTAATAAAACAATTCTCAAAATCCTTAAAAAGACAGTCGATGACGCTGGCCGTAACTGGCATATCCAACTCAATCCTGCACTCTGGGCCTATCGCACAAGTGTCCGCACACCTACAAGAGCTACACCCTATTCACTTGTCTACGGCTCTGAAGCCATCTTGCCTATTGAGGTTGAGCTACCTTCTCTACGGGTCTCCTTGAGAAACATAATCAACGATGAAGACTACAGGGTCTCTCGCTTACAAGAACTAGAACTACTGGAGGAACGAAGGCACACTGCTTTTAATCATCTCAAGGCTTACCAACAACGAATGAGTCGCAGTTACAATCACAAAGTTAAGCCTCGCACATTTGAGGTAGGTGACTTAGTACTCAGAGAAAATCCCAAACATCAGCAAGACAAAGAGAAGAAGGGCAAGTTTGAACCAAACTGGCTGGGTCCTTACATCATCACAGCAGTATATGGCTCTGGGGCATATCAGCTCTCAACTAGAGAAGGTGAACCTTGGAGGATCCTATCAATAGCATGCACCTTCGCAGGTTCTACACATAAGCTCTTCAGAGCATCCTAATTCAAAAATACAAAAAAAAACAAAAAAAACAAAATACAAAAATACAAAAAAAAAATTATAAAACAAAAAAATCGTTACTTGGTGAAAACCTGGCAAACAGGCGCCTTGTGACAACAAAAAAAATTGAAAAATCAAAGAAAAATAATTTCGTCCAACGATGAAAACCACTTCGGTGGCGCCCTAGGCAAGTACCATGGTGAAAACTAGGTCACCAGCGCCATGCGTAGAGACTTTGCTCATCCCTCCTTCAGGATTCACTTTCATCCTTTCACTTCGCACACACTCACAACCAATTCAGCCATAATAAACTTACCCATTCCCATCATGGCTTGTTATTGATCTACCTAAGATTGGTTAGCCATTCATAATAACCCTCCCTTTTCACTCCCTTTCCATCCATAATAAATCAGATCCTATCTGTGACTATGGCCAATCCTACGTCTAGTAATGGGTGTGGAACTGAGAACATCACGTGTTTCAAGGAGTACAGTTTCTTCCAGCTTCCTTCAGTCTATCCGCGCACAATCCGCAATAAAGCAACATTTGCATCACAGATCCGCAATAAAGTTTCGTCTTCTCCACAATAAAGTATCAGTTTCATGGATTCAGTCAGTTTCAAATGAGACACAGCAGCAACAATGGGCTTCAACAAATCAAATCTTTCAACAGACTCAGACAACATATGGTTCAATGCTATCTATCCTTTCTGTGAAAGTGAACATTGTGACCATAATCAAATAAGACTTATACAAGTGATAAGAGACACTAAACTTGAGGACTACAGTGGATGTTGGTGTCGGGTCTTGGTTTTCTTTTGATTTTATTTTTTGGTGACATGTCTTTTAGCTTTTCCAGGATGTCTTTGACTAGAGATTCTATCTCCAGGATGTCTTTGACTAGAAAGGCGAGGATGGGGTATCGTCACCTATTTGCATTTGCTATCTGTGGATTGTCTCTTAGTAATGCTATGACTTTTCCAAGGATATGAGGACATTGTGAGTCTAGTATGAACTGGGGCATTCCTTGTTTGTGATTGTCTTATCTCCATGCAAACAGGTACAATGACTTTCTAGGTCGAACATATGCCTCGATTGTCATAACCTATTTTGCCATAATAAGCTCAATGATGATACCGCACAAGAAGCTCTTTCACGTTCATATCTTCTATCTTCCATCCCCTTTTCTTGATTGACTTCCATTGTCCTTCTCGAGTCCGCGTAGCCTGCTATCACATGACTGAGTATAATGACACACCAAAAACATTTGCATTTCATATAGTTACACCTACATCACCACATATAAGAATTTCATACATACATATAAATATCACAATTGCATCACATCCTGCATACAACACATGTTAGCACATCTCACATTTTCATTATGTAAATAATCAGTTGCATTATCATATTCATTTGCATTACATACATTCACATTTGCATCATACATCACATATACAACATAAAAGAACAAAAATATATTGCATTGCATCATATAAGCATCCACATCATATAAGCATCCATCACATAAGAACATCTCATCACATAAGGTATACATGCATATAGCTGCTGCAAAAAAATGGATCATCTCTCATACATAATCAAAAGTGTCATGATACAATGATGTCAAAAGAATCATATGGCTACAAAATCACCCGCAGGTGTCTACAATACAAAAATGGTACATATACTGATACAAAGGGGAGCCCTCTATGGCTATGATGAACTCCCTCCCTCGGAGCCGCCTGGCCTCGACGGAGTCTGAGCTCTAGATGGTCCCACTCCAGGATCCCCCTGCCTGTCTAGTGGTGGTGGTGGAGGACCCATGACCCCACCGCTGGATGCCTGCCTCCTACGACTCCCTCCCATAGCCGTCGCTGTGCGCAACGATCTATGAAAGCTCCTCGCCCGCTGATCCGCTGGCACGACACCATAGTACAGATCCCTCCAGTAGGCGATCTCCTCTCCGGCTCGTAGCACATATGCGTAGCCTGCCCCTGTATCCTCTGCTGCCCGCCTCCCTGCCCTCAGAGCTGTCTCAGCCTCAGTATATCTCTGGATGGCCTGGTCTCTCTCCCGCTCTGTGTCCCTGAGCCTGATCCTGAGGCGATCCCTCTCCCGCTCCAAATCCGCAATCTCGTCTGCCTGGCCCTGGCAGATCTCTCTCAGCCCTAGCAGCTCATCCTCCTCAGGATCTCCACCCCCAGCCTCTGCCTGTGGCTCCTCCTTTGCAGGTGCCTGTACCTGTGCCTCCGCCTGCACCTGTCTAGGTGCCTGAATAGGTACCTGTCCCTGCACCTGTCTAGGTCCCTGTGCTCTAGGACCCTGTGCTGCTGGTACCTGTAGGGGCAATCCACCTTGACCCCTCACCACCTGAGCTGCTCTCTCCTGTCCTCCCTCCCTCCGAGGTGCTACTTGCCTCTCTCCCACCACTCCCCTCCGCCTCTGTCGGCCCCTGCCTCCATCTCCTCCACCATCATCATCATCATCCCCTCCCACCTCTCCCTCTAGCAGCTCTCTCGGATCTGTCAATCTCGGAAAGGGATGCTCTGCCCAATACGTAGAGTACTCTGCGTCCATCCTTGCATCTTCTACCTCCGGCCACATGTCCCATGGTAATGGCATCATCTCTGCCAGCTGTGTCACGGCCTGATCATATGATAACAGCGGCCCGAACTGTACCTGATCTCTGACTGTATGGGCATACATGCCTGAGCCTCGTGGCATCCGCTGAATCCTGCCAAACTGTCTGCATACCCTGTCAACAAGCTGCCTCTCCAGAATATAGGGCGTCCGCCCAATCAGATACCTACTCCTGAATGCATAGGGTAGCTCCAATGCGTCGTCATCCCACTCCTCGCACCCCAGGTACGGCCTCCAGATAACCATATCAATGTCATCTATGATGCGTCTCCAGTGCTCCAATCGACCAATCCGAGGCTGTGATGTAATCATATCGTACAAATGCACAAAGCTCCATCCATGCCCTCTGCCTCTGAAGTGGATAGGTCATGTGATCGGCAGGTGCTCATATGCCCACACCTGTAGGAGAGTCACTCCGCAGCCCAAGCCCACTAATCCGTGGTACACAAACTGATGCAGCTCATAGTACAAATGGGCCAGGACACATGGCCCCCATGCATATCTGGTGTGCTCAGTCACCAGTGTCTCCAATGCCCCTCCCCAGCCAACTGCCAATCCTCGTGTAGCTCTGTCCGGACACAAGTACCCACTGATGACTCCTCCGATAACAACTGGTAAAGCTAAACCTGTAGCAGTCATGGTATCCCATGCCACGTGACCTGCTCGCATCTCCAACCCGAGATCCTGGAATACCCGTCTCAGTGCCTCCTTGTCACCATCTCGATCATATGGAATCAACTCTCCATCGATCGAAATATGCAGAATCCTGTAGACGTCCTCAAGCGTCACTGTCATCTCACCCATAGACAAGTGAAACGTGCAAGTCTCGGAGTGCCATCTCTCCGCCAGTGCAGTCAGCAAACCCATGTTTGCCCGAAACTCGGGCACATATAGCACATGTGTGAGACCCATCTCCTCAATAGAAATCATGTCCTGAATCGACAACTCTGGTCGCAACCTCTGAGTCGATGGGAATCTCTCCCGTGACTCCAACATAGGCAGATACTCCTGCAGTCAACCAATCAATCATGTCAGTTATAGTGGCATTCACTGTTTATCACAAAATGCTACTTGCTATCTAAATGCATACGCTTACCTATCCTAGTGACACTCACTGTTCATCACAAAGTGTTGCTATCTATCCTAGTAGTGCTCCCTGTTCATCACAAAGTACTACGTGTGTGACATTCCCTGTTTATCACAAAGTGTTACTCACATTCGCACTCCCTGTTCATCACAAAGTGCTGCCTATATTGGTGCTCCCTGTTCATCACAAAGTGCCTTGATCTATCCTAGTCTTCCTAGAGGACCTGCTTGAGTGTATCCTCTCAACAGCTTATCCAATCGACAACGTATGTTCATCACAGAACTGCCGATTTGACCTAAAATGACTCAAACTATGCATTTTTGACACACAAACACGCTTTAAACACACAAACGCGCTTATAGACTGCACAAACGTGCTTCTGCAACACAGACGCGCTTCCTGAACACAAACGTGCCTATACCATGCACAAACGCGACCAGGGAACACAGACGTCCCTACATGACATAAACGCCCCTACAGGGCACAGACGCCTCTGCATTTCACAAATGCATCTGTATTCAGCACAAACGCGGTTCCAGACACAGACGCGCCTGGACCCGACACAGACGCGCCTGTCCGACACAGACGCGCCTGGCACTGACACAGACGCGGTTGCGCATTTTTGCACTTTTTAACTACCCTATTCCTAGTGCATTTATTGCTACTTAGCATGCGTTAATGACAAAACTTGAAATGCGTGAAAGTACGAGGAGGTTTTCGGATACTTACCGGCTCTCCTGCATCTGCTGGTCGCTGGAATCGGCGAACACGGTCAAATCTATGAATGAAAGCCATCGCCGCTGACTGTTGCTGCTCTTTTCTCGCTCTGCACTGTGATCTTGTAAGGGTGTGGATGACAATGAGGATGTCTTTTGCCCGTGGTCTATCTTATAGCCTACCCTAGCCCTCGCCCTCATTTCCCGAGTCAGTATTCTTCTTCCTGTGACTTTGTCACTTTATTCGGTCAACCCATTCTATCCCGTCTTTCTTATCGAGAGATTGTCTGCAATCTTTTCAGACATTTTCATCCAATCTCTCGAGGGGGCATATCATTCCCATTCTGGGGCAACTCTGTATCAGTTCATCTTATCTTCTTTGAAACAACGCGACAAGCCGCATTGTCTCAAAGAGGGACAAAATGTAGACACTCAAAATTGTCATGTCTAATTAAATAAATATTTTATTTATTTAATTATCTAAGCCTAATTCTTCTATTAATTAAATAAATCTTTATTTATTTAATTAATTCATTTATCCTCTTCTAGTCTTATTTCTCATTTAAATAAATACATTCATTTATTTAAATTATCCCTTTCCTAAATTAAATAAATATTTTATTTATTTAATTGTTCTACTTCTTCTATTAATTAAATAAATCTTTATTTATTTAATTAATTCATTAGCCTTTTCTACCCATGACACATGTCATTCATCTCTTAATTCCTACACTACCTACCCCTTTCATTATTTTGGTATTTCTTTTACCTACCCTCTAATCCTAGCCGACCTCTCTTTTACATCTCTCAATCTTAACCTTCCATTTCTTATTGTGTCTTCTATTTAAGGAGATGCTTTCTTCATTGTCAAACCCTAACTACTTGATCAATTGACTATACTACGATCCTACTTGCAACCACATTCCGTTCTTTGTTGAGCTCTTGTGCATATTAAAATCTGAGAGCAAATATATCAAGCAAGATCAATGGAGATAGGAAGAATGGAGATCAAAACCCTAGTGGACATGTGATGGTATAATCTTTGTGATTTTGAGTTATTTGCATTGTCTTAGGTTATCTTCATATGTTATGGTGGATCTTTGTTCATTGTTAGGCTAGGGTTTGGTGGTTGAATTCATTTAGCCTTTCAATATTGTTATTATTGTTATCCATTTTCACCATACACAGAAACAATACCTCTTTGGAATCAGGATCAAACAACCGGTACACCTTAAGATCCTCATAGTAGCCAACAAAAATGAGGGGTCATCTTCCGCTCCATTGCTTTCCTCTGAGCATCAGGAACAAATGCCCATGCCTGACTGCTAAATACTTAGAAAAAAGAAACATCAGGCTTGTCATGAGACCAAGCCTCCTCAGGAGTCATATGTTGAATCGCCTTGTGAGGCATCCAATTTTGAATGTAGTTGGCACAATTGACTGCCTCAACCCAAAAAGATGAATCCATGGACTTGGACTGAATCATACAATTTGCCATCTCCTGTAAAGTTCTATTCTTTTGCTCAGTGACACCATTTTGCTGAGGGGTGTAGGGAACAGTAATTGATGCTGCAAACCATGCTTAGTGCAAAAATATTTGAAAGCTTGATTCACATACTCACCCCCATTATCTGTATGTATCTGCCGAATAGAACAACCAGACTGCTTCTCTACAAATGTCTTAAAGATTTGAAATGAATCAAAGACATCAAACTTATACTTAAGAAAGTACACCCATGTGCATCTAGAGAAATCATCAATAAAAGTGAGTACATACTTGGCCCCAGAAAAAGAAGGAGTAGGGAATGACATGAGGTCACTGTGAATCAACTCCAAAGGTACCAAAGCACGAGGGGCTCTTCCCTTTGGAAAGGGATCCCTATGATGCTTTCCAAGCACACAACCATGACAAACACCATTAGTGCAGAAAATCTGTGGGATCCCAAGAACAAGTGCCTATGTACTCATCTATTGAAGATATCTATAATTGACAAGGCCCAAGAACTCATGTCAAAGCTTACTCACTAAATCTGCATGTGCTATAAAATATATGAACTAACACCCGCATAGGACTCAAATCCATCAAATCTGTAAAGGCGAGATGTAGTATCAACACTCCCAGTAGCCACAACCAAATCAGAGTCATGGAGGTCCCAAATAACCACATCATGTGGTGAGAACTCAACTGTCTTACCAGAGCCAGAATGGAAAATCTGGTAAATGGATAGGAGGTTCGTTGAGATGTCAAGGACAACTAGAACATCCTACAGAGTACCCCCATCCAAAGAGACAAAACCTGAACCCAAGACTAAAAGCTGAACTAAGCCATCCACTGCAATCTATGAAGTACCACAAGAGGTAAGAGAAGTAACCAACTATTGAGTGTGAGTCATATGGTGAGAAGTGCCAAAATATAAAATCCTAGTGGACCCATAGGTCAAAGCTCGAGAAGTGAGAGCATGACCTTTCCTTGTGGAAGGAGAAGACACCTAAGGTGAGGAGATGTGATGCTATTGCATGGCTTCCTCTAAAGCCTTTAAGTGTTTCCAACACCTGAAACTAGATGTCCTTCCTTGTCACAAAAACTGCAAGTATCTCTTGATTTCTTCTTAGTCTTGGAGGAAGACTCACTAGACTATGTAGATTTCCCATGTTTTAGAGGAAATGGTGGTTTAGAATCAGACTTAGGAGGTGGCTTGGAGGAATGCTCACTGCCTGCAAAATTCTTGTTTGGCTTCGGTTTCTACTTTTGCTTCTCCTTAGAGGATTGAGAAACCAATGCTTTGTTCTTAGACCCTGAGAGCATGTCCAGCTGAGAAAGGTGAGAGTGCTCACAAGACAAACACTCACAAAACACATCAAAGGTAGGCATGGTGAAATGAGCACCCAAGCCATCCATGGTGGAGTAGAAAGAAGAGGCAAACAACTAAAAATAACCCCGAAGCTTCAAAAGGATCAAGTGAATGCACTCTATGTCTATCTTGGTCTTTCCACACCCCTGGAGAATAGATCTGGTAGTCTTGAATTCATTCAAAAAATCCTCAATGGTGGGAAAGGAATTAGGTGACAAAGAAACCAACTCTGCCTCAATCTGTAATGCCTGGATCTCATTAACCCTCCTGAAGAGAGTCTCAAACTTCAACCACATAGTGCGAGGAGTGAGAAACTCATCAAGGTGAAACATAAGATTGTCAGAAACATGTAAAGAGAGAAAACCCATGGCCTCATCCATCTTGTTTCTATGGTGAAGAATCTCAAAAGTGATAACTCAATGATGGACGAATAGTACCAAACCGGTACTAAGAGGGGGGGGTGAATCAATACAAACAAAAACACACTCTTGAACCGCTTTGTCTATAGACACTGTACATTGATAGACAAATAGTAACACTGGTCCTTAAACAGAGTTCAACCGGCAAAGCCCAGAATAACTGAGACAAGCATAAACTGGTTGACACTTATCTTCTCATACAATCTAAAACTTCATTTCCATTTCACCCTAATGCATGAACAAGTAATCTACTATCAAAGATGTACATATAAGCAACTAGATCAACATGATTCACTGCTTGACAGAAAACAATATAGCATCACATGAAAAAGACATCACACATGACACACATATTTTTTACGTGGAAACCCAACTGGGAAAAACCATGGTGGGGATGAATACCCACAAGCTTGTTTTTGAACTCTTTATAAGTCTGCTCTGTTAGGAGCCTTGTCCGGTTAAAGACTGATACAATAGGTTCTATTAGGAACCAATCCTATTAGGGATCACTCGGTTAAGGGATGGCTAGAATACCCGGTTAAGGGTTAAACCCTATTAAAGGTTACCTTGTTAGAGGATTTCAAGAACTCAATTGTTTGGAGTCACCCTGTTAAAGGATTTATAGCAAGCCGGTGAAAGCGACCCTATTAAGGGATTTTCCAACTATTGAGGTGGTTAGAGATCAATAGGTATTACAATGATCTGGTAACAACACTCAATGCCAATGAAGATCTGCTTAAGATCCTCTTCACCTTCTACACTTACACTCTACAGGTACCACTTCTCTCCTTTGGTCTGGAAAGAGTCATGTATCCCTTCTCTTGGATACACACACACAAATTTCGCCAACAACCTCAAAAAGAATCACAACATCGACCTTATAGGAAAATAGATAGGTCGGTAGCATAAACCCTAAACCCTAAAACTTGTTAGGTTAAGGAACTCAAACGGTTCAATCCTGACCATTGAGCACACTGCATTAAATGCAATATTCTTGATCCAATCTCCAGTGTCCATTTTCCGATTTCATAGCGGCTGATAACCCATCACACGTTATCACCATTTACATACTTTGCACATTCTTGAGGTAGATAGGAACAATCTCCTTCATGCAAGATTCTTCACGTACACAAGGCTTACATGGTAACATGATCTATTCTTCATTATCATGCTGACTCATGACACAAAGTCACCGGTTGAGCCACAGAGACTTGAAGCACTTCAACCAAAAACCCTGAAGTTGAGACTACCAACTGATAGTCATACAACGCTTCCATGTGCCGGTTCCCATAACCATATGTCGGTTCACCTTGAACAAGCACACCGCTTCACTTTGGCACAAATGCCGGTTCACAGTGTTATACTGGTTCTCTTCTCTTCATCATATTGGCATCAATGACAACACACAATGTCATTATGTCCTCATACCGATTCACATAATGCCAACAAAAAGGATGTTGTAATAGAGGCCAAACCTCTAATGAATACTAAGAGGGGGAGGTGAATTAGTATGCCAAAAATCTTTGCACTTAAACACTTTGCAAGACTAACAGTAAACCGGTAAAACAGTTTAGCAGACAAACTGGTCAACACACATGCAAACCAAATAGCTAATAATGCATTCACCCACAGAAGAAAAAACACCATAACACAAGAGATTTTGACATGGAAACCCAAATGGGAAAAACCACGGTGAGATGGAACTCAGAAGTAACTATCTGTAGAATAGGAACCAAACCAATTAAGGTCAGACCGGTTAAGGTCTTACAATGTTCTTTACCAGAATAGATCCTGTTAGGAATCTCAATCTCTGTTAGGAGATAAGTCCAATTAAAGACTGCCTTGCTAGAGGATTTTAGATCCATAGATGTGAACCACCTTGTTAGAGGATTTACAAGAGGCTTTTGGGCCTACCCGGTTAAGGGCTACAGACTTGTCGAAGATGTGAGTAATCAATAAGTGACTGATCTAGCTAATAGCACAGACTACTTGGTTAGATCCTTGATAGCTCATTCCTAATGCATTCTAGCATTACTTCAGTCTTCTACACATTCATACTCTCTCTAACTCCTCCACCACATTAAACCCTAGCTGCAATATCAACTATTGCAACAACAACAACATCAACAACCTAAAACCCTAGACATGATGTCCTTATAAAGGAATCTAATTTCATGTCGTTCCAATATGATTACATTATAATTTCCTAGGTTCAATGCATCTAGATGTATCTGGTAACACAACACAAAAAGCACCGCTAAAGTGTCGGCATCGTCATACAATTGGTGGATGGTAACTCAACATAAAATGTCGGTTGGTAACTCATCACAGAGTATTACCTGTTCATACAAAATACTGGTTCAAGCAAAATGTCGGTTGCTGGTTTGACAAAATGTAGACTAGCAAATATGTGTTCTGCCACTTTGGTCCTTCATACCACTTGAGATCCTCGAACCACTTGGGGTCTACATATCGCTTCAGATCGGTAATCATTTTTTGTAAAACACCAATAGTCTAAGGACTATAATGCATCATACTGGTTGGAACATGTACCAGTTGAGCTTTAACTTATACATACAAAAATGATCTCAATGCAAGTGTGTGTCCATCAATGATAATCACAACACAATCATCAAAAATGCCAACAATCTCCCCCTTTGGCATTGATGGCAACACTTAGGAAATTTTGACATCTAAGTCTTTTAAAACAAAAATATGCCAAAATCAAAATTACTCCCCCTAGGCATATACACTATCCTTTTTGCAGAAAATACAATGTATACTACTTCTTAACAGAAATAACATGAAAGTAGAAATCAAAACATTCAAAATTTATACTTCTCCCCCTTTTCCAATAATGACAAAAATAACATTTCAGACTAACCCATGTGTCATTAAAATAATAAGTGTTTATGACAGTAAAGAATAAAACTTGTCAAAAATAGATTTAAAGTCCTGCAAGAATTGTTTCATAGATAAAGACCAAGACTCAAGTAGGGAGGTTGCCACTTCTTTCTCTGTCTGTATCTGGGAGACCTGTTCTTCCATGGCATCTAGTGTGCTCATCTCCTGTGTTGTTGTTAAGGCATCCAGATTAAGATAACACTTCTGAAATATTTGCAGATGTGGGAGTAGAACCAGTTGTAGCTCCTGCAAATCTCATGACCAAGTGCTAATCTCATGCTCTAGTTTAGTAGACTAGTTATGAAACTGGTGAACTGTTTGCCCATAAGCTGTAAAAGAGTCATACAACAACTTGAAGGTGCTCATATATACCTACAAATCAGATTGAAGCTTTTTCTTCTATGCAAGCACATCATCATAGAATAGATGGGGTTGACAAATCTTGCTAAGTAGAAGATTCCCCTCATCCAGAGCATTCCTTATATCCTTCTGTGCTTTTTGTAGTTTAGACTGGAGCTCATTAAGCTTTTTCACCAAGGCAATGTTGAGAGCCTTTTCATGCTCTTTCTTTGCATTTACCTCTGCTACCTCCTCTAAGCTTTGCACTTGATCATCCACTACTATGCATAGGAGCTTTAGTTGTGCCAATGATGAGTCGGGTCTAGGGAGGTTTGTACCGGGTAACAAACCAGTAAGAGTGTCCACCGCAACTTGGATCACATCTTCCTCCCTCCTTAACACCTCAAGGCATTCTTGAGCAACCTTGATGCTCTGCAGTAGCTCCATTTCACTTGCAGACTGGAGGTCAATGGGACTGGTGAGGTCAACTAGTTTGGCTTGACTACCGGTTGCCTTAGGTGTCTCCATCTGCGTGCTCTTTGTCGCTTCAGATTCCTTGTTCTCCTCTGCCTTCTTCTTCTCCGCTTCTTTTCACTTTTCCTCTTCCTTATTCTCCTCTGCCTTCTTCTTTTCTACTTCCTTCTACTTCTCCTCTGCCGTATCTTCCTCTTCCTTCTTCTTTTTTGTTTCCTTCCACTTCTCCTCTTCCTTTCTCTTCTTCTCATCCTCTTCCTCCTTCCTTTTCTTCTCCTCTTATGCTTTCTTCTTCTCCACTTGCTTCTTTTCTTCATCCTTTCTATCCTCTATTTCCTTTTGCTTTATTTCCTATTCAGCCTATCATTTTGCTTCTGATGGTGTACCCTGAGCAATATCTTCTCCATCTAGAGCATCGACATCAATAGTGTCGATCAGTTCAGTAACCGGATTTCCTTCATCATCAAACACTTCATCTGATTTAGTTATTTCCGGTTCTTGCTCAACCTTTCTATTGGTTTTAGCCACTCGATGCATCTTCAGAGCATCTAGAGCAAGGGTGTGTGTATTCTTGAGCATTTCTTTACCCTTCCCTTCCAGTAACAGGAGTCTTCTTCTTCTCATGAAGAAGAGGCCTTTGTATTTATTCATTACTTCAAATAGTTTTGAGTTTGATACATTAGGAAAATGTTTAGCAAAAACTTTCTCTCCCATTTCCTGTTCCTTCTCTATGGCAATGCACCATTTATTGTCTAAGGACTGATACAAAGAATCCAGTGTCTCAGCTCTAATTTCTGAAGGCGACTGGTCATTAACACATAAATATTGAATAATTTCTTTTTCTACCGCTTCCTTTTCATCATCATTCAAGTCATCAAAACAATCAACCAAATCATTAAGCACTTTTCTCCTAATGTTTTTGATAGTTCTTTGACAATGTGTCAAAGATTTGTAGGAGGAGATGTCAATATTTACCAGTGCCGATGATGCCAGTTCATTCTTTGTCTTTTTCTTTGCTTGACGTGTCTTCTTAGGTTTTTCCTTACACACAATTTCTTCTGAGTCTGGTGAGGCATTCCTTGTCTTCCTCTTTCTCTCGAAGACTTTGGTAGGTGCCGCTTCTGGTTTCTTTTTAGCCGGTGACTGCTTGGTCACTTTAGGACTGGCTACAGTAGCCGGTGCCGATGTTGAGGGCACTGCTTTTGCCTTCTTCACTGAAGGTTCTTTTCCTTTCTTTGCTAAGGGTTCCTCAACCAGTTTTATCCTTTCTAGATAGGTTCTAATTCTCCTTGCCTTTGGATCAAGTAGTGAGGCAATAAGAGTAGAGGCATACCCTTCCAGCATATCATTCACTACTTCATAGCCCATAGGCTCCACTTCCTCTTGTTTGGGCTCAACAACCTCCATTATTCATTGATCCACTTTAATGGTGAAACAAATATCATCTTCATATTTCTTGACAATATCACCTGATATTCTCATCCTCTGACTCATTTTGTGTCTGAACTCATCAAAGTACTTGTTCAGAACTTCAGGGTAACCGGTTCCAACTGCTTGAACGCTTTCCTTGATTTGCTTGGTTACCGGTTGGTTAGCAGACCACTAGACATCACCTACTCTTGGAAAGTAGCCTTGGAAGTAAAAGAACAACCTAACTAGTAGTTGTCCAAACTTGAACCTCAATGCATTATCCTATTTGATCGATTTAAGATTCAACATGAGTTGCCTTTTCATACCGGTGCACAGGTCAAATGATGCATCCTCCTTGATCATCCAGTAAGCGGCATTTACCGTTGCAGCAGATACAAAGTTAAGTCTGCTGGCAGAGAATGTTCGGTATCCAATCACCATACATGCATATTTCACAAGGTCATCCTTGATGGAATTAACAATCATTCCTTGTGAGTCACTCACTGAACCGGTGAGCTTGAACATTTTAGTTTTGCTTACCGTCCTTAGGGCTGGCACTTCTCCTATATTGCAGAAACTGGTGACGACATGTATTGCTTGCGGAGTAATATTATGCATTATTTCTAGGTACATCTTGTCACCATGGACTCTACTCAGAATGATCCTAATGTGATCATCTGTGAAATCCTCCAGGAAATAAACAATATTGTGGATCTTTTTCTTCTCCAAAATACTATACTTCGGTTTGATCTGCTTATCTTTTCCACAAAAAAAACCTAGCTACGAGTGAATTGCTAGAGACCCTAGGTCTTCTATTTTATAGTCTATGTAATCTGAGATTCCCTCTTCTACTATCACACCAGCTGGAACTTGTGATAGGGAATTATATCTAGACTTGCGTTGAATAAAGCTTGCTAAATCTACAGATGTACTAGAGCTAGTATGGGATGCAGAAGCCATGAAAGAAACTGAAAACTTGAAAAATACCTTTCAAAAATCATGAATTTGGGGCTTTCAAATTCTTCTCCACCTCACACTTCATCGGTTGTAGAAATACTACTTTGCGTTCTTCACTTGACTGTTTGCAATTTGAATTTGAATCTCCTTCAAGGTTTCCAACTTTCTCTAAATCGCAGCGCAAATCACTTTATCATCACTCTACACTTGAAAACCTTCTTCACTTCAAAAATGATAGTGAGAAATGATGTGAAAATTCCTTTTAAACATATTCCTCACCTACCACAATTAATGCTCCACCATTAGGGCATAAACCCTAATTTTCTTTTTACCGTTTCTGGTCTTTCACCAAATGACAGGTAACACATAGTGGTTAAAGTCTTTTACCAATGTAAACCAGGGCTTTGAAACATTTTGCCATTTGCTCCCCCTAAGATTTTTTGAAGCTTAGTTTGTCGGTTCCGTGATTTCCACACTAGGTGTAGAAACCGGTTCCTCTTGTAACATCGTTGGTTTCTTCTTCCAGGTTTTGTTCATATCCACTTGAATAGTGTCAACATCAATCTCTCCTTCCGGAGTGACTGGTATATCATTTGATATGTTCTTTCTTGATCTATAGAATCTAGCAATGTGACCCGGTTTGTTGCAATGATAGCAGACCAATCCAGGTGCTCTCCAAGGTCCATTATTCATGTTGTCATTCTTCCTCCTGCATGTTGCAGTAGTGTGACCATGACTATGATAGACCATATAGTTTTCTCTCCATCTGGTTGCCGCTTGATGGCCACTGCTTCTTGGCTAATGATTGAAGATATTAAACTGATTTTGATTCCGGTTCACAAAAGGTTCAGGACCAACTCCTTGGGTCCTTTGAGGATATCTACCAGTGTTGTTCATAACTGACCTGCATTCAGATGCTCTATGCCCAAACTTGTTGCATGCTTAACAGTTACCATTGAATTTATAGGATCTAGGCTTATCATTTAGGAAATAAGGAAAATTATTGTAAGCCTTGCTTCTACACACATTGGCAGTATGTCCTTCTTTAAGACGGTTAAGGCAAATAGGTTTAAACTTTTCCTTACCTTTATCTTTTGATGTCGTTTGTTTCTTTGATGCTCTAGCACTTGTACCAGAGGTCTCACCTTCCTCATGACTAGAATAACCAAGTCCATTAGTATTCTTGACAGGTTTGTCAGATTCAAGCTTTTGCTCTAGCTTGATAGTACTCTTATTGAACTTAGCATGTATTTCCTTTGACTCAAAGAGTTCTTTGGAAATAGTAGCATTTGTTTCCATCAGGTTTTCATTTTCAGAGATGGCAATGTTCAGTTCTCCTTGCATGTCTTCCTTTTCCATTTTTCTCACATGGAGTTGAGTAGTTAGGGCACTGATCTCTTGTTTCAGCTTGGAGTTTTCATGATCCTTGTCATTGACTAGATCTTCAGATTTCCTCCGATTCTCAAGCTCTTGGCACATTCGGATAGTTAGTCCTTCCAATTCTTTTCTCAGGTTGGAATTGGATTCATTCAACTTTTCTACTTCTTGAATTAGGGCTTCCATGTCCGCTTCATCAGAGGAACTATTTTTCAGATAGCTCCATCAGCTTTTCTGCACGTTCTCTCCTTTTTGCTTGAGATGCCTTGTATTTGACCATAAGGTCATCATAGGCATGCTCAGACTGAGTGAGCCGATGAGTAAGTTCCCTCAATGTGTATTACCCCATATCTCTTTCCAAGTTCTTAAACTTATAGAAAGGTAGGCTCTGATACCAATTGATGAATACTAAGAGAGGGGATGAATTAGTATGCCAAAAATCTTTGCACTTAAACACTTTGCAAGACTAACAGTAAACCAGTAAAATAGTTTAGCAGACAAACTGGTCAACACACATGCAAACCAAATAGCTAATAATACATTCACCCACAGAAGAAAAAACACCATAACACAAGAGATTTTGATGTGGAAACCCAAATGGGAAAAACCACAATGAGATGGAACTCAGAAGTAACTATCTGCAGAATAGGAACCAAATTGGTTAAGGTCTTACAATGTTCTTTACTAGAACAGATCCTATTAGGAATCTCAATCTCTGTTAGGAGATAAGTCCAATTAAAGACTACCTTGCTAGAGGATTTTAGATCCACAGATGTGAACCACCTTGTTAGAGGATTTACAAGAGGCTTTTGGGCCTACCCGGTTAAGGGCTACAAACTTGTCGAAGATGTGAGTAATCAACAAGTGATTGATCTAGCTAATAGCATAGACTGCTTGGTTAGATCCTTGATAGCTCGTTCCTAATGCATTTTAGCATTAGTTTAGTCTTCTACACATTCATACTCTCTCTAACTCCTCAACCACATTAAACCCTAGCCGCAATATCAACTATTGCAACAACAACATCAACAACCTAAAACCCTAGACATGATGTCCTTATAAAGGAATTTGATTTCATCTTGGTCCAATAGGATTACATTATAATTTCCTAGGTTCAATGCATCTAAACGTATCTAGTAACACGATACAAAAAGCACCGCTAAAGTGTCAGCAGCGTCATACAATCGATGGATGGTAGCTCATCATAGAGTATTACTGGTTCATACAAAATAACGGTTCAAGCAAAACGTCGGTTGTCGGTTTGACAAAATGAAGACTGGCAAATATGTGTTCTGCCGCTTTGGTCCTTCATACCGCTTGAGATCCTTGAACCACTTGGGGTCTACATACCACTTCAGATCGGTAATCATTTTCTGCAAAACACCAATATTCTAAGGACTATAATGCATCATACCAATTGGAGCATGTACTGGTTGAGCTTTAACTTATACATACAAAAATGATCTTAATACAAGTGTGTGTCCATCAATGACAATCACAACATAATCATCAAAAATGCCAACAACCTCATCCAAACAAGACCACAACCCTCATTCCCGAAGAAGCCTCGTGATGAGAGGCTTCCAGGTGTGATAGTTGTGTGATGTTAACAACTTAACTGAAGGATCTACCATGAAACTTTGCACCTGCACCTGCTTGTGGTTTTTTTTATTATGTGATCTTTCAGAATAGACAGAATATGCAGAAGGGTTTGGTTGTTTTGAGAGTTTTGGTATTCTATATTTCTTATATAAATGATAGAAAGCAAGAAAAACCACAACCCCACAAGAAAGAAACCCAAACCCTAGTACATCCTGATGAGAAGGAAGTGGCAGATAAGCAAAAAACATTCAAACTGAAATCTTATGTACCTAACGAAAAATCTAAGAAATAAGATCACATATCTTAATAGAGCATGATGAGAGCTTTCCAATGCCTATTTGTTTTCAAAAAATGGAGTCTGTTTGCTCATTCTACGACTCCGAAAGTGCACAAAAAAGACCCCACTTTGACTGGAAAAAAAGTATTGTCAAACAACAAAATTGGAAAAAAATTCCAACACCATGAGGTCCAGCTTAGAACCAACTTTCCGACACCTATTCGTTCTCAAAAAAATAACTTTGTATGCTCAATATATAATGAAAAGGCAAGAGGGAGGCGGTCTGGGTGGAGGTGGCTTGTGGGCGGCTCTCCAGTGGTGGAGCGGTGGAGGATGGTAGCGGCGATGGCTAGCACGTGGGAAGGCTGCTGGCAGGCTAGGAACAGGGGCCGGCGGGGGCCGAGGGGTGGGGGGTAGTAGCTGGTGGGAATGACCTACTCTGATAGGGCTGGTGGGGGCCAGACTGTCAGACCAGTGACAGTGCTAGCAGGTTGACGAGGCCAAACAAACCCCAAAATAAATGATTTTAAAAAAAAAAAAATTTCAATGATGCCATGATTTTTTTTATTTTCATTTTTATTTTTGACCAAAAAATCAAAGTTCGGTCTGCATGCCTTAAAAAGGCAAAAATTTTGAAAAAAATAATTCTCGAACTGCGTGGGACAAAAGAAAAATATACCCCCAGAGGCTCAAATGTCGAAAATGGTCAAGTTTTACATGACCATAGGGGTTTTTGGGCCTTCTAAGAATGATAGTGAGGTCCGTTTAGGCTCAAAGAGCTCAGAAAAAAGGCCTATCCCTAGGTGCAAAAAAAAACTTCAGAAAAACCTCAGATCTACTTCCAATGCAAAATACTCAAAACAAGAACAGGTAGTTGTAGATCTGAAGCTCTGATACCATGTGAGAGTTGAGAAATACAACATCACAGGAGCCCAAATGATCTCTGCAAGCTGAATAAACAAAACACAGGAAAATGCTCAAAAAGATGAGAGCTCAATATTCACAAAAATGTGTGATAGAATAATGATACAAAGAAAAGAAAATTAACCTCTAATAGGTCAAGAAACCCTAAAAGGGAAAACCCAGGCTTGCACATAATAATTAATAAAAGAATTAATTATTATGCACCTAATGTTAGCTTAAGTGTAAAAGAGATAAAGGGAACTTAAATAATTAAACAAATGTTGTTTAATTAATCAAGTAAAGATCCAATTACTGTAACAGTGTGCACTACACAGGATGTGCAATGGTTTCTTCAAAGTGTGTGATCGCATACATAGTCAGTGTGTGAGGCATTCATGATGGTGTATGTGCCAAGTTTCATTGAATATACAAATGATATATACATAGCTATGTTTGTTTTTTCATTGGGAAAAGGTAATATTTTGTGTGTTTGTTTTTTGATTGAGATATATATATATATAGTCAATCACATTGAAAAGGAATCAATTTTCCATGCTTGCCTACAAATTCAATAGCTTTGTATTCATAAATTATGTTCAATCGGGAGAACCCTTGAATTCCCTTCCAATTGTTCTCCACCCTCCTCCACCGATTGAAGTAAAAAATGAATTTTATATTCATACCCTACCTGAACAATATACACACCTCAGCCAAGTGTGCATTGCATAGGATGTGCAATGGGTGCTTCCACGTGTGTGGTCCCATACATAGTTAGTGTGAGAAGCATGCATGAGGGAGTGTGTCATGTTTTGCTAAATATATAAAACTTATATATACAACTGCACATACATACATATATGTGTGTGTGTGTGTGTGTGAGTATGTATATATAGACATACACATACATATATATAAAATATTTATATACATATACAAATATATACAGTGCACCAAATTAGTTTTAATTTAAAATAATAAAGGTCTTGTAAAACATAAGAAAAAACCACTTATTTTGCTTGGTGACAAAGGGAAGGCGTGAAAACACAATAGAAATCATTGTGCATAGAAACACTTGTCAAATAAAAGCATTTTCTAAAGGGGTATGTGCACCAAGTTGTGGTACCAAAAGGGGGTCTTAAGATGCCACATTTTTTCTGAAATCAACAACGTCTAAAATTCAACAACAAATTGAACATAGTTACAATCCAAATTTGAAGATGCAACAAGAACAAGAGTCAGAGTCCTTCGAGTCTACTTTCTAAACTACTAATTTGTTTTTAAAATAGTGGAGATCAAGGGCTTCAAAAAGGGAGGCCACAAAAACTAATCTTATTTTAATACAAAAAACATAACATAGTGTTTGTTGTGCCCCCCGTAAAATGTTAAATTTTTTTTTTGAATTTTTAAAATCGCTTTAGTGAGAAATTAGCTAACAACTTATAGTTTATGCTGGATTTTTTAACTAATTTTTTAATGAGAATATGATTTTTTACTAGTTTTTGAAGTGGACACATCCTGAAAAATAGAAATTTGAGTGTGCTCTCCCCTAAAATCATCAAAAAATAATAAAAATCAAATCTTTTTTTAAAAAATTGTGTAGAATGGAGTCAAGTTCTAAAACTGTAAGTTTCTTTGAAATTTGAAGAACATGTAAAAAACTTTACCCAAAATAGGGCATGTTGGTTTTTGACCAAAAATGGACACACTAACAAAAGAGATTAAAGATGAAAGACTAAAAGAAATAAAAATGTTAAAAAAATAGCATGCTTGGATAGCTAAGAGAAATATTAAGGTCGCTATGTAGTTTTTTTTTAGTTTCATTGAAACATGTGCAAACCTAATGGAGAGCATGGCCAAAAATATGTGAAATGTTTTTATCTTCTGATAAAAACACGTCTCAAGCCTGAAATGGTGGTTGGAGTACAATCCAACCCAAAGGGTTGGTGGTTTTCTATGCAAACCGTTTGGCGAGTGCCAAATATGATGCTCACCAAATTCAAAATTTTGGATTTTCACATTTGGTGCTAGCCAAAAGTGAAAAGTCAATTTTGGCATTTTGCAAGTGCCAAATTTTGTGTGCACCAAATGTTCTTCATTATCAAATTTGTGAATGTGCATTATTATTTTTTGTATTTTTCCAATTTGGGCACAAGTTATACCCACCCCCGAAGAAGAATATATACTTGAAATATAACATTTAAGTATTCTTATACTTTAAATTAAATCAATAAAAAAGTGAAATATATGTTTTGAATTTTGAAGTGATGTAAATGCGTAAAATTTATATTATTTTGTCTATTTTATGTTTGTAATTTTAACAAAAATTATAAAAATTATTTGAATGTAGTTTTTTATAAAGTAAACACTATAATTTAGTGTTGATAAAATGTTGAAATTGAAGTTACACAAGCCACCACACTTTATTTAGTAAATTTTACCTTTTTTTTTTTCAATTTTTTGTGTATAATGATAACTTAAAACTTTATTGCATGGATATATTTTTTACTATTTTTCATAAATATATTTTTTTAAAAAATTTGAAAAGTTGCATCTGCTGAAATATAATTCTTTCCAATTGTCGCCACCTTTTTTCTTAATTATTTATCCGATTTCGAAAAGAATTATATCATCTCAAGACATAAATTCTTTTCTCTATTGCATGATTTTTTTTTTGAAACTTTTAAATAAATTCTAGTATTTTTCCTTGACAAGATAATCAACCTTATGTGTTAGTGTTGATGACCTACTTTCATTAAAAACAGAATATAAAATATTAAAAACTAATTAAAAGATTAAATCATATACATTTTGGAAAATTCACTTATATATCTATAAAAGAGTATTTTACATTTCAAAAAATATATGTTTATAAGAGTAGGAATTGTTGAAACAATGAGTTTTTAAATTTTTGGTAATTAGATCCAAAGTGGTATAAAATATATATTTAGTAGAAATTTCCAATTGGAAAAGTTTTGGCCCATATATAGATTAGCTATAATGAATCTATATATATCATATGTTTGACTAAAATTATTTTTTAGTTAGAATTACTTAAATTCACTTGTGCTGGTAAGTTGGCCTAAAACGTGGCATAGTTTTGTGCTTTATAAATTTTGGACAATAAAATTTTAGTAATCAACATGCTCATATTAGCATTATTTTTCTCTGTATCTCACAATATTTATCTTCCCCAAACTCTAGACCTATCTCTCTCCCTCTCTTGTCTCTCTTACTTCTCTCTCAGCTCTCTAGGTATATCCCACTCTCTCTACCTTTCATTCCTTCCTTACCCCCATTTTTATCCTTGACTCCCTCCCTCTCTCTTCTTCTCTCTCACTCTCTTATTATTTCCCTCCCCTGCCTCCCCATTCTCTTGGTCACTACCTATCCCTTCCATCCTCTCTCTCTCCCCACATCTAGGGCTCTCCCTCCCTCCCTATTCACTTCACTACCTCTCCCTCCCTATATTATTACCAACCTCTCTCCTCCCCTCTACGTTCCTCACCCATCTAATTTTATACCCTCTATTTCTCTCCCTTCCCCTTACCCCTATCCATCTCTCTCTCCAAACCTATCTATCTCCTCATTCACTAGGTCTTTCACTCCCTCCATGTCTACCTCTTCATCCATCCCCTCTTACTCATCTCTTTGTTCTTCTATCTCTTTTATTCTCCCTCCCTCCCCTCTCTAGGTCTCTCCATTCATTTATTTTCCTATCCCTCTCTATCTCCCTCACCCACTCTCTTTTTTTCTCTCTTCCTCTCTTATTCTCTATCCCCATTATCTAGGTCATCACCTCTCCATCCCATCCTCTCTCCCTTCTATAGGTTTTTCTCTCCATTCGTCTCCACCTATATACCTCTACATATAATTATTGTTACCCACCTCTCTTTATCCCCCTCCATCTATCTCACTCCTCTCTCACCATCTAGGTCTCTCACCTATCTATATGTCCCCTCTATAGTACTGCTCCTCCCTCTTAACCCTATCCCTTTATGAACTCCCTATTTTTCTCTTCCTCCCCTAACCTCTTTATCTCCTCCTTCCATAGGTCTTTCACTCCCTCCATGTCTACCTCTCCATCCATTCCCTCTTACTCCTCTCTTTTTTCTTTTATCTCTCCTCTTCTATCTCCCTCCCCTCTCTAGGTATATCCCCCCCTTTATTCCCATCTCCCTCTCTATCTCCCCATCCATGCATACTCCCATATATATCTTACTCCCCCACTTTGTTATTCTCTCTTCCTCTTGTATTATCTCTCTCCATATTCTACTTCATCGACTCTCTCTCCCCCTCGAAGTTTCTCATGTCCTTCCTCTCTACCTATCTACCTCCACATCATGTCTCATTACTTACTTCTCTCTACCCCCCTATATCTATCTTAATCCTCTCTCTTGTCATCTAGGTCTCTCATCTCTCTTTCCCCATATAGTTCTCTCACCTATCCATTTGTCCCCTCTCTAGTTCTCTCCCTCCCCCTTTACCATTATTTACTTTTGAACTCTCTCCCTCTCTATCTTGTCCTTCCCTAGGTATTTCAGTCCATCCATGTATACCTCTCCCTCAATCCCCTCATACTCTTTTATCTCTTTATTATTTCATCTCTCCTCTTACCCCTCCTTCCCATTTCAATGTCTCTCCTTGTAGTCATCTTTACCTCTCTACCTCTCTCTCCCTATATCACTATAAACCTCTCTCCCCCCATATCTCTCACTCCATCTCTCCCTAAGCTATAGGACTTAGATCTCTCCCCTCTCTCCCTAAGCTATAGGACTTATATCTCTCCCCTCTCTCCCTATGTCCTTTCCTCCTTACCCATCTTTCTCTTTTTTTTAACTTCTCCCTCTCCATGACATTTATATCTATCCCCTCTCTAGGTCTCTCAATCAATCCCTATCTATCTCTCTCTCCTTCCCTCCTTATCTCTCACTTTCTCTTTGTTCTTATCTCTTTCATTTTCTCTCTACCTTCCCTCTCTCCATCATCACCTCTCCATCTCTTTTATAGGGTTTAGGAAATAGAGATTATGATATAGGGGTATATAGAGTTTAGGGTTGAGGATATTGGTATGGAGTTTGGTGTACAAGATTTATGGTATAGGGTTGAGAGTATTATCCATATTGATACTTCTCTCTCTCTCTCTCCGTCTCTCTCTCTCTCTCTCTCTCTCTCTCAACTCTCTCCCCTCTCTAGGTATCTTCCTTCCTCTCTATCTCCCCCTTCATTATTACCCTCATATATATCTCCCTCCCCTACTCTCTCTTTTACTCTCTCTCTATTCTCTCTCTCCATTGTCTAGGTCATCACCTCTCCCTTAGACCCTCTCTCTCCCTCTCTTCCCTTCTTATGTTTCTCCCTCATTCCATCTCTACCTCTATACCTCTCCATCCATATCTCATTAGGAACTTATCTCTATACCCCTCTATCTATCTGTCACCTCTCTCTCCCATCTAGGTATTTAACATCTCTCTCACCCTCTAGATATCTCACCTCTTATCCCCTCTCTAGTTCTCTCCCTCCCCTCAACCTCTCTCTCTCCATCATCCCTTTATAAACTCTCTCCTTCACTTCTCTCTCCCCTCACCTCTTTATCTCTCATAAATTTTTTATCTATTACTCTCCCTCTCTTATCTCTCATTTCCCCCTCTCTCCCCTCTCTAAGTCTCTCCTATGTACTCTATCTATCTCTCCCTTACCTTCTCTCCTTGTATCCATATCTATTCTTCCCTCCCTCCATCTCTCTAATCCTTCTATTGTCTCTATCCACTCTCTTTTTGTTCTCTTGATCACTACCTCTCTCTCCGAGCCTCTCTCTCAATACCTATGTTTCTCCTTCCCTCCATGCTTACCTCTCTACCTCTCCCTCTTTGTCTCATGACCCACCTCTCTCTCCCCCTCTATCTCCCTCACCTCTATCTTTCCATCCTATCTCTCTCAACTCTCTTCCTTGGCTCAAGATCTCTCACCTCTATATCTATCTCCTCTCTAATTCTTTCCTCTCCACCTCCTTACTCCTCTTTCTCTCTTTGTGAACTTATCTCTCTTATTTTCTTCTCTCTCTCTCTCTCACCTATCTACCTCTTCCCTCTCTAGGTCTCTCAGTCATTTCCTTCCCACCTCTCCCTCTATTCTTATCTCTCTCTTTCTCCTTATTATTCTCTCTATCCTCTTCTCTCTCCCTCCCTTGTATAGGATTTCAATAATAGGTTGTAAGATACAATTTTTAGGGTATAGGGTACAAGATTGATGGTAAATAGTTTAGGGTACATAGGGTTGAGGGTAGTGGTCATATTGATACTTCCCTCTATCTCTCCATCTTACTCTCTCTCTTCTCTCTCACCTCGCTCTCTCCTCCCTAGGTCTCTTCCTTGTTTATTACCCTCATATATATCTCTCTCCCCTACTCTCTCTTATACTCTCTATTCCCTCTCTCCATTGTCTAGGTCATCATCTCTCCCTCCTAGCCTCTCTCTCTAGATCACTCTCTCCCCTTTCCAGGTTTCTCCCTCCTTCCCTATCCACCTATATACCTCTCCATCCATTTCTCATTAGGCACCTCTCTCTATTCCCCTCCATCTATCTCTCCTCTATCTCTCTCTCCCATCTAGGTATTTAACCTCTCTCTTGCCTTCTAGGTATCTCACCTCTCTATCTATCCCCTCTCTAGTTATCTCCCTCCATCTCTGTCTCTCTCTCTCTCTCTCTCTCTCTCTCTCTCTCTCTCTCTCTCTCTCTCTCTCCATAACCCATTACCCATATCCCTTTATTAACTCTCCCCTTTGCTTCTCTCTCCCCTCACCTATTTATCTCCCATAAATTTTTTATCTATTACTCTCCCTCTCTTCTTTCTCATTCTCCTCTCTCCCCCCTCTCTATGTCTCTCCTATGTACTCTATCTTTATCTGTCTCAACTTCCCTCCTTATCTCCATATCTATCCTTCCATCTTATTTTTCTCTCCACTCTCTCTATGTTTTCTTCATCACTACCTCTCTCTCCATCCCTATGTTTCTCCTTCCCTCCATCTTTACCTCTCTACCTCTCCCTCTTTGTCTCATTACCTACCTCTCTCTCTCTCCCTCTATCTCCCTCACCTCTATCTTTCCACCCTAGGTATATCACCTCTCTCTTCCTAGGCTGTAGAAATCTCACCTCTATATCTCTTTCATGTCTAGTTATTTCCTCTCCACCTCCTTACCCCTCTTTCTCTCTTTGTGAACTTATCTCTTATTTTCTTCACTCTCTCCCTGTCAACTATTTAGGACTCTCAGTCACTCCCTACACACTCCTCCCTCTCTTCTTATCTCTCTATTTCTCTTTATTCTTCCCTCTCTCCTTCTCTGTCCCTCCCCTCTTTGGTTATCACCTCTCCCTCCTATGTATAGGATTTGAATAATAGGTTGTAGGATATAAGGTTTATGGTATAGGGTCCATATTTGATGCTACATAGTTTAGAGTACATAGGGTTGAGGGTATTATTGTATTGACGCGCTTCTCTCTCTCTCTCTCTCTCTCTCTCTCTCTAGGTCTATTCCTCCCTTTCATCCTATCTCCATCTCCATCTCCATCTCCATATCCATCCCCCCTACCTCCTTACCCTCATATCTATCTCCCTACCCCACTCTTTCTTATTATCTCCCCCTCTCTTATTATCTCTCTCCATTATTCTATCATTACCCACCTCTCTCTATCCCCCTCTATCTATGTCACTACCCTTTCTCCCTATCTTGGTCTCTCACCTCTCTCTCCCCCTATAGGTATCTAACACATCCACACTTACCCCTCTCCCTCTATGAACTCTATCTCTCCATTAACTTCTCCATCTCCTCCTTCCCGAGGTCCCTCACTCCTTCCATGTCTTCATCTCCCTTCATCCACTCTCTCTCTCTCTCTCTCTCTCTCTCTCTCTCTCTCTCTCACTCAATATATCTATCTATCTAATATAAGGTTTAGGGTATATAAATTCTTTAGGATATAGGTTTTAGGGAATAGCATGGAGGAAATGATATACCTAGGAAGGAGATAGAGAGTTGAGGAATGATAGAGAATATAATAAGAGATTATATAAAGTGAGAGTGTTAAGGAGGAAGGGGGAGAACTATAGAGGGTACATATAGAAAGATGATATACCTAGAGGACAAGAGAGAGGTTAAAGACCTAGAGGGGAAGAGAGGGGTGAGATAGATAAAGGGGGACAACAGAGGAGAGTTGATGACTTAGGAGAATGAAAGAGAAGAAGAGGGAAGAGAACAAATAGAAAGAGAGGGATAAGGAGGGGGAGAGGGAGAGGTATACATGGAGTGAGAGACCTAGAGAGGAGACAAGTAGATAGGTGAGGTGGAAAGAGAAGAAAATGAAAGAGAATTTCAAGAAGAGAGAGGGGGGGGGTAATAAGGTAGGGAGAGATGTGGAGAAGGAGGGAGTGAACTAGAGAGGGGTTAGATAGAGATATAAGATACCTAGAGGGGGAGACAAAGAGGTGAGAGACCTAGATATAGAGAGACAGAGAGAAAGGGTTGAGATTGATGGAGGAGGATAGAGAGAGGTTGGTAATGAGATATGGATGAAGATGTAGAGAGGTGGAGAGGGAAAGAGGGAGAAACCAAGATAAGGGGAGAGAGGGTATGATGTAAAGTTGATGATCTATATAGTAGAGAGAATAAGAACTAGTAGGGAAGGGAGAGAGATATTGGGATAAGGAGGGAGGGGAAGAAAAGAAGGGACTTAGAAATGGGAGGGACGGATAAGATGAGAGATGAAAGAATAAAGAGAGAGAGGAATATGAGGGGATTGAGGGAGTGAAATACCTAGGGAAGGAGGACATAGTGAGGTGAGGGGAGAGGGAGAAGAGAGGGAGAGAGTTAAAAAATAAATAGGGGTAAAGGATGAGGGATATATAAGTGAAGATAGAGGGTAAAAATAGATAGGTAAGAGAAATAGATGGGGAAAGAGAGATGATAGACCTAGATGGAAAGAGAGAGGATTGTGATAGATAGAGGGGGATAGAGAGAGGTGAGAAATGAGACATGATGTAGAGGTAGATAGGGGGAGAGGAAGGGAGCGAGAAACCTAGAGAGGGGAGAGAGGCTTGATGACATAGACTATATGTTGGAATCAATGAACACTGAGACGGGGAGTGAATTATTGTTCTACAATTTACAAGTTTCTTAAACTGATTCTTTAAGCACCATATACAAATGAATAAAAGTAAAGTGCAAAAACAAAATGCAAACAAGCACAAAACCATAACAATAAAAATTTTACATGGAAATTCGAAAAGGAAAAACCATGGTGGGATTCGAACACACAATATTATAATACTGTGATCAAGAGTATAATAATATTACAAGAGGGGAATGCATGTGCATTCAAGCACACTACCTAGAGCTCACTGCTCAATTACAAAGAGGGATACAACACAGAGGAAGTCTCACTTCCTTACAAGTGATTAAAAATGATAACAAGAATGACTAAACTAAATAGTAGCATCTACAAATGCCAAAAAGAAATTCTGGTTAAGCACAAATAATCTTTTGTCACTGTTTCGTCTCTCTACTCTATTTAGTTGCTCTGTCATATAACAAAGAACTAAACTTCACACAATCACTCATAAAATATTTTCTCACTTGCATTTCATCATAAAACACATCAAAATACTCAAATGAATTGGTCTTATATTGTTGGAAATATGCTGGAATTGCTTATGTGTTGCCATTGATGTCAATGCTATACTTCAATTGGATATGGTTTTGTCCCAATTGCTTACTGCTATCTCGGTTGGACTTGATTATCACTATTTCTAATCCAGTATGATAAGATTGGTTGTTTTGGTTTTGGATGGCTATATGCTTGTCACTTTCAGTTGGTTTTTGATTTTGTGCTCTGGAAGCTATCACTTATGTTTTGGATTACTGGTTGATATTTCTTGGTACCGGTTGGCTTTACCGATTGGAGATATTCAATTATTTGGTTAAGTGATTTTGGTATAACTTATAGAAAAGATTTCTAATGTGCTGAAGGTGTTCTTGATCGTGTGCTAATTGTTTGGTGGCTTTGCATTGGCTGGCGTGATGATTTGGTGGTCCTATTTGGAACTGGTTGGTTATTCTATGTTATTACATTGAGGGTTTCTACCGATTGGTGAAATGCGTTGATATTGGTCTTAGCTAGATTTTTGGTGGATATAATTATTTGGGAATTTGAATTAGGTCCATGCTATATAATGAAAATCATTATATTGGTCTGATGGTATTATGTGATATAAGTTTTTAATTATGGTTTATGGGTTTAGAATTTAGCTAACCTTGTTATCAAGGTTGATGATCTGTATTTATAGGCAATATATTCATGTAATTTGGAAGTGGGTATAGATCAAAGGTTATGTCTGCATTATCAAAGAGAGGTAATTGTGCAAACAAGGTTATATCATTTAGCGAGGGTTGTGAAGGTTTTGGTAATGCAGGGCAGACATCTGTGCTTAATCAAAACTGTATGAAGCATTAGGAGATGCTATTTTAAGTTAGTGAGACTTCCCTTTTTGTGATGACCAGTGTGCTCTAGGAAGTTGTCTTGATTGCAAGTGCAATCCCCATTGTAATTATTTCACATACTGCTGTAGAAGTATTATCTAACTGTGGGTAGGGTTTCCCACCAGGGTTTTTTCTTTTACTGGGTTTTCCATGTCAAAATATTGGTGTTGTGTGTTATGTGCTTTCATTCTTTATCTTTCACTCTGTTTTTTATATTGTGCTTTGTCTAGTAAATGGTCTATAATCTACATTAAGTGTTTAATTTGTGGAAAACTGATTCACCCCCCTCTCAGTTTTCCTCTGGTATTTGAGATTCTAACAATTGATATCAGAGCGAGGTACTCTCTATAGAAGCCTAACTACTTGAGGAGATCCAGTGGCATCAACTTATACATTTGATCCCTACCAGAAGGAGAGTCCAAGATTTGATGGTACAAATTACAAAATATGGAAGGAGGGAATGAAGATTCATCTGAGATGTCTTAGAGCTGAAGTTTGGGAGATAACAGAGAAAGGGTATACACCTCATGATCCTAATTCTGGAACTCTGACACCTATTGATTAAAAGAAGAATATTGATAATGATGTCAGAGAAAAATAGGTTCTGTTAAGTACCCTATCAGATAAGAAGCTATTGAATGTCATAGAGCTAGAAAATGCAAAGAAGATTTGGTTGAATCTTGAAATTCTTTATGAAGGTGACCAAGTAGTAAAGATTGCAAAACTTGAAGGTTACCAAGTGAGATACAAAACTTTGAAGATGGAAGAAGATGAGAAGATAAGTTCTTTAATGGATAGAGTGAATGAGATTATCATGGGAATCAAATATTGTGGTGGAAATGTTAATGAGGATGAGGTTGTTTCAGAGATTTTGATAGTTCTACCTCCAACTTACAAGATGAAGGCTACTACAATAAACAAACTTTGGATAATGTCAAATACCCATGTTAACAGAGATACATTACTTGAGAAGTTGACGACTTTTGAACTTTTGAACTTGGAGATCATAATGCTACTAAAACTGAGACTACATTTAAAGCATCTACCTCTGATAAGCAGACAAACTGGAAGGAGTTATATGATAAAGAATTGGAAGACATTGAGAGAGAAGACAAAGAACTTGAAGAGTTGAAAGCCCTAATTTCTAGAAGAATCCCTAAAGGACCAGTTGGAAGTAAATATGAAGGAAAAGTTCCTGTTAAATGTTTTTCATGCAATAAGATTGGTCATTTTTTTTCTAGATGTCCTAAGAGAGCTGCTAGGTATCAAAAAAGATTAATGAGGAGTTATAAACCTAATCCAGAATACCAAAGAAGACCTAGATTTAGAAGAAATAAGGATAAATCATGTTACTATGCTGGTGATGATGATTTTGGTATTACTGATGATGATGATGATGATGATGATGATGATGATGATGATGATGATGATGATGATGATGATGATGATGATGATGAGTGGATCCGATAATGGAAGCTCTAGTAAATATTGGGTCTTTATTGCTATCAAGGATGATTCTCTAGAATCTGTCATGGATACAAATCACACTGAGGAGAAAGCCTTGGTTACTAAAATTGAAGAGAAGGATGAATGGGTTATAGACAGTGGATTCTCACATCATATGATTGGAAAAAAGAGGAAATTCTTGACTCTGCAAGAATTTGATGGTGGACTAGTCATATTTGGAGACAACAAGGCATGTAGGATCAAAGTCAAGGGAACAATATCCTTGGATGGTAAGACTAATACTGACAATGTTTATTATCTTGAAGGTTTGAAGTATAATCTTTTGAGTGTAGGTCAGATGGTGGATAGAGGATTTCATTTGCAATTCAAAGATGGAAAATGCAAGATTATCAATCGATCTGGATTGGAAATTGCCTCTGGAACTTAGACCAAAAGAAATATCTTTCATTTGAACTCTCATGAGAAGGCTTGCTTGATTGCTCAAATTGATGAAAGTCAGCTATGGCATAAGAGGATGTGTCACATGAATTTTGATTGCATAGTGAATATCAATTCAACACAGGCTGTCAAAGATTTATGCAAGATTATCAAGCCCCATAATGTAGTATGTAGAGAATGTCAAATGGGTAAGCAAGTTAGAACTTCTTTAAGAAGCATACATGATAAATCTAATGAAATTATTGATCTTATTCATACTGATCTATGTGGATCGGCAAGGACTAAAAGTTTTCAAGGTGATAGATGCTTTATGTTTCTTATTGATGATTACTCTAGAATGATGTGGGTTGCATTTTTGAAAGAAAAATCAGAAACTCTTGAGAAATTCAAAATTTTCAAGGCTATGGTAGAGATAGAAACAGGATTGAAGATAAAATGTTTAAGATCAGATCAAGGTGGTGAATTTACATCCAGTCAGTTCAACAACCTTTGTGAGAATCATGGAATCAGAAGACAATTCTCTGCACCTAGAACTCCACAACAGAATGGAATAATGGAAAGGAAGAACATAACTATCTTAGATGCTACAAGGTCAATGATGATGGAAGCCAAATTGTCTAATATCTATTGGAGAGAAGTTGTCAATACTGTGGTATACACTTTCAACAAAGTACACATAAATGGTGGTGCTGGTAAGACTCCTTATGAATTATGGTTTAGTCATACTCCTACTCTCAGATATTTTAGAATTTTTGGAAGTAAATGCTATATTAGAAGAGATGATGCACTAGGGGAATTTGATCCTAGATGTGATGAAGTAATATTTTTGGGTTATTCTACTAAGAGTAAAGCATATATATGTTATAACAAAAGTTTGAATAGGATAACGGAAAGCATAAATTTCAAGGTGGACAAGAAAGGTAATAATCAAATCAGATCATATGACTATGGACTGGAAGATGAGATTGTCAGATCAGAACCGATTGTGCAAGAATTTGTTTAGAGCATTGATCCAGTTGCTCCGGTAACATCAAAAAATTTCACTGTTAATGAGAAGAAAGAGTCAGAAATTCAAGATAATTCAAAGACTCCCAGTTATGTGAAGTTGAATCATTCCAAAGATCAGATCATTGGAGATAAAAGGAAAGGTGTGATGACAAGAAGAAGGTTAGTTGCTGAAGAGGTATTTTTAATTTCTCAAATTGAACCAAAATATTTTATTAAAGAAAGTTAAGATGAGAATTGGATGAGAGCTATGGAAGAAGAATTGAATCAGATAGAAAAGAATAAAACATGGGAATTGGTTCCTAGGCCTAAAGATAAAAATGTTATTGGAGCCAAATGGGTGTTTAGGAATAAATTAAATGAGGAACATCAGGTTGTAAGAAGTAAGGCTAGATTGGTTTGCAAAGGATATTCAAAGGAAGAAGGAGTTGATTATGATGAAACTTATGCTTTGGTGGCAAGGATTGAAGCAGTAAGACTATTTCTTGCCTATATTGCACATAAGAACCAAAAGGTATATCAAATGGATGTTAAACATACATTTTTGAATGGAGATCTTGAAGAGGAAGTCTATATTGAGCAACCTGATGTATTTTCATTATCAGAGGACAAGGAGATGGTTTCCAGATTGAAGAAAGCTTATATGGATTGAAACAAGCCCATAGAGCATGGTATGCTAGATTAGATAAATATATTTCAAAGCTTGATTTTAGCAAAGGTAATGCTGATAGTAACTTATACTATAAGATTGAGCATGATGACATACTGATCAATGAAAGTTTATGAATGAAATTTGTTGATGATATGAAGAATGAATTTGAAATGTCTATGATTGGAGAGATGAAATTTTTCTTAGGTTTGCAGATTACTCAGACTAATAAAGGTACTTTCATTTGTCAAACTAAGTATTTGAAGGAACTTCTTAATAAATTTGGTCCTGAAAATTCAAAACCTGTTGGTACTCCTATGATAACTAATTGGACATTGTCTAAGGAAGATGAATCTCCAAGAGTGAACCCATATAGATACAATCAATGATTGGTGGATTATTGTAATTAACATAGACCAGACCAGATATAATGAATGTTGTATGCATTGCTTGTAGATTTCAGTTTGATCTAAGAGGAAGTAATGATATTACTATTAAAAGAATATTCAGATATTTGGAAGAAATAACAGAGTATGGGTTATGATATCCAATGGATGATGATTTCAGATTATGTGCCTATAC
Source organism: Cryptomeria japonica (assembly GCF_030272615.1). Classification (NCBI taxonomy): domain Eukaryota; kingdom Viridiplantae; phylum Streptophyta; class Pinopsida; order Cupressales; family Cupressaceae; genus Cryptomeria; species Cryptomeria japonica. The sequence goes on from NC_081414.1 coordinate 688,451,409, forward strand.
ATACTCAGATTATGTTCCTATACAAACTCAGATTGGGTAGGAGATGTTGATGACTGGAAGAGCACTACAGGTGGTGCATTCTTTCTTGGGAAGAAATTGGTTTCATGGCTTAGCAAGAAATAGTCATGCACTTCATTATCTACTATTGAAGCTGAATATGTAGTTGTTGCAACTAACTATACTCAAATTTTATGGATGAAGAAAATGTTTAAGGATATAAGGGTAAGTTATGATGAACCTATTTTTATTCACTACATTATGATGAGCCTATTTTTATTCACTACATGATAATACTGCTTCTATTGATATGTCAAAGAATCCACTATTTCATTCCAAATCAAAACACATTTCTATGAAGTATAATTTCTTGAAGGAAAAGGTTGAAGCAAAGGAAGTTAGATTGGTTTATGTGCCTACTAAGGAACATATTGCAGACATTCTAACTAAACAATTTCCTAAAGACACTTTTGAATATCTCAAAGATCAATTGGGGGTCATCATTCCTGTGAGCTTATCAGAAGCATCTTTTGATCCGGGTTGATGGGATGATGCTACTATTCAGGGGGAGTAGTCAGTTGTTTGGTTTGGCATCATCCCTTTTTCATTGATTTCAAAGGGGGAGAGGTGTTCATGTAAAAATCAAAAAATCTTAGGGAGAGAGATATTTTGTTTTGATTAAGTAAAAATAGGTTTTTTAAAGGTTCCCGAACCTTTTACAAGCCAGGAGAATAGAAAGGCATTAAAAAGTGTCTGATCACTTCAAAAAGTCAAAATGAACCCACTAGATGGGCACAACTTAAAACATCATTACATAATTACATAAAACTCAGAACAGACAACAATAGGAAAGCAAAAGATAGCAAAGAGAAAGAACCAAGGACAACAACTGGAACTAAATACTATTCAGGATCTCCTTAGTGTGAACAACCATTTATTTCATGTTGTTTGTTGAGGTCTTCATATCCTCTAGCTCACAACCTTCGATGTCGACCTTATTCTTTGTGTTGGCTCTGGTCCTCCTTTCATGACCCTTCTTGTTCACCTGCTCTTTATCACCTTCCTTCTCTGCATTGTTCTCATACCTATTGATAAAGATGTTCATGTTGTCCACTGAAGATTTAAGAATTTGGAAATTTTGATCAGCAAGCTACTTGACATTGTGCTCCAGCTTGTCAATTCTGCTACCAAAATCTTTCAGTTTGTTGTCTATTTCCTTTCTATCTCCCATCTCATTGTCCTTTTTATCCATGGCTAAGATGTTTCCAACCATACATTCAATAGCTTGCGCATTATGCAGAACGGCCATTAACTCTTTAACATGTTCTGCAAGGGCTTGTCACCAACTGTAATTCTTGCCATGGCCTATGTATCTATTTTCAAACTATTAATATCCTTCACCAGAGTAGTGATGGTCTCATAGAAAACCTTAATGGTATCTTTGTCACCACTATCACTTTTACCCCCTTTTTCCTCATTATGCAGTCTAGTGGTTTTCATGGTCTCCATGATTTCCAAATTATCCTTAACTGGGTTACCCTCCCCTTCTTTGTCCTGACTATCAATCCTCTTATTATCATCATCCTCCTCCTCAGACTCAACCAGAACATAATTGAGATCAGAATTTCTATCATTTTTAGTGTTCTTTTTCTGAGCCTTCTTTCCAGAGGCTTTCCCTTTCCTCTTTTTAATAGGTTTTTCCTCAAGGGAATCAGTTTCAGAGTCTGACATTTCAGATTCCACAATAATCCTCCTCTTCTTAGCCCTAATCCTCCCTTTTTTGCTAGTTTCTTCTGACTCTCCCTCGGTCTCAGAATCAAAGTTGAAACCACTATCCTTACTTTCCGTAGTCTCATCTCTAGCATTTTTGCCTTTAATAGGCTTTTCAATGCACTTCCCCTTTAGCATTTTGTAAACCAGGACCATGAGCCCTTGGTGGAGGGCATGGTTGCCTTTAGGGTCCTTCTGGATCTCCTTTATAGTATGATCCATTGAACAAGATAGGTAATAGGAAAGGCTAACCTTTTTGCCATGATGGAAATGGTTAATAAGGACGAAGTGATGCCCATAAGCCCTGGTAAACCTACCGTCTAAGGTAATATATTCAATAGAAGAAAATAAGACAAACCTCCATGGCCTACAAATTCTCTTCGGGGAGTGGTAGGAGTTGTCAATTTTGATCATCTTTCTTCTCTCATCATCGATAATAGGAAACTTGTCTGCAGCCTTATCTAATATCCCTTTGTCCTTGTAAAATTTCATACCCTCGGTAGTCATCCCCATGGCCTCAGCGATAACCTCTTCATCTACATTCATCATATGTGATCCAATCAAAACTTTTCCATTTTTCCAATTCTTTATGAAGTAGCTGGTAATTGTGGGGTCCTTCCCATTCAGTCATTCCATGAAAACATTGAGCCCCCCTACTGAAGGATACTCTAGACTTCTTCGTTCTTTCTCCATTCAAAGCAGGAAGCAGGTTCAAATCTCTTCTTGTTTCCTCCCATTTTTTCAGCACCTTCCTTGCAATGCCTTCTCTCATTTTGATAACTTTTCCTCTAGTTTTTGTGGTTATTCTGTAAGAGTGCCCATAATCCATGCCGAATAATGATGATATGACACCTATTTAATAGCTCATTATCTTCAAGCAATCCTTGCATCGAAAAAGGTGGAAAGGTCATTAGAAATAATGATTAAAAGTACCATGTTGCCTTGTATAGCTTCGGTCCTGATTGAGCAAGAATTTCATTTCACTTGCAATCTCCTTTTTGCCATAACTAGTGATGATGTTTTCCGATTGGCAAGCCAAGTTGGCTGCCTAATCAGCACAAGAGTTGGCCTCCCTATAAACATGTGTAAAAACACACATTTAAAACTCTTCGCTGATTTTCCTTGTTGCTTTAATAGCATTACTAATTGGCCATGATGGCAGGAATTTCATATTTAAACAATTGATAATGTTTAAGGAGTCTCCTTCACACCAAACTTTAGTGCATTTGGCTTCTTTGGCAAGGATAATCCCATGATAAGCCGCCATGGCTTCGGCAACATGGTTGGTCTATTTTCCTATAGGATTACATTTTATGATTTTACATATTCCCCATTCATCCCTTAGGACCACTCCACATCCTACAACCCCCGGGTTTCCCTTAGAGGCCCCATCAAAATTGATTTTCATCCATCCCCTAGGTGGGCTGGTCCATATCACTCCCTCTCTAGGGTTACTTTGTACACTCTCTTGAGCTTTTAATCTCCTTTTTTTATAGACAAATTGATCCTCCTTAGTGTTAGGATTATCAATACCACCTATAATATTCATATTTTCCACTATGCTTCTTCTTATTTTTTCAAACACAATGTTAGCCTTAGTATACTTTTCTCTGAAAATCCTATCATTTATCTCTTTCCATATACCCCAGCACATGTGTGGTAAAGCAATTCTCCATAGCAAGGTGGTAGTTCTATTTTTTGAAGGATGATGCCATGACTTGAAAATCTCCTGAATCGAGTTGGGGAAGCTCCAACTGATATTGAATTGATCTAGACAACTTCCCCAAACATTAGCTAAGAAGGGGCAATGAAAGAGCATATGATTTGTTGTCTCCTCATTCTTCTTACAGAGTGTACATAAACTTGGTATGCTGATACCTCTTTTTCTTATATTCTCTATTGTTAGAATTTTGTCTTGGAGGGATATCCAAAAGAAATGTTGATCTTGGGGGTAAGTCCTTTCACCCATGCTTTAGCCTAGCAAGGACTTTCCATGTTATTGTACTATTGATGATAGAGAGATATTTTGTTGGTTCTTGATTGTTTGGGGAGATTGTTGGCATTCCTTGGCACTTGGATGTTTTTCACATTCAATGTTGTCAGCAATGCCAAAGGGGGATATTATTGGAAATATGATGGAATTTCTTATGTGTTTTCATTGATGTCAACACTATACTTTGGTTGGATATGGTTTTGTCCTAGTTGGTTACTGCTAGCCCAGTTAGACCTATACTAGTTGGACTTGGTTATCAGTGTTTCTGATCTGGTATGATCAGATCAGTTGTTTTGGTTTGGGATGGCTATTTAGGATGGTTATATGCTTTTCAAATTTGGTTGGTTCATTATTTGGTGCTCTGGAAGCTATCGCTTATGTTTTGGATTACTAATTGATATATCTTGGTATCAGTTGGCTTTACCAGTTGGCGATATTCGATGATTTGGTTAAGTGATTTTTGTTTGGCTTATAGAAATGGTTCCTAACATGCTAAAGGCATTCTTTATCACATCCTAATTTTTTGGTGGCTTCACATTGGCCGGCATGATGATTTGGTGGTCCTATTTGGATCCGGTTGGTTATTTTGTGTTATTACAGTGAGGGTTTCTACTAGTTGGTAAAATGTGTTGATATAGGTCTTAGCTAGATTTTTTATGGATATAATTATTTAGGAATTTGAATTAGGTCCATGTCATGTAATATAAATCATTATATTGGTCCAATGGTATCGTGTGATGTAATTTTTGTAATTATGGTTTATGGGTTTAGGGTTTAGCTGACCTTGTTATCAAGGTTGATTTGTATTTATATGCGATATATTCATGTAATTTGGAAATGGGTATTGATTGAAGGTTATGTCTACATTATTAGAGAGAAGTAATTATGAAAAAAAGGTTATATCATTCAACGAGGGTTGTGAAGATTTTGGTATTGCAGGGCAGACATCTGTGCTTAACTAGAACTATATCAAGCATTAGGAGATGCTATTTTCACAACTCATTTTCTTTGGATTGTAGTCCGATGTTTATGTAAGTCAATGAGACTTCCCTTTTTGTGATGATCAATGCACTCTAGGTAGTTGGCCTAATTGCAAGTGCAATCCCCATCGTAATTATTTCACATACTACTGTAGAAGTATTATCTGACTGTGAGAAAGGTTTCCCACCATGGTTTTTCCCTTTACCAGGTTTTCCACATCAAAATATTGGTGTTGTGTGTTATGTGCTTTCATGCTTTATCTTTAACTATCTTGTTTATATTGTGCTTCAATAAATGGTTTATAATCAACATTAAGTGTTTAATTTGTGGAAAACTAATTCACCGTCCCTCCTCTCATTTTTCCTATGCTATATGAGATTCTAACATATATATATATCCACACCAATAAAATAAATCAATTCCCATCTCGGCTTCCAAAAAACCACATAACATGTAACATGAAACATGTAACCATAAGTCAGATCAACTTGATTACCAATCCATATGTGGACCCAAAATAATTTATAATAAGCTTCACTCATGTTAGCTCAATCAGCTCTAACTTGAAACAAATCACTAAAATCATCCCAAATATTTTGCATAACACATTACACAAAATATCTCCATTCTCCCTGAATTACCAGTTGTATATGGTGAAAATGGATAACAATAAACAACAATATTGAAAGACTAAAATGGATTCAACCACTAAACCCTAGCCTAACAATGAACAAAGATCCACCATAACATATGAAGATAACCTAAGACAATGCAAATAACTCAAAATCACAAAGATTATACCATCACATGTCCACTAGGGTTTTGATCTCCATTCTTCCTATCTCCATTGATCTTGCTTGATATACTTGCTCTCAGATTTTTGTATGCACAAGAGCTCAACAAAGAACGGAATGTGGTTGCAAGTAGAATTGTAGTCTAGTCAATTGATCAAGTAGTTAGGCATGTCTCATTAGGGATTAGGGTTTGACAATGAAGAAAGCATCTCCTTAAATAGAAGACACAATATGAAATGGAGGGTTAAGATTGAGAGGTGTAAAAAGAGAGGTCGGCTAGGATTAGAGGGTAGGTATAAGAAATACCAAAATAATGAAAGAGGTAGGTAGTGTAGGAAATAAGAGATGAATGACATGTGTCATGTGTAGAAAAAGATAATGAATTAATTAAATAAATAAAGATTTATTTAATTAATAGAAGAAGTAGGATAATTAAATAAATAAGATATTTATTTAATTTAGGAAAGGGATAATTTAAATAAATAAATGTATTTATTTAAATGAGAAATAAGGCTAGAAGAGGATAAATGAATTAATTAAATAAATAAAGATTTATTTAATTAATAGAAGAATTAGGCTTAGATAATTAAATAAATAAAATATTTATTTAATTAGACATGACAATTTTAGGTGTCTACATTTTGCCCCTCTTTGAGACAATGCGGCTTGTCGCGTTGTTTCAAAGAAAAATAAGATGAACTGATACAAAGTTGCCTCAGAATAAGGAATTATATGCCCCCTCGAGAGATTGGATGAAAAAGTCTGGAAAGAGTGCAGACAATCTCTCGATAAGAAAGACGAGATAGAATGGACTGATTGGATAAAGTGACAAAGTCACAGGATGAAGAATACTGACTCGGGAAATGAAGGCCAGGGCTAGGGTAGGCTATAAGATAGACCACGGGCAAAAGACATCCTCATTGTCATCCACACCCTTAGAAGATCACAGTGCAGAGCGAGAAAAGAGCAGCAGCAGTCAGCAGCGATGGCATTCATTCATAGATTCGCCCGTGTCCGCCGATTCCAGCGACCAGCCGATGCAGGAGAGCCGGTAAGTACCCGAAAACCTCCTCGTACTTTCACGCATTTCGAGTTTTGTCATAAATGCATGTTTAGGAGCAATAAATGCGCTAGGAATAGGATATTTAAAAAGTGCAAAAACGCGCAACCGCGTCTGTGTCAGCGCCAGGCGCGTCTGTGTCGGGTCCAGGCGCGTCTGTGCCTGGAACCGCGTTTGTGTTGAATGCGGACGTGTTTGTGAAATGTAGCAGCGTCTGTGCTTTATAGGGACGTTTATGTCATGTAGGGACGTCTGTGTTCCCTGGTCGCGTTTGTGTCTGGCATAGGCACGTTTGTGTTCATAAAACGCGTCTATGTTTCAAAAGCGCGTTTGTGTAGTCTATAAGCGCATTTATGAGTTAAAAGCGCGTGTGTGTTGTAAAAGTGCGTTTGTGTGTTTAAATGCATGGTTTTAGTCTTTTAGGTCAAATCGGCAGTTCTGTGATGAACATACGCTGTCGATTGGATAAGATGCTGAGAGGATACACTCAAGCAGGTCCTCTAGAAAGATTAGGATAGATCCAGGCACTTTGTGATGAACAGGGAGCACCAAGATAGGCAGCACTTTGTGATGAACAGGGAGTGCGAATGTGAGTGACACTTTGTGATGAACAGGGAATGTCATACACGTAGTACTTTGTGATGAATAGGGAGCACTACTTAGGGTAGATAGCAACACTTTGTGATGAATAGTGAGTGTCACTAGGATAGATAACCAGATGCATTTAGGTAGCAAGTAGCATTTTGTGATAAACAGTGAATGCCACGATAACTGACATGATTGAATTGCTTGACTGCAGGAGTATTTGCCGATGTTAGAGTCATGGGAGAGATTCCCATCGACTCAGAGACTGGGACCAGAGTTTTCAATCCAGGACAAGATTTCCATTGAGGAGATGGGTCTCACACATATGCTCTATGTGCCCGAGTTTCGGGCAAACATGGGGTTGCTGACTGCGTTGGCCGAGAGATGGCACTCAGAGACATGCACGTTTCACCTGCCGATGGGTGAGATGACAGTGACATTAGAGGATGTATATAGGATTCTACATGTTCCTATTGATGGAGAGTTGATTCCCTACGACCGTGACGGTGACAGGGAGGCATTGAGACGGGTTTTTCAGGATCCTGAGTTGGAGATGCGAGCAGGTCATGTAGCCTGGGACACCATGACTGCCACAGGATTAGCACTACCGGCAGTTGTTGGGGGAGTCATCAGTGGATATTTGTGTCCAAACAGGGCCACACGAGGATTGGCAGTGGGCTGGGGAGGGGCCTTGGAGACGCTGATGGCAGAGCACACTAGGTATGCATGGGAGCCATGTGTCCTGGCACATTTGTATTATGAGCTGCATCAGTTTGTATACCACGGATCAGTGGGTTTGGGCTGCGGCGTGACTCTCTTGCAGGTGTGGGCCTATGAGAACCTTCCCATCACACGACCCATTCATTTCAGAGGCAGAGGACAGGGACAGAGTTTCGTGCACCTGTATGACATGATCACATCCCAGCCTCGGATTGGGAGATTGGAGCATTGGAGGTGAGTCATTGATGATATTGACATGGTGATCTGGAGGCCGTACCTGGGGTGCGAGGAGTGGGAGGATGATGCCTTGGAGCTACCATATGTGTTTAGGAGCAGGTATCTGATGGGGCGGACGCCCTATATTCTGGAGAGGCAGCTGGTAGACAGGGTGTGTAGGCAGTTCGGGCGGATTCAGCGGATGCCACGAGGCTCGGGCATGTATGCCCGGATGGTCAGAGATCAGGTGCAGTTTGGCCCACTGTTATCATATGATCAGGCAGTGACACAGCTAGCGGAGATGATGCCGATGCCATGGGACATGTGGCCAGAGGTAGATGATACAGGGATGGACGCAGAGTACTCTGCGTACTGGGCAGAGCATCCATTTCCCAGATTGACAGATCCGGCAGAGCCACTGGATGGAGAGGGTGGAGGAGAGGATGATGATGGAGGAGGGGATGGAGGTAGGGGCCGGCGGAGGCGGAGGGGAGTGGTGGGAGAGAGGCGAGTGGCACCTCAGAGGGAGGGAGGACAGGAGAGAGCAGCTCCAGTGGTGAGAGGACGGGGTGGACTACCCCTACAGGTGCCAGCAGCACAGGGTCCCAGAGAGGGATAGAGACAGGTGCAGCTAGAGGGACAGAGACAGGTGCAGCCACAGGTACCTATACAGGCACAGGGACAGGTGCAGGCAGAGGTTGAGGGACAGGCACCTGTAGAGGAGGAGCCACAGGCAGAGGCGGAGAGCGGAGACTCTGAGGAGGATGAGGTGGTGAGGCTGCGGGAGATCTGCCAGGGCCAGGCAGATGAGATTGAGGATTTGGTGCGAGAGAGGAACCACCTCAGGATCAGGGTCCGAGACACAGAGCGGGAGAGGGATCAGGCCATCCAGAGATACACAGAGGCTGAGACAGCTCTGAGGGCAGGTAGGCGAGCAGCAGAGGATGCAGGGGCAGGCTACGCATATGTTCTGCGAGCCGGAGAGGAGATCGCCTACTGGAGGGATCTATACTATGCAGCCGTGCCAGCAGATCAGCGGGCTAGGAGCTTCCATAGATCGTCGCGCACAGCGACGGCTACAGGAGGGAGCCGCAAGAGACAGGCATCCAGCGGTGGGGTCATGGGGCCTCCACCACCACCAGAGAGACAGGGAGATCCAGGGGCGGGTCCATCTATAGCTCAGACTCCGTCGAGGCGAGGCGGCTCCGAGGGAGGGAGTTCCTCATAGCTATAGTGGGCTCCCATTGTATCAATAGATGTACCATTGTTGTATTGTAGACACCTGCGGGTGATTCTTTTGTAGCCATATGATTCTTTTGACATCATTGTATCATGACACATTTTGAGTATATGAGAGATGATCCATTTTTTTGCGGCAGCTATATGCATGTGTACCTTATGTGATGAAATGTTCTTATGTGATACGAATGCTTATATGATGCAATGCAATATATTTTTGTTCTTTTATGTTGTATATGTAATGCATGATGCAAATGTGAATGTATGTAATGCAAATGAATATGATAATGCAAATGATTATTTACATAATGAAAATGTGAGATGTGCTAACATGTGTTGTATGCAGGATGTGATGCAATTGTGATATCTATATGTATGTATGAAATGCTTATATGTGGTGATGTAGGTGTAACTATATGAAATGCAAATGTTTTTGGTGTGTCATTGTACTCAGTCATGTGATAGCGGGCTACGTGGACTCAAGAAGGACAATGGAAGTCAATCAAGAAAGGGGGATGGAAGACAGAAGATATGAACGTGAAAGAGCTTCTTGTGCATTATCATCATTGAGCTTTATTATGGCAGATAGGTTATGACAATCGAGGCATTTGTTCGGCCCAGAAAGTCATTGTACCTGTTTGCATGGAGATAAGACAGTCACAAACAAGGAATGCCCCAGTTCATACTAGACTTACAGTGTCCTCATATCCTTGGACAAGTCATAGCATTACTAAAAGACAATCCACAAACAGCAAATGCAAATAGGTGACGATACCCCATCCTCGCCTTTCTAGTCAAAGACATCCTGGAAATAGAATCTCTAGTCAAAGAAATCCTGGAAAAGCTAAAAGACATGTCACCAAAAAGATAAAATCAAAAGAAAACCAAGACTCGACACCAACATCCACTGTAGTCCTCAAGTTTAGTGTCTCTTGTCACTTGTTTAAGTCTTATTCGATTGTGGTCACAATGTTCACTTTCATAAAAAGGATAGATAGCACTGAACCATATGTTGTCTGAGTCTGTTGAAAGATTTGATTTTGTTGAATCCCATTGTTGCTGCTGTGTCTCATTTGAAACTGACTGAATCCATGAAACTGATACCTTATTGCGGAGAAGACGAAACTTTATTGCGGACTGGCAATGCAGATGCTGCTTTATTGCGGATTGTGCGCAGATAAACTGAAGAAAGCGGAAAGAAACTGTACTCCTCGAAACATGTGATGTTCTCAGTTCCACACCCATTACTAGACGTAGGAATTGGCTGTAGTCACAGATAGGATCTGATTTATTATGGATGGAAAAGGGAGTGAAAAGGGAGGGTTATGGATGGCTAACCAATCTTAGGTAGATCAATAACAAGCCATGATGGGAATGGGTAAGTTTATTGTGAGTGAATAGGTTGTGAGTGTGTGTAAAGTGAAAGGATGAAAGAGAATCCTGAAGGAGGGAGGAGCAAAGTCCCTACGCATGGCGCTGGTGACCCAGTTTTCACCATGGTACTTGCCCAGGGCGCCACCGAAGTGGTTTTCACCGTTGGACGAAATTATTTCTCTTTACTTTTTTCGATTTTTCAATTTTTTTTGTTGTCACAAGGCGCCTGTTTGCCAAGTTTTCACCAAGTAACGATTTTTTTGTTTTATAATTTTTTTGTATTTTTAAATTAGGATATTCCGAAGAGCTATGTGTAGAACCTGCGAAGGTGCATGCTGTTGATAGGATCCTCCAAAGGTTCACCTTCTGTAGTAGAGAGCTGATATGCCCCAGATCCATATGCTGCTGTGATGATGTAAGGACCAAGCCAATTTGGTTCGAACTTGCCCTTCTTATCTCTGTCTTGCTGATTTTTGGGGTTCTCTCTGAGGACTAAGTCACCTACCTCAAATGTGCGAGGCTTGACCTTGTGATTGTAACTGCGACTCATTCGTTGTTGGTAAGCCTTGAGATGATTAAAAGCAGTGTGTCGTCGTTCCTCCAGCAGTTCTAGTTCTTGTAAGCGGGAGACCCTGTAGTCTTCATCGTTGATTATGTTTCTCAAGGAGACCCGTAAAGAAGGTAACTCGACCTCAATAGGCAAGATGGCTTCAGCGCCGTAGACAAGTGAGTAGGGTGTAGCTCCTGTAGGTGTGCAGACACTGGTACGATAGGCCCAAAGTGCGGGATTGAGTTGGACATGCCAGTTACGGCCAGCGTCGTCGACTGTCTTTTTAAGTATTTTGAGAATTGTTTTGTTAGATGCCTCAGCTTGGCCATTACCTTGGGGGTAGTATGGTGTGGAGAAATGGTGAGAGATATGGAAGCGCTCACAGAGTTCACGAACATCCTGGTTCTTGAAAGGACGCCCGTTATCGGTGATAATGGAAGTAGGAATCCCGTATCGGCAAATGATGTAGTTCAGGATGAAAGTAGCAATTTGTTTCCCAGTAACTTGTGTGAGAGGCACAGCTTCAATCCACTTTGTGAAATACTCTGTGGCTGTGATAATGAATTTATGTCCATTGGAAGAAGGAGGGTGAATCTTGCCTATGAGATCGAGTCCCCACTGACAAAAGGGCCAAGGAGATGCAAGTGGCTGTAGTTCTTGTGCTGGTGCATGTATAAGGTCTCCATGAATTTGACACTGCTTACACTTCTTGACAAACTGATATGCATCTTTTTCCATAGTAGGCCAGTAGTATCCAGTCCTGATGAGTTTCTTGGCCAAGGTAGGACCACTAGTATGCGGACCACATATCCCTTCGTGCACTTCTCGTAACGCAATCTGAGCTTCGTCACTCTCTAAACATCTAAGAAGGGTGCCATCTAGACCTCGTCGGTATAGGATATCAGCTAGGATAATGTATCGGGAGGATTGGCGAATGAAAGTGCGACGTTGGTTGTTCGATAGATCGGGAGGTAAGATATTGTCACGAAGGTATGTGAATATGGAACCATATAACTAGGATTCAGGACCAACAACACATATCATTTCCGTAGGAGTGATCTCATATGATGGAATCAGCAGGTTGTCAACCAGGAACTCATAGCAGGTCTCATTTTGCGGCAGATCAATGAGCGAAGCAATTGTAGCCATGGCATCAGCAGCGCGATTCTGTTCTCTTGGTATCTGCTCAAACTCTATCTTTGCAAAGTGTTGTTTCAGATCATCTACCAGTTGTTTGTAAGGCATTAGCTTTTCATCTTTTGTTTGATAATCATCAGTTGCTTGATGGATGACAAGTTGAGAATCCCCAAAAACACGAAGTTCTTGGATCTTCCACTGAACTGCAATTCTTAACCCAGTTGTTAATGCCTCGTATTCCGCTATATTGTTGGTACAAGGAAATGATAAGCGGTATGACTTTGGTATAGAATCGCCTTGGGGAGCTATAAAGAGTATACCCGCTCCTGCCCCATGCTGTGTGTATGAGCCATCAAAGTATAGTTGCCATGGCTTTGCAGGTGATATTGTTAGAATGGACTCATCTGGAAATTCTGACTGTAGAGAAACATCATCTATCATGGGAGCATCTGCCAGTTGATCTGCGATGGCTTGTCCTTTTATGGCTTTTCTATCCATGTATTCAATGTCGAATTCACTCAAAATCATTACCCACTTGGCCAGCCGCCCAGTAAGTGTAGCGTTGTTGAGAAGATATTTTAGTGGATCAATTCTGGCAATCAACTTAGTCTTGTGAGTGAGCATATAATGTCATAATTTTTGTGAAGCAAAGACCACAGCGAGACATGCACGCTCAATAGGTGTGTAGTTCAGCTCATATCCCACCAACGTGCGACTGATATAGTAAACTGCTTTTTCCTTGCCGTCAGGTATTTGTTGTGCTAGGAGTGCCCCCAGTGCTGTTGGAGTAGCTGATATGTAAAGTAGCAATGGTTGATCTTGAATTGGTGGCATCAAAACTGGCGGGTTCAAAAGATAGTCTTTGAGTGCCTGAAAAGCCTGTTGACAGTTCTCATCCCATTTGAACTTGATGTTTTTGTGTAGCAGGTGCTGGAAAGGATTGCACTTATCTGCAAGTTGTGCTATGAATCTTCGTATGGACTGGAGTCTCCCTTGTAAAGACCGAAGTTGACTGATATTCTTGGGTGGCGGCATGTCCAAGATAGCCTTGACTTTTGCTGGATCAGCTTCTATTCCTCTTTTAGACACAATGAATCCTAGGAGCTTCCCGGAGGTTACTCCAAAGACACATTTCTTTGGGTTTAATCTTACCTTGTATTTTTCCAGCCTATCAAAAGCAACTGAAAGTATGTCCAAGTGTGTATTTCTGTCTATTGATTTAACCAAAAGGTCGTCAACATAATCTTCCACCGTTACATGCATGAGATCATGGAAGATAGTAGTCATAGCTCGTTGATACGTGGCACCTGCATTTTTCAGTCCAAAGGGCATGACATTCCAGCAGAAGGTTCCCCATGGACAAGTAAATGATGTTTTATGTTGATCTTCAGGTGCAATCCTGATCTGATTATATCCAGAGAATCCGTCCATTAAAGATAACATCTCATGGCCTGCTGTGAGATCAACAATTAAATCAATGTTTGGTAATGGGAAATCATCCTTCGGACAAGCCTTGTTGATATCCCTGAAGTCTGTACATATTCAGATGCTGTGATCTGGTTTGCTAACAGGTACTAAGTTGGAAATCCATTCGGGATAATCAATCGGGCGTATGAATCCGACATCCAGTAATTTCTCCAGCTCTTCCTTGACTAATAATGCCACTTGTGGATGCATTTTCCTCAATTTCTGTTTTACTGGTTTTGCCCCCGGTTTGACTGTTAAATGATGCATTACTAAATCGGGGTCTAGTCCAGGCATATCAGCATAAGACCATGCGAAGTTGACTTGTCGTTCCTTAAAGAAGCTTATGAACCTTGCTTTCTCGGCCTCTGTCAATGATTGAGCCAAAAATATGTTATGTGGAACCTCTGTTGTACCAATGTTTGTCTTTATAGTCTCCTCTACCAACATGGATGATTTTTCCTCGTATGATGCTGGTAGAATGTCAAGCCTTCCATCTTCGGGCGCCTCAGAGAGGTTTTCACCCTCAGATACGTCCTTTCTTTTTACTTTTTTAGAGTCAGATAGCGCCACAGTGTGGTTTTCGCCATAAGACCCTTGTTTTGTTTTTATTTTCACATTTTTGCGACTAGAAGGCCCGACACCCTCACCAAAGTATGCCATGTTATTAAGCTCTATGGCGTATCCTGCTTTATGGTCTCCAAGAGGAAGATCATCGTGAATGCCAAGATAATCGACTATAGCTTCGTCATTTTGAAATGTATCAAGCTGTGCTGGTCCATCCTGATCCCAGTCAATGAGTTGGGGGTGAACGAGGGGAAGGTCTTTAGTGTTTTCAGAGTTCGCAAGGCTAATAGTGAAGATGTGGTTATATTCAGGTATATCAAGATAGTCATTGAGGTCGTCAATGGAACTCTCCTCATCAGTTTCGATCATGAGTGAGTCCAGATTATCATCACTAGTAGCACCCTCAGGGACAGGTGTCCTCATCCTATGTGATCTTGACCTAGGGCCTTGAAACGAAGCTTGTGCAGGATCCTTATGGGTCGGTTCTTGACCAACTCTGAATTTCTTGTAAAACTCCTCCTCCTCTGTAGGTTCCTCTGGCTCTCTAAATGTCTCGTTGAGCTCATAGTCGCTGGAGGATTTGTCTGAACCCCATTCCCATTCGTTGGAATCTGTAGAATAGTCATCTTCTTGTTGAGCTTCAGCCACTTTGACTCGCCATATCTGTTTTGTTCTTTTATTGTGAATCTTGGGATTTAGAAAACCAAGCCCCCTTGGAGCGTTCCCTTCTTGTAGTTAGCTCAGGTTGTAAAGGCTCCATGACACCTTCTTTGCGTAGTCCGAGAGGGCTTTTTCCATCATACCCAAATCTTTGTAGAATTTTGAAACCTTTGCCATAGTTCTCACAGGGTATTATAATTTGATCATGTGTATCCTCTTTAGTGTCCTTATATAGCATTTTATATAAATTTTCTTCCTCTAGTTCGCCCCATTTTTGAAAGACGGTAGGATCCCATTTGAGTAGCATGATGGAGACTTGCTTATTAGGATGTGGCCTCCCATATTCCTTGGGAGAGGTCATGACTTGTCGTAAGAACATTGTTTGATTCAGAGTGTATTCTCCCATGCCTTTGTCTTGAAACTTGGCTCTAAGTTCACCTTGTTTGGATGTCGAGGGCTTTAATGACTCAGGATCAATATATGCTGAAGAAGGAGTAGCTTCACGATTGCTGGGAATGATAGTCTCAGTATGTGATCTCAAGTTATTGCAATATATGAATGGATTTGGATCACCATTGACCGTTACCTCGACTCCATTATGAGGAAACTTAATGCACTGATGATATGTTGATGGGACTGCCCTCATTTCATGAATCCACGGACGTCCTAGCAATATGTTATACGTAAGGTCCAGATCCAGGACTTGACAAACCACATCCTTTGTGACTGGCCCTATTCTTAGTGGTAAGATGACTGTGCCCTTGGACGAACGCTCTTCATCATCATAAGCCTTAATAGTGATTTGGTTTGTAGAATTTACAGCTTTGTCAGAATATCCCAATTGTCTGATGGTGCTCAATGTACAAATATTAAGACCTGCTCCTCCATCTATCAGGACTCGCTTTATTCGGTGTTTATGTATGAAGGCTTCAATATGTAGAGGTGCATTATGAGGCTAACTTATGGAGGCATCATTGGCTTCTGTGAATGTGAGGGAGTGTGGAACGGATAAATATCCCACCATGGCTTGAAACTGGTCCACGTTTAGATCAGTAGGGACAGCAGTATCTCTCAAGGTTTTGTCAAGGACAGCTTTATGTGCAGGAGATATACGTAAGAGCTCAAGAATAGAGATGAGTGCAGGTGTTTTCCCTAATTGCTCTACAAGGTCGTACTCAGGCTTAGTTGACGGAAGATTGGTATTCTTAGTAGAGGTACTTGGCAATGTGATCTCACCTCGACGGGTTGTAACATGACATTCAGAGGTAGATGTGGACGAAGATCCCACACCTTTTAGGACAATTTTGGGTCTTGGAGAAGAATTCTCAGGATTTTTATTTTTGATAGTAATGGTAGAAATATGATTGTCCATTGAGATGTGATTAATAGTGGAATCATAATTGTAAGATGTTCTGGTGTAATTGGCTTGATCATCTGTGACTTTGCCTTTTCCCTTGTCATGTTTTGGGAATGGTTCCTTAAACACCTCATGCTCTTGATTAGATGAATGTCCCTCAATCTCAATATCTCCTCTGTCAATGAGATCTTGTACAATGTTTTTCAATCGATGGCAATTACTTGTCTTGTGACCCTTGCTCTTATGAAATTCGCAAAATTCATCATCATTCCACCAATTTGGTTTGACCTTTGGTTCATATGGAGGAAAATCTGGGACTGTGATCACTTTGTTTGCTACAAGCTTTTTGAATGCTGATTCAAGTGGTTCTCCCAATGGAGTGTACTTCCTTCGTGGTTTAGCAGCCGTTTGATTGTTCACTTGATTGTCGGTAGAACTTGATCCAGAAAAGACGAACTTTGGTCTTACTGTGTTGGCATCAACAACACCATCATTAACCATGTTCTTGTTCTTGTTCCAAAATTTTGGTTTGTCCTTTCCTTTGAAGTCCTCTTTGTTTTCTTTGAATAGCTTGATAACTCCTTGTTCAATTAAGACCTTTTCTGTTGCTAGGCCCTTTTCAATGACATCCTTGAATGTGGACAAACAAGCTTTCCTGAGATCATAGCCAATAGCTTTATTAACGTTTTGTGTGAACATCTCCACCATTTGTTTTTGCGGGATCTCACAAGAGCATCTGCTAGCTAGGTTTCTCCATCTTTGTAAAAATGACGCGAAAGATTCTCCTTCTTTTTGTTTCGTATTGCACAAGGTAGTAACTGAGACATCTGTTTCAATGTTGTAAGAAAAATGCTGAATGAATGCTTCTGCCAAGTCGCCCCATGACTTAATACCGGGAGGTAATTGAGAAAACCATTCCATAGCTTGATCTCCTAAGCTCTGTGGGAACAACCTCATCAAGTATGTTTCTTCTGCCGCTACCTCAATGCAAGCTGTGAAGAATTGTCTTATGTGTGCCTTGGGGTCTCCTCTCCCTCTATATTTGTCGAATTTTGGTGTCACAAAGTGCGGAGGAAATGGAGGCATTGGAATGCTCTTATCAAATGGATAAGGGCATATATCTCTCATAGTATATGTGGGTTTTGATGTGCCCATGTCTTCCACTTTCTTTTGTAGATCTCTAATTTGTTGCTCCAAATTATTTTTGGGAGGAGATTGATTTCTTGTAGCATACCCCATGTTTGAAACACCCATTTGAGGAGGAGCTTGTTGCATGTATGGATGATACTGATCGTAAACATGTCCATATGGAGGTCTATATTGTTGCGACATGTATGGAGCACTTGGCATAACTTCTTGTTGAGGGACCCCATATCTGTTTGGTGTATATAAACCATATTCAATAGGCCTTTCATTTTCCATTGTGTTGCCCCCAATTTTGGCATGAGGTCTCCTTGTGTCAAAATTTTGTCTTGGTTGACCCATATCTTGAGCATGTGTTTGAGCATAGGGCCTCCATGATGGTCTTTGAGCGTAAGTATCATGCATTTGAGCTTGTGTATGTGGTATTGCTGGTTTCTGAAGCAAAACTAATGATTACTCCGGCATCATATTATTTGATCCTCCACTATTAGGTTGAGTTTGTTGTGAAGGTCTACTTTCCATAAGTTGAGATAAGTCAAAATCATGTGGTATTTTAGCTCCACTTTGTGCCATCATGTTTAGGAAATATTGACGATCTCTCCTCATTATCTCTTCAACCAATCTATTGAATTGAGGATCCATTATAGATTCTTGTATGTCTGCTGATAATATTGAAGAATTGTCAACATTGTCATTGTGTGTAGCATTGTTATTTATAGCGTTTGCGCTTTCCACATTTGGATTGTGTCTATAAACATTCATGTCTGGTAATGTAGTGTGCTCAGGATTGTAGAAGACATCATTTTCATACTCATAAGAACTCATGTTTGCGGATTCTTGAGCTTCTTTGACTATTCTCCTAGATTTTTGAAGACGGGTTTCAACCATGAACTAGGTGTTTGGCAATATGTGAGAGACTAGACGAAAAATGAAAAGAGTATGGAAGACTAAGAGTTGTATGGAGTGTAAATGAATCTTGAGGTGTACTTGCAATGTCCAAAGTATAAGACCAAGTATGTAAGTAGTAGAGTAGGTGTGACTTCCAAAGAGAGGATAGTTTCTCTTGATGAGGTAAGCTGACCTTGACTCTAAGTAAGACCAAATGAGACCCAAAGGTAAGAAACCTTGATGAGGGACCACTTAGCAAAGTGTTGTTGTGTGTTGACAAAGTATGATGAGGACAAGCAAGTGACCTTTATGACTTCAATTTTTAGACAAGTATGAATGTAAAATGAGATGTGAAGCAATGATGGACTATGTGAGACCCAAAGACAGGTTGAATGCTAGATGAAATCTGAAGAGACAACCTAGGAAGCTCAAGTATGCCGAAACTGATTTCTTTGTTTGTTTGACTGTTAAAATTTTCAAATCCTGACACAGACGCCTCTGTATACTTCACAGACGCGGTTTTAAGACACAGACGCTACTCTGTTTAACGCAGACGTGATTCTGAGATTTTCCTATTGATGTTTGCCGGGACTGTAACAGTTTTTTGCAATTGTGGACATAGACGCGCCTGTATACTTCACAGACGCGATTCCCAGACACAGATGTGTCTCTGTTCGACACAGACGCAGATAAAAACACAGACGCTATTCTGTACTTCACAGACGCGTTTATCTGACACAGACGCGTTTATCTGACACAGACGCGGTTTCAACAGACACAGACGCGTTTCTGTAACCTTTGTGCAATCTTTCCTATCTGTGAAGTTGTTTTGTTGTGACCAAATCTGATTGTTCGACTATTTTTCGTGACAAGAGGACACAGTGCTGATGACTCAATGTTTGCTAGTGTTTAGACTCCAAAATGACTCCAAGAAAGTGTGTTGTTTGATGTAAAAAGTTTTTGCATACACTTGAAGACACAAAAGACACAATGTTTTGCTGTTTTGTCTTTGAGTGTTTGAATGTTTATCATAACTCAAGCACAATTCTTATGGCTGGCCAAGACAATAGTTGTTGATCCCACATGGGGTTTTACCCCCGAGGCTACGCTATTCAGAGCGGATACTTAGATGCTTGACCTCACTGGCTCCACCCTCGGCACTCACTTCTCGGGTCAGCCAAGCATCAGTCCCCATGAAAACTCCCCATGGCGAACTTTGTATCTCTACTAAGAACCGTATGTGTGTGGGCCGCTACCAGAGGTCCAACCTCCTGCCCCAACAACTAGAAGGATTTGGGCCTCTAAAACAAAATGGTGCTAGTAAGGGCATCCGCTCGTGTGGCCATACATGCGGTACTTTCAGCTCTGTAAATACAGAAGGCTCCCAGCCGGTAGGGGTTACGCCCTATAAATGATCAAATAAATTTGATCAAACGGGTTTATGGGGAGACATAGTGTCAGTATGAACTAATCAGCACACGTTATTCATAGTTTTCACCATGAATACATTTGATTATAGTGGTTTGGATGAGGTGGGTTTTCCTCGCTACCACTTGGGTCGTTCTCTTCTCACTAGTAGTCCTAATGACCACACGGGAAGACAGGCCCTCTAAAGAGTAAACAAAAAGAGCCTATTGCTCAAGACACAAAAGACAATGATTCAATTTTAGTGCACCAATTGAAGTGTTTGCTAAGCTATGAAACAAGGCACACAATAAAAATTACAAAACCCTAGCTAAGGCCCTACAACAAAATTGTTAGTAGTTTGGGTTGTTTCAAATGATAACCCCTTCCTGCAAGCACACAAGTTAGGTAAATTTTTAGAAAACCCAAAAAGACTTTGTGAAAAGGGGCCTTCAACAAAAACGTATTTGTCTCCAAAGCAAGCTGCACAAATCAGGTTAGCTAGATCTGCAAAGGTTAGCCAAAAATAAACCAGATCTGAAACCCTAAGTACAAAATCCGAAAACCCGAATCGAAAAACTTGAAAAATTTGCAAAACAGAATGCACAGACGCTGTTATACCAGACACAGACGCGTCTGTCCGACACAGACGCGGTTCTGTAGTTTACAGACGCGGCCACAGAACACAGACGCTTCTTTCGGCTACAGACGTGATAAGATGATACGCAGACGCGATTCGGAATCACAGATGTGATAAGATGATGCGCAGACGCGATTCAGAATCACAGACGCGTCTTTCGGAAACCTGCAAAAATAGAAAATGACAGAAACACAGACGCGATCCAAGATATCACAGACGCCTCTGAAATACAAAAACGCGATCCGAACACTCTCAGACGCGGAAAAAACCTAAAATGTCGTCGAAATCGTCCGATCTGCAACTTCAAAAATGCAAAATCTGCAACAAAAATGTTAAATGCAAAGGGACAAGAGTCCCACCGGGCGTGCCAAAATGTATATGGTGAAAATGGATAACAATAAACAACAATATTGAAAGACTAAAATGGATTCAACCACTAAACCCTAGCCTAACAATGAACAAAGATCCACCATAACATATGAAGATAACCTAAGACAATGCAAATAACTCAAAATCACAAAGATTATACCATCACATGTCCACTAGGGTTTTGATCTCCATTCTTCCTATCTCCATTGATCTTGCTTGATATACTTGCTCTCAGATTTTTGTATGCACAAGAGCTCAACAAAGAACGGAATGTGGTTGCAAGTAGAATTGTAGTCTAGTCAATTGATCAAGTAGTTAGGCATGTCTCATTAGGGATTAGGGTTTGACAATGAAGAAAGCATCTCCTTAAATAGAAGACACAATATGAAATGGAGGGTTAAGATTGAGAGGTGTAAAAAGAGAGGTCGGCTAGGATTAGAGGGTAGGTATAAGAAATACCAAAATAATGAAAGAGGTAGGTAGTGTAGGAAATAAGAGATGAATGACATGTGTCATGTGTAGAAAAAGATAATGAATTAATTAAATAAATAAAGATTTATTTAATTAATAGAAGAAGTAGGATAATTAAATAAATAAGATATTTATTTAATTTAGGAAAGGGATAATTTAAATAAATAAATGTATTTATTTAAATGAGAAATAAGGCTAGAAGAGGATAAATGAATTAATTAAATAAATAAAGATTTATTTAATTAATAGAAGAATTAGGCTTAGATAATTAAATAAATAAAATATTTATTTAATTATACATGACAATTTTAGGTGTCTACACCAGTTATCAAATCTTTAAATTTTGTACAAGAATCAATACTGGAGGCTAGGATTGCGAGTCAAGCTGCCTCAAACATCTAACCATCTAACTCTTTCACCACAACCAAAACTATGCAACCAAAGTGGAGATCTACACAATGTATCCATACTGTTCTACTTAGTCTATTCCACCTTCCAAACTTAAGCATAAATGAATTTCGGGCTTCTCAAACTTCTAGTAGAACAAATTTGCATATACTAGATGTGATATTTGATCTGAGTTGCCATAAATGAAAACCCCAGAAAAATATTCAAGCACAAATCTCTCTTGGTACAGTGTCTCTTGCCAACACTATAGAGAGAGATAATACAAGAGAAAGAGAGAATAACTAGGAGTGGGAATTTTCTACTGCAGGGGTTCCCTATTTAGGGGGTCTACTTGACCCTGCTTTTTCACTCTGTAGGGTGTCCTCTTGAAGGTTGTGGGTGCTTCATTTTTCCTATATTTCTCAAAAGGATCTCTTTTGTGGTTCTGGTTTTCATATTGATGTTCTTCTTGGCCTGTCCTATAGAGGTGGTTCATTATTCTACTAAGGGGAAGAGTGGTTGGTTGATTGCTGATAGATGGAAGCTTTTGGGGGCTTTGGATGACCTTCTTTTTGAGGTTGGTTGTAAGATTTATTCTCTCTCCTTTCTACGAGGTTTCTATCTCTTTTCTCCTATTGAGGTGGAGATTTTGAGGGAGCTTGTTTTCATGGAGTCCGACTAGTTTATGCCTCTTTTTTTGCTTAAGGTTTTGGAAGACTTTTTAAATCTCATTTGTCTAGCCAATCTATGTGGTCTTGTTTTTTGGTTGTTGGACTTTGTTTTGTGGGTTGGAGAAACATGGTATATGCTAATAGTCTTTTTCTTTTCAGCCCCTATTGAGATGGGTCCCTATCCTATTGAGGTGGAGAGGATCTTTGCTGAAAAGGTTTCAACTTTCTATTGGCTTTTTCTTGTGGGCTTCATCCAGGTAGATTTGGGGAGACTTTCAAAACCCCATTGTTCCTGTTATTTTACTTATGCTTATCCTGTTGGATCTTGTTTGAGCCTTGACAGGCTATGAGACCCTTCTAAAACTCATGAACATGCTGGATGCTAGCAGTTTTAAAGGGCCCAATTTGGCCAGTTTTTGGTTTTGGTTAGGAACATGCTTTATGGTTTGTAGTCTGAAGATGTTGTTACTATAGGTGAAGGGAGCCTGGTAAACCCTTCTTGTTGGCTGAGGGTTCCTGTTAAACCCTTGTTCTCTATTATTAGATTTATAGTTTGATATTTTAGATGTATTGTTTATGCTAGCTTGGTTTGTATTGACTTACTTTTGTTGTCTAGTTAGTGTCTATTTGGCGGTAGTTGCTCTATTTTTTGCACCCTCTTTTGCCACTAGTTTTATTGCATTTGATCTAACTTGTGAGGTTGTGGTCATGTTGCTACATGTCTTTGATTTATCTTTTTGCATCATCCTTTTGTTGGTTCTGGATCCATGAAAAATCCAAGGGTTTTAGGTCCCTTCAAAACTTGTTGTTTGGGGTTTCTAGTCCCCTGAAAACCTATTTTCCCCTAATAAAAACTAGGAGTGGGGGAAAAGGACATATATGGGGGTATATATGGATGGGGAGATAAAGAGGGAGAGGGGAAGAAATGGAGGGAGATACCTAGAGAGAGGATGGAGGTAGAAGAGGAGAGACAAAAGAAAAAATAGATGAGTAAGAGGGAATAGATGGAGAGGTAGACATGGAGGGAGTGAGAGACCTATGGAAGGAGGAGATAAATAGGTTAGGGGAGAGAGATAAGATGAGGGATTTCATAAAGGGACAGGGTTGAGGGGGAGGGAGAGATAGATATAGAGGGAGGTAGAGAAATATAGAGGGGACATATAGATAGGCGATAGACCTAAAGAGAGAGAGGAGTGAGATAGATAAAGGGGGATAAAGAGAGGTGGGTAATGAGACCTATATGTAAAAGTAGATAGGTGGAGAGGAAGAGAGGGAGAAACTTAAAGAGGGGAGAGAGGGTGGGATGGAGAGGTGATGACCTAGATAATGGAGATAGAAAAAAAGAGAGGAAGAGAGAAGAAAAGAGAGGGAGGGAGGGAGAGGGAAAGAAAATAAGGTATAGACATAGAGAGAGGGGGAGGAAAAAGAGAAGAGATATAAGAACAAAGAGATGAGTAAGAGGGGATGGATGGAGAGGTAGACATGGAGGGAGCAATAGACCTTGAGAATGAGGAGATAGATAGGTTTGGAGAGAGAGAGAGGGGGGGGGAGAGGGGAGGAGTGCCCTAGATATGGGGAGGGAGAGGATAAAAGGGATAGGTAGTGATCAAGAGAATGGAGAGGGAGTGGGGAGAAACAATAAGAGAGTGAGAGAGAAGAAGAGAGAGGGAGGGAGTCAATTATAGAAATGAGGGTAAGGAAGGAATGAAAGGTAGAGAGGGTGGGATATACCTAGAGAGGGGAGAGACAAGTGAGAGAGACAAGAGAGGGAGAGAGATGGGTCTAGAATTAGGGGAAGATAAAGAGAATGAGATACAGAGATAAAGAATGCTAATAGGAGCATGTTGATTATTGAAATTTGATATGATAATTACTGAAATTTTCTAAGTTTGAAATTTTATATGATCCTCTAAAAATTAGAATCTGCATTATAAATCCTACAGAGCTGAAACCACTCTCAAAAATCCTACCAATATATCATCTTGAAATGTGACTTATACTTCAATGTTATATTTTATGCATATATTCTAGCTTCGAGGGTGGATATAACTTGTGCCCAAATTGGAAAAGTGCAAAAATTAATAATGCACATTCACAAATTTTAAAATGTAGAACATTTTATGCATGCAAAATTTGGCACTCGCCAAATGCAAAAAAATGACATTTTACTTTTCGCGAGCGCAAAATTTCACGCACGCCAAATGTGAAAATTCAAAAAAAATTATTTTGCACTCATCAAATGGTTTGCATTGGGAAATACCAACCTTTTGGGTTGGATTTTCCTTGGGCATCCAACCCGAAGGTTTGGATGACCATTTCATGCCAATGACATGTTTTTTTGAAAAGATAAAAAGTGGCACCTTTTTGCTACCACAACTTGGTGCACTTACCCAAAGTTATTAAGGCAACCTTCACATATCACTTCACATTAAATGGTGAATGCATCAATCCGCAAACATGAAACTCAACCACCTGATCTTACACTCTACACATGATGCATCAAACTATAAATAGGTATAGACATGAGGAACAATCACCCAACCAAAAACAACCACCAATTTCAAAATCTATTAAGACAGCCTACCCACATCACTTCAGGCCTTGCGGTGGCTACATCAACAACTCCTATTTGCAAGCATTGATTGACATGAAACCATGACAACCAACTTCCCGCAAAATGTGGCTAGAAATCACTTTTCTAGGATGGGTGACAACTTTATCACCAAAAACCCCACACTAAAATCTTGGCACTTCACTAATTTGTTACTAGCTTTTATTTTTATATGTATATACATATATATATTATATACACATTTATTGTTTCTATGTATATATGTATGTATATAATAAAGCCATTTAAATAGGTCTCATATTTGCATGTGCCTCTATATATGTATATTTATGCATGTGTGTATGTCTGTATATATATTGAGCCACACATACAAACATAACCTTATACTAGAATATATACACACACATAAAAATATGTAGTCATACATATCTACATAGATACAACTAAATAACAAATTCTTAATCATTTTTATAAAAAAATTCACAAAATCATATTTTTATTTCAAATCTTTCAAAGGATAAACATTTCAAAGAACAGTAAAATGGTTTTTATTCCAAATTGTTATTGAAACAAACACTACATTACTAGAGACTATGGATCACCAACTCAATGTTTGAATTTTTCGTATCTTTCAACAAACTACATAAACATCCTTTTGGAAGACGAAGGTCTAAAAAAACAAATGGAATGATAAAATACCAAATAATATAACAATTAACAATCATGCAATAACAAGTATAAACAGCTACCAGATGTAGCCATTAACATCAAGAAAACAAGTTCAACGTTTGCACACTTGACAATCTCAAAAAGTGGCCCTCGCAACCTTTCAATTGAAATTTGATTCTCAATCAAGACACTTGCAAAAACAGTTTAGACAAGTATTAACATCTTCACTATTTCTTCTTCATTCTTTCAAAGGAAAGCAAATATTGCCATTCCAACTTTTCAATTCAATTTGGACTTCATTCTCCATCAAAACACTTTCAAAAGCAGTTTGCTATGACCTTTTCTCAATGAAAAAATAAACACAAATAGTATTTCAAAGAGTAGAAATAGTATTACTCTAGTTTTGTTTTCCCAATTTTGGAAAAATAAAGTATTTAATTGTTTGCTATGTCCTTTTCTCAATGAAAACAAATAAATAGAGGGTAGAGATAGTATAACTCTTGTTTCATTTTTTGTTAACATAGATAGTATGGAAGAGCATAGAGACAATATTACTCTGGCTTTTTCTTACAGTACACATTAACTTCGCATTATATTTTTCAAAGAAAAAAACTCTGTATCATACTCACAGCCTTCAAAAACACACATAATTGCCCTTTGAATCTTTCAATTCCAATTACACACACACACACACACACATATATACATATATACATATACATCTATATACATCTATATACAAATATATATATATATATATACATATATACATATATATATATACATATATACATATATACATATACATATATATATGTATATATATATGTGTGTATATATATATGTGTGTATCTATCTATATATATGTATATGTATATATGTATGTATAGATATATATGTGTGTGTGTGTGTGTGTGTGTGTGTGTGTGTGTGTGTGTGTGTGTGTATGTATATGTAGATGTATATGTATGTATATATGTATACATACATATATATATAGACATACATATATACATACATATATACATACATATATATGTATACATATATATAGACATATATATATACATAGACACACACACACACACACACACACACAACCATTCAATTCAATTTGGAATTCATTCATATATATCCACACACATACACATTAGATAAACAACCCTCTGCAATAGAGAGCTTTGAAACCAGAACAAAATTAGCAAATACCAAATAACATAAAAATTAAAGTGAACAAAACACTTTGAATGCTCACACACTTGACAATCTCATAGAATTGACCTTCCAACCTTTCAATTCAATTCGGCCTTTATTCTTCATCAAAACACTTGCTAAAATAGTTTCCAAAGCTATTAATTTCTTCACTATTTCTTCTTCCCTCTTTCGAGCACAAGCTAACCACATTATCTCAAGCCATACGTGAGATGCATCAACTCCTGCCACTTCCAAATGATAGTCAAGTTCCTGTCAAACACCTGACAAATCAAGGACCGATGCTTGTGCAGGAAAAACACTTTCACAAGCTATCAAACCAACCCATCCTCGTCACCTCACACCATACAGTGGATGCATCAAACTGTAAATAGGCAACCCATCCACATCACCTCATACCCTCTACCAAACACATCAAGCCCTAAACGGGTATATACATCAACAATATATATGTCCAAATATATATACATATACACATTATATATATATATATATTATTTATGACCCACAAACAAACATATATATAGAACTATACATACATATATGTATATGTATATATATATGTGTGTGTGTGTGTGTGTACAAATTATATATATGTATGTATGTATATATATGTATATGTATATATAGATATATATATATATATATATATATATATATATATGTATGTATATATATATATGTATATATATATATACATATATATATACATACACATATATATCTATACATATACATACACACACACACACACACATACATATGTTGGCATTCTGTTGTCATTGATGTCGACCGATATAGGATGACCACTGGTATAACAGATGTGCATGCAACACTGTCATTGATGCATACCGGATGTGATGTCTTTGATGTCACCTAGCTTAGCAGATCATTGGTAAAGGAGAGAATGTCACCCAACATAATGGCCATTGGAGTCACCGGTACACAAGTTAGTGTTTGACTTGTGATTGAAGATATGGACAAGAGACCGATATGATATAATAATTGGTAAATGATGACATCTATAAGAGAGCATGATGCAGATGTTGGTCGGTTTATTATAATGAAGAGGGGGAATGTTATCAAGAATAACAACAACACCAAAAGAGAAGGATGTATAGGTCACCAGTATACTTTGTGGATTTCAATCAACAACACTCCCACCAGATAAAGTTGTAGTCTCCATTTGAAGAGATGACTGACAGTGAATGTGCCTCAATTGGATCACATGTGCCTATTTGAAGATATGCTGCTCAAATAGGGAAGCCACATTGGTGCATTGTAGAATGCAAATGACAAGGATGCACTCCCACTGGTAAGTCGATCTTATCTCCTATGATGCATGAAATGCATCATAGTTCTTGGAGATAAGACAACAAAGTTAAAGGTAGGTGATTGAAGGTGTAACGTCATAAATTGTATGCACTTGCTAAAGCAGTACAATTTAATACCTAGTTTAGCACCCGCCTTGGCGCAATTGCATTTTGCATTTCATTTCCCCTTTAGCACTTAATTAATCAAATTAATTAGGTCTAAAGGTTCTATTTCATCATTTTCCACATCATAAAGTCGGGCCCTTTCATTAAAGTGTGCCCCTTTCATTTTATTCTTCCAATACACTACTTAATCAAAAACCCTAATTAGGCCCTATTCTGAGCTTGGGGGCTTGATTTCGGGGGTCAAAACATCTCGAAATCACCTGTAACTTCAGGATTCTCTCTAAAATCATCATATCTGACGGCCCTGAAAATTTGGTGAAAAGTTGTCAGGACCGTGGCGCCCGGAGTGCACACGGTCCTGGACATTTTTCCCAAAATTTTAGGAGCGCGATCCAATCATAAAATAAAGCTTAACCCCAAGAAATTGGCAGGATATTCAATCTCTAGGTCGACCAAAAGATGAAATTACGACCTAGGGTTTCATACATAAGAGCTCTCTTTCTTCATTTGAAGGGATCCGAATTTTGTTTTTAGGAACCTCATATGCAGCGAAAGAGCAGATCTTTGAAGACTTCAACAACATTCAACATCCCTCTATCAAGCATTTGTCAAATCCATTCATCCATTTAGGGCTTGGAAGACATTGAAGAACAATAGGAGATCACCGACTGAAGATTGGCTTGTACCTCTCCCTTGGGGGTTGGGTATGGTTTCATGTTGTTTTCATGTCTTTGCATAAGCTTCAATATATCATTTATCCATGATTTAGATCACTTTGCATCTTGATTTGGAGCATTTACATTATCATTTATAAGAAATTAGGGTTTACTTTCTAGGTTGCTCTAGTTTGCTTACTTGCATTTTAGATCTTGCACACACACAAGGTCTGCACACACATTACTTTTACAATACAACTTGGTTATTCGTGGAGGTGGAAATCACCGAAGCGGGGTTTGACTAAGGCAAAACCCTATATAGCCGCCCAAATACCCTTTTCAGATATAAGTGCAGGTTTCGAGACTCGAACGACGCCGCAGGTTGCAGATCCGGAAGAAGCAGGTCGAGACAGCACCCCACATCAAATTGCAGAGCAAGATACCAGGAAAGGGGCGTGGGGTGCCCTGGTCCTGCCAGGATAGGGGCGCTGGGCGCCCTGGTCCCTGGGACAGAGGTGCTGGGCACCCTGGTCCTCCTGACAAACAGCATTTCAGACAGTTTCCAGAGTGCAAAACAGCAGTTTCAAGTGCAGTTTCAGGTGCAGAATTGGGACAGTGGCGCCCGCGCCCCCGTCCCGAACATTTCCACTCAGATTTTGACTCCGGGTACACATTTGCATTCTTGTCTTATCTTTGTATTTACAGCTTTCCATTGTTTAAGTTCAATTCTGCAATCTTGTTATTAGTTCATACTTGCATTCTAGGGTTAGGAATAGAACTTGCATAATCTTACCTTTCAATTACAACAAAGGAATAGAAATCCTAATAGGTAGCCCGTGGCTCTCTCTTTCACAAAAAGAAGTAGCCAATTGTGTGATACCTCTAGGTTCTTTCGTATTCTGTAATATGTGACAAAAGGTAGGATTAGGGCATGATAACCTAGTCTCGCTTTTTTCCCCCACACATTTTGGTGAACCCGACGTGAATCTATCATTGCTTCTTCTTGCATTGCATTTGTTAGATCTAGATCTAGATTTAGTGTGTTTTCATTTCATTTTTGTTAAAAAAAAAAAAAAAAAAAGAGTGTGTTTCTTTGCATTGTGTGTTTAAATTTCATGCAATTTTTATTTCAAAATGTCCGACTTTTATTTGCAAAATGTTCATGCTTATGATGATTATTATGAGTATAGCCAAGATGAATTAGATGAAGCTTTAGATGAGTTTTTGAACCCTAAAGATGCCAAACCTTCATTTTACCAAAAACTCATAAACCTTGTTACTATGCCATTTTGTTGTGATGAGAAAGATAAGTTGAATGAGTCCTCTCAAGGGTACATTCCTATCAACTCTTCCACTAAATCTAGTAACATGGTTGTTTTCAACAATCCCCTCTATGAGGAGATGTCTCCTTTTGAATCAAAAGATAAACCTTTTAATAGATATGATCATGCTTTGTTGGATGATGCTCTTGATGACTTTGTGGCTTTATCGAAATCTCTAAACAAAAACAAAACTTCTAAATTGGTTAACATGATAAACTTGAATGAGCATAAAAAGCCTCTCTTTGAAGTCCAAGGTGCTTATCCTTCTCCCACCTTTCAAGGTCCTAAATCACCTCTCCTTACTATCCAAGGAGGGTATGATCATGATTCCTTTCGTACTCCGAATAAAATAATCATCACTGTGCAAGGAAGAAAACCTATAAGTCCTTATAGTTATGCCAAGCAAATAACTAGAGAGAGTTATCATGCAGTTGCCCATACTTATCATACCAGAAATAATAGGTAGCCTAGTCCTCCTCCTGTTATTCCAATTTCTCTTCTGAATCCTCAACCAATTCTTCTGCAAGCTCCACGTATTTCACAAGTTCTTAGTAAGGAATATGATCTCATAGAACAACTTAGAGCTACCCCTGCTAAGATATCCCTTTGGGATTTGATTCAAACTTCTTCCACTCATCATGGAATGTTACAAGATGCTTTGAAAGATTTGAATGTTCCTCCACCGAATACATCTAGTAATATAGCATCTTTGGTTAACTCTGTGATGAATCCTAAAGCTCAAATTGTGTTTACCCAAGATGAGTTGCCTACTAGTGAAATCCAACATCAATATGATCCCTTGATGATTGTGGTTATCATGAAAGACACTGCTATAAGATGAACACTAGTAGATAATGGCTCTGGTCTTAATGTGTGTAGCATTAATCTTTTGCATAAGATGAATGTGGATACATCTCTAATTGAGCCAGACTCTCGTCCTATTCGAGGCTTTGATAATGTGGCTAAAACTTCATTAGGTACTATCACCTTACCCATCACAGTGGGGTCTGTTACTTTGCCTACTCCTATCCATGTTATGTCGGGAAATCTAACATACAACTTGTTATTAGGGAGACCTTGGATTCACAGTATGCAAGCTGTCCCCTCTACATTGCACAGAAGAGTTAAGTTTATCTACAACAATAAGACATATACCTTGATAGGTGATACCAATTTTCAAGCTTGTTTGCAAACATCTACTTCCAAAGGGGGTGCCTCTAGGCCACCCTCGTCTAGTGGTGACTCTTTAAATAAGATACCTATCGGTGAATCCTCACTCTCTGATGATCAAAGTTCTTTGGATGAGTCTGGAGCTCCTGAAGAAGACTCTTCTCGACTTGAAACTACACATAAGAAGGATTTTGATCCTGAGAAGATTCTCGCAGACAACGATTGGGGATCCCTTGATTTTAATCCTACCTTTGTAGGTGAATATAAGGTTCCTTCTAGAGAGCTTAAAGCTGAAAAGAAGGAAGAAGCTAAAAATCAATCAACACTACCTGAACCTATGAGTAATAACTTTGTGGCCGCTTCTCAAACTTCTTCTCCCCACACCTCTAATTCTGAAGAGTTTGATTCTTTGTCTTATGAAAGACCACCTTCTCTGTCTGAAATGGCTGATCGTTATGGTCGTGGTTTTCGCATTTTTGCTAAGCATGGGTATCATGGAAATGGTTGTGGCGCTCACGAACAAGGAATAAAGGTTCCTCTAGAGAATAATCTTCACAACCATGCCTTTGGACTTGGCTATAATCCTTGTAAGCGCACTAAAGCTTCTAGAAGACCCTGTATTAGTGTTAATGCTATTTCTACCTCTCTATCAATGCAACACCCCGAGTACATTGATGAGGATCCTTCGTGTGCTTGTGCTTTTGATGTTTTCCCTACCGATGATGCTTTAGCTGAATTTTTAGGAGCATATGATACTCTTCCTCGTTATCATCACAATAGGGGACTCCCTTATTGTTTGAACACTGAAGCCTATTTTGGAAAAGAGACGGATAATGATGAGATTGTGAAAGAATTCCCTCAGCTAAAGGATACTCCTCAACAAAGTAATCTTCTCATAAGTGACACCACTAATGTTAAGATGGATCCTTCCAATGAAGAAAAAGTTATTAAAATTGGAAAATGTTTGGATGAAGAGGAACAAAAACAATATGAAGATTTATTGCATGAATTCCCCGAGATCTTTGCTTGGACATACTCTGACATGCCTGGTATAGATCCTAAGATTGTTACTCATAATATTGTCTTAGTCCCTGATGCTAAGCCCGTGAAACAAAAGATTCAAAAAATGAATCCTAAGGTGGCTCTGCTTGTTAAGGCTGAGATTGAAAAGTTATTGGAGGCTCGATTTATCCGCCCTATTGATTATTCCCCATGGATTTCAAATATCATCGTTGTGGCTAAACCAGATCATAAAATAAGAATGTGTACCGATTTCCGGGATTTAAATAAGGCTTCTTTAAAAGATGATTTCCCTCTTCCGAACATTGACATGATAGTTGATTCTACGGCAGGACATGCCTTATTATCCTTCATGGATGGTTTTTCAGGATGCAATCAAATTTTCATTAACCCTAAAGATCAATTCAAAACTGCTTTCACCACTCATTGGGGTACATTTTGTTGGATAATGATGCCTTTTGGACTTAAAAACACTGGTGCAACTTATCAACGAGCGATGACCCTTATCTTTCACGATTACATGCATAAGATTCTAGAAGACTATGTTGATGATGTTTTAGCCAAATCCATTCTTTGCATAGATCATATTAAGATCTTTCGTCAAATCTTTGAAAGGATTCGTAAATATCACATGCGCTTGAATCCCCGAAAATGTGTTTTTGGTGTGGATAGTGGAAAACTATTAGGATTCATAGTTTCGCATCGTGGGATTGAGGTGGATACTAAGAAAATAGATGCTATTGTCAACATGCCACCTCCTAGAAATGTGTCTCAACTCAAAAGCTTACAAGGAAAAATTCAAGCTATTCATAGGTTTGTATCTCAACTTGCGGATCGTACTTTTCCTTTCACTCAACTTCTCAAAAAGAATATCACTTTTCAATGGAATGAGGATTGTCAGCAAGCATTTGAAGATTTAAAAATGTATTTGGCTAATCCTCCTATCCTTTGACCGGCCGAACCTTCTAAACCCTTCCTTCTTTATACAGCGGCTTCCTCTCATGCTCTTGCAGCATTATTGGCAGAACATGATAAAGATGGTAAGGAGTGTCTGGTTTATTATATAAGTCGTACCTTACTCGATTATGAGACCCGATATTCTGCGATAGAAAGACAATGCTTGGCCTTGGTGTTTGCGACTTCGAAATTGAGACATTATCTCTTAAATTCAGAAATCCACGTCATGGTAAAGTTTGATCTGTTGAAGCATCTTTTCTCTAAAACTGATTTATCAGGATGCCTAGCTAAGTGGGTTATGATGTTAACTGAATTTGACCTTAAATTTGTTCCACAAAGAGCAATTAAAGGGCAAGCGTTGACTGATCACTTAGTTGAGGCCCCTTCACCTTTCTCCTTCCCTAACCCTAAGTCTTTTCCTGATGATTTCATCCTTTGTACAAAAAAAGATGAAACTTGGGAGTTATACTTTGATGGCTCTAAGTGTCGTACGGGATCGGGGGCAGGTGTTGTTCTGATTTCTCCTACAAAGAAGTCCATTCCCTTATCTTACCGTCTCAATTTCCTATGTACCAATAACATTGCTGAGTATGAGGCTCTTATAGCAGGAATAAAGGCAGCCTTAGCTTTGAATATAAAACACATACATATTTTTGGAGATTCTCAACTGATTATAAGACAAGTAACAGGACTGTATCAATCGAAACAAGACAAGTTATCACAATATAAAGACCTTGCTATCTCTTTGTTACAAAAATTTGATTCGTACACCATAGAACCTGTTCCTCGAAAAGATAATCGACATGCGGATGCAATGGCATGTGTGGCTTCTCTTGTATCTTTAGAGGACCCTGTGGTTGATCTTAAATTTGTTATTCACAACCTTACTTCTCTAGCTATTGTAGATGATTCCAGCCTGGTGACATGTTGCGACTTCATAGACTAAGATAAATGGTACTCGCATATTGTAAGATACTTGACTGATGGTACCTTTCTTGATTCCACCAATAGGAACACTAGGGCTAGAGTTCGCAAGTTGTCTGCTAGGTATATCATTCTTTCTAATGTTCTTTACCGAAGGGGTTATAACGGTCTTCTCCTTTGCTGTCTTAACAAATCAGAAATCCCTATTCCTCTTGAAGAGGCGCATTCAGGTGCCTGTGGGGGGCATTTTGGAGGTAAATCCTTGGCTCAAAGATTACTTCGAATGGGATATTATTGGCAAACTATGCAGCAGGATTCTTTTTCATTTGTTAAGAAATGTCATCAATGCCAACAACACAATAATTTGATTCATGCTCCTGCCCAAGAACTCTGTTCTCAGGTAGCTTCTTGGCCTTTCTCTACATGGGGGTTGGATCTCATTGGTAAAATCTCTCCTCCTTCATCTCAAGGACATGTTTTCATTATAACCGCAATAGATTACTTTACAAAGTGGGTAGAAGCTGTTCCTCTTCGCTCCACTACAGCTGAAGTGATTTGTCGATTTCTTCTAGAAAACATTATTTCTCGATTTGGGATACCTTCCACTATAATCTCTGATAATGGGACATCATTTTAGAATAAAGACGTGAAGCAATTCCTTGAGAAATATAATATCAAACATCGATTTTCTACACCATACTATCCTCAATCAAATGGTCAAGCCGAATCATCCAATAAAATAATCGAACAAATTCTTCGCAAAACTATAAATAAGCATGGTAAGGATTGGAGTACTCAGCTAATCTATGCTCTTTGGGCCTACCGAACGAGTGTACGAATTGCCATGGGAACTACTCCTTATAATCTCGTTTATGGTGCTGATGCTATCATGCCTTTAGAATTAGAGATTCCATCACTTAAAGTTTCTCTCAAAGGTATAATAGATGATGACTCCTATAGAGAACAAAGACTTCAACAGCTTGAGATGCTTGATGAACAGCGTATAAATGCTCTTGAGCATATTCAAGCATATCACAAAACTCTACAATGAAACTATAATGATAGGGTTATTCAATGTTCCTTTTCAGTGGGTGACTTAGTGCTCTATGAGAATCAGTGCAATGTGAATGCCTTACCTGAAGAAAAGGGAAAATTCAGTCCTAATTGGCTTGGATCGTATATCGTTATTGAAGATTATGGATCAGGTGCTTACAAAATAGTGGATGTAGATGGTATGCCTCTTAAAGACCCTATAAACGCTATGCACTTGCATAGATACTATGCTTAATTCCTCATTCCTTATCATTTATCTATTTCCTTTCTCACTTCTTCAAAATTGGATAATATGTTAACATATCTTTGTTAGAGCAAGTAGAATTAAATGATGTTTTGTTTAATCTATATTGCTTCGTTCGTGACAAGCATGTGTCTTTACTTTATGGTTTGTCTTCAATTCATTTATGTAAATTACAAAAGATTTACATTTTCATTATGTTGACATATTATACAATGTTTTTATGTGTTAAGTTGAATCATGTCATGTTGTGTTTAAATTCAAATTAAATCACATTGGTTATATGATTCGTAGGCTTAATACATACTTTCTTCCTTATCATCAATGTAGTACTTGATTAAATATTTTAATTAAGTCACACATGTATCAATTTAATCATGGAGCATTGAGAAATCAATCACATGGAAATTAAATTCAGAACATACATGTACATCTACCAAATGTATTAACTTTAATCACAATACACATTGTTTAGGCATTAAAGATAACACGTTTGAAACAAAGAAGCATGTATATATATATATATATATGTGGATCAACATACAAAGGTAGGTCACTACACATCCAAAATGTGACCTACCCTACATCATAAAATCATCTCCTATCCCTAGGGTTGGTGGCTGGAGTGACGACTAGATGCTCCCTCCTGATCCAGCCGTGCAGGTGGACCCATGGGGGTATACCGTGATATAGATCGTGAATGGCTCTAAGAGGAACTCCTACGATCCCTATCCATAAGGATAGCGTGATACGAGGTAGCCTCGGCCTGAGCTACTACTAGATCACGCTGTGCTCACTGAAGGTCCTCTGATAGAGCCCGCTCTCTCTCCCTCCATATCTCTACCTGTACTCGAAATGGGGAAAACAAATCATCATGCCGACCCGCGTTCCCTTGAGGTCTATAAGCAACCTGTGAGGAACTAGGGATCTGCGCTGTCGTAGAGATATCTGTCACTGCTTGCTGGATCAAGGAGCGCCACTTCTGCACGTTAGCTGTAGGAGTAGAACAGATTTTGTGTTAGTACCATTTTATATCATCAAAACATCAATCAATCAATTTAAACCTACTATACTTGGATCTCCCTCACGCCAGTAGGGATCATGATATGGTAGCATCTATGACTGGGAACTACTAGGCTCCCCATGCTCGAATCATCTGTGCGTGATAGGTACAGGTCTCTGTATCGCCTCGTGTTCCCCCTTTTGGGGAATAACAGGAGGATCTAAGGCTATGGTATCATCCCCTGAATGGTGAGGAGCTGCATCTGACTCCTCCTCACCATCTCTATCCTCCTCCTCCTCTCTATCCTCATCCTCCCCGTCATCCTCATCCTCATCTGCATCCTCGTTCTCCTCATCATCATCTCTCTCCTCCTCATCGTCATCCTCGTCCTCCTCCTCCTCGGCACTAGGCTGATCTCCTATAGGCGGATCAGGACCTCTTGCCTCCTCATGACCCTCTCCCTCCTCTGGCTCCTCTGATCTGGATCCCTGATCCTCATCTCGATCTCCATGCCTCCATGGACCTGGATGGCCTGTCGGGTGATCTGGTGGAAAGATAAGCCCTGGGTATGATCTCACAAACCAGGAATGATACCTATGCTGTGCCCCGGGGTCTGTAGCATAATCAGTGACCACATCCTGATCGGACCCCTCTATATCTATGATCTCGATATCATCTATCGTTGGTCTTGCTACTACTCTGGGTCTAGGAAGGACTCGCGAGTGTCGAGTGTAGATGGGCACATCGGCTAGGACACACTGCTCTAGCCCGAACTGCTTCCGTACTCAGTCAAAGTAGAATGGGACTATGATGTGTGGATATCATCCTCTCAGTAGGTGGTTCCTCTATAGGCATGCTAACTATCTGTCCATCCCATCCCATCTGTGCATCCGCACATATGGTCTCCACACGGTCACCTCGGCTGTCAATCTGTCAACTATCACTCTCCAATACAATAGATCTCCAAATCTCCACTCGCTGGTAAGTGGATAAGAAAATACCCTAGGTCGCTCACTAGCCGTACTCATCGGATAGCCGACAGGCCTGGTGCATGTAAAGTGCTCAAATATCCACACCTGTAGAAGTGTGCATGTCATCAAGCTGCAACCCTGTCCGAAAACATACTCCTTGAGGTCGTGATAGAGATGTGCAAGCATACTCCGACCCCAGGCATATACTCTCTTGTGTCTCTCCATAGCCCTGATGCACCACATGAGACCCCCATGCATGTGTGTACCTCACCCATTAGGGTAGATAGCTAGTGCGATGATGGCTATCATAAGACGTCTCATGAGGGGCACCTCTCCTGTAGGATGTAAGAGCCAACTGACCATGATACGACCTCTCGTCTCGCTCGACATGACTCTCCCTATGCAATATACCTACTCCCTCTAATGATCCTCTACTGACCGATCGGTCGCATATGTCACGGTAGCTCCTCTGATCGATAGGCGAAGAATGCGGTACACATCCTCAAGTGTCACTGTCATCTCCCCTACTGGAAGCTGGAACGTGCATGTGTCAGGATCCCACCGTTCCATGAATGCCATCAATATCGCGGGATGAAATCGGATGGCCAACATAAGAATCATAGACCACAAACCTACTATCGACAATGTGTCTCTCTCTGCCTGAGTGAGTCGAGGAATCTAATCTCGCAAACTGCGAAGAATCTGCCCTGCCATGTGCTCTCTCATATACGGGAGACCCTGCATCACAAAAACATAACTATAATCAGTACTCAATCATCAAAAATCATTCATGCAAAACTGTCGAACATCGTATGCTAACCCTGGCATCTCTCGCCAAGTCCTGATTAGGGCCATGGTGCCTTGTCAGGGACCATGGCGCCCTGAAGGGACCATGGTGCCCTGTCAGGGACCATGGCGCCCTGAAGGGACCATGGCGCCCTGAGGGGACCATGGTGTCCTGAAGGGACCATGGCGCCCTGAGGGGACCATGGCACCTTGAAGGGACCATGGCACCCTGTGTGGGACCCACGGTCAGGTTCCAGGGCCTGCAAACGATCACAGAAAGTCAAATGCAGAAAATCAAAAGTCAATGTTCCGTCAACTCACCTTGTCCAGTGGCTCGTCGTCGATCACGACCTGTCGCATGATCTCAATCCTCATGGGACGCTCCGGTCATCGTGAAGGCATGATGATGGCTATGTGGGTTGTGCTCCAATGAACAATACTTAGAATCAACAAAGTGACAAATGCAAATGTCACTTTCAAAGGTATATACGTTCATTCCTTTACATTTACTTTCAAAACCCTAATTTTCTTCTTTCACTCATTTCATCATAACTTGAGTTTGGGAGATGCGATTTTTGAACCGTTTGTTGCATAGGAATAGTATTTTCGTTCCCCTACTCTCAGGATGTTCCAAAAAGTGCTCTGATGAAGCCTTTTCAGTGAACATCCCTCATCAATACTCTCTTACACAATTTGTCATAAGTAAACATGCTACCCTGTTTCACCTCCCTAATAAGCAAGTCGAAACAGGGGGGGGCATATAGCTACTCGCAAATTTCATCACCTTCCTTAGTAAGCATTAGGTGATTCTGTGATCTAATGTGTGTTTTGTAGGGTGCGGTTCCTAACTGTGTACTGCAGATACCACTGGGGGCTTCGTCCGACAACTTATGGATATATCCTTTTTCAAATGATGTTTACTTTATGTACTTTAGCTTGCATATGCACGTAGTACTCATATGACCGCTAAAGTGGGGGCTAAATGTAACGTCATAAAT
Organism: Cryptomeria japonica; assembly: GCF_030272615.1. Classification (NCBI taxonomy): domain Eukaryota; kingdom Viridiplantae; phylum Streptophyta; class Pinopsida; order Cupressales; family Cupressaceae; genus Cryptomeria; species Cryptomeria japonica. Next base: position 688,490,839 of record NC_081414.1, read on the forward strand.
TGTACGCACTTGCTAAAGCAGTACAATTTAATACCTAGTTTAGCACCCGCCTTGGCGCAGTTGCATTTTGCATTTCATTTCCCCTTTAGCACTTAATTAATCAAATTAATTAGGTCTAAAGGTTCTATTTCATCATTTTCCACATCATAAAGTCGGGCCCTTTCATTAAAGCGTGCCCCTTTCATTTTATTCTTCCAATACACTACTTAATCAAAAACCCTAATTAGGCCCTATTCTGAGCTTGGGGGCTTGATTTCGGGGGTCAAAACATCTTGAAATCACCTGTAACTTTGGGATTCTCTCTAAAATCATCATATCTGACGGCCCTGAAAATTTGGTGAAAAGTTGTCAGGACAGTGGCGCCCGGAGTGCACACGGTCCCGGACATTTTTCCCAAAATTTTAGGAGCGCGATCCAATCATAAAATAAAGCTTAACCCCAAGAAATTGGCGGGATATTCAATCTCTAGGTCGACCAAAAGACGAAATTACGACCTAGGGTTTCATACATAAGAGCTCTCTTTCTTCATTTGAAGGGATCCGAATTTTGTTTTCAGGAACCTCATATGCAGCGAAAGAGCAGATCTTTGAAGACTTCAACAACATTCAACATCCCTCTATCAAGCATTTGTCAAATCCATTCATCCATTTAGGGCTTGGAAGACATTGAAGAACAATAGGAGATCACCGACTGAAGATTGGCTTGTACCTCTCCCTTGGGGGTTGGGTATGGTTTCATGTTGTTTTCATGTCTTTGCATAAGCTTCAATATATCATTTATCCATGCTTTAGATCACTTTGCATCTTGATTTGGAGCATTTACATTATCATTTATAAGCAATTAGGGTTTACTTTCTAGGTTGCTCTAGTTTGCTTACTTGCATTTTAGATCTTGCACACACACAAGGTCTGCACACACATTACTTTTACAATACAACTTGGCTATTCGTGGAGGTGGAAATCACCGAAGTGGGGGTTTGACTAAGGCAAAACCCTATATAGCCTCCCAAATACCCTTTTCAGATATAAGTGCAGGTTTCGAGACTCAGACAATGCCGTAGGTTGCAGATCCAGAAGAAGCAGGTCGAGACAGCACCCCGCATCAAATTGCAGAGCAAGATACCAGGACAGGGGCGTGGGGCACCCTGGTCCTGCCAGGACAGGGGCGCTGGGCGCCCTGGTCCCTGGGATAGAGGCGCTAGGCGCCCTGGTCCTCCTGACAGACAGCATTTCAAACAGTTTCCAGAGTGCAAAACAACAGTTTCAGGTGCACTTTCAGGTGCAGAATCGGGACAGTGGCACCTGCGCCCTGTCCCGAACATTTCCACTCAGATTTTGACTCCGGGTATGCATTTGCATTCTTGTCTTATCTTTGTATTTACAGCTTTCCATTGTTTAAGTTCAATTCTACAATCTTGTTATTAGTTCATACTTGCATTCTAGGGTTAGGAATTGAACTTGCATAATCTTACCTTTCAATTACAACAAAGGAATAGAAATCCTAATAGGTAGCCCATGGCTCTCTCTTTCACAAAAAGAAGTAGCCAATTGTGTGATACCTCTAGGCTCTTTCGTATTCCGTAATGTGTGACAAAAGGTAGGATTAGGGCATGATAACCTAGTCTCGCTTTTTCCCCCCACATAGAAGGCTCACACTAGATCTACTAGTGAATAAAAAACATGCCTCAGGTGCATGAGATTAGGGATGTGCATCGGATCAGCATGTGAAGACATGATGTGCTACTGGTACAAAGAAGGAAGAGTAAAGAAGTGATGGGTTTATCACTTTGACAAACTGGTTGAGATATGGTCTGGGTTGATGATGAAGAAGACAACGCCGAGCAACTACAGATAGAGGGTGCAACCGATATGTAGATGCCTCATATGGAAATAGTTGAAGGTTGATGACATGGTGTCATCAAGGTTGGTTACCGGTACGTATGTCCACCGGTAAAGCTAACAAGGTGCATGAGGTGTTTTGGCAAGAGTGATGATTGGTGAAGGTGGTCCACCAGTAGAGAAGAAAAGTACAAACATGATGGTTAACAGGAAAACTGAGAGATACTGGTAGGGTTAGAGAACCGACAGAAAAGATGGACTAGTTGTGTTGATTGTCGATGACCAAGTCTAGCCAACAAAAAGGTATTTGTTGAGAGGGATATTGACAAAGATGCCACATGGAGTTGAGGTGGCATGCATGCGTAGGTCGGTGATGTGTCTATCCGTGAAGTAGATGGTGGCACGTCGACATTTATGTTGACTGTGTGATTCATGGGATGTGCAACACAAATTTGCAATTTGAGGTCAAATGGACAACAGAGATCTAGGACAAATTGATTGACCAGATCGAGGTAGGTGAAGGAAACTGCAAAATCATTCTTGGTGATCGAACAAGAAATCAGCTAAGAGTTTAAAATTAGGTTGCTAAATGAGGAAGGCGTGTTCTGGAAGGCACGACAATGGAGAGGTTGATTGATGTGTTGCAGTTCATCAATCAAGGTGACCAAATCTTATAAGATCTAATTGGATTTGGTTTGCCTCAAGGTCAATGAAGAAACCCTAACCGCCCAAAGTTTGAATTGGTTTTTGGTGGGAAAACTAGTTTATAAATATGCAAGCCAAAATTGATGAAGGTTGTCGCTGAATGAGAGGGCGTTGATGCTAAAGAAGTGAATTCAATTAAGTTCTCAAGAAGAAGAAGAAGAAGAAGAAGAAGAGGTTGAGTGTGAGAAAGAATAGGGTTTAAGAGTTCAACTGAAAATAGTGAGGAAACCAATAGTCAGCCATTGACTCTAACAGAGGAGTAAACCGATAGTGACCAAACTGACAGAGAATAATCATAGATGATGGAAGAGAAGGCAAGATGAGAAACAGAAAGGATTAGATGTCAAACATCTGACTAAGTTATCAAGACCAATGGTGGAGAGTAGCAATGTAGTAAAGAGAAGAGAGAACTGACATAAAGTAGAATTGGTAGAGAGCATAACCAATAGAGAAGGAGAAGAGGATGAACCAACAAGGGTGCATCAAAGAGCGAGGTGCAACAGAGAGTGGGTTGCAGCAAGAGATAAGATTTCTATGGTGATAAGGTGAGGAGAGAATGGACAGAGGATTGAAGAGAGAAGAACCAGTAGAGAGATTTGTATAAGACTTACAAAGCTCCTTTTGTAACAAGGCTATAATTTTTGTAACTGATTATGTTCATAGAAGATCACTGAGTTAGAGCTTGGTGCAGGGGTTAGTGCTCCTTGGGTTGGTGCCCTAAATTAGGGGTTGGTGCTCCTTGGGTTCATGCCCTAAATTAGGGGTTGGTGCTCCTTGGGTTCGTGCCCTAAACATTGTAATAAGATTTCCATTGTGAGGCTGGATTGGAGTAGTAGACTATAGCAACATTTCTCACTGAGGTTTTTCCCATCTTGGGTTTTCCTCATATATACTAGTGTCAGGTGATGTGCCCTTGTGTATGCTTAAATTGCATTGTCTTGGTTTATCTTATCAGTAGGCCTACTAATTATTAGGATGTTAACCAATACACATAATTAGAAGATTAAAAGAGAAGGAAAATGGAAACCACTGATTCACCCCCCCTCTCAGTGGCACATTGTGTCTAACAGTTGGTATCAGAGCCTAGGCTCCCGGTTGATAAGCTTTCTCTAGCTTGGGTAGATTCTAGCTTAAGGATACAATAGTTTGTTTAGTGTTGATCCCAACTCTAACATTTGACCATTTAAACTATTCCATTTGGAGTTGTAGAATGAAAGTCCACTTATCTTGTCTAGGCTATAATGTTTGGATGTCTGTTGTAAATGGATGCCCTAGTAAAGTAAGTCCTCCCACTGATTCAGATGCTGAAAGAAGAAACTAGTGTAATAATGTAGCAATGAAGGCTATATGATGTCTCCTCGCAGGTGGACATATGCAGATTGGCAAAAAGCTTATGGGATAGATTGAAGAAGCTCTATGAAAATGAGCCTACTACTGCAGAATCAGTTTGTGAAGAAAAGATGAGAAATGCAACTCATGCATCTACAGATGATGAAGGTAGATCTGTTAGTAGTCGCAGCAATGATGAAGATGGAACTCACCTTTTCATGGCTCAAGAATCATAAGATGAGAGGCACACATCTAAGAATGATCATGCAAATCACCCCTACTTGGCCAGATGTGTTTGGCAGTGATAGTGAAGGGGAAGAGGAAGATGAAGCAGAAGTAGATCTAGAAGGAGAACTTGTAACCTCACTTGAGGAGCTTGGTAGAGTGAGAAATGAATACAAGCTATTCAAGAATGATTCTATTGTGGAGCAGAATCAGTTGATCAGATGCCTTAAAGAATTTAAGAAATGTGTCTCAGAACTAAATACTCAATAAGAAGACACCAAGGTGTACCGGTGTAACGATCTAGCATCTGAGATAGAAGTCAAGGATAAAGAATATTAGCAGCTAGTAGGAGAAATGGAGATTATTTGGCATTGCCTTGAGAAATTTCAAGATGAGCTCAAGGTAAGAATCCAGTTTGATGGCAGCAGTGGTGCCTTGGTTAAGATGCTAAAGAAGCAAAAGCATGCCAAAGACTCTAGTGGATTAGGAAGTGGTGCCAATGAATGCTCCACCAGCAATAATGTCCCCCAAAATGACACTCTGTTTGTCTCCTCAAATTGAGAGAACAAGGGACAGATCTTCACTATCCAGAATACTCCCTGGAAGAAGATTGATCTAACCACAACTAGTGAAGACTTGCAGATAAGGATGAAGACCGATGCTTCAAGAAGGAGAAACAATGCAGATCCCAAATGAAAAGGGAAGATGGGAGAAGACAACTTCACTGGAAGCAAGAACATGAGAAGACAACAAAGAAGACCTCCTACTAGTAGAGGACAAGGAAATGCTACCTCCCACAAGAAAAAACAAGTGTGGGAAAAGAAGAGATCGGATGGAAGAGTTGCAGAGAATCAGAAACCTAGGGTCCATCCCTAGAGAAGTAGAAATGGAGATGCCAAACCAATAAGATCTCCCCATGCATGGCAGAATAAGTTTGTAAGCTTTAAACCTTCCTTCTTTGGTTATTTCTTTGCATGTAATGGTTATGGCCATAGGGAAGAAAAATGTAGAAAGGGATCTAGAAGGAATAATCTAGGATCTCATAGATATCATGCATGTGAGACAAATGTATCAAGGAGTAGAAACATCCATATTTCCTCTCCCGATTATGCAAATAGTGTTTTTTATAACTGCAATGGATCTGGCCATAGATAGTTTGAATGTAGGAAGAAGGACTTGCAATCACATGGAAGTCGTCATAGAAACTATGCTCAACATAGAAATGGATATAGAGCATATGGAGGTCAAAGACCTGCATGGAACCAAAAGAGAAATGTCCCTGCAAAATCAAGAGGTCCACTGGCTCCGATTGCCAGTCACAACAACATGATTAGAAAAGGAAGAGCAAACTGGTATGTTAGAAGGCTCTCCAATCATGATATTGGCATGGATGTTGTGTGCTACTATATCACTACTTTTAGTTATGATGTAGAATACAGAAATGTAAGGACCAATTAGTAGAAGAAGGTAAGACCTTCTCCCAAGACTGAAAATGGGAAGAAGAATGAGACCAAGAAGGTATGGAGGAAGAATCAGGAAGATGCAACCATGGACCAGCACTATGCATTCAATGCACATGTGATATCTCCTAACGCTTAAAGGAGATGACCTTAGAGGGAGTAGTACACTGACCTTATCATTCACCCCTTCAATGAAGAAGGAAACATGGAAGAACAAGTTGCTGCCAATAAGAAAGAAGAAAATGAGAAGATAAGTGTGTGTAGTGGTTGCCCTGGCTACACACCTATAGATCAGAGATGAATCACTACTGCATGTGTCAATGTATGGGTAATTTGCAATTGAGATCAGATGCAAAGTGATACAAAATGTCAAGAGCTACAAGATAGTGGTCCAGTAGTGATGATGGACTAGTACAAGAAACTGGTATGAATGCTAAATAGGTACTTCCAGGTTATGTAATACAATGAGGTTTGAGATCATTGCATGAGCTCTGGTAGCATGGAATGAGGAGGTTATGTCTCAGGTGGCATTGGAAAAGACCTGAAAGACATTTATTGTTCCAATTGTTGATTATGTATGCATACATTCTTTGTGGGCTAACTAGTTTAATTTATGGCATGATGATGATATTGTATGGCATTGTGTACATCTAGGATCATGTCATAGGTTGTGGTACATATAATGGAGTTGATAGATCATTAGATTGATCACATATGCAAAGCTCAATTAGTACATGGAGATGATTGGAGCTCTGGTATTGGAACTAACCGATAATGTGGACTTGAGATGCATGACTCATCGGGAGTTCAAGTGCTTATGAAGTAGAACCGACATGCCTGAACTTATGGATGTACTGGCTGCATCAACTACAAAAGATGGAAATTGTTGTAGGAATACCCAAGAGAGTTTCATGATTAAGGGTATCTACTTTCACAATTGCTAGCACTCATAGCACAATGACATTTGATTCTTAGGATCAATTGGTATCAGAAGGGTGATGATGCAGTTTGACCGACAGGTATGTTGTATTCACTAACACATGGGCCTTCAATTAGTTCCAGTCTTGCATATGCATTAGGATCTCGGTTTGCATATACACTTGGTTGTTGAGAAATTTGTGTTAGTTGGTGGTTGTGCCCTCCATCTCAAGTGTTGTGACTTGAGAAGATGTAACAAATTATGGTTGAAGGAGGAGAAGCATCTGGTAGAAAAAAAGGGAGAGAGAAAACTTTGTCGATGCCCGACAGACACAAGGAGGAGAGAAACCTTGACAGTGCCCTTTTCCATTGTTGTCAAAGGGGGAGAGAGATTATGTATTATATCACATACTACATGTATGATAATCCATGGATCACACAAAGGAGGAGAGAGAATATGTAGTATGATGGATACTACATATGTTGACATCAATGCCAAAGGCGGAGATTGTTGGCATTGTGTTGTCATTGATGTCAACCGGTATAGGATGGCCACTGGTATAAGAGATGTATTTGCAACACTGTCATTGATGCATACTGAATGTGATGTCTTTGATGTCATCTAGCTTAGTAGGTCACTGATAAAGGAGAGAATGTCACCCAACATAATGGCCATTGGAGTCATCAGTACATAAGTTAGTGTTTGACTTGTGATTAAAGATATGGATAGGAGACCAGTATGATATAACAACTGGTAATTGATGACATCTATAAGAGAGCATGATGAGGATGTTGGTCGATTGATTGTAATGAAGAAGGGGAATGTTATCAAGAATCATATCAACACCGAAAGAGAAGGATGTACAGGTCACCGGTATACTGTGTGGATGTCAATCAACTGGACTCCCACTGGATAATGTTACAATCACCATTTGAAGAGATGACTGATAGTGAATGTGCCTCAACTAGATCACATGTGCTTGTTTGAAGATATGTTGCTCAAATAGGGAAGCCACATTGGTGCATTGTAGAATGCAGATGGCATGATCCACTCCCACTCGTAAGTAGAGCTTATCTCCTATTATGCATGAAAAACATCATAGTTCTTGGAGATAAGACAACAAAGTTAAAGGCAAGTGATTGAAGGCTCACATCAGATCTACTGGTGAATCACAAAGATGCCTCAGGTGCATGAGATCAGGTATGTGCACCGGATCAACATGTGAAGACATGATGTGCTACTAGGACAAAGAAGAAAGAGTAAAGAAGTGATGGGTTTGTCACTTTGACAAACCACTTGAAATATGGTCTGGACTGATGATGAAGAAGGCAAGGTCAAGCAGTTGCAAATAGAGGATGCAACCGGTATGCAGATTCCTCAGGTGGAAATAGTTGAAGGTTGATGACATGGTGTCATGAAGGGTGGTTATTGGTAAGTATGTCCATTGGTAAATCTGACATGGTGCATGAGTTGTTTTGGAAAGAGTGATGACTATTGAAGTTGTTCCATCAGCAAAGTAGCAAAGTGCAGACAAGATGGTTAACCAGCAAAGTGAGAGATACCGACAAAAAAGATGGATCGATTGTGTGTTGATTGTCGGTGACCAAGTCTAGCAGAGACATAGGTCTTTGCTGAGATGGATATCAACAAAGATGCCACGTAGAGTTGAGGTGGCATGCATGCGCAGGTTGATGATGTGTCTATCCGTGAGGTAGATGGTGGAAGGTTGACATTTATGTTGACTGTGTGATTCACGGAATGTGCAACAGAGATTTGCGACTCAAGGTCAAACGAACAACAAAGATCAAGGACAAATTGATTGACTAGATTGAGATAGGTGAAGGGAACCATGAAACCATTCTTGGTGATCGACCAAGAAATCAGATGATAGTTTAAAAGCAGGTTGCTAAATGAGGAAGGTGTGTTCTAGAAGGTATGACAATAGTGGGGTTGATTGATGCATTGCAGTTTATCAATCAAGGTGATTAAATCCGATAAGATCTAATTGGATTTTGTTTTCCTCGAGGTCAATGAAGAAACCCTAACCGCCCGAAGTTTGAATTGGTTTTTGGCAGGAAAACTAATTTATAAATATGCAAGCCAAAATCGATGAAAGCTACCACTAAATAAGAGGGTGTTGTTGCTGAAGAAGTTAATTCAGTCTAGTGCTCAAGAAGAAGAAGAAGAAGAGACTAAGTGTGAGAAAGAACACAGTTGAAGAGTTCAACTGGCAACAATGAGGAAACCGATAGTCAGCCATTGAATCTGATAGAGGAGTAAACTAGTAGTGACCAAACCGACAGAGAAGAATCAGAGATGATGGAAGAGAAGGAAAGATAAGAACTCACAAGGATCAAATGATAGACATCTAACTAAGTTATCAAGACTAGTGGTCGAGAGAAGTAGTGTAGCAGAGAGAAGAAAGAACTGGTAGAAAGCAGAACTGACAGAGAGAAGAACTGACAGAGAAGGAGAAGAGGTTGAACTGACAAGGGTGCAATAGAGAGTGAGGTGGAACAGAGAGTGGGTTGTAGTAAGAGATAAGGTTTCTATAGTGAGAAGAGAACCGACAAAGGAGAAGAACCGGTAGAGAGATTTGCATAAGAGTTACAAAGCTCCTTTTGTAATAAGGCTATAACTTCTATAATTGATTATGTTCTTGGAAGATCACTGAGTTGGAGCTCAGTGCAAAGGTTGGTTCTCCCTGGGTTGGTTCCCTAAATTAGGCAATGGTGCTCCTTGGGTTGGTGCCCTAAATCAGGGGTTGGTGCTCCTTGGGCTGGTGCCCTAAACATTGTAATGAGATTTCCATTGTGAAGCAGGATTAGAGCAATAGACTCTAGCAACATTTCTCACCAAGGTTTTTCCCATCTTGGGTTATCCTCGTATATACTGGTGTCATGTGATGTTCTCTTGTGTATGCTTGCATTTCATTGTCATGGTTTATCTTATCAGTAGGCCTACTAAGTATTAGGATGTTAACCAGTACACATACTTAGGAGATTAAAAGAGAAGGAAATTTGAAACCACTGATTCACCCCCCCTTCTTAGTGGCACATTGTGTCTAACAACATATATGTATATATATATATGTGTGTGTGTGTGTGTGTGTGTGTGTGTATCTATATATACATATATATACATATATATACTTATGTATATATATGTATATATATACATACATACATACATTCATATATATAATTTGTACACAAACACACACATATATATATACACATACATAAAGATATATATTATATATGCATTTATGTATGTACATGTATGTGTGTGTGTGTGTGCATAAATACATACATACATACACACACAGATATATATATATATATATATATATATACAACACATAGACAAACTTATATATACAATTGTACATCCATATACATCTATACCTACATGCATACATACATACCTACATATAATATTTACAACACACATACAAACTTATATATACAATGTTACATACATATACATCTCTACATATACATATATATATATAGACAAACATATATATATATATATATATATGACAAAGAGACAAAATTATATATATAATTGTGCATACATAAACATCTATACACACACACACACATATATGTATTGTTGGCAAGAGACATTGCAAGCATGTTTAGATGTTGTCATTTATGGAAACTCATATTGGTTTTGGTATCTGCACTTCATGATTTCATCATTCTGGTAGACTGTGTGAAGATTGATTGAGTCCAGTATGATCCGATAAGCAAAAAAAAATTTGGTAGTGAACTGTTTTTGCTGGCGAATTATGTTGGTGGTATATTTTTATATGTGGTTGTCAGAGAAGGTTGATGGACATGTAATATGCTTAATCCCTAGATTATGGCCTCTAGTAATATGTTTCATGCAAATCAGAAGATCCGGTAATCACACTTTTCTATGAAGAGTGCATAATAGTCGTAGCGTGTGTTGATTCACTTTGTGGATCTTACAGATTAATTTTGATGGTTGGTGAGCTATCTTGTGGAAAGTGTGTAGACACTTTGTTTTGGTCTGCATATATTTTGAAGGTGGATTTGAGCTGACTCATTTGCATGTTTCATCTCTTGTAACGTGTTCTTGAAGCCGACATGAGGTGGTGATTTAATTTGTGATGCAGATATATAAGAAAGGTTTGATTGATTATTTTATTATGCTATGGATGTGTGAGAGATGGATATGGTCGATTGTGTGTAGTTTCATGTGCACAAATTTTAGATTGGTGCTTCAGATTGAAGAGGAATATAAGAATAGAGTAGTATTGCAAAAATGAGTGAGATGCAGACTTTTGTACTTAACCGGAACTATATGTAAGAAATTGTAGATGCTCTTTGATAGTTCAAACTTTATTGTCATCTCTTACAGTCATTTGTAAGGCAGTAAGCCTTTCGGGGTTGTTGCCCTTATTTGTAATTTGAGCACTGAGCTCTAGGTAGTGTTCCTGAATGCATATGCATTCCCCTCATGTAATATTTTTATACTTATAATAGTGTATACTAATATTGTGGGTTTGAATCCCATCATGGTTTTTCCCTTAATTGGGTTTCCACGTAAAATTCTTGGTGTTATTGTGTGGATGACTATTTGCTTTATGTTTTGCATCTATCTTTTAGTCAGTTGCTTTATGTGGATGAAGAATCAGTTAATGAAGGTTTAAATTGACAAAACACTTATTCACCCCCCTCTCAATGTTCCTTTATCCTTGATTCCAAAAATTGGTATCAGAGATAAGTTCCTTGGAAGAAGTTTAATAGCTTGAGGTAGATTTTTCAAGTGAATCAATGGATTCCAGAAGTCTTAGAGAATAGTTGCTCATTGCACTTGATGATCTAGATCAGCCCAAAGATAAGATCAAGCAATTGAAGGCTAATGTGAAAGATGTTGATCAATTTATTGAATCGCTGAAAGAACAACTAAATAAATCAAGAGACAAGAGAAAGGAGCTTGTTGACAAGTTAAAGGTGAAAGAGAGTCAAAGAATTGATGAAGATTTTCTGAAGAAAAAGACAAAAGAATGTGAGACTTGCTCGAGATATTACAATTCAAAAGAATGAGATGGAAGCTATTGTGATGAGATTGAATAAAGAGATTGAAGAAAGGAAGAAGAATGAAGAGAAACTTGGTTCAGTCCTTGAAAGACAAATCCAAAGAATGTTTTAGACTTGAGAATGAGAATGGAAAGTTGAAGGATGATCTACAAGATGCAAAAGAACAAGAGGAAGAGCTTAAAAGGTAGATCATTCTCCTTAAATTTGATCTTGATGCTGCAAATGAATATAAGGAGAAGTTCATAATCAGCTCAACTAAATTGAATGAGATGCTTGCAATCCGGAAGAATCCTAATGAAACACAAGGTCTTGGATTTGAGAAAGGTGAAAGTTCCAAATCAACAAAAGAGAAGAAAAACTCAAGAATCCCTCCAGTAAAGAAACCTAATGCTCATAAATTCAATGGTAATTGATTTGTTTGTAACAAATTTGGTCATATGGCTAGTGAATGTAGACATAGGGTGATTAATAATGGTTCATCTTTTATCAGTCAATGTTTCAAATGCAATAAGTGTGGCCATAAGTCAAATGAGTGCAGAACGATGATGAATAGCCTTCAAAATAGAAGAAATATGAGATGCTATGCATGTGGAATGTTTGGACATAATGCTAACCAATGTAGAACAAGAAGAAATCAAATGAATTTCAGACTTAAGCAAGAAATGTTGTTTTCTATGCTTGCAACAAATCTGGTCACATTACAAGGTATTGCAAATGCAAAAATGTGAATAAGATAGATACAGTAGACAAGAACAAAGATGTGAAGCTAGATGAGAAGGATAAAGAAAAATTTGAAGAAATTAAAGATTAGATGAAGAATACATGGGTTAAGAAGAGAAATGATGATGTAGGAAGTGGATCCACACCTGATTCCGGTGCTAGAACTACATCCAGTAACTAAGCTAAGGCATTAGGCCTTCAGGGGAGATTTTCATGAGAAATATTTCAAGCACCCCTATTGGAGATCTGTACCTAGTTCCGACAAATTACAGATGCTTACTTGGTGATTTTCCAGAAAAGTTCCTAAACATTTGTTAATATGTAGAGTAATTGGGAGAGTTAGGGTTGAGTGCATTTATTAAACCTTAAAGTCAGGTATGTAGTGGATAAAAGGTGAATAATTTTATTATTTTTCACTTTGCATTTGAAGAAGAAGAGCAACAGAGTGCAAAAAAGAATAATTTACAGAGATTCAGAGCGAATTAAGATTTCGTCGTCTGATCTTGCATTCGATTGAAAGGTTATTTATTGGCTAACAATTTTTTAGTTTGAAGCTTGAAATTTTGGAATGGCATCCTCTGGTACTGCAACCCCATTGGTAGTTGATATCACTGAAAGGGCTAGGCCAATCTTTAAGAAACATCCTTATAAGTCCATGGAAGATGATCCAAATGGTGCATTTTCATCCATCCCATATGGAGTATTGTATGCAGAAGACATTAGGGTTTACATTCATTGTAATATTGAAGAGATTGAAAGCGATCAAAAGTTGAATATGTATACCAAGCACATGATTGATGAGATGGGTAGCTTAAAACCTAAATTTAAATCAATTGAGGAAAAGGGTTTTGGTCAGTTTGTTCATTTTCCTATGTTTGATGAGCCATAATGGGTTGGATATGTCTTGAGAAGAATACATGATAAATTTATGTGGTTGGAAAAACCATAGAAGATTTCCCATGAATAAGTTAAGGTGGTAACTTGTTTAAGCTCAGATGGTGGTGTTCCTACCTTAAGAAATATGAAGAATCAAATGATAAGTGACATAACCGATTCACAATTTCATAGCAAATCAATGACAATTCACAATATTGTTGAATATGATGTCTGGTTCGCATCAATGGTGATAGGTTACAAGCTATATCAGTCTAGCGGAGACAATTCAATATCTAGTACAGTCATCTATGTGACTTATCAGATATTGAAGGAGAATAAATACTATGATTTGTGTGAAGTTCTCTAGAGTGAGTTACTGAACAATCTAAAGAAAATCAAACAAGGCCAAAAGAATGTATTCAAGTATGTAACCTTGATTATATGTTTATATTTTTACTTCATGAATGAGATTCCTAGAGTCGATAAGGTATAGTGGGCAAATGACAAACTGGTAGCATTGCAAATAAGAGAGACACTTTATGGTCTTGGTGATGCTACAATCTAGAATGGAATTCTTTGGGGATATTTCAAAACATTCCAGAACATGATGCAGAGAAGAGAGAGAATCCCAAGGGAGATAGTGGATAAGTATGAAGACACTATATGCTTTAACTTTGATACAAACCAATGTCTTATGGAAGTGGTTGATCCTACCTATGGGATATGAAATTGAAGGTCACATTCTTTATGCATATGCCCAAAATTTACTAAGAAAACTGGTGGACTCATCAGAAGAAATATTTGGTACCTACAAAGAGAAGAGGTTGAGCTTGCATTATAAGTTCAAGAAGCCTGAGTTGTAGAGAAAACTTAGGAAGAAGATTGAATAGGTGACCAAGAGGATGAGAATCACAAAGGAGGCAGTCAGAGAGTGAGAGAAAACACATTCTAAAGGAAGAAGATATGGTCAAGCCACTGAAGGCTAAGTTGGAAGCCCCTATTGCCAAGCATAAGGAGTCAAAGGGTTCAACACTGTCATCCGATAGTCTAAATCTTGTTAGTTCACCCAAAGCCTCAAGAAAAATTCATTTGGTGAAAGGAAGAGGAAACAAGATCAAGCTAGAGTACATGTTCCTGATGATGAAGAAACCGAGTCTCATGATGCGGTGAAGGAGATCAAGAAGACTATTGAGTCTACAAAAGTTGTCAAAGAAAATTCATCCAATATGGAGCAGTCCAGCAAGAAGAGCCAGTCAGATGAATTTGTAATGACTATGAGAAAGGTCAAGGAAACCATCATCAAGGAAGGTAACCCAAAACCTATTTCCAAATATTATGAGTTATTTGATTATTCTGATAAGAGGTATATAGAAGAATCAATTGTTGAATACTTGAACAGCTATAATAGGGCTCTTATTGAGATAATGCCAAAAATTCCTTAAAGTTTATATAATATTCTTGACATGAGGAGAGACATGACTAGATTATAGGAAGAGAGAATAAGAGAATATGTGTTGGTTCAACTCTGTCTTGTAATAGCTAAGGTAAAAATTGACAGAATTCTTGAGTATAAAGAGAAGTTCAGAAGAAAAAGGAGAGAATAAAATAATGATTGGAAGAAGCAAAGAGGTTAGAAAAGAGACTGAACAAATTTTGAGATAATTTTTGTAAGAAAATCAATATGAGGTGGTTCTAGAGAAAGCATGAGAAGATGTTGAGGAATTTGTTTTGGAAGACTTAGGTATGCCATCCCTAGGAGATGAGGCTAAAATTGATGAACCTTCTATTCTAGAAGGTCTACATAAATAAATTTTGGGAGAAGATGAAGTTGCAGGAGATGAGGTTAATGATGTTGATAAGGTTGATCCTAAAAAAGGATTCAGAAGTTAAGGTTGCTAATGAGGTAGGAGACACTGAGGATGCAATAAAAGGGAAACAGATATATGTGGAGGATCCAGAATTTACTCAAGCCCCATAAACCTAGCTTCTTTGTCCCCTATATAGATGCTCAAACTAGCAGTGTTTTCTCAGGCCAAAGCAAGTGAAGACCTCGAGAAATCTTCCACAGAAAGCAATGAATTGGTCACTTTGGCATCCATTGTTCTAGAGAAGATCATGCCCTCATTTCAGAAGAATATATCAAACACTCTAGCTAGTAAGCTAGAGAGCTTAATCAAGTCAATAGACAATAAATTTCAGTCATTTGAGAAATGTGTTGAGGAAAAGGTCAGGAACAAATTCTATGCCAAAAGGTTGAAGACTAAAAAGAATATGGTGGTAGATGACATTATTTATTTGACTACTGGTATGGAAGATGCACAAAATGATGGTATGATGAAAGAATAAGGATCTGGTCAGCTACTGAGAGGGGGGTGAATTGGTGGATAGAAAATTGATCTTAACTTTTACTAATCTCAAAATCAACGTCTCAAAGAAAACTCAAAACTGACAAGTTAAACCACTGAACTACAAATGCAATATCACTATCAAGTTAAATAGGTTGACTGTTATACTAGACTAACAATAAAACAACTTGAAACTCACAAACATCCAAATACTTCACTGACATAAGTAAAACTTCATTTCAGATTGTTGTTGGTTAACATAACATATCAAAGTGGATTTAGCAGTTAAGCAATTCAACCATAGTAAAAATAACCACAAAAGAATTCACCACTTGACACAAAATTTTTGATGTGGAAACCCAAATCAGAAAAACCATGGTGGGGATGAATACCTACAAGTATTCTGAACTCTTCTGAAGTTTGCCCTATTAGGATCCAAGCCTATTAAAGCTTTACAATAAGTCCTATTAAGAATAGATCTTGTTAGGGATCACCCAGTTAAGGGATTGACTATAATGTCCTATTAGAAGCAATACCCTGTGAGGAGTAACCTCGGTAGAGGATTTGAAATCCAAGGTAATGGACCACCTGGTTAGAGGATTTGAATAACACTAAGCTTGTTAAAGCTTACCCGGTTAGGGGATTTAACTATTGTAATTGTTAGAAAACAATAGGGGTTTGCTAATCTGTTTGAATAGCACTACACTTGCTTGTTCAGATCCTTTTCATGCTCCTATCTACTTTTACACAAACTCCAGATACATCATCCGGTTTGGAAACCACACTCTCACTCTCAACTTCAAATTTCCAACTCTGAAACAAAATAACTCATTGACCTTATAAACAAATCAATAGGTCGGTAACACAACACAAACCTAATTCTCTCATAGAGATTACAAACAATTGGTTCAAGTATGACCATTAGATTACATAATAATCTTTACACATCATTCAAGATAACCTCGACCGCTCTTTGATCACCACTTCATTGAACTCTATAACTCATCACGTAGTTCACATTACATGAAATATACTTGCTCATTCCCAAGATAAAAACTGTTATCTCAATGTGCCAAAAACCATTTGAAACTCTTCTCATACAACATGCATACATTTCATAATCATTACCGCTCATCATCAGATCATAAACCAATACAACCAATACAACCAATTCACCAAACTTAATCAGTTAGGGTTTATCGTATCAATAGGTAGGGTTTACCGGTTGATCTCTCCAATATATAGCAATACCCATTCACTCCACAAACTCACCTACCAGTTGCAGTTCCCTTCACTATCTCTTCCTACCAATTACAAAACAATATTATAACAACATCATTACCGGTTAATTGACATCAATGACAATATAAAATTTTATTAATGCAATCTTCATGCAAATGCCAACAATCTTCCGCTTTGGCATTGATGGAAATACAAGTATCAATACCATTGATTTCTATGATTGTGAATAGGAATCCAGGTTTACATTTTACCATGTACTCTCCTTGTCTTCAGCTTTGGTAACTGGCTATAGACATTCTTTCTATCAATCATACAATTCTTCTTCCCCAATAATCACATAGTTCTTCTTCCCCTTTGACAACAATGCCAAAGTGAAAGTAAAACATGCAATGTCAAACATCATTTCTAAGGATCATCAACCTGCATCTTGATGCTCCCCTTGTAGAATAACTCCACTCTACATCAATCCTACTGTAAAATTCTACAAGTAGCTTTGGGACTGATGTACTCTACATCATTCTCAATTGACCTCATGAAGGGGTACAACCCCTAGCTAACTTCTAAGATACTCAAAAGTAGTCTTAGGGAGATGTTTCGTAAAGATATCTGCAAGTATCTCCTCGGTAGAAACATGCTCCAATATCACATCTTTACTCTGCACTTTTTCCCTCAAGAAATGATACTTCAATTCAATATGCTTGGTTCGTGCATGCAAAACAAGTTTCTTGGAAATATTTACGGCACTAGTATTGTCACATTAGATCTTTACAGGTTATGTAAACTTCATCTTGAAACCTTCCAAAATGTGTCTCATCCAGATAGGTTGGGTACAATTCATATAAGCTGCAACATACTCAACTTCAGTAGTAGACTATGATATACAACTCTTCTTCTTGCTACTCCATGAAACACATCTTCCTCCAAGAAAGAATGTTCCACCGGTTGTGCTTTTCCTATCATCAACATTACCTGCCTAGTCTATATCTGTATACACCTTTAAATCAAAGTTACCTGCATATGGATACCATAGTCAATAGTACCTTTGAAATATCTGAATATCCTCTTGGTTTCTATCAAATGTGTTTCCTTAAGATTCTTCTAAAATCTAGCAACTACACCAACTGCATGAGCTATATCCAGTCTGCTATGAACAACATAGTGCAATTTACCAATCATTGACCTGTACTCCTTTTCATCAATAGATGTGGCTTCATCTTCCTTAGACAATTTACAACCTGTAACCATTGGTGTCCCAACTAGTTTACAGTCACTCATACCAAATGTCTTTAATACCTCTTTCACATACTTAGACAGTGTGATGAAAATACCACTCTTCATTTGATGTATTTGCAAGCCTATGAATTTTTTTATCTCTCCCACTAAAGACATTTCAAACTCATTTTTTATTTCATTTACAAAGTCATTGCTCATGTCATCATTGCCTCCAAATATGATATCATCCACAAACACTTCACTAACCAGTATCTTATCTCCTTCAGATTTGAGATATATGTTGTTGTCTTCACTGGTTCTCTAAAACCCTATCTTTATCAGGTGTGAATGAAGCCTTTCATACCATGCTCTTGGTTCTTGCTTTAACCCATATAGTGCCTTATGCAATTTGCATACATGTCTTTTTCACCAGTCAAAGCATAACCATCTGGTTGCTCAATGTATACTTCTTCTTCCAGTATTCCATTCAAAAATGTCGACTTCACATCCATCTGATATAATTTGAATCTCTTATATGCTGCAAATGCAAGTAAAGTCCTGACAACTTCCAATCTAGCAAATGGTGCAAAATTCTCACCATAATCTTCTCCTTCGTGTGCATAACCTTTGCAAACCAATCTATCTTTGTTTAAGACTATTACACTATCTTCATTTAGTTTGTTCCTGAATACCCACTTAGTACCTATCACATTTTTATTCATCGGTCTGGGTACTAGGGTCAATGTGATTCTTCTCAATTTGATCCAATGATCATCTCCAAATGCTTCCTTAGCAGTTTTAGGCTCAATAGTGGAGATCAAGCAAGAATTTTCTCTAATTCTTTTTCTGGTTAACACTCCAACATCCTTATCTCCAATAATCTGGTCAGGATTGTGATTCAGTCTCACATACCTCAGAATAACATGATCATTATCTTTAGGTTCTTCTTCTTCATTATCATCATCTTCTTGTGAATCTACCTATTCCGGTTGAACTGGTACAACAACATTCTCTTTACCAGTTTTAGGTTTCACCCATTTTGGTTCCAAAAATAAAATGCAAAGGATCTTCATCCTTTTTCTCCACACTAGTTTCCCTTGAGACTTCAGGATACTCATCCACTCAAACATCAACACTCTTAATGATTCTCAGTGTCTAGTTGTTATAATATTTCTAGGCCTTACTCTTGGTGGAGTAACCAAGAAATATACCTTCATCACTTTTAGCCTCAAACTTACTAACATATTCACTTCTCTTAATAAAACATTTTCTGCCAAATATCTTGAAATAACTAACATTAGGTGATCTACCATACCAGTATTCATAAGGAGTCTTATCCTTACCTCTTTTTACCAATATCCAGTTCATAGTGTAGACAGTTGTGTTGACATCTTCTCTCCAGAAAGTTTTTGCTACACCTCCTTGTATCAACATCGTTCTAGCAGCTTCAACAACTAACCTGTTGTTCCTCTCTGCAATACCATTCTTCTATGGTGTCCTCGGTGCAGAAAGTTGTCATTTCATATCATTTTCTTCATAATATCTAATGAATTCCACCAAAGTAAATTCACCACCTTGATCAATCCTCAAAAACTTTATCTTCTTACCACTCTCCTTTACAGCTAAGGCCCTTAATGCCTTGAACTTACTAAAAGATTCAGTTTTATCCTTAAAAAATGTGACGCACATCATTCTTGAGCAATCATCAGTGAAGATCATAAAATATTTGTCACCTTGAGTACTTTTAGTCCTTAATGATCCGTAGAGGTTTGTATGAACCAAATCTAATAGATGTTCCATTGAAAAAGATTTGTTCTTAAAATTTAAGGATGTCATCTTTGCCAACTGACATTCCTTAGACATGGAATTATCCGGTTTGTCCAACTGAGGCAAACCTCTCACTGTCTTGGACACTCACTTTAACAATGTTATCAAAATTTATATGACAAAATCTCGTATGCCAAAGCCAACTATCATCTACTTTAGCAATTAAACAGGTGTTGACTTTAGGATTCAGGTGAAACAGGTTACCTTTAGTTTGCTTGCCGGTTGCAATCAGTTCACCTTTGCTCCCATAGATTTTGCACATACCATTCTTAAACTCCAATGGGTATCCTCTGTCATTGAGCTGAACAAAACTCAAAAGATTGTGCTTTAGCCCTTCGACCCAATAGACATCATCTACACTTCTCTTTCCATTAAGAGAAATAGCTCCCTTACCTTTTACCATGCAGGGTGAGTCATTACCAAATCTCACAACTCCGCCATCAAATTCCTTCAAAGAAAGAAATTTGTTCTAGTCAACAATCGATGTGAACAACCACTATCAATGATCCAATCACCAGAATTATCCATGGAGAAACTAAAGCCTTCTGATCAGATGTCCCTTCTTTAATAGCTACAAAAACAATGTCTTCATTAGCATCACCCTCAAATTCCTCATCAGTGATACCACCATCAAGTGCAATAAGGCACTCTCTCTTGCCTTTTCCTTTGTACTTCTTGAAATTCTCATGCTTGTTCTCATTATCACCATTAGGACAGTTAGTTGCAATGTGCCCAATCTTGTTGCATGCAAAACATTTCAAAGGTAATTTACCTCTATACTTACCGATACCTCTAGGAAACCGTTTGGCCAACAATGCTTCAAGCTCAACCAAACTGTCTTCATCAACAACTTCTCTAGTGGATCTAGATTCATAACTGTGATTGACATCTCTACTTTTCCTCATAGATGGGTTAGAAACTGAAGCTCTAAATGTAGATTCAGATTTTTGAATACTACCATCATAACTATTTAATTCAAAAGTAGTAAGCTTACCAATGATAGACTCAAGGGTTACCTTAGTTTTGTCAATTGACTTTAGCTCCTGAATGGCTACAACTCGGATAGTGTAGACCAGTAGAAGGGTTCTCAACACCTTGCTAACCACTGTGGAATCTTCCACTTTACCACCAACACTCTTGATCTCACCAACTATCTCTTTTATCCTCTAACCATACTGTTGAATATTCTTACCTTCAGCCATCTGCATGTCATCAAACTTTCCTCTTAGACTCTCTTCTTTGGCAATCTTCACATGCTCATCACCACTATAAATCTATTCAAGTTTCTTCCTTACCTCATAAGTAGTCTCCAGACCATGGACATCTACATATTCCACATCAGACAAAGAACTGATATTAGCCTCTAATTCTTGATTGTTTTCTTGTTTCTCTTTCTTCTGATCATCAGTCATAATACCACTAGGTGCAACATATTGAGTACCAATATGTTCCTAGTTGTAGCGTCCTAAAATTGCGACACTTGCAATTTCGACTGCATTTCGGTCTTCACGATGGCGACGCAACACGCAACCTGAATGGAGACCCCGAAACCTGATTATGACACTGAAAACTGCATTTTTCAAGCACCCTGGCCTGAACCTCCTTGCACCCTGCTGTCCCGGGAGGTGGGACCAGAGCGCCCAGCGCCCTGGTCCCTGGGTCCTATTTTGGGCCCGGTCTCCTAAGGGGTCTCGGGTCTTTTTGTTTGCAATTTGGAAATTAACTTTCCTGGTCGGCCTAAGGTCGGGAAAATCAGTCTATCAGCCCTAATTGACAAGTATATAAACTACATTTTTCTCTCTCATTTGAGATGAAGAGGAGATATGTGTAAAAAGCGTGGAAACTATACTCAAGCATTCAAGCATTCAAGCATTCTTTCAAGCAATTGATCATTCTAAGTCTCCATTCAAGGCTAAGTGTTGCATTCAAGTCAAGGATTCAACCATTGAAGAGGAGATCACATACTACATGCTACAACATACAACATACAACATCTATACCTTCGCACATAAGGATACAAACATCCTTAGAACAAGGTATTAGTACTTGTTTTATAGTTATTTACATTTACAGCACTTGCTCATTTCTTGGTTAATTCCAAAACCGGGGTTTGACCTAAAGGCAAACCCCTAATCCCTAACCCCCCAATCGTCTTCGCTTTTCTGTGTGTAGGTTGCAAGTACGCAGCTGAAATTGAAGATCTGGAATCCTTGTGCAAAGACGAACAAATCCCCCTTTGTTTCACGGATTTTTCAGAGGACCGTGGTGCTCGGGTGCCATCATCCCGACAACTTTTGCTCAAATTTGCAGGACAGTGCCGTATCGACATTTTACTGCTAATTCCAGGTCCACAGCTTCATCCTATATCCCTATCTCAGTTTATAAGTGAATCTTTGTCACTTTCTATGCATGCTTAGCTTAATTCTTCTATCAACATTCTTTACAAAAGAGGGTAGCCTTGCTGTCATAACCCTTGAAACTCATTTAGCATCCAATCTTGCATTGCGTGGGATTGGATCTTGTGGGTTTCAACCCCTCTTTTGAATGTAAAGTCTCTCCCCTAAGTGAAAACCATCAACCCTAGTGAATCTCCCTTCTCTCTCCTCGGAGTTGGAAGAGGGGAGAGCAACTAGGGTTCGATCGCGATTTTCCGCTTTACACTGGTATTGACTTCCTAGACTCTTAATATAAATTTTCATTCTATCCCTCCATATTCTGTAGTTCTCTCTATTAAACTTCAGAACTTCCTTCATCATGTTCTACGGGATCTTTACCTCAAGCTGCTAGGCTTAGACCTTAGAGGACCTGAGAAGCTCTGATACCAATTGATGGTATGATGGAAGAATAATGATCCGATCAACTACTGAGAGTGGGGGGGGGGGTGAATCAGTAGATAGAAAATTAATCTTAAATTTTATCAATCTCAAAATCAACCTCTCAAAGCAAACTCAAAACTGACAAGTTAAACCACTGAACTACAAATGCAATATCACTATCAAGTTATACTGGTTGACTATTATACCAGACTAACAGTAAAACAACTTTAAAATCACAAACATCCGAATACTTTACTAGACATAAGTAAAACTTCATTTCAGATTACTATCAGTTAACATAACATATCAAAGTGGATTTAGTAGTTAAGCAATTCAACCATAGTAAACATAACCACAAAAACATTCACCACTTGACACAATACTTTTGGCGTGGAAACCCAAATGGGAAAAATAATGGTGGGGATGAATATCGACAAGTATTTTGAACTCTTATGGAGTTCATCCTATTAGGAGCCAAGCCTGTTAAAACTTTACAATAAGTCCTGTTAAGAACAGATCCTGTTAGGGACCACTCGGTTAAGGGATTGACTATAATGCTCTATTAGAAGCAATACCCTGTGAGGAGTAACCTCGATAGATGATTTGAAATCCAAGCTAATGGACCACTTAGTTAGAGGATTTGAATAATAGTAAGCTTGTTAGAGCTTACCCAGTTAGAGGATTTAACTGTTGTAATTGTTAGAAAACAACAGGGGTTTGTTGATCTATTTGAATAGAACTACACTTGCTCATTCAGATCCTTTTCATGCTCCTATCTGCTTTTACATAAACTACAAATACATCATCCAGTTTCGCAACCACACTCTCACTCTCAACTTCAAATTGCCAACTTTGAAACAAAACAACTCATCAACCTTATAAAAAAATCAATAGGTTGGTAACACAACACAAACCTAATTCTCTCATAGAGATTACAAACAAATCGGTTCAAGTATGACCGTTGAATTACATAATAATCTCTGCACATCATTCAAGATAGCCTCGACCACTCCTTGATCACCGCTTCATCAAACTTTGTAACTCATCACGCAGTTTGCATTACATGCAATATACTTGGTCATTTCCAAGATAAAAAACATTATCTCAATGCACCATAAACCATTTGAAACTCTTCTCATACAACATGCATACATGTCATAGTCATTACCGCTCATCATCAGATCATAAACCCATACAACCAATTCACCAAACTTAATCAGTTAGGGTTTATCATATCAATAGGTAGGGTTTACTGGTTGATCTCTCCAATATATAGAAATACCGGTTTACTCCACAAACTCACCTACCAGTTGCAGTTCCCTTCACTAGCTCTTCCTACCAATTACAAAATAATATTATAACAACATCATTACTAGTTAATTGACATCAATGACAACATAACATTTCATTAATGCAATCTTGGTGCAAATACCAACACAAAAATTATTATCTCAAGGGGTTAATATTTATAAATCATCTTAACAGCTATCTAAGTTTACTCAAAATATTGAGGAGATTAAAAAGCATGATGATCAGCTTGATCAATTATCTCAATCATTTGATCCATTGTCAGTCTCCTTGATTAGTCACGTAGAACAAGTATTATCTTTTCTTGAGAAGATTAGGAGTTTGAACAGGGATAAGGTAAAGATACTTGATAAAGTTTGTGAACTTGAACCTTATTACTCCCAAGATGGATATTATGCTGAGTGAATTGGAAGATGCCCAAGTTTCCATGAACTCCTTTGAACCATCCGATCTCACATCAGTTGAGGAACTTGAATACTTACTCAGTGGGATAATAATAGTTATGGAGAGTCTTAAGAAGAGCTAGGATAGCTATCCAAATCCCCTCAAAAAATTCTTATGCAAATATTTTTCAATTTTTGTGAACATGACTATGCATATGTGTGAAGAACATTTTTGGTTTTGACTTTTGGTTTTCAGCATCCTACCTTTGCCATTGATGTCAAAGCAGGAGAGGAGATGAGTAAAAAATGTTGATCTTAGGGGGAGTTTTTTCTTTTTGGAGTCTGATGGTCAAATTCTAGTTGTAGTGTACATATTTTGGTTTTGGTCTGACACATAATCATTTTTCACTAAGTGTTTCCATCAATGCCAAAGGGGGAGATTGTTGGCAAGAGATACTGCAGGCATGTTCAAATGTTGTCATTGATGGCAACTCATATGAGTTTTGGTATCCGCACTTCATGATTTCATCATTCTAGTAGACTATGTGAAGATTGATTGAGTCTGGTATAATCTGGCAAGCAAAACAAACATCTAGTAGTGAACAGTTTTGGTTTGCAAACTATGTTGGTGGTATATTTTGATATTTAGTTTTTGAAGAAGGTTTGTGGATATGTAATATGATTAATTCCTATACTATGGCCTTCGGTAATATGTTTCGTGCAAATCAGAGGATTCGATAATCACATTTTTTGCATGACCAATGCATAATAGTCATAGCGTGTGGAGATTCACATTGCAGATCTTGTGGATTAATTTTGGTGGTTGATTATGTGTTCAAGGATGATGAGTTGTCTTGTGCAAAGTGTGTGGACACTTTGTTTTGGTCCGCATATGTTTTGAAGGTGGATTTGAGTCGACTTATTTGCATGTTTCATCTCTTGTAACATGTTCTTGAAGTAAACATGAGGTAGTGATTTAATTTGTGATGTGGATATATAAGAAAGGTTTGATTGATCATTTTAGTATGGTATGGATATGGTCGATTGTGTGCAGTTTCACTTGTGCAAGCTTTAGATTGGTGCTCTAGATTGAAGCAAAATATCAGAATAGAGAAGTATTGCATAATTGAGTGAGATGCAGAGTTTTGTACTTAACCAAAACTATATTCAACCATTTGTAGATGCTATCTAATTGTTTAACTTCATTGTAATCTCTTACAATCATTTGTAAGGCAATGAGCCTTTCGGGGTTGTTTCCCTTATCTGTAATTTGAGTAATGAGCTTGAGGCAGTGTGCCTAAATGCATGTGCATTCCCCTCATGTAATATTTTTATACTTCTAACATAGTATACTAATATTGTGGGTTTGAATCCAACTGTGGTTTTTCCCTTAACTAGGTTTCCATGTAAAAATCTTGGTGTTATTGTGTGGATGGCTATTTTCTTTATGTTTTGCATCTATCTTTGAGTCAGTTGCTTAATGTGAATTAAGAATCAGTTAATGAAGGTTTAAATTACAGAACACTTATTCACCCCCCCCTCTCACAGTGTTCCTTGATCCTTGATTCCAACATGTATATATGTATGTGCAATTGTATAGATAAGTTTGTCTCTTTGTCATAGACAAACTTATATATATATAAGTTTGTCTCTTTGTCATAAATATATGTGTGTGTGTGTGTGTGTGACAAAGAGACAAAATTATATATACAATTATGCATACATATACATCTATACATATATATCTAGATATACTACTTCAAAAAACACCATCCGATTTCAAATTGGCACAATATAACTCAAAAATTTCACCTAATTGTGCACGTCTAGCATATTTTTTTGACTATAGAAGGATCACCAAAACTAACTCCATCAAGTTCACCACCATAGAACTCAATAGTTACACCTACTTGTTCAACACTATATTTTTATTCTTCTCTCATAAAAGGAACATCGTCTTTCACAACTCCTTCTTCATCTACAAGAACGAGTGGAAATTTTTCGAAAAGGGTAGGTATACAACATATGAAAAATCTCATGTCCATTTTTATTTTTGAAAATAGGGTGTCCTAACCAACCAACAACAGTTCCATCTCCATTGCCCATTGCACCTGCCTTGAATAATCCCCTTTAGCTCGATCATTCCCAATGTCATCATAAAAATAATTTTTTTGGAGAATTTTTGACCAGGCTTCTGATAGACTTAGATTTTCAACCAGACTGACATATATATATAGAGAGAGAGAGAGAGATACATACATATACATGTATAAATGTGTGTGTGTGCATGCGTGCGTGAGTGTGTGTTTGTATTTATATGTATACACATAAAAATATATATTGTGCACCAAATAAATTTTTATTTGAAATATATAGTATTACTGCCTTTTTCCTTATATCGTAAGCGTATTTATATCTGTTCAGAAGATATCGGTCAGTACTATCACTGAACGGATTTGGCAGAGATTTCAAAAGATCTTAGACGACAAAGATGTTTTCAGCATTTATTACATTTATTGAAAACATATGGAGAAAATCAACAATTAGAGCCTTTTAATTCATTGTTTTTACGATGAATTTCACCATTCCATTTAGATAGAATCCTCATATGCACAAAGATATTAAACAAAGAAGAAGAGATATGGACTCCAATATCAAGTTGACAATGACAAAGAGCCAGAGGCCTTCTTGGGAGCCATAACCAAGAAACGACTAACAGTGATCACAGATTATTCCAATGAATTGTTCTTGTTTGCTTTGGAGAAAATTCTAGGAGTTGAGTTTTTATTTGCCACACATCGATATTGGGTCAATACGAACATACCTAGCTTCTTTTTTGATATAATTCTGAAGGTGGGGGAATCGAAGATTGAATCCCACATTCTGTGTAAAATAATCTTCCTTGAAGATTTCCTTGGAAATATCGACATTGTGTTGGAAGAGATAGACATAAATCACACTATACCACGTCCTTAAGACTATAGGGTGCCAAACAGAGATGGGAAGTCGACACCTCGACTCCCTATTTTAGTCATTGTGGACACAGACTTCTGGGAGGTACGAAAACCAACTATTCAGAGAAGTTTGGACTCCCTCAAAAGACTAATGGGATTTGCAAAGGATGGAACCTTAGTTTCCTTGATTGGAGACAATATCAATGTTCAGGAGAAGTGGGTAAGGACCTAGAAAATTCTGCATGGGCTCCGAGATGATGATGAATTTTCAACCAAGGAGAGCTCTTCCTTAGAATAGGTGGCTAGATTTGTGCAATTTCTCTAGTCATTTTTTGGTGATATTCTATGTTCGTCATAATACTCTATTGCATGTAGAAAAAATTATATACAAATTTCAGTCAGCTCTCTTATGAGCTCAACATTTTGATTTTCTAGGGCTTAGATTTTTTGATATACAAATTTTAGTCACCTCTCTTATATAGTTTGCATTTTGATTTTTTAGGATTTATCTTTTTTGTGGATTCTTCCGAAATAGGATTTTTCTATTTGGAAGGACACTGCAATTTTGCCAATTACTAATATTATTGTCAATACTATTACTCTGGTTTTCTTTTTGCAATTTCGACATAACGCAATATTTAACTATTCTCTACGGCCTTTTCTAAATGAAAAAGTAATAAAAAATAGTATTGCAGAAAATATAGATGGATAGTGTAACTCTGGTTTTCTTTTTCAAGTTTTGGCAGAATAAACTACTTATTAATAACCAACACACTAACTGTGCATTATTTTTCCCAAATAAAAAAAATGTATAAATACATTTCAAACAAACAACAAAATTACCTAACACTCCCAACCACCTTCATAACCTCTAGTTTTTACACTTCCTTCACAACATCACATAAACAACCCTCTGCAACAAAAAGCTCTAAAACTCGGAAAGAAATTAGAAAATAAAAAATAACATAACAATTAAAGTGAACAAAACACTTTGAATTCTCCGACGCTTCACAACCTCCTAGAATTGTCCTTCCAACCTTTCAATTCACTTCGGCCTTCATTCTCCATCAAAACACTAAAACAGTTTTCAAAACTACTAATTTCTTCACTATTTTTTCTTCCCTCTTTCAAACGTGAGCTCACCATGTTAGCTCAAACTGTACCCAAAATGCATCGACACCTGCCACTTCCAAATGACAGTCAAGTTCCCACCAACCCTATGACAAATTGTCGATCGACGCTTGCCAAAATAAAGTACTCAACCCACCCACATCACCTCCCACCTTGTGCTGGATGCATCAAACCGTAAACATGCAACCCATCCATGTCACCTCACACCCTGCCCAGAATGCATCATATCGTAAGAAGTTATACACATCAGCAAGCATCCAACACCCCAAAAACGACCGCCAATTCAATGGATGCATCGATTAGTGTGAAATGATGACGACCAACTTCCCGCAAAACATGACCGAAAATCTCTTTTCTGGGATGGCTAACAACTTTCTGACCAAAACCCCACACTAAAAGCCTATCATCTTAATTAACATATATATCTCAATTAAATTTATATTTAATTAATAAAATAAAAAATAATGATTTTTAGAAAATAAAAGAAAAAATAAAAAAAACAATATAGCTTTTAAATAAAAATTAAATAATTCATGAATTGATATTTGTACATTGATTGGAAAAACAAATGAACAAGCTTAGAAAAGGCAAAACTAATGTGGAATCCAAGCAACCATCACAACCTTATAAATTCAGATTTTCAATCATTATTGACCTAATCTTCAATCCAAATTTTTTATTCTATACATTGATTGACTAAATTAATTAAAAAAAAATAGAATAGATCCAATAGTATCTGCAATACAATAGATTTAAAACTTATATTTAATATTATATACTAATATATATATCTCAATTAAATTTATACTTTATTAATAAAATAATGACTTTTCTGAAAATAAAATAAAAAACAATATAACATCTAAATGAAAATAAAAAAATTCTTAAAATATAACTGATATCTGTACAATTTTCATTGATATACTTAGAACTTTTAGTTATTCTTCTTTAACCAAATCCAAATTTTTTTAAAAGAAAAAGCAAATGAACAAGCTTGGAAAGACCAAAACTTGCAGGACTGTTCTAATCCCTCTCAAATGTGTAAGAACTATCCAAATTCTTTGAAACATCGAATCCAAAAGACAATCACAACCTTATAAATTCAGATTTCCAATCAAAGATGGCCTTGTTTTCCATCCAAATTCCACACATCCATAACTGCGTTTGTTACGCCCAAGGATGGAAACCAAGATTCCACTCATTCCTAAAATTCGTTCAGCTCTTCGCAAAGCTCGTTTGAAACTCAGATCTCTGAAAAAAAGCAAGAACAGCACGAGCTTGCCCATGGAGACCCAATTCTCTTTTACAGAGAGGAGCTCAAAGAAAAGGATAACAAAAGGAATGGTGGAAAAAAAATTCTTGGGCGTAAAGTTACCCTGCATAAACCCCTGCTTTAAAACCAAAGATAGCGATTCTGAGAGTGAAGTTGAGAGCCATGAAATGCATGCCGAAGAAATGGAGGAAACAAAGGTTTGTACAGGAGTTGAGAACGATGAGAAATCTATTGATGAAAAAGCTGGGGACTGCATTGAAAACTTTAAACGTCATCTTGAGCTTGAACGGCAAAATTCGCTGAGAGAATACCAAGAAATGCTAGCCAGGGGCGTTGCTTAATTTTTTCCATTCTCATTTGATATTACATTGTAGTTTTTGGATTTATGTGAGTACAATTTATTTTGTATCAATATTTTTTTGGATGGCAATTCTGTGATCTTATAATTTTATATATTATTTTGGTGATTGATCACAGAGTACTATCTGAAATAATGATGCAAAATGAATTTTACATAAACAAAATTATCAAAACATTGATATTAGGGATTGTGGAAATTTGTTAAGTTTTTTTTTACCTTTCAAAATAGTTTTTATCTTAAAATATGAAACTAATAAAGCAAAACTGTGACTGGTAAAATTGTATTAATTTGTTTTCTATTAGTAATTTGAGTCATTTTATATATAGAGATAGAGAGACAGAGAAAATCAATTTAATAATTTTTAAAGTAAAATTAAAATATATATTAAATAATAATTATTTGAATAAAACTAAAATAAATAATGAAATAATGTAAAAATAAAATATAATAATTTTTAAATAAATAAAAAACAGATTTTCAAAATAAAAATATTTTTAATGAAATTAAATATTTAAGAATATAATTTTGGAATAAAATAAATAAATTAATTAAATAAAGTAATTTTAAATAGATAAAATTGTTTAATTCTCAAGTAAATATATATAATTTTTCAAATTGAATAGTAAAAAAAAATTAAAATTATTTGTAAATAAATTTAAAATAAAATAAAACAATTCTCATGTATCTAAAATAACATAATATTGGTATTTCTTGATTTTTTTTAGATAGTTATATTTAAGACATTTTTATTAGTTTTTATATGCAATTGGTTATGTTTGATGTTTAAAGACACATGTATGGATGAATACTAGTCTCAAATGCTTACTTCTTTATATTTAGTTTAAAATTTATTGAAGTGGGAACATTCTTGAGAGATCTATAACAAATTTAATCATAGTTTTAAACTTTTTATTTAATTTATTAGAAAAGACCTAATGTAAAAAGAAAAACATCAATAAAATGTATTCAAATAATTAAACTAGATATGAGTATAAAAATATAACAAAACACACTATCAAATATTAAAATAAATAAACAAAATTATAAAAAATTAAAGACGAACAATTTAATTTTTAAAATTTTAAAGCTATAACTTAAAAAAAAAATTAAAAAAAATTAAAATTAAATAAAATAATAAATACTTTTTTTTTTATATTGATTATAGAGTTATCAACATAAATTACAGTACGAAAAGGAATCTCAAGTTTTTCAACTCCGGAGGCATGCCTCACATGGAGAGAAAACAAAAAACTGAGTATGCTAAGCAAAAGTTACATCAATACACCATACAGAGACAGTATTACAAAATGATAATTAACATATACAAAGGTTTAATGTAACAGGTCTTCATATTGTTCCATCCAAGCGGTCCATCCAAGCGGACCTTCCATCCAAGCGATGCTTTTGTTGGCTTGAATTTGGGCTATCATTTTTATCTGATCATCGGTCGCATTCTTATTCTTGACGATTTCTTTGTGTAGTTTTTTCACCGTTTTGTTGAATAGGACCATATTGTTCATGTGGTTATGATAGTTGTAACCGTCTTTCATTTCAAAAACGAACATAGCGGAGTGACCCATCTTGAGGAATCTGCTCAATTTCTCCTTCTCGATCATCATAGTGATACAGACCTGCGAAGAAATTTTCAAAAGGGTGAGTTTTAAGAATAACTCAGTAAGAGATCTATGCACGCCTTGAAACCTTTCTTCATTCCTGCACTTCCATAATTGCCACAAGATGTTAGACGAGATAATAAACCATAAAATATTAGAATCATTTTTGAGACCATGAATATATCCAGTCAGTATTTCTAAAATATCAATGTACTTGGGATAAGTTACTCCACACAGAGCCCACACCTTCTGAGCAAATTTACATTCAAAGAAAATATGCCTGTAAGATTCCTGTCTGTTACAAAGCTTACAGAGATCATTAAGGACCAAGTAACTGCTGATAGGAAGCCTATTGATCAAAATAAGCCATTTAAAACATTTGATCTTGGGATCGATGTAGGATTTCCAGTTTCGATAAAAAAATTTATTCCATTGCTTCGTATCCAGTGAGGTATACCAACAAGTATTGACATGCTTAATAATCTCCTGATTGTTATTCATGGTATTGTACACATTTTTAGCTTTTGTTTTCCCCAGCACGGTTCCATTCGGCCATTTACTGTTTATAAATCTATGCGAGTCTATGAGACATATTGAAGGTATATTGGTGCAAGCTCTAGTAATCATGTTATATGTTTTTTTATGAGCAACAGGAAGATTGTACTTGATTCTTAATTCATCCCACTTAATCAGACAGTCATTCTCAAATAAATCGATGAAGGTGGAAGTACCTAATCTATTCCAAATTTTAGCCGAGCATCCTTGAGTCAGGGCAAGCGGCTTCCCCTGGAGAAAAAGATTCCACCAGATGGACCTCTCACCATGAAGAAGGTTACCTGTGTAGAAGAGGTTATCCGTAATATAATGTCTCGAATCCTCCCAAGCTTTCCATATGGTTTTAAAAACAGCAGATCCATGTACAATAGAGGTAAATTTACCGAATAAAATATCAATAAATGGGAGATTTTTCCAAGATTTAGCCTTCTTGGGGTAGCCTCTTAAAATATTGTTTCGGATAAGCACCTTCCATGGTTCTTCACCATCAACACAGTGAGAGACCCATTTGGTGGCCAGAGCGATGCCTTGGAGTTTGAGGTCCTTCAGACCTAATCCCCCAAAATTTTTATCAGTTCTGCACCAATCCCATTTTACCACGTGAAGTTTTTTGTTGCCTTTACCATCAGACCATAGGAAGTTCCTAATGGCCTTCTGAATTTCCACAATTTGGTAATTGTTAAACATCCATGCCGAGGCATAGTAAATGTTATAAGATGATAGAATTTTTTGACAAACTTGGAGTCTACCAGCGAGCGACAGAGTTTTGTTGTACCAGCTATTGAGTTTTTTTGTGATTTTTGACTTGATCCAGAGCCACATGTCCTTAAGCGAAGGTTCAACAGCAAAGGGGATACCCAGGTAACAGACTGTATTGTTGGGGCCTCCCCACAGAAAACCATATTGCATAAACCAATCCGGAGGATGTTCGACCCAGCCAAGACAGATACACTTGGCCTGAGACAGTTTAGCTCCGGAGATTGAGCAGAAGAGATCAAGTTTTTTTTTAAGGTGACAAAAGTTTAAATCTTCCAATTTAACAAATAAACTGGTATCATCAGCGAATTGACATATGTTCAACTCTTCATTGTTGGGCAATGTGATACCTTTGACAGCCGGGGAGAGAGTATTGTCAGTGATGATGAAAGATAAAGCTTCAGAGGCAATCACAAAGAGAGCAGGGGCAAGTGGACAGCCCTGTCTTATAGATCTGGTCAGGGAGAAGGGATCAGAGAGAGACCCATTTATATCAATTTGAGCCATAGCATCTTTTAGTAGAATCTTGATAAAATTGCGGAACAGGACAGGGAAACCAAAAGCCATAAGCATAATGTCAATAAAGCTCCATTCTATTCTATCATACGCTTTCTCGAAATCTAGGAGAAGTATCACAACATCCTGATTGGAAGACTTTGCCCAGTTCATAGCTTCCCAACTGGTTATAAGGTTTTCCAGGATATATCTTCCTTTAATAAATCCTATCTGGGTAGAGCTAACAAATTTAGGCAGTATGGTTTCTAGCCTGCGAGCCAAGATTTTAGCAAGTATTTTATAAGATACATTTAAGAGAGTGATTGGCCTCCAGTTTTTGATAATAGTTTTGTCTCCCTCTTTAGGTATTAATTTTATTATGCCTCTATTAATCATGTTACCCAGAGTACCTTTCTCATAGGCCTCGTTATAAAGGTCCAGGAGGTCAGAGCTAATCCAGTTAACATTGGCTTGATAAAATTCTGCCGGGATACCATCAGGTCCCGGGGTTTTATCCTTTTTAAGAGAGTTGATAGCATTAATAATCTCCTGTATAGTTAATTTCTCCCCCAGAGAGTCATAATCTGTTTGGTTTATCTTTTTAGGTATAATGGTACTAATCTTGTTTCTTAGCTCCGAGGACACACTGTTATCCTCAGAGGTAAAAAGTTTACAATAATAATTAGCAAAGGCTTTCTTGATCTCAATAGGGTCTGTGATCTCCCTGTTATCAACCAAAATGCTAGTTATTTTCTCATTGGTATGCTTTTGTTTAAGATAATTAAAGAAGAATTTTGAGCCTTTGTCACCATGTTGTAGCCAGTGAGCCCTGCTCCTAATCTTGGCACCATCAACAAGTTTTTGTTGATGCAACCGAAGATTGTTTCTAGCAACGGAGATCATAGGGACCAAACTGTGGTTTGACGGGTTGTTCTGAATAAGAGTTTCCACAGATTTTAGCTTATCAGAAAGAGATTTCTCAAGGAGTCTAAAGTCTTTTGCTTTCTTTTGTCCAAGAGTTTGGAGTAAAGATTTCCAAGCAAGTAAGTTTTTATGCCATTTGTCTCGGCAGGAAAGGGAAGGAAAACTATTCTTATTGAATGCACTGATAAGATGAATAGCAGCTAGGATATCATTATCAGCCAGAAGAGAGGTGTTGAGGATATATCTGGATTCTCCTGATCGAGGGGCATGATGAGCATTCGAAAGTTTGATACAGGCAGAGATGGGATGATGGTCAGACAAGGCAGTAGGATGCATAGAAACAACATTACCGAGATCATCAGGCATGAAGGCAAAGCTATTCGAGTGGGCGTAAAATCTATCTAATCTAGCATATATTCTGGAATGTCCCTGCTGAAAGTTACACCAAGTGAATCTCAGATTAGGATCTGTATTATCATTGTTCTTGAGGGGGTCAAAGAGTTTTTTTCTTTGTATCATATTATTCCAAGGAACCATCTCTGTTGGTTTCCAATTGAAAGGTCTGCCACCATATTTATCTTTTTGCGATTCAATCATGTTAAAGTCACCCCCCAAGATCCATGGGATGTCTGGCAGGGAGTCTATCCAAAGCCACAGGGCAGCTCTTTCCAAAGGATCATTAGGAGCGTAAACAGAGCAGATTCCAAATGTCATATTATTGCTACAGATAGATGCCCACACAGCACCATTGCATGGGGATCTACCTGAACCAATAATATGCTTGGACCATTTCGGGTTGATTAACAACGCCGTACCTCCTTTTCCTTTAGAGTGGGCAGAGCATATTTTAATGGAATCCTTCCATATTAAGTCCAAACTTACATCTAACATAAAGTCAACAGCTTTAAGTTCTTGAAGCATAATGAAATCTTTGTTAATAATTGTGTCCATAAAACGTTTAGCAATGTATTTTCTGTCCGGGGACTCAAGACCCCTCACGTTCCAAGATATAATATTCATCCTAAATTGTTTTCCGTGGGGACGCTGTTAAGGTCCGAAGACCCACTTGTATATTTGATACTGTTTTGTAAGGAGGCTTCATCTCCCCCAATTCCACTAGGGCTTTTATTTTTTGACCCAGGAGGTCTGCCCCGTCGTTTAGACCTAGGGAAATCTTTTTGCCAATCTAGGTCATCAGCTTCCGCATCTAAGATTATTGAGTTTACATTTCCACATCCAGGTCTACCTGACAGAACAGACAGACATAGGTCATTTGTGTGCTCTATTGGTATAGTTATCATGTTTCCTTTATTAGTAGGGAGAACCTCCAGATAGTACCCATCGTCAATTTCTTTGAAGATCTTATTAACAACAGCTGTGGGGTTGGTTTCAGCAAGGGTGGGAGGGGCAGCTGGTATAGGAGTCACAGGAGGTGTATTCGCTTTGTTAGTTTTAACTATATGAGCTTCTGTGTTCTCCATTTTCCTCCTTCTTTTTTTATCTGATTTCTTTTCCACAATTTGAAATCCATCTATCATGTTAACCTCTGGAGAGGGAACAGACACGAGGGGAGGTGCTTGTTCCATGTTAAGTGTAGCAGATGAGGAAGAACTCACAGGAGGTACCTTAGTAGTCTTGTCAGAAGGTTCAGAGTTATTCATTTTCGTATTATCAGCAGATTTTTGGGGAGGGATAGCCTCGCCTTTCCTTTTGATGATGGGGCAATCCTTCCGAAGGTGCCCTTCTTTTTTACAGAGAAAGCATGCATTCAGCCCTCCCAATATTTCCAAGGGGCAAGAGATTAAATCGCCAGAAATGTTGATATCAAGGGCCGCTGGAATATCAATACCAGGTTTAAGCGAAATTAGGGCTCTGGCGTCCATATGAGGAACCAGTCGAGTGGTTTCATCTAACCTAATAACTTTCCCGAGAGGTTCCAACAGTTGCATAATAAAACGCCATAGATATGGGGGAATTTTTTTTATAACTATCCATCTAGGAGCCGACAGAGCAAGCACTTCTTCCTGTATAGCTTCCGGGGTCCAAGCTAATGCGCGGAAAGAAGTGTTGCCCACGGTCCAGTACTGTCTTTTGAGGACAGCCTCTTGTGCATCGGCGGATTTAAAGAAGATAACAAACAACCCCTTTTGCAACTGCCTACAGAAAGAGATATTGTAACCTAATTTGATATTCCAATAGTTATAAAACCAATCATCCAAAAAATTTCTTGCAGGGCATCTTTCCACATCAACAGCAGCAAAGAAAATGGTAAGGTTTTGTAACCTACTTTTTTCCTTCGCAATCTCACCAAGCATTTCAGTGTTAGGGCATACGGTAAAAGGTCTCAAGGCGTCCAAAGATCCCTTACCTTGTTCGGCCTCTTCATGGTGATGAACAACACTAAACTTAGCCGAAGCAGCGACGACAGAGGAGTTACCCACCGCTTCGGAGAAAGTCTTCGTGTTAGAGGAAGCATTTTGTTTAACAGAGCCGAGGTCATTATTTTTAATTGTAGGGGAGGAGGTGGTGATGGAGTTAATGGGAGTTAACGCAGGTTCTACGGCTTCTGCCGTGGGTATTAAAGGCGGACCTGACATAGCTAATTAAAAATGAATCAGAACGCGCACACCTGTTTTCATCGGGGAGAGAGACCTCGCCGTTCGGGACGCCACGTCAAAGATCAGACCACCTTCGCCTCGCGAAAAAAAATAATAAATACTTTTGATATTAAATTATATTTTTTATATTATTATATTTCTATTCATTCTTGAGAAAGGGAAAAAAAAAACTGATTTTTATCTTATAACTAAAGCTAATATGATGTACAAAATAACTTAAAAACAAAAAAACACTGTTAGATAAAAAATATTTTAAATTATTTCAAAGTGATTTTAAAAAAATATATATTTTTATATTTAGTTTTATTTAACTTAGTTTACACGGTCGGGCCAACAAGAAATATTTTGTGAATTAATTAGCTCCAAAAACTGCTCCTCTATTTAATCTGATCCTAATAATTCTAATGCTTTTGATATAATAATGAGAAAATTTAAATTCTGGGTTTTCTGCTGCCTATCAAAAGTTAATTTCTCGCAATAGTTTGAGATTTAATGAACCAGATTTATCTGAAAATAGTTGAATACAGTGAAATATGATATTTCTGCAAGCTGATAGGCTGAACAGAGAAAGAAAGTTGCAGAACTTACTGTAATCATTTTTCCATCTTCAGGTTTCCCATATTACACACAAGAAATCATCCCATTCAATACTTCAATTAGCAGCAAACAAATAGGAACTAAATCACCATTAGCGCATTTGCTTTTTAGAAAACATGCAGATTTGTGCCAGTCAAAAGCAGAGTAAATAATACAAATTGGAATCACATAAACTGTAATCTCCTGCAAAACTATCTGACCTTGTCTGAACAAACAATCTTGCATTCAACTCACAAACCGACTTTTCAATAGCAATAATTTCCCATTTCTGAATGTAACTTGGGCTATGAAGAATTTTCATTGTATCAGCCAAATAATCCAGATTAATTGATAAGCATCACATTCACAAGCTTGTTTAGATAATTAGAAAAAGTTATCAAAATGCTGAAAACAATAAGAATCCAAGGACTTGTTGCATATGCAGTTGCAATTCTAATAGTAGTCTCCATGATTTCAATAATCCATCAGTATGATCAGAAGAGCCATGAGTTGGAGCCTCTGATAATGGCTCAAGGCCTCCAAGTTCTACAAAACACCAAATGGAAAGTTATTCCAGGAAAGAGAATTTGGCACTCCAAGAGAAGTTTAACTTACGCCATTTCAAACATGGTGGAATCAGATATCATATCAAGAAACGACATCAGATCTTCTATTGCCTCAGCTTTTTCATCATGGGCTTCTGTGATAACCCTCACTTTTGAGGAGATTGATAATTTCAAGGCAGCAGATATAAAGATTGAATTTTTTTCAGGTGAGCATGGAGATGGGTCCCCATTTGATGGAAAGATGGGTATATTATCCCATGCATTTGCTCCTGAAGATGGAAGATTTCATCTGGATAGTGATGAAATATGGACTGTGAATATTGGTCGCACAGATGATGAATGCGCCATTGATCTGGAAACTGTTGCACTTCATGAAATCGGGCATCTCATTGGATTGGATCATTCTAATGTTACAGGCTCTGTAATGTTTCCCAGCATTGAGGCCAGGTCTGTTAATAGAGAGCTCAAGCCTGATGATATAGAGGGTGCCAGATATCTTTATGGTCCTTCCAACCATTTTAATAACATGCCAGAGCCTGGATCTTATTATTATACTGCTGCTACTATGCCTGCCCCACTTCCTTGCTTTTCTATCTTGTTCCCTTTTATCCTCTCTAGTATTTTGTTTCTCTGTGGTTGAAATTTTATGCATACCAGTAAGGTTTGTTTATTCCCAAGTTGAATAACAAAGTTTATTTTGTTTGGTTTCTTGTGTCGGCATGGAATCCTGAGTAAAATTTGGGCATTGTTTAAAATATTGAAAACTTGTTGTTCTATTAAATGTTGACCCTTTTTAATCTGTTTATTCAATGCTCTGGATTCTTCATTTTTTAATTTTTTTCTGTTTTGCCTTCGCAAACTATAAGCAACATTTATCCAAGTTATACTTTCTTCTGAAGCAGAGCAGGTAGTTGTCTGACGGTTACTCAGGGTTTAAGGTAAGAGAAGAACTTGGTGTTCTGTCTGTATTGTAGTTTCAGAAGAATTCCCAATTCATAATTGGTAACATGCAGGGAATTTATACTGTGATTTGAATCCTTGACCTTTGATTTGTAACTTCAATTGATTATGGACTTCCCTATAAATACTCATAAAAAATTGATTAATTACTTCTTAACCAAAAATAAAAATTCTAACATGCTATGTAAATGTGGAAAACATTGGCGTCTTCTGATTTATTTATTTATAAATCATATATGTGTCATTTGTAAATTATATATAAGTATGTTATAAAAAATCATACAAATATTGTGAAGTGTAATCAGTGTAGTAAGTTGGTATCTTGAATTTGACAATTGTCTTTAATTTTTCAAAACTAAAAATGTAATCTTAGTTATATAAGTGTAATAAATTGGGATCAAAATTATAATTTATATAAAAAATAAAAAATAAATTAAGTAACAAAGTGTAATAAATATATCTTTATTGTTCAAGGGGTTGAGCTTAACTAGTTAAAACATTAGGTTTTGACTGTGGAGACCCAAGTTCAATTCTCAATATGGACATTTGAAGTGGAATTCTAGGCTGTGACTCTTGGCCTTCCATAGGATGGGGAAGGTCTTGGGGTCAATCTAATCAAACATAATAATAATAATAATTCAAAGATATGTAATGAGGATGGGGCCCGTTACCGATCAAAAATAAATAAATATATCTTTATTTATATGCAAATATCATAACTATTTAATATAAATATATTCATTTATAAAATAAGTTGTTCATATAAACAAATATTGTTGTTATCTAGCAATGGATATGTATTGGAATAATTCATATGAGATGTTTGTTTTATCACTAGTATACCTATCTTTACAAAATATAAATAAAGTACACCGAAAGATACCATATTTGTTCATTATTCCACATAAAAAAATATTATATTATTATATTGCAATTAATATTAAATATCATTAAGATATAATTATATTATTATTTATTAACGTAATCTTATTTTAATATTTTAATATTTTTTATATTTTTATTAAACTCTTTAAAAGTATTCAGTATCAAATTATTATTATTATATTATTATATTATTATATTTTTATATTTCTCTTAAACTCTTGACCAAAGCCAAAAATCTATGAAGACTACATTATTATTATTATATTATCATATCATTATATTTTTATTTTATATCCGTTCTTATCCTTAAAGGTGGATATGATGTATCCCTAGAATTAATAATATTAGATTGAGATTGAGTGGTTGACCGACGTTCTTGTATCCATATGTGAGTGTAATATGTCTTCAGCATAATAAATAAAAAACCGTTAAATTCAACTATTCAATTATTTATATTGCATATCAATTATATTTTAATTAAAGATATATATCATTCTAACAAAAAATGATTATTTTTATTCAACTATTAGAAATTCCATGATAAAATTTTGATCAAATTTTAAAAAATCTTCATTAGACATATACATCTTCAATTATATACAAGAAAAATTCCATATCACATTTATTAAAAAATAATGATCCATGTACCATTAGATAATGACAAATATAACTTACATGACAAGTCGGTCCCTCTTCCCCATTGAACCTAATGTTTGTGTCATTTCATTTTATTTAATTAATGTTGTCGCCACAGACCCCGAAACGACAGATGCTATTTATTTTGTCGGCCAATGATCAAATTGGTTTAGCGAAGACTATTAATGGCAAGATCTCTTAGAAGTTAAACAGATTTGGAAAGAATATACCACTGTAAACTCCTCTGATTCCATACCAACATGAAAACATTTTCTTGGATTCATCTGAACAAAAATTGAATGATTAGTCTTGTATATATACAGCCAATAAAGCAACGACGCGCTGGAGAAAGCCCCTAATTTTTCTGTCTTCTAACATGTCGATGTTACATTTGATGA
Organism: Cryptomeria japonica; assembly: GCF_030272615.1. Lineage (NCBI taxonomy): Eukaryota > Viridiplantae > Streptophyta > Pinopsida > Cupressales > Cupressaceae > Cryptomeria > Cryptomeria japonica. The sequence continues at coordinate 688,531,820 of NC_081414.1, forward strand.
CATTTTGTCAGCAGAGGTTTTAAGAATTGGATTCGCAGGCCATTCTCACATAGAAAAAGAATCTTCTTCTGAAGAACTTCCATGTCTACTGTACTTCTGACCATCTGTAACAAATCAACACACCAAAACAGTCCATTAAAATCTGCATTAAAACAACTCAAAACACACATAAAATCCAATGAAATCTAATGAAACTCACCTTGAGACGAAGAATACGACAGATTGTGTCTGGAGAAAAAAATGTCGAAGCATCCATAACTTCCAGTCCCTCTCTTTCTATTAAGACTAACAACGGGGATTCCTGCAACAGAGCAGCTCTGCATGTATAGATTGTCACTAACATTTCAGAATATTTCAAAGCCACAGAATTGACTGTAACATTGGGAGGAAAGCACATGGAGCCGTCATCATGCGAATGTAAATGCTCTCTACTTGCTTTGGATTTGCAGGCGATCTCTGCACTCTCAGAAATTCGTTTAATAATTAATAACTTATCACGTTTTCTGCATAGCTTTGCAATTTCATTGCGCAGTTCAGGAATGTATTTCAGAGCTCTGCAAACGGTTTTCGGGATGCTCAGCTTCCTCTGCACAACAACATCCATGAAAAGGCTATTAGTACGTTACATAAACTATACATTCAGGTACCCATTTATATAACTTTCATAAATTTAAGATATTTTTTGAGAAATAAGAATAACAAATACCTTTCCATTTGGATTGGGCAGCAAAGCTTGGAGCTGAGCGTAGAGAGCATTTTGCTTCCTTCGTCTATTTCGTTCATGAGCATTGTGAGATAACTTCTTGTTGCATGGATCCACCTGAGAACTGAGCTTCTCGTTGCATGGATCCACGTAAGAACTGAGCCCAAATCCCTCCCCATTAGGGGCACGCTCTGAGTCCATGGGTGTGGTCACAGTGGGCTCATGATTAACCTGGTTATAATCATCATTGATTGGTATTCCAAATCCATTAAAGAAATCCATATCCAACAGATTATGGAATCCCTCATGCTCATCAAACTGCACATTTTTGTGACCCAATATTGCCTTGTGTTCGTCCAGAGGCAAAAATGAAGGATCAAAATTATAGATATCTGCAACAGTAGCAGGGGCATTCTCGGGCCAAGAATAGCGAATTGAAGGGAATGGGCACATGATTAGTCTAGACAAAGCAGCTAAATGGGGAAAAATATGACGATGAAGTTGTGGTAGAAGCTGTAGAAGAATATCCCCACGAGAAGTGTTTTATAGAAGAGGGAAGTCTGTCCTCTGATGCAGGGTCAATTTCTCTTAAGTATTTGATGGGGGCCGATATTCTGCCCTCATACCCCGTTCACACTGGGCTTTGTACAACGTGGCATCCCAGTCAGCATGCACAGTGTAGTTTCTGAATTCTTAAACAATTCATTGCCATGTTGTGATGGTCATAACGTGATTTGGAGGATGAAGACACGCGTTCTATGTACTCCGTCCACAGGTTCCTTGTGGATACGTCCGCATCAGCACAAGCTCATTCTTTATTTCCTAAAATGATTATATACTTAGCCTGACGTCTATTTATCAATATACAATGAGCACTTGTAGCTACCAAAATGTGATAACATTTTAAATGCAACTAATGACAAAATTCTCTGCTGCAGTAAAGGTTCCTCTTTAATTAATTAGTTTATGTGGACCATATTTTTTGTTTTGTAAATATAATAATAAATAATGTAAGGTTGTGTGATTTCTATTAAAATTTTGAGGTAATTTTAATGGTTCTTATCAATTTCTTCATGATAAACTTAAGTACAAAATATTGATGTGAGTTAAAATTTGGTATTCATCACATAATGAGGTTATTATGGATAAATAATCTTATTAATTTTTTAAATTATTATAGAATAAGTAAGGTGTTTGAAATTTGCCTTGTGCTGAAGTAATCTATTGAGAAACTTAGTTGCATTTGAGATATCTATTAATTTAGCTAACCTTTTATTTCATAGTTTGAGTCTTATGTTTAGTCATAGGATTTGAGAATGGAAACCATTGAATTTAGGCATTAATAGACAAAAACCATTTGATTTCTTCAAGATTGAAGAATGAATATCGTTTGATTTCTTAAGAGTGATAATTTTCACAAAAAGGTTGTATTTATATTTAAAAGTTTTGTTCGTATTTTTCAGTAATTTTTGTATTTGTCAACATTCAACCTATTGTTGAAGAACTTAACTCACATTTGTGTGTTATTCTTTAAATCTTCACCATTTCTATAGTATTTTTGGAATTGATTGTTGCATCTTTTCAAGCCATCATTTAATTAGATATTATATATTTACAAAAAATAGTTTTCTTCCACCATATATTGTCACCTTACATTCATGGGATTGGAGTGATCAAGAAATGTGGAATAATAATATACTCACCTTATGATCTCACTTTAGCTCTATCAAATTGTATTAATCAAAAGATGGTTGATATTATATCAAATTGATGGATAATATTACTATTGTATTAAAGCTTTAATGATGCAAGACTAAATTAAAAGGTGAGCAAAATTTTTTTTGATTAGGATAAGAAGGTTTGAAGGGGACTTGAAACCCCTTACAACAAGTTTTGAAGGGATCCGAAACCCTCTGATTTTACCAAGATCCAAAACCCAAAATAGGCAGCCACAAAGGATACATCAAAGATAATCAATAGCCTAAAACCAGCCTAGCAGCAAAGTGATATCAATGAAACCTAGTTGGAAAGGTAGAAGGCCAAAGCCTTTCACTAGCACAAGGGTTTAATAAAGGCTCCCTTAACCTTCAACAGATACCAAGGGATTTTCCAGGAACCCATAACTGGATTAATGGGTTTTACAAGGCTCCCACAACCCGATAAGAGAAGCACCTTTCCACAAAAGACCACACAACCAATACCTAACCAAAAACAATCAATGGCCAGGCTGGGCCCTTGAAAACTGCTAGCAACTAGCCAGTCCTAGAAAAAAACTAAAAACATAGGAATTTTCCAAGCTCCCTCAACCTTGAAAGTGGGTTTTACAAGGCTCCCATAACCTTTTGAGGCCCAAAAAATAACAAAACTACCTGTATGCACAATCTAGCCAAGAGGGATTTTATAGGCTGCCGCAACCAACAAACAATTTTGGGACATAGTGATAAAACTGTGAACCCTAAACCATCTGTGAAGACCACCATGAGGGTTAAGACCAGCTCCCTCAACCAACATCATGAACTACAACAACCAAAATGCTCCTCCACACCTACTCTCCACTTCAATAGGACAAGAAGGGACGCAGGTCGACAAGAAAGTGGATTTTACAAGGCTCTCAAAACCTGCTGAATGTCGAGGCCCAAAAAATAACATCTTGTCCTGAAAGTGCAATCTGGCCAAGAGGGTTTTTATAGGCTCCCACAACTAGCAAACCATTCTGGGAAACAGGGTAAAAATCATGAACCCATAACCGTCTACGTAGAAAACCATGATAGTTTTCACTGACTCCCTCAACCAACAACGTGAACAAGAGCAACCAAGAAACTCTGTCACACCTACTCTCCACCTCAATAGGACAAGAAAGAGAGTAGCCCAATTGCCCAGACAACTCAAACACAACCCAGAACCCATGCCGCCAGTCCACCTCCATAAGAGAGAAAAACACCTCATACAGAGATCAATGAGAATTGACAAGAAGAGCATAAAAAACCCTCACCAAGGAATAAACCAGGAGAGAAAAAAGGGTCCATACAAAATGTAGTCACATAAATCTGTCCATTTTATTTAAATGAATATTTTCTATTTATTTAATTAAAAATCCACTAGCCATCAGTTAAATAAATTAACATTTAATTAATTCATCTACAAATCATTCTCCTATTAATTAAATAAATTATTCAATTTATTTTAATTCATTCATTAAACCAAAATTCACAATCAATTAAATGAATAAATTCTATTTATTCAATTTAATCCTCTTTCCTCTTTTAAATAAATTAAATAAAATATTTATTTAAATCATTTATTCCCCCCCAACTTGCATTTTCCTACAAATGCAAGTTGCAACCACAAGTTGAAATAAATTAATTTTATTTTAATTAAAATCCTATTTTCCCTCACCCACCAAATCCACTTGCACTCCTAAACCCCCTTCTAGATTCTTCTAAACCTTTCCTAATTAACCTAATCCATCCCCTAATTATTGTCACATTCCTAAACAACTTGGAGTCACTTCTCAAAGACTTCAAAGTCTTTGAAAATAATTTAATGCTTTGTGTGTTCAACAATTTAACCTCTAAAGTCTTCCAAACCACTTATGGCTCTTACATGACCATGGTTAACCCCTAACTCAACCCTCATGTGACTCATGTGTCTTCTCAAGCATTTATTGCTTTGACCATGGTTATTCCTTTAACCTTTGCACAAGAGTTTATCCATTGGATAAAAGCTTTATTCTTTGAATAAATAATTTATTCACTCAACCCAACCTTGACCTTAACTCCCAAGTTAACTCTTAGGTCATGTCAAGCATTTAATGCTTATTCCCTCTCCTCTCAACCTATCTCATATTAACACTTGTCATCCTGGGATTGGGTTGAAATTTCTCACATGGATTGAATATCATTCAATCCTAACCCTTGTTAAGATTACTCAATCTCAACCATTCATTGCTCCATTTTTCCTATAAATAGAGCTCATTTCTTCATAATCCGGATCCTGAAAACTTGTATGCATCTAAGTTATAGAGGATTTTAGAGAGCATTTAGCATATTTTAGTCATATCCACTCTTTTGGTTAAAATAAACAAATAGCATTTAGATAACTCATCTTTATTTGGTTATTAAGCTTGCATTTGCATACTTTTCATAATCATCTACAATCTTGAACCTCCACAAGGAATCCATAGTGCAAAAAGATGCTGAGAGCTACACTAATTTGGAACTTGGAGAGGAGAGGAACAAGGAAGGAGAAGCTACCAGCATGTAGAGAGCATATGGAGAAGTTTAATTACTTTTTGTAGATTCCTTAAGCTTTCTATTTGTTTAGTAGTGTCTTTCTTGATATGCTTGCTTAGGATAGTATTCAATCTTTGATTTGCTAACACTAATGACTAACTCTTGTATTTTGTGTTTCCTTGTGTGTATTTAGCTATCAAACCGGGCTCTTACTAATCCTTCCTTTCTGCAGAGCATCATGTGGTGAACCCGACGTGAATCAAACAACAATTTTTTTTAAACTAACTTTTTGACTGTTTATCTTGACACATAGGTCGCGCTTTGGCGCTTTTGTTCGCGTTTTAGCGCTATTCCAATTTGATATTTTAGCGCTATTGTTCTTGTAATGGTGCTATTGTCTCAAATTTAGCACTATTGCCCATGTTATAACACTTTTGATAGTTAACTAGCACTTTCGTCCATGTTGTATCGCACTTGTATTTGTTGTTTGAATATTTTACTTGTCTATACTTTAGCGCATTTGTGTTAAGTAGCGCTTTTGTTGTCACAAAGAGTAGCGCTATTGTAACACAATGCTGTAAAATAAAGGCCTTATAACCGATAAATTTTTTTTAGGCTTGTGGAAGCCCACCATGTTTTCGGATTTTTCTAACTGTTCGTTTCGTGTGTAGGTTTTAAACTAACCCCCTTTTTGTACTTAACAATCAAAAACACTTCTTTTGGTGCTTTAAAAACCAACAAAACAAACCTTTACTTCTTGCAAGTTAGGATTCAAATTTCATTTTGGTGCTTAAAATCAACAAAACAAACCTTTATTTCTTGCAAGTTAGAAATCAAAAATTTTCTTTTGGTGCTTAAAATTGACCACACAAAAATTTCATTTACTATCATCAATCCAATAATTAAAAATTCACAATCAACACTTTGATTTTGTGCAAGTAAAAAGAACAATCAACTTGTCTCATTTTTTTTGCAAAACGATTTAATTCATGCAAACGTGTTTTTCATTAAGTTGACTAGGATTTCAAATTCTAGTTTACTCAAACATATTGCCTTTGAAGTTAAAAAGAACATCATGATTATTGGAGCAACATCTCCAATTAGATAGAACACCATTACAATGACAAGTTAAAAAGAACAAGTGTATTTTGTGTTTGGCACACTTGTGCAAAAGAGTTTGTCGAGTGGTCCCACTTCTAACACACACTATCCTCTCCCTTGGATTTCGTGATCCTAGGTGCAAGAGAAAAGTGTTAGTAACACTCAAAATTTTATCTTTTTAAGAGAGGTCTGCCAAGAGACACATCACTCTTGGGAATGACCTCGCGTGGTAAATCCTTTGAGCTGCTATAGAAATCAGGTGAGAGCAAAAGTTGTAGCCTTGGGTATAGTTGTTCCTATAGTGTAACTTGCCGAAAGGACAAATGGGCCCCACCACAAGTTACAAGGCTCTTAAGTGAGTCACTGCAAAATGAACTTATGTCCAAAAACATCGAAAATTACTAAACACTTTTAAGTAGTAGCCCACACGTTCTATTGATTGAGGATATTTGTGATAAATTTAGTGCAAGAGCATAGAAGGTTTTGCTCCCAAGATACTTAACATACATATTTCCTTCAGTAGAAACATAGCTTTTTGAAAGGTTACTTGTAGCCGATAAAAGTGGTGACTCCACCATCATAGGGATCATCTATTCAGGATTCATAAGGTATGTAGTACCAAAGTCGAAGAAATATCAAGATGTGGGCTGAAATTATCGCAACTAGCCATTTGACCTTAGCGATAAAAAAGTGTTTGAAGTGTTTTGGTTTTTGAGTCAAGACTAGTGCAAATTGAGCCAACTTCAGGCTTTGAAAAAATACCTAAAATACATTTGAAGGAAAGGGTCATAAAAGTTCACAAAGATTGGTTGATCTAGACCCATACTTACTTGTGCCTTTTGAGGCAACATTCTTGTATTTGTGTGCTTGCTTTGTTTTCTTGTCAAAGAAACATCATAAAAAACCAAAATCCAAAACAAGTATTCCTCCAACACAAACATTTTTAAAAACAAAAGATCAAAAACCAAGAGCAACAACAAAATGTGTCGAATTATATGACCATTCTTCACATCTTGAGAAAGCAGAATCTTCATCAACACATCAACTTGAAGAAAAGACCATTGAGGTCAAAGGCTCTCATCAAAAGGAGGAAATTCTTCTATCTAAATAGACAAATCTTTGTCTCTCATAGAACCTTCCTACATCGCATGTGTCTATATATTCAAGGAAAATCAAATGAATTTAATCAAGTGTCATTAAACCGTAGAGCTTTTATGCAATATCGAGCTTTGAGTTACCATCAAAATAAAGGAGGCAAGATCAATCCTTCTTTCTTTCTAGGCATTTGTATCACATATAACTCAGCTAGGGTAGAACCACCAACCCCTGAACAAGAAGAGGAGGAATTTGTTCCTTTTGTAACACAAAGTTTCTATTGAAGTTAAACATCTCATCCATTTTCATTTTACTTTCTCATCAAATCCATTCCAACTCTCAAAACATCGAAAGGTTTTTGTCCTAAGTTCTATTTCAATATTGCTTGAATCAAACACAAACACATCACTTTTTAGAGTGTCTCTACATCTAGGATAAACTCATCCTAAGAGACATTTCTACGCAGGTTAAAACTAGTCTATGAGTGAATCCTCTCATTACTAGGTAGTTGAGTCTGTATCACATCTCATATCTCTCTAAACCTTATCACATCAAACTTTGTCAATAAAACACAAGCAGCAAATTCAAGAAAAGAACTTTGGTAGCATCTACCTTTAGTGCTAGAGATTCATATGAAAAACACTTCACCAAACATCAATCTTTCATTTCATCACCAACTAATCATCATTTTCATCAAACTTCAACAAAAACTTATAAACAAAATGGCTCATACCAGGTCTAGGTCTAGACAACAAGAAATTGAAGAGGAAGAGGATGAAAATATCAATTAAGTCTAAGAAGCCCTTGGAGGAAACGTAAATGATGACAACCCAAGTACTCCTACTCCTATGGCAATAGAAAGGGAACAACACAACCCTCTCTTTAATAGAATTTTTGATGAAATACTCAGGAGCAATGCTGATACTCACTTTTTAATACTTGCTCAAGAGAGGGCTAAACTACCCTCTGACTTTGATGCTGCACAACTAAGGCAAGCATCATAATGCCAAAGTTGAAATGAGGATGAAAGAGGTCGAGATCACATCAGATACAACCTTCATCAAGGTAATCCCCCACCTCCTCCTCCTCCAAATGAAATAGACATGTTGCTGCAACAAGTCAAAAATCTTGCCCAACAACTTCATAGTGGTGTAAAAACCAATCAATTTTCACTCAATGAAATTTGTCCCTATCCCTTTGATATGAATCTTCATATGCCACCTTTTCCACAAGAGTTTGAAATACCCAAGTTCAAAAAGTATAGAGGAAAAGGAGATCTTAGTGATCATGTTAGAGAATTCCATTCAGCTTGCCTCGAAGTGGCATACGAGGATACATACCTAATGCAACTTTTTCCCCAAAGCTTGGGAGGAACAACCACATCATGGTTTTCCTAATTACCAGGTGGCATTAGGACATTTCAAGAACTCATCCAGAAATTCCTAGCACATTACTCACACAACATTGAACGTGATATCACAATGGTTGATCTATGTAACACTAAACAAAAACCAAGTGATCTATTTTTACTCTTTCTGCAACGATGGTGTCAAATGTCTACCAAACGTTCTCTTCAGTTACCTGAACAAGAACTAGTGAAAATATTTATTTCCAACTTAAATGATGAAATGGAATTTCACCTAGACATAAAAGACATAGACTCTTTCAATGACATGACCACCAAAGGCTTAAAATGTGAGTGGGCTCTCATCAAAAAAGGGCTTATCAAGATATATAATGAGCCAAAGGATGGCCCTCACTCGCACTTCAATAGTGACAAGCCTAGCTTCTAGAATAAAAACAAAAATGTCATCAACGATGGAGTTGTGGATGCAAGAACTATCAAAAGTGCACAACCTGTGGTTCAATTTGTAGGACAGAACCCCCCACCAAAGAATAACACAGTTTCTCCTCCAAATCAAGGTCGTAACACATCTCAAGAGGAACCCAGACAACGTCAACAAAATTTGAAACCAAAACGAACATACACTCCCTTAGGGGAACCCATCGAAATAGTGCTACGTCAGTTGGTTTCTCAAAATCTGGTGACCTTACCCAAAACATCAAATTATGAACCTCAAGTCAAACCTTCATGGTGGAGGGATACTGAACATTGCGATTTCCATCAAGGGAAAGGGCATAAGACAAGCAATTGTCACAGATTGAAAGATCTTATTCAGGATCTTATTGACCGAGGTGAAATCAAAATCGAAGGACATGACCCAAAGACAACAAACAATGATCACCTCATGTTCAAAAATCCACTTCCATCACAAGATCAAAGGGGTCCTTCCACTTCAAGGAGAAACACAGATACCACTAATTATACGCAAGCCACATATAATTACACTGTAAATCACCTATATGGTGCCAGTGAACAAATTGCAACCATTACCATCAAAAATCCAAGCTCCACTTGCAATGTTGCTACATGTCACAACAAGATTACCATAAAAGCAGCTCCACAGGGCACCCCATCTATCCCAAAGAAGTATAACCTTGTGGAACAGTTAGACAAAATGCCCACATTGATATCTATTTTAGAGCTATTGCGCCTATCTCCATCCCATAAAACAATCTTGGATCAAGCTCTCCAAGAGGCGTCAGACCCTGCAAACCTAAATACAGATCAGTTCCAAGACATCATTGGAAACCTAAGGTCATCACTTTGTCTCACTTTCTCTGAAAGTGACAACTCATCCTTCTGGCAACCTCATAAAGCCTCACTCCACATTGAAGGGCTTATCAACGAACATAGGATCAAGCGAGTCTTGATCAATAATGGAGCAGGCTTGAATATCTATACACTACAATTGGTCATAGCATTGGGATATCCAATTGAATTAGTGGATCCCCGCAAGAAGATCACAATCAAAGCCTATGATGATGTAGAGCGTTCATCCAAAGGAGCTGTTGTGCTACCAATCCGAGTAGGCCCTATGGTGAAACACATCATTTGTCAAGTTCAGGACCTTCCTCTACCATACAATTTATTATTATGAAGACCTTGGATACATGCCATGTCACTTGTTCCATCCACCTACCATCATGTATCAAATTCCCTCATAATGGTGTGGAAATTATAATCTTGGGAGTTGCAAAACCCTTTGCATATTGTCATAATATCAGTCATCAACCAGAGATTATCGTTCCCAATAATAGAGAAGCTATCTCATCCACATCATACATAAGTCCAACCTCTCTTTCCAGTTCAAACACCACTCTACCCAAGCAAGAGAAGCTCATGATGAAAATAGCAGAGGAAGGTCCTGGGGAATACAATCGCAGCCAACCCTTTTGTGTTGGACAAATGCCAACTTCTCCTAGAAGTCATGGTAAACCTCAATGGTTACTTCAAATGCCATTGGTCAAGCCAACATGCACTTTGATGTCGTTCATCCTGGGAAAGAGTCAAGAAGAAGAAACCAAAGATGAAGACTTAGCATAATGGATCTATAAAGACCCAATCACCGTGGACATCCCACAAGCTAAGCTTCCCATAAATCAATATGGAAAATTCCTTCTCATTATGCAGAGAATGGGTTATGATGGTCAAAGTGCTTTGGGACCTTGCAAGCAAGGAAGACATGAACCACTATAGCCAAAATTAAAGCCCAAAGATAACACTAGCCTAGGCTTTCAAAAGGAGATCCTTCCTAAGCTCAGATTCAAAGGGAAACCCAACAAACCACTATATCAGCCTATTACAAAGACCTCACCTTTGATTATAAAAGAAACATCAAACACCATAGTAACTGCTCCATCATGGCTAAGAATCCCAGCAAAACCATCTACAACACCAATCATCCCACCAATTAAACCAGCAACACCACCAATAACAACAACCGCATCAATAACACCATTGGCACTAGCAGAACCCCCAGTAGTATCAACAACACCAACAATTCCAGTAGAAGCAATAGATTTAACACTATCGATACTCCCCATATCAGATTCGTTGATCCCCATAATCCTTCTTGCAGAACCAATCATTTCACCTCCAAAGGTACATCAACCGATCACACCTGCAGTGTTTAACTCAAAGGATATCCCTATATGGTACAGTAATCGGCTACTAGAAAGTGACTCAGAGATTGACTTGCATGAGTGGGAATTTGATTCCATACAACTTAATACTTCAGATGAGGAAGACACATCACCACCTCCATCCCGCAAAGACATCCCTATTTACAGATAAGCACAAATAAATACCTTTTGGGTTCCTGAGCTGGAAACTTCTTCCACAGACCCTACGTCACATCCTACACCTGATTTTGACAGGGAGAGTACCATCAACAACCTTCACCATAATGTCTGAACCCTCACTGACACATCTAATGAACTTAACCTAATCGATGAAGTAACGCTCATTATCCATCCTAAACTCATTGAATGGAACCAACCTAATCCCCCATGTCTTAACCATTTCCAAAACGATGAGGAGATCATTGAACTTTTGGAACCATAGGATAACATACCAAGCGGGGATCACAAAGATGGATTTACCATTGAACTTAATAGCGCAACATACTTCGGGGTGGATGTCAAACCTTTCAGCTGCAAAAATATAACAATAAAACATGGATCTTCCAGTGAAAACCACACTATGGCACTGTTTGATCTCACAAAAGTAAAAAGAAAGAGTGTATTCAATGGTGAAAACCTCTTTGAGGCACCGGAGGATGAAAGGTTTGACATTCTCCCTTCTAGTACATAATAGAAATGATCACCAATTGTCATTGAGGAAACAAAAGAATACAATATGGGGACTTCTGAAACTCCTCACCACATACGTCTGGCATCTATTTTAACTCCATTTGAACAACTCAAGTTTGTAGAATTCTTCCAAAAGCACCAGATTAACTTTGCATGGTCATATGCAGATATGCCTGGACTTGATCCTGATTTAGTCATGTATCATCTCGCTGTAGCAAAAGGAGCCAAACCTGTCAAGCAAAAGCTTTGCAAGATGCATCCTCAGATTGCAGTACTCGTCAAAGAAGAACTTAAGAAACTCCTGGATGTTGGTTTCATTAGACCAATTGATTATGCAGATTGGATCTCCAATATTGTGCATGTCGGCAAACCAAATGGGGGCATCTGTATCTATACTAACTTCAGAGATCTGAACAAAGAATGTCCTAAAGATGACTCCCCCCTACCAAACATCGACATAATAGTGGACCTAACAATAGGACATGCCATGCTTTCACTCATGGATGGCTTTTCAAGGTACAATCAGATAAAGATCACACCAGAGGATCAACATAAGACGTCCTTCACATGTCCATGGGGAACATACTACTGGAATGTAATGCCTTTTGGTCTAAAGAATGCGGGAGCGACCTATCAAAGAGAAATGACCACCATCTTTCATGACATGATGCATACTATAATAGAAGATTATGTTGATGACTTACTAGCAAAATCACTCACAAGAGAAGGTCATCTAGACATCTTAGAGCAAATATTTGACACACTGGAACAATAACATGTTTGACTCAACCCAAAGAAATGTGTCTTTGGAGTAACCTCAGGGAAGCTTCTAGGATACATTGTCTCAAGCAAAGGCATTGAGGTCGATCCTGCCAAAGTCAAAGCAATCATGGACATGCCACCTCCGAAGAACATCAATCAGGTAAGGACATTACAAGGGCAGCTCCAATCCATCCAAAGATTCATTGCACAACTAGCAGATAAGTCTCACCCCTTTACACACCTATTACACAAGAACATCCGCTTTCAATGGGATACAGGATGTCAGCAAGCATTTCAGATGCTTAAAGACTATCTCATGAATACACCATTACTGATCCCACCAGATCCAAGTAGGCCTTTATTACTCTATATCTCAACAACAAATACAACATTGGGTGTAATACTGGCACAACATAATGCAAAAGGGAAAGAGTGTGTTGTTTACTACATCTCTCGTACACTCGTTGGCTATGAACTCAGTTACACCCCTATTGAGCGAGCTTGCCTAGCAGTAATCTTGGCAGCCACTAAACTTGGGCACTATCTGTTAACACATAAAGTATAGCTAATTGCAAATATTGATCCACTCAAATACTTACTCAGCAAAGCAGCATTGATAGATCATTTGGCCAAATGGGTGATGATTCTAAGTGAATTTGACATCGAGTATGTGGACCGTAAGGCTATCAAGGGTCAAGTAATTGCAGATCAGTTGGCCGATGAACCCCTCATAGGTGATCATCCTCTCATTTCCAATTTTCCAAATGAAGAGATATTCATGATCAGAACAGCACAACCATGGAATCTATACTTTGATGGTTCATAACTAGGCATGGCTTGGGGGCAGGCATTTTGTTTATCACACCTCAAGGTGACAGTATCCTGAAGTCTTGCAGGCTTACATTTCCATGCACAAACAACATAGCTGAATATGAGGCCTTGATCACAGAACTCAGGCTAGTCATACAATGGAAGTTACAAGAACTACAAGTATATGGCGACTCCCAACTAGTCATTCAACAAGCAACAGATGAATATAAAACAAAGGATGACAAACTCATGCCATAAAAACAAATGGTGGACAAATTAAAAACATCCTTCACTACTATCACCTTTGAGTAGATACCCAGAGATCAGAATCGAGTTGCTGACGCTATGGCTACTATTGCATCTCTCCTAGATCTTCCACATAATTCAACAGGCTACGAGTTCTTGGTTGAACAACTTTGGATTCCCTCTTATGATATCCCCGAATTTGAGATGATATGTCACCTTATCGGTTCTGAATCCCAATGGTACGGTGAGTTCTACACCTACCTCCATGATCACACACTTCCTCCTAACCAATTGAATAACCAACATAAAACCTTCATTCACCAAACCGCTCGATATACCATTATTGCTGAAACCCTATACCGACGCAATCTTGATGGTATTGTCCTTCGATGTCTGGAACATGATGAGATAAAAAAGGCCTTGGAAGAGGTACATGAAGGAATTTGTGGAACTCATGCAAGCAGTCCTTCACTAGCCAAGAAACTCATGCGCACTCGATACTATTAGCCATCCATGGAAAAAGACTCCTACTACTTTGTCAAAAGATACAAGAAATGCCAAGTTCATGGAGACCTAATACATGCACTGGCATAGGAATTACAACCAATCACAACACCATGGCCTTTTTGTCAATGGGGACTTGACCTTGTGGGTAAAATCCGTCCAACTTCATCCAATGACCATAAGTTCATCATTACCGCTACCGAATACTTCATAATGTGGATTGAAGTTGTTCCACTTACCCAAGTCACCGGCAAGCAGATCACCTCATTCATCCTTAATTACATCATCTGTTGGTATGGTGTACCCATGTCCATCATCACAGATATTGGTCTTCCTTTCAAAAATCAAGTTGTCCGTGAACTTTGTGAGAAGTTTCACATCCAACATCGCTTTTCCACTCCCTATTACCCACAAGGCAATGGTTAGGCTGAAGCATGATGTCATCTGCGATTGGCATGTCCAATTGAATCCAGCACTATGGGTATATCGAACTAGCATTCGAACCCCTACAGGTGCAACTCCCTACTCACTGGTCTATGGTGCCGAAGCTATCTTACCTATTAAGGTTGAGATACCATCTCTACGGGTTTCCTTGCATAATTTGATAGATGATGAAGCATATAGAGTATCACATCTTTGGGACTTAGAGCTACTTGATGAGAAATGACAAGCTGCATACAATCACCTCAAGGCCTATCAGCAGTGTATGAGCAGAAGCTATAATCATCAAGTTAGACCTCACACATTCGAGGTAGGTAATCTTGTTCTTCGAGAGAATCCTCGTAACCAACCAAATAGAGAACATCAGGGAAAGTTTGAATCAAACTGGCTGGGTCCATATGTTATCACTATTGTATTTAGGTCTGAGGTATATCAGTTGGCTACTTTAGAAGGAGAACCGCTAGCAGATCCAATCAACAACATCCACCTCAAAAGGTTTTATACATAAGCTGCACTTAGCATTGGGCTCCCATGCATACCAATAAAACACCAAAAACATTCAGATAAATGTCCCAAAGAAAATACAAAAAAATCAAAATAGTAAGGAAAAATCATGCATCCAAATGGTGAACAACCACTCCGGTGACACCTTGGGTAAGTGCGATGGTGAAAACCTGGCAAACAGGCACCCATTGTAAAGGCTATGGCTCCATCATCTTTCAGACTTTTTGTGATCACATTCATTTTATCCATTCATCCATCTATCCAAACCATGGCTTTTTATCGATCTATAATCCAGGATAGTACTTCGCATCTTGCATCCCGCTTTTTCATAGTCATGTCTAAACTGGGGGCAATGCCCTTAATCTAGTTTGATGGAAGTGGATACTACATTGTTTTGCGATTCAGTGACTTCTTCATTCAAAACTATCTCACAAAATACCAAAAACATTGGAAAGCTATCTCACAAAATACTAAAAACATTCGAAAAGTATCTCACAAAATACCAAAAATATTCAAAACAATCATCAAAATACCAAAAACACTGGAAAACTATCTCACAAAAACTCCAAAAAAAAAACAAAACATTTCAAAAACATCAAAATCAATCAAAAAGATGGAAATATTTTGTACATATGAATTCAAGCAGATACCAAGCAAACATTATGAAATACTCAAACGATGACCACTTATCACATCAACCCAACAATCAACATCAAACACACAAACTGTCTAAACAAGGATGCATCCTTCCTTACCAAAACAAAGACAAGATGACATTTTCTTTGACAAGAAAATTATGTTTAAGCTATCAAATACTTGGTTGATTTGTACGTTATTCATTCATATATATCAGGTTCATACGCTACTTCAGGATATCCATAGGTGATTAGAGTAACAGAGATGGTTCCTACAACATTGTTTGTATGTCTTCTGCGATTTATTCCAATGAAGTTTTGGGGCATGTACTAATGGTGTCTACGTGGGAAGTTCACTAAGTTACGTGATCATATGTGTAAAGCGGAAAAATTGAACCCTAGTCGTTCTCCCCTCCCCAACTCCAAGGAGAGAGAAGGGAGAGTCACTAGGGTTGATGGTTTTCACTTAGGAAGGACTTTACATTCAAAAGAGGGGTTGAAACCCACAAGATCCAATCCCACGCAATGCAAGATTGGATTCTAAATGAGTTTCAAGGGTTAGGACATCAAGGATACCCTCTTTTGTAAAGAATGTAGATAGAAAGATTGAGCTAGGAATGCATGTAAAGTAGGAAAGATTCACTTATAAACAGAGATAGGGATATGGTATGAAGCTGCGGACCTAGAATTAGCAGTAAAATGTTGAGACGGTGTTGTTCTGCAAATTTGAGCGAAAGTTGACAGGACGATGGCGCCCGGCGTGCACACGGTCCTCCAAAAAATCCGTGAAATGAAGGGGAATCTGTTCGTCTCTGCACAAGGATTCCAGATCTTCAATTACAGCCGTGTACCTGCAACCTACACACAGAAAAGAGAGGAGGATTGGGGGGTTAGGGATGAGGGGTTTGCCTTTAGGTCAAACCCCGGTTTTGGAATTAACAAAGAAATGAGAATGCTGTAAATGTAAATGTTTGTAATGTAAACAAGTACTGATACCTTGTTGTAAGAATGTTTGTATTCTTACATGCGAAGGTGTAATATATGTAGTATGTAATGTGTTGTAAGTGATCTCCTCTTCAATGGTTGAATCCTTGTCTTGAATGCAACACTTAGCCTTGAATGGAGACTTAGAATGATCAATTGCTTGAAGGAATGCTTGAATGCTTGAATGCTTGAATGTTTGAATATCGTTTCCACCTTTTTTCATCTTCCAGAATGGGAGAGGAAATGTAGTTTATATACTTGTCAATTAGGGCTGATAGATTGATTTTCCCGACCTTAGGCCGACCAGGAAATGTTATTTTCCAATTTGCAAACAAAAAGGCCCGAAGTCCCATAGGAGACTGGGCCCAAAATAGGGCCAGGGACTAGGGCGCTGGGCGCCATGGTCCTGGGGGGCCAGGGCACTGGGCGCCCTAGTCCTGAAGGACCAGGGTGCTGGGCGCTCTGGTCCCACCTCCCGGGGCAGCAGGGTGCAAGGAGGATCAGGCCAGGGTGCTTGAAAAATGTAGTTTTTGGTGTCATGAACAAGTTTCGGGGTCTCCATTCAAGTTCCGTGTTGCATCGCCATCGTGAAGACCCAAATGCAGTCGAAATTGCAAGTGTCACAATTTTAGGACGTTACATTTAGCCCCCACTTTAGCGGGAGTATAAGCGTATGCTCATAATTCCGGTAAAGTACAAGGAAACAACATTGAAAAACTTTCACCATGTCAAGGAGGCAAGATACACCAAGCCCCCAGTGGACTAAGGATCTTACGACTTCGATTGAAAAAGTAAAAGGGAAGATCACGAGGGAGAACCATGACTGTCAGTAGTAAGGTTCCCTCACTATGAGTCATGCAAGAAAGATATCAAAAATTTTCAAGGCAAAGCTAAATTTGTCAAAAAAATTTCAAGTATCTTGAAAAGATATAGATGGGATGTATGCCCCCCTACGTTAAAGCGATCGCACATGCCTTACCGGGGGTGATTGCTTTAAGGTAGTGATACATATAAGAATGAGAAAGGAAAGGAGCATGTTATCACAAGGATTTAGCCCCCAAGTGTGAGATAAGCCCAAGGATAATAAACACAAAACACAAAGCACAAGGTGACTTCGCTTTCCTCAGGGTCAGTATGCTGTATGATAATTCATGTATATCATATGTATGTATGCATAATTATTCTTCATTCCCCAATCAAGGAAGGTCACCTAGAAGAAGGGAACACATGTGTCTTTTGAGTCAACATGAGAGAGAACAAAAGAGATCTCAATGCTTTGCATCGTCCTCAAGTAGACAACACTAAGGACAACAAATAGAAGAATGAGAATAACACATAGAAGATGTAACAAAAGATCAAGAGAGGAGAAGAGAATCTGCTATGCTAATGAACTAGTCTAGCACGTCATCTACCCCCCGATCTTGCTGATCAATATTTCGGGAAGGTAGGAAACACGCTAGAGGAGGAACATCCAACACAGCAGATGGAGCTATCACAAGATCCAAACAAGGGCTATGTTCATATCCCAAGCCACGGTGTTCTTGTCTAGGAGCTAGGATAAGTGCTTTAGAAAATTTGTTAGATAGATGGTTATCAACATCAACATATTCATATTCACTATCAAAATGAACAGAAGTAACATTTTCATCATGAATAACATTTTCATCTATATCATCATCAAGATTTATAAAAATAGGATCTTTAACTCGCACCGGATCAAGACCATCATGCACCTTATGTTCAGGAGATTTTGGCTGAATTTTTGGCTGAGGAGAAAATGGAATAATACTAGCTGAAGGTGTTTTTGGGGATTGCAAAGTTTGAGAAGCAGCTGCCTGAGCTCTAAGACGATGCTTTCGTCGGTGTTCACGTGCAGAACGATTTCGTCTAGTCTTAGTAGGAAGTTGCGAAGGAGGAGGAATGTTTTCATCCCTATCACTTGGGTGTTTAGGTTGTGGTCTCTTAGGTTGAACAATAGGAGAAGAGGAAGGTCTCTTCTCTCCATAAGAGGAAGGAGGAGGAACTGCTCCATATAAGGGAGGAATATTTGGTTTAGGAAGGAGACCAAGCCCATTATGACGAGGAGGTATAGGTCTACTTTTAGGAAGTTTATTAGATATAGGCATAGTCACATTCATAGGGATGGGTTGGGAATCTTCTTGAGGAAAGACATTAGTTTTATCTTTCAAAGGAAGAACTTCCTTCTCAAGAATGATAGAAATATCAAGTTTGGGTGTTCTAGGTTCACTTAGAGATAGGATCATATCTTTTTTCCACTTTTGATAAGATTTGAAAATATGATCACTTCGCGGAGGAAGAGATTGGAATTGTTTAGGCCAAAAGTAATCAATAGGAACGCTAGAAGTTCTTTCAGCTGGTTTAAAGAGACTATGATTGACAGTAACAACTTCACCATTATGGGGAAATTTCAAGCACTTGTGAATAGGAGAAGCAATAGCTTTCATGGAAGATAGCCAAGGATAGCCTAGCTTCACACGAAATTATTCGGATGATGGAATAATAGAAAAGTCCACATCAAGGGATTTGTTATGGACCTCAATAGGTAATGTAATAGAACCAATTGCAGGAGAAGAAAATGCATCAAATAGTTTCACAACCACATTTGTTTCATCATAGATCACTTGATTCAATTGTAAAGTAAAAAGGAATTCTTCAGTAATGACATTAACCATGCAAGAAGGATCAATAAGCACTCCACGGCAAGGTGTATTTTTGACTTTTGCAACTATATATAAAGGACCATCAGGTGCCCTGATAGTTTCACTGGAATCAAATGTGATGGAAGGTTCTTTAGGGATTTTCTGCTGCTCCACAAAGTTAATCACATTAGGAGTCATAGACACAAGATCACCAGGTGAGACAGATGAATCAGTAGTATCAATCGCATTAGAGGTATGAGAGGGCAATGGATCAGTAAAAATCTGAAGATTTTGGTTTGGAGGAGCTACAGATGTGTTGCCTTTATTATTCACACCAGAAACAGAGATAGTATTATTATCAATCAAATCCTGAATTTTACCCTTTAAAGCAAAACATTTTTCAGTATCATTTCCAGGATGACGATGAAATTGACAAAAAGATTTGTTATCAAAATAGGGTGAATTAAT
Organism: Cryptomeria japonica; assembly: GCF_030272615.1. Taxonomy (NCBI): domain Eukaryota; kingdom Viridiplantae; phylum Streptophyta; class Pinopsida; order Cupressales; family Cupressaceae; genus Cryptomeria; species Cryptomeria japonica. Next base: position 688,551,681 of record NC_081414.1, read on the forward strand.
CTTTGCAGGATCTATTTGCTTTATAGGAGGGAGAGTGAGCACATTTTGTTCCAATAACTTATTCATAATACTATGCAATGATTCATTCAAAGGAGTAAACTTTCTTTCTTTCTTGAAAAACTTAGAAATAGGAGGCACACCTGATGCTGCATTCACATTGTTGTTGATGATGTTCTCATTGAATTTAATGGACTCTCTATTCGGTTTAAACTTCCCAAATGGTTGTTTACTACTATCACCCTTATCACTCGGAGCCATAGGATTTGCTTGTTCCATTTGACTCACAGTCAGTTGATAATTGTGAAGAGTTGCGCACAACTGTTAGAAAGAAGTAAACTCAGAAAATAGGAGTTTTTCTCTAATATCTTTTTGTAAATTAGAAATAAAGATTCTTTGAATATCATTGTCAGGCACTAGAAAGGAAACTTGAGCATATAAATGCTTATATCTACCAATGAAATCAGTCACTTTTTCTTTAACACCTTGTTTGCAATGCATTAAATCAGTCAAAGTAACCTTAGGACTTATATTGTTTTGAAATTGTTGAATAAAAGCATTGGCAAGTTGTTCGAAAGAAGTAATAGAATAGGAAGGCAACGAGCAATACCATTGTAGGGCTTTATCTCTTAATGTTCTAGTAAACAGTTTTGCAAGCAACCTTTGGTCATAAGCAAAATCAGTACATATTGTTTGAAAGGTCTTAACATGTGTTAGAGGATCACCCTTACCATTATAAAGCTCCAAATGCAGAATTTCAACATGTTTAGGGGGAATAGCTCGAACAATGTCAAGAGAAAGTGGGCTCGTGACATCAAATGTGGGCACACTAAACTTAGATTGATTCATAGAGGCAATTTGTTGCTGTAAAGAAGAGACAGTTTGTGCAAGATTGTTAATGGTCGCTTCAGTCGAAGAGTTCATATTAGACGTGTTAGATTGTGATGGAGGTGTTATGTTATTGAAAGAAGGTAGAGAGTAAGGTGGTGGGACACTATGATAGTTAGTCATAGGAGATGATTGGAAAGGAGGAACACTACAAGGAGGAATGGAATGATTAAACGAATTGCCTCCTTGCGTCATGTTCATTTGTGGAGATATAATAGGAACACTCATTGAAGGAATGAATGAAGAAGTTGGATTGATTGAATGATTGCCCCCATGATTAGTGATCATAGGAGGAATGTCTTGTATTGAAGTAGTCATTATGTTTGATGTAAAAGTAGGTATACTAGCAATAGGAGTCGTCAAAGGAATAGAATGATTAACTTGAGTAGGAGCTTGTGTATAACCTAAGGTTTCGGCATAACTTTTCATAGGCATCACATTCGAATCCACAATGTGTGCAATACCACGCAAAATATCAATTCCATTCTTATCACTTTGAACCATACGTTTTAGACCCTCAATTAATGAAAGAGCTTCACTATCGGGGTATTCTTGAGACATCCATTATCGAAAATCATCAAATTGGTTATCCAATTTCGAAAGTTGTTCTTCAGAAACCTCATGGAGAGCTTCTTCATCATTAAGAGGATTAGAGGAATTACCCGTGTCCTCATTAAAAAGGCCATTCAAATTAGGTTCCATCTCCTCGGTAATTACACCTTGGAAAGACTTAATTCTAAGGCTGCGTCTAACGGGAATAGTGTAAGTAGGGCTTATTGTTGTAAAACTCATGCACTAAAGAGAGAGAGAAGATTTTGAATTTTAGAGGTAGCAAATTTCAATAAAACCAGTCAATCTCCTAGATTTAAGCTGTTAAATGCAATCAGGACAATCTCCCGAAATTTCAAAAAAAATGTCCGGGACCGTGGCTAACGGAGTGCACACGGTCCTCGTAACTTTTTTCAAAATTTTCAGGGATGAAAGTTATGATGATTTTAAAACTAATCTAAAAAAATTGAGTGATTTCACGATCTGTAGATAGGCCAAATTAAAGTTGCAATCTCAAAATTGAACCCTACCAAGATTGTTGAAAAATGCAAAATTTGAATTTTGAAAAAGAGAGGGAAACTGAAATTTTGAATTTTATGATTTTAGAGGGAATACTAAAAGCAATGCAAGTTTTGAAATTAAAAAATTGACTCAATTTCACGCAAAATTCAATTTTGAAAGTGGAAATCAAGGTTGGTGTAATTAAACATTTAATTTCAAAAGTCACAAATTGCAAAAATTTGTATAAAGCTCTAGAATTTCGAATGAATGCCAACACACTTTTCAGATTTAGGATAGTAAGAAACACAATTTTGACATGAATTTCAATTTCAACAATTTTTGAATGATTAGAAGCCTCAATCCAAGCAATCGCTAGACCAACTTTGACTGTAATTTTGAAAGTGTTAGAATTGATAAAATCAGCCAAAATTCTAGATTTTAGCAGAAAAATACAGTAAGATCTAGCTCCCGAAATTTCAGAAAAAATGTCGAGGACGATGGCGCTCGGGGTGCACACGGTCCTCGCAACTTTTTTCCAAATTTTCAGAGATGAAAGATATTGTGATTTTATTGCGGAATCCAAAGTTACAGCCGATTTGGAGGTGTTTTGATTAGTGAAATTATCAGTCAAAGGTTGAATCAAGAAGGTCTTAAAAATTAGGGTTTTGACATTTAACCACTTAATTTTCAGAATTAAAGCACAAATATGAATTGACAATTTGCAATAGAAGGGTAGATCTAAAACAAGCATTAACAATTAAACATTTCACAAGCTCAATTACTAAAAAGAAAATTTTAGGGTTTTTATGCAATCAACCTCTAAAATTTGCAAAAGATCAAACATGAAAATGTAATTAAGGAAGCAAATTTTTTAGATCTAACCATGAATAATCAGAATGAGGATGTTCACGTCGGGTTCACCAAAATGTAAAGTGGAAAAATTGAACCCTAGTCGTTCTCCCCTCCCCAACTCCAAGGAGAGAGAAGGGAGAGTCACTAGGGTTGATGGTTTTCACTTAGGAAGGACTTTACATTCAAAAGAGGGGTTGAAACCCACAAGATCCAATCCCACGCAATGCAAGATTGGATTCTAAATGAGTTTCAAGGGTTAGGACATCAAGGATACCCTCTTTTGTAAAGAATGTAGATAGAAAGATTGAGCTAGGAATGCATGTAAAGTAGGAAAGATTCGCTTATAAACAGAGATAGGGATATGGTATGAAGCTGCGAACCTGGAATTAGTAGTAAAATGTTGAGACGGTGTTGTTATAAAAATTTGAGCGAAAGTTGACAGGACGATGGCGCTCGGCGTGCACACGGTCCTCCGAAAAATCTGCGAAATGAAGGGGGATCTGTTTGTCTCTGCACAAGGATTCCAGATCTTCAATTACAACTGCATACCTGCAACCTACACATAGAAAAGAGAGGACGATTGGGGGGTTAGGGATGAGGGGTTTTCCTTTAGGTCAAACCCCGGTTTTGGAATTAACCAAGAAATGAGAATGTTGTAAATGTAAATGTTTGTAATGTAAACAAGTACTGATACCTTGTTGTAAGAATGTTTGTATTCTTACATGCGAAGGTGTAATGTATGTAGTATGTAATGTTTTGTAAGTGATCTCCTCTTCAATGGTTGAATCCTTGTCTTGAATGCAACACTTAGCCTTGAATGGAGACTTAGAATGATCAATTGCTTGAAGGAATTCTTGAATGCTTGAATGCTTGAATGTTTGAATATCATTTCCGCCTTTTTTCATCTACCAGAATGGGAGAGGAAATGTAGTTTATATACTTGTCAACTAGGGCTGATAGATTGATTTTCCCGACCTTAGGCCAACCAGGAAATGTTATTTTCCAATTTGCAAACAAAAAGGCCCGAAGTCCCATAGGAGATCAGGCCCAAAATAGGGCCAAGGACCAGGGCGCTGGGCACCATGGTCCTGGGGGACCAGGGCGCTGGGCACCCTAGTCCTGAAGGACCAGGGCGCTGGGCGCTCTTGTCCCACCTCTCGGGGCAGCAGGGTGCAAGGAGGATCAGGCCATGGAGCTTGAAAAATGCAGTTTTTGGTGTCATGAACAAGTTTCGGGGTCTCCATTCAGGTTCCGTGTTGCATCGCCATCGTGAAGACCCAAATGCAGTCGAAATTGCAAGTGTCACAATTTTAGGATGCTACAATATGAAAAATATAGTCATAGATCACTACGGCTTGCTAACTATAGTGTATACCTCGGCCATATGAGAATGAACCATTATCGAGGGTCTAGATTCTTTATTCTTTATATATGTTGTTTGCTTACAGGTACAATGCTCCATCTTTGGTTCCTACTACCTCATCCAAACTTGATAATGGTTTATCTCTTACTATAGTATGAACTTGTCTTGGGATATGATCAACAAAAGATCAAGGAGGACATTCCATGTCATGTATGAAAGGAGATAATCCTTGTCTGTCCCGCAAGCACTACTCAGGTCAACTTGATCCATTATATCAAGTTGCTTGTATTAACTTGCTATATCAAAATCCATGTAAGGAATACCCAGGTCATCTTGAATCATTATATACAGTTTCTTGTATTTTCTTACAACATTTTAAAAGCTCAATGATGAAAATAAAGCACTATGGATCATCATTCCATCTCATCTATTTATATTGCATTCTGTTGCATATCGCCCATCCATTTACTCATTCATTATTCATATGTATAATTTTGTATGCAAGTGTGAACGAAGTTAATATGAGTAGTTATGTGAAAATTGAGTTGGTTTTGGATACAATCATGACAAAGTGCTCTGATACATCATCAGTGCATCATGCAAAATCTGCACAACCTTGCATTCATCTATCATGATCATATCTTCATCATTACATTTAGTTACGTTTGCATAGAGTGCATTTCATATCATTTAGTTGCATTTAACTACATATAGTTCATTATCATTTATTGGCATTTATCATCATTATATCATTTCATCATTGCATAATCATGACATTTCGATTCATTTATATGATAAAATTGTCCTTGTTTGCATTTACTATCATTAGCCATTACTATACATTCATTTAATGTCAGTTACCAATCCCCATTTATCATCATTTAAACATGTGTGTACCATACATTTTTTTAGATTTCCATAGTTGCATACATTTATTTATCTATCCATTAGTTAAGTGCATTCATTTATCCATTTAGTATATTCTTATACTCATTCATTTCATTTCATTTAGGATTCATTAAAAATGCATTCATTCTCCTTTTTTATTGCATTAAGGTACAGTTATTCGCTACCCATGAGTTGCATTATCAATACATTATCATTTCACTTAGCCATATTTTTCGCCATTTAGAATCATAATAAAACCATTTGCCTCAACATTAGTTCATAAATTATCCATATGCATTCATGTAGAAATCATCATTTAAACATTTGTACTTTACATTTGTTTATTCATCTAACAAACATCTAGATGCATTTACATATATAAATCATTCATTTAGTGCATTATATCATAACATCATTGCATATCATTATCTCATTGTCTCATCAAACATAAAAACCAAAGTACCATCATAATCATCATTTAAAACATGCATGACATCAACAAATCATACACATCAACCTGCATCCACATGTCAGCATCACATCATAAAAAATGCATATAGACATCATGTAAGAATAAAACATCATAAAACATGCATATAGGAATAATCTCATAACCACATACATATAGCAAGTACAACTATCCATCTAAGCATAAATCATAAGATCATCATCCTTCATAAGCATCCATACATATCATCAAAATGCATATCAACACAAAATATGGGATCTCCTCATATATCATATCATATTTCCAAAAATATGCATGTCTCAGACTACAATAAAGTCCAAAATATCGGCTACCAAGAGCCATCCAAGACATGGTCCAAAATGACAATGTAAAAATATGCATACAAAATGCTCTCTCAGATGCCACTCTGACCAGATGCTGCACCACCATCACCACCTACTCCCCCACTAACCCCTGCACCACTTGATCTATCTCTCTATGGAGGACCCATCACACCACCACTGCTCTACATCCTATGAGACCGCTCTGATCTCGCCCGCTGCATCTGTGAATAGCTAAGTACTCGCTGACTAGCTGGCACTGCTTGCTCATTTAACCCCCATCAATAATATATCTCCTCTTCTGCTCATCACATCTCCCTCATAGCATCCCCAGTAGGACCCTTGCTCCTACTCTTGCTCCCACCTGTACTCTCTCCTACAACACCATAAATCTCTCCATGGCCTCATCCCTCTCTCGCAACACTATAGTCAGCTCTGACTCTCATGCAAACAACTGTACATCTCTTGTTGCTACCTCTGCCTCCATATCCTCGAGCTGACTCTTTAAAACTAGTATCATATGATCCTACAGATCTCCACCTATTTCTCCCTCCCCCATATCCATAGGTGCCTCTCTAGTGGCTCCCTCACCTGTAGCTCCTTCCCTTGTATCCATAGGTTCCTTTCTCTCACCTACATCCCTCTCACCTAGTCTCATGCCTCCCTGCATCAAAGGTCCTTGAGATAGCCTCAAAGGCTGCCCACCTCTCCCTCTCTGCTATAATCGTCTACCACCCCCACCTCCACCCCCTCCTCCTCCTCCTCCATCCCCACCTCCTCCATCTCCACCACCACCATCCCCTCTCCCTAGTCCACCTACTTCTCCATGACCTCCTCTCCTCCTCTGTCTCCATCCCCTATCCTCCTCAAAATCTAGAATCGACTCTACTGGATCTGATATCAGAGGAATCAGATGTTCTACAATATATTGCGTATACTCCTGTGACACCCCAACATCTACCATCCCCAGCCTCATATGCCATGGTATTGCCTATAGTGTGTCGAACTCTACCAATGCCTAATCATAAGGTAGCACTAGCCCCTATAAGTACCTCTCTCATACTACCCGTGCATACTCTCTCGAACCACTAGGCAATCCCTGCCTCCGGCCAAACTGTCTCAACACCCTGCCAGGCAACTATCTCTCCACATTGTAGGTTGTCCTACAAATGAGGTATCGTGTCATGAACACATATGGAAATGCCTCTGCATCATCCTCCCATGGCTCACACTTAATATACAGCCTCCAGATCACTATATCCAAGTCATCAAATGCCCACCACCACCACTCTAACTTCCCCAAGTGGGGCTGACTCATCATATCACCATACATGTATACATGTGGCTGATCCACTACTCAAAATCTTAGACTAACTAGTCGAGTAACTGGTCCATGCTCCCACGCCCAGATATGCAGCAACGTGATACCCACTTCCAATGCCCCCACGCTCAGTCATAGCTCACCAGCTCTCCTCGAATAGGAATGTGCAAGATGTGCCATACATCCTCTAGTGTCACTGTCATCTCCCCCTGCGCCAAGTGAAATGTACATGTCTCAGTGTGCCATCGCTCTGCCAATGTTGTGATCAACCCGCGATTCATTTGAATCATGGGCATATACATAACGTCATATAGGCCTGTCGTTGCAATGCAATCCACCTCAGCCTTTATTAATCGATCGCACAACACCTATGTGGCGGGATGCCTCTCACGCATCTGTAACACATGAAGATCCTCCTACACATGTGCATCAACCATCATCATTAGTTGTTTTATTTCAAACTTTCTTGAGTTTAAACCTAGACTATCAATAGATACTTTGATCAAGTATCTTTGGGTCTTAACAGACAAGCAATCATGGCACACCTAGACTTCAAGAGACATTTATCCTAATGACCTAAGTCTCATCATGGCTGCTATGGTTCAAAACAACTCTCACCTCACATCTCCATCCATCCATCATTGACATCAGGAGATCCTTTTTCAAACACACTAGGGCATCTATCTTCCTACACATAAGTGCTATTTTGAACACAACAGCACCAATACTATCACAAAAGCGTTAAATCAACTATTCAATAGTGCTATTTTGAACACAACAGTGCCAATACTATCACAAAAGCATTAAATCAACTACTCAATAGCACTACACAAACAACAGTGCTAAAATAGCTACACCATAGCACAACTTTTGACAACAGTGCTAAAACCACTATGCAATAGTGCTATAGCAGCACAATAGTGCTAATTTAGTTGACAATAGTGCCAAAACATAGTTTTAGTGCTATTGTGTTGACTCAACTTGGACTAAGCAAAAAACATATAAAAAATGCACAAAATTAAAAAATTCAAATTCACATACCACTGGTCCGTAGTCGTCTAGCTGCTGGAATCATCAGACTCTCTCTAATCAGTGCTCTGCTATGGGAATTGACATCCTCACTGCTTCTTGGTCTTCGAAAAGGTCACTATCAGAGTTAACATTTCACTATGGATGCGATTGCAAATGAACCTGTTTTCACCCCTTCCTCCCCATATATACCCTTCGTCGTAACCCTAATTTTCCCTCGCTCACCACCATGGTCCCCGTGAACTTCCCAAGCCTCCCATTTCTCCATTTTAACTCCGATTTCTTCTATTTTTCACCAGTATTGCTAACTTCTTCCCTTCTACCACCCTGGCAATTTTCATTCATTTTCGAGAGATCGCCCGATTTTTCAAAAAAATTCAGCCCATCTCTCAAGGGGGCATACCACCCATTAAATTAATATTTTATGAGGCATTTCTTCACGCCTATTTTTCTTTCTTTGAAACAATGTGATAAACTGCATCATCTCAAAGAGGGGCAAATGTAGTCCCATAAATCTATCCATTTTATTTAAATGAATATTTTCTATTTATTTAATTAAAAATCCACTAGCCATCAGTTAATTAAATTAACATTTAATTAATTCATCTACAAATCATTCTCCTATTAATTAAATAAATTATTCAATTTATTTTAATTAATTCATTAAACCAAAATTTACAATCAATTAAATGAATAAATTCTATTTATTCAATTTAATCCTCTTTCCTCTTTTAAATAAATTAAATAAAACATTTATTTAAATCATTTATTCCCCCCCACTTGCATTTTCCTACAAATGCAAGTTGCAACCACAAGTTGAAATAAATTAATTTTATTTTAATTAAAATCCTATTTTCCCTCATCCACCAAATCCACTTGCACTCCTAAAACCCCTTCTAGATTCTTCTAAACCCTTCCTAATTAACCTAATCCATCCTCTAATTATTATCACATTCCTAAGCAACTTGGAGTCACTTCTTAAAGACTTCAAAGTCTTTGAAAAACATTTAATGCTTTGTGTGTTCATCAATTTAACCTCTAAAGTCTTCCAAACCACTTATGGCTCTTACATGACCATTTATGGTTAACACCTAACTCAACCCTCATGTGACTCATGTGTCTCCTCAAGCATTTATTGCTTTGACCATGGTTATCCCTTTAACCTTTGCACAAAAGTTTATCCATTGGATAAAAGTTTTATTCTTTGAATAAAGAATTTATTCACTCAACCCAACCTTGACCTTAACTCCCAAGTTAACTTTTAGGTCATGTCAAGCATTTAATGCTTATTCCCTCTCCTCTCAACCTATCTAATATTGACACTTGTCATCCTGGGATTGGGTTGAAAGTCCTCACATGGATTGAATATCATTCAATCCTGACCCTTGTTACGATTACTCAATCTCAACCATCCATTGCTCCATTTTCCTATAAATAGAGCCCATTTCTTCAGAATCCAAATCCTGAAAACTTGTATGCATCTAAGTTATAGAGAATTTTAGAGAGCATTTAACATATTTTAGTCATATTCACTCTTTTGGTTAAAATAAACAAATAACATTTAGATAACTCATCTTTATTTGGTTATTAAGCTTGCATTTGCATACTTTTCATAATCATCTACAATCGTGAACCTCCATAAGGCATCGATAGTGCAAAAAACTGCTAGGAGCTACACAAATTTGGAACTTGGAGAGGAGAGGAACAAGGAAGGAGAAGCTACCAACATGGTAGAGAGCATATGGAGAAGTTTAGTTACTTTCTATAGATTCTTTAAGCTTTCTATTTGTTAGTAGTGTCTTTCTTGATATGCTTGCTTAGGATAGTATTCAATCTTTGATTTGCTAACACTAATGACTAACTTTTATCTTTTGTGTTTCCTTGTGTGTGTTTAGCTATCAAACCAGGTTCTTACTAATCTTTCCTTTTTGCAGAGCATCACAAAATAACCAACAAACAAAAGCAACTAGTTATCCAAAACAACCAAGCCACCCACAAGAGTGGAGGCTCCACAAAACCTGAGTAGAGCGAAACCTGTAGCAGACCAACTATAAAACAAAAAACTCCAACCCCAAAAGACTTTGGATTCCATCTCCAAAGTTGCAAAGCATTTAGCTCACACCGAAATTTAAGAGCGCACACCAACATAGCCACACCTTCCTGTAACCAAACATAGCCCTGCCTCCAGCACCCAAAAATAGCTTGCAGTCCCTAACCCTTACCAAGGAGATTAAGGGAAAACAAGAGGAAAGGATCACCTCCTTCTCCACCATAGACAACCCAGGTCTTCAAAAATCTGCAACCAAAATAAAAAATGACGTGTAGGGCTAAACAACAAGCACATGATGAAAGGGAAAGACCTTCTCCCAACCCATCTGCATCATCATCCTCATCCTGTTCGCCTAAGTCATCACCCACAAAAACCCTAGCTTGTCCACTCCTAGAAGCTTGCCCATTCCTGCCCATCTTGTTCTTTTTAACTTAAGCCCTTTGTTTCAATGAGTTATTATTCCCCCAAGGTGAGAAAAAATGTTAATGTTACCTAATGAAAGAGAAATTAGATATTTTAGAAATGAACAAAACAAGTTGCAACAAATCTCTAAACCAACATAATATCTAGATAAAGTCAAAGAAATAGTAAAAGGGAAAGGAGGAAATAAAAATTGATCAATAAAGAAAATGTCAATATCCTCTATGAGACTTTGATAGGAATTCATCAAGAGTAACAAAGAATAGTAGAATTAATGTCATAAATTCTAAAATTTCAAACCAACATGAGATATTGAGACTATTCAAAAACCTATTAGAGATATAAGAATGTAGCTACCTCCATGTAAAACCGTCCTAAATCTTTTCTTCTATAGGAGGATAGTTAAAAAAGATGTTGGAGCTATTCTTGTAGAGTATTGAAATTAAGAAATAAAAGCACAAATCTCAACAAACTCCCTCCAAAAACTAGGAAATCAACACAACACTTCCCAAATTCAAATCCTTCAATGTATTGTGTATCAATAATTGCATCAGACAGATCTTCAAGATATAAAAACTCAAAAACTATGTTAAAAATATACTTTTAGATAGTAGCCAATGATAAACACAACCATTAAATAACGAAAAATTAAGAAAATAATAGTCTACACTTTTATCAAAGAGCATTTAATTTGTAGGATAAATAAACAAAACTATTAATTTGTAAGATAAATAAACAAAATTCAATACATAATTAAGTTATATATAATGTATGCAAAATCCAATCTCAAAAAAGAATATCATGTATAACTAATGATATTTTTTCCGAATATTTTTTTTCCAAATTCACTGTGGTGTCAACTTCAAATATATGTAAAAGTAATAATCTATATATTTGAACATCTCAAAACCTTTGGCTTTACTTCATCTCCAATTACTAATACAAAAGATTGATTTATTTCCATGTCGATTTCCAATTTAATTAAATGAGTTCTTTGCTAATTCAAAATAATGTCGATTTCATGTATACAAAAAATTGTCAAATAATAATCTATATATTTGAATGACAAATTTTTAAAATTTTATTTTGTTTTGTCATTTTTCTTGTGACATGAAGTGGATAGGCATGTGTCAAGTCCTTGCAAATCCATACTAAGCGAATGTTAATTTCATGCTTTTTGTGTTTGTGCCAAACTTGTTGGTATTGTAATAGTCACCCTTGTTGAGCATGTCATCAAATCCAAAATCACATGCTACTAATAACTAATACAAATCTCTCTTTCCAATAATTAAAGCATAGATACTCCCTCTCTCTTGCAAAGGATGAATGCATGGATTCTCTTAAAAAGTATTTGGAGGGTCCCAGATTGTTATTGATTCTATCACTAAAGCTTTGTTCATGTAATTAGCTCTAATTGAAAATATCACTAAAGCTTGGTTCTAGAAAAATAAAATTCACACAATTCACATATATGAGAAATCTCTAATTGAAAATATACACAACTTTAGATTGATTCTATATAATTAGAAATTATGTGAATTTTGTTTTTCTAGAATAACTTCATTTCTTTGTCAATCTTCATGTTGTGTGCTCTTAAATAGAGGAGAAGATATGTTTGAATGAAGAAAAAAAACCAACATAGATAGTATAAGGTAGAAACCATAATCTTTCCTTGCCTATTAAGGATATAATGAAGAGAAAAAATTGGTGATTGATTACATGTTGTGCTAAGGATTTACACTTTTCTTGGTTTGCTAGAGAAATCATTGAAAACTACAACATGATGATGGCATGTAGAAGATTTTCACTAAAACATTATTTGAAGTAGTCCGCAAATATGTTATTGCTTAAATGTAAGACAACCTTATATAGTTGTCTGAATGACATCCAAGCCTTCCTAATGGTAGTGAAGATGAGGATTTAAAGTAGGTGGTGGTATATGTTAGCTACAACCAACCATAGTGAAGAAGGATAAAGTAGGTTGCATGAAAGATTGATGGTTTTATTTCTACCAAATGACTAGAAAATTAAAACTGACAGCATGAGAAAATATGGCATGAGACACATTTGGTGCGGGATTCCCACCTAAAGAAGCCTATCAGCTAAATATTACTAGCACTTGGACCACAACGAGGTGTAATGGTTACTCTAATCACAAGATATGCTATGAGTAATATATTGGAGGGTAGGCAAATGTAGGAAATGAACATTGTATTTGTTAGGAGTTATGTTTAGAATACATTTAAGTTAATCTTGAAATTTAGGAAAAAAATGAGTATGAATGGATAAAGTTTCTAATTTAAACCAACAAGTTATACAAAATATTTTTGTAATACAATTTTTTTTAATGATTTATTAAGATGATTAACTTAAGATATTGGTTACATTGAGTAGATTTATGTTTTGCTATATTTAGGAATATGATCATCAAATATAGTAGTTATTAGCCAAGCCAAAAGTGTCAACCCTTGACATGATATATTGTGGTTCAAGAAGACATGTGCATCTTTAATTTGGGTACCTGTCTTTGCCAATATTCAGCATAAACCAATAGTTGAGTTAGGTTTTTTTTATTTCATTGGTAATGGGCCGAAGCTAATAAGGTGTACATACCCTACCCACTTTGGCATTTGAACTTGTGATCTCTCTTTCAAGAGCACAAGTTCTCCACCACTAGGCCAACTCAGGTTGTACAGTTGAGTTAGGGTATTATTATTGAAAATAGTAATTTCTAAAATAATTTAATAAAATAGTTAAGTGAAAAGGAACACTTGGTTACATTTGGTAACCTAGATTCTTTGATATATGACACTTGTAAAACAAAAGTAGCAAAATGATTAGACACCTAGATTAGGTGTCAAATTTTGGAATTAATTATATAACTTGATTCAATAGATAAAATGGAAAGAAAATTAGAAAGATTTCAACCATTAATACGTCCTTAGATTTAGGGGAGAAGCGACACTACATAGATAGATTGACAAGCTTGAATTTACATTGATTGAAAGAAAGTCATGATAAGCATTACAATTTTTGGAAGGACCAACACATACATGGGGTGTCAAATGAAAAAAAAATGAATATCATAATGATGCATAGTTTTATTCATTTTGTCAAGGATTTCCACCAAAGACTAGAATGAATTTGTGTGACCCCATAAAATAATGAGATACAAGTTGTCGGTTGCTTGCAGAATAAGCAGTCAATACAAGACAACATACAAGATTTCCAAACATTGGATTCAAAAAGTGAAATTAATAAGGACAACTATTATACATTGGATATTTATGATCAAAGATTAGGGATAGAGTTAAACCATTCCATCCATTATCAATTGAGAAAACAAGACATGATGCATATATTTCTTCTAAAGTGCAAATTCTTACAAATCATTTATTTTCATAGCAAAGAATTTGTCTCTTGTAACGATCACTACACAACAAGAAATCAATACCAACAAAGAAATATATATTTCACGTGTGATGTGTAATACCCATAGATTCAAGTTATAATTCTTTTGGTTTCTCACAATGTGCTTATCCAAACTGGATTTTATTTTTAATGAAGCCTTGTCACCATTTCACTTTGTGACTATATAATTTAATACATTTATTTATCATTAAAATTAAGTACAATGTCTCATAGTAACTACAAGAGTAATGGTCAACAAACACCCTAGATGGGTTTCCAGTAAGTTAAATACTCCTATCACTAAGCTTCAGAGTTTGGGCCCACTGAATCTGAAAAAGTCAAAATTGGGAAAAATAGGGGAAGCTAAGGAGAAGAAGGAGGAAGGAATTAAAATTGATATCCCCCTCAACATAGACTGGGTGAACTTGGAAGATAACAAAAAAGACATGGCCTTTGAGGTGCTCTTGACAAATTCTACCAATTGTCAGGAAAAATGCTTTCTATGGGTCAACAATGAAATTAAAATGTTAAAGGAGTGTATTAAGGAGATTATTGATACATTCATTGAGAATCTCATGCCAAAAAGATAAGATATATTTCTTCGAATGACCGATAAGCTCACAGAAGATGTTGAAGTTGTGAAAAAGGATCATGAGTCTAGGATTGGGAAGCTAGAAAAAGAGTTTGGGGGAGATTAAGGGCAACCTGAGGAAATTGGTCGAGGTTAGAAAGGAAGCCATGAGAAGTAGTGTTGAGGGTCTTAGAAAGGTCAATGAGATGATGTTTGTACAAAGAACCCAACCCATCACCAATTTACCACCTTCAGATGCTAAACAAAAGAAGAAAATTTAGAAATTAAGCTTGCAAGGAACGAGATCATAGGTTACTATGAGTCCCTTTACCATAACAAGGAGCAAGAATTAGGAGAGGAGTTCAACAAGATTTATCATTGAAGAGTTCGAGGAGATCAACAAGAATATGATCCAGAAGAACTCTGAGCTTATGGAGTCTCTAGTTTAGTTGTTTCTTTTCTATTTGAGTTTAGTTCTTTTTATTGGTTGTAGTGTTGTGTAGGCTATGCTCCTATTTAAATGGCTGCTTTGTTGTTGGTTTGGGACTAGTTAGAGACTGTTCACTCCTTTTAATTTTTTGTAAGGATTTGGGTTTCGAGTCCCTATAAAACCCATTCATCTTAATAAAAAACTACAAGAGTAATGGTCCAAATCACAAATATCTTGAAATCACTATTTTCTTGGAAAAAATAATAACATTTATTTAAAACTTATCATAAAAAGGATCATAATTGTAATATCTTTGATTACTATCTGTACATTTATGAGAGTTGCAAACAACATTTAACAAGTTTGTTTATTATAAAATATTGTTAATAACTTATGGTTTTATTGCATACTAGAAGTCCATATCTAAAAATATGAAATGGTACATAATGATCTCAATTATAGCAATGGAGGCATATCAATGACATAACCTAGTTTTTAATCTGAGAACAAATTTCAACATTATGATGATCAGTAGTCATATAGAAGTAAATTTAAAAAGAAGTTAACAACAATCATAATCTCCAAATGTGTGTCAACATAATGATTTACAACAGCTAACTGTGGGAGTGATCGAGAATTCTATCCACGAATACAACTAAGAAATTCATCACCATGTAATGAATTTGAAAGTACAATATTAATACAATGGCTAACCAAAGTAAAAACTCAATGTAGCTCATGTGATGGCTGAGTTAGTCCAAAATTTGAATCATCATAGAAGAGGTGTCTCTAGCTAGCTTGGTAGTGAGAGAGAATATCAAAGCATCACTTTTTACCCTATGATAGAGCTTAAGATGCTCCCCTAATATCCCATTAGTTCTTGGAGAGTCCTTTCAATTTAAAAGAGAACTTAATAATAGGAACCAATAGAAGGAAGAGAGTGATAGAGAAATGATTATCAGTAACATGCATAAATCAACATTGACAACCAAGCATGTGGAATCAATGCCAAAGTAGAATCATGCATAAAAAATATCAATTCCTTGGCCAAAATTTTACTACTTCAATGATTACATTACCCACTAAGTAATTTGGGTATCATTAGTTTCAAATATAATCATTTCCTAGCAACATGAACCTAAGGGTGCTCCCTCTAAAGATTAATCACATGGGATAGTACAATATATTGTGTTGCACTATCTAGCATTCCATTTAGAAGGGATATTTTAGTTTGGAAATCTAATATTGATCAACCCAATGGTAATTAATAATAGATCATATGATGTGTAATTCCCCACCAAGAAACCCTAAAGGATTCAACTACAAACACTCGAAAAGAGAATTTTTTCTTTTGTTTTAAACAATATCATACGCATAAACGTATTAAGATAAACATTTGCATAAGAAAATTGCACAAGCGGAAGTATTAACTTTAAAATCCTAAAGGGTTTCCAAAGAAGATTACTCAAGTAAACAAATTAACTGAAGGTTGATTAAACCAACTCATGATAGAATGACTACAACAAGATCAAAGAAATTAAGTTTCATTAAGAGAGTACTATAAGCATGATTGAATTCATACAACTGTGGCTAGTTACATTATATTTCTAAGGATTCATATGTCATAATCCATGTAATTGTATTTAATCAATAATTTTCATTCATATGAATACAAAATCCAACATCTAAGTCACATCGTAATAATATTGCATTTAGGTCACAAAGTCTCATAGAAATACATAATGGCTACAACAAATTACAACTTGCCATGAAGGCTTACATATAAACAATCGATACATCCAACCACATAAGGTCCAAGAGATACAAATATGATCCAAGAAGAACAAGAGGATCCAACTGTTACATGGAATGGAGTAAATCCAAGAGATACATCTAGAGCATCTATGAAGCTAATCCCTCACAAGAAGGAACAAACAAACACCTAATGGAAAGTGTCGCTACCACTTGAACATGTGGCCCAAAAAGGAACCACCCCTCGATGCTAGGATATAGTAATAAGTCCCTCAACAAAACCATAATAAAGAATCACATGGTGGGTAAGTGCACAAAGATGGTGGTCAAAAAGGGGGGTATAAGTGGACACTTTTTTTTGAAATCAGGGGAATGTGAACTTCGAGGTAAAATTTGAAAGTCATCCACTCAAGATATGAAGATAATCAAAGAACAAATATTGTAGTACTCTTAATCTAGTTTCCACACTAATAAAAATTTTCAAAATTGGATAAGATTAAGGGGGTCAAATCCTTTGTGCTAAAAAAAATGACCCTAATTTTTTCTGAAAAATATAACATAGTGTCTAACGTGTGCATCAAAAAAGTCATAGTTAGATTTAGTATTTTGACATTTATCCTTTGGCAAAAAGATAGTTAAGAGTGAGCACTAGAAGATGTGTATTTTTTTAATTTGTTGTTGAGTATTTGTTTTTTAATGATTTTTCCAATTGAGCACATCTTGAAAATTAGGTACCTGTTTGTGTGTGAAGCATAAGTTGCACTAAACAAATCAAAAATACATTTTTTTTTTAAATTGTAAAGAATCAAGTGCACTACAATAATATATAAAGTTTTTTAAATTTAGATAAGTATATCAAAAATTATTCAAAATATGGTGCACCTATGTCTGTGAGAACTATGGAGACACTGGTAAAAGAAATTCAATAATAATATGTTATTGTCATTTAAATTGAAAAAAAATTATATGGATAGAAAGCTCAGAAGATGGGTGAAAATATGGTGGCAATTCTAGAAATACCCACTTGATGAAGTGTAAACCTGATGATGACAAAGTCGATAAAGCAAGTTGATAAAATAAAACATGTCAAAAATGAGAGAAATGGAGAGAAATCAAAGTTCCAAACCGTATCTTTGTCATCCAGGCCTATTTCCAAGCCTAAATAGTCAAAAGTGCGTATGGGGTACTTATGGTTTAAAAAGTGCGTACGAGGTACTTATGGTGTAAGCAGTGCATACATGCTCTTTTTACTATAAACAGTGCATACACACTATTGTATAATATGATATTGTATATAATATATGTATATACATATAATATATAATATTTATATATATATATATATGTATATATATATATAATATATTAAGTATATATACACATGTAAGTATATTATCTCCCCCTCTCAAACGCATACAAGGTGCCTCTCTCTCTCTCTCTCTCTCTCTCTCTCTCTCTCTCTCTCTCTCTCTCTCTCTCTCTCTCTCTTCCTCCATACCCCATCCCTCTCTCTCTCCCTCCCTCTCTCCCCTTCTCCCTTCCTCCATACCCCATCCCTCCCTCTCTCCCCTTATCCCTTCCTCCATACCCCATCCCTCTCTCTCTCACTGTCTCCCCTTCTCCCTTCCTCCATACCCCATCCCTCTTTCTCTTCATATCTACCTCCCTCCCTCCATTCCCCACTGCAACTGTGTCTGCACTTCTATAGAAGTAAGTGAATTTATTTCTTGTCTACAACTTCCTATTTGATTTTTATCATGTATGCTCTCCCAAGAAAATTGACGGATGGATTTGTGTGTGTATATTGAATAGGAGGAATAGGTTTTGAAATTGAACCATAGGTGTATTACCATGACAAACAAGGAAACCTGCAGCAATATTCTTCTCGAATGTGTTTTTAATGAGTAGCGAAGATGTGGAAAATAGTGTCAACAAAGAAACATGATGAGTTAGAGTACCTGCAATATGTTTTTCAAAAGGAAACAACTAGTAAGAAGAGAAAGAGAGAGAGTAACATAGATGATGTCCTAAAGAATGATACTGGTGGGTATGCGAGAGTTCCCATGTTGTTACACAATGCATGTCACCTAAAGAAATTAAAGTTTGTTGTATGCATGGCAGCGGTAGTATATGATGATCATCACTTGTGAAATAGCTTGGAACGATACATACCCATGAAAGAAATCAAGTGTGTAATTCCTATAGTCACAATCGAGATCAGTCTTATAACCTTGCAAATTTAATAGCATCATATGTTTTAGAACTTAGGCAGTACTCTTAGGGTTAGGTCAAGCTCTTACACTTTCTTTTTAGTGAAGCCTTGTTGTTTGTTCACTTGGAGTCTCGTTGTATGATGTTTTATTCATAACTTTAAATTTAATATATCATTTGATTAGCCCACCGTATGACCCCTTAGGTGTCATTAGAGGTCATATTTTTTCCTAAGAGGTCATAGGGTGTCTTGTGACCCCTTAAGACACTATATGAGCCCTTAAGACACCATACGACCCATAACAACACCATATTGTGTCCTAAGGGGTCATAGGATGCCATATGACCTCTTGGGACACCAATGACCCATAACAACACCATATGGTGTTCTAAAGGGTCATATGGTGTTCTATGACCCCTCGAGACACTATTTGGTGTCATTATAGGTCCTATGGTGTGCTAAGGGATATTATAGTGTCATATGACCCCTTAGGACACCCTATGACCCCTTATATTTTGTTAGGGGTCATATTGTGTTATAAGGGTCATATTGTGTCCTGGATTCGATATCACTTCCTCTCCCTCCCCCCTCCTTCTTCTCTCCCTCTCTCCCTCCCTCTCTCTCTCCCCTTCTCCCTTCCTCCATACCCCATCCCTCTCTCTCTCTCTCTCTCCCCCTTTTCCCTTCCTCCATACCCCATCCCTCTTTATCTTCTTCTCTCCCTCCCTCTTTCTCTTCTTCTATAATTCCTATAGCCACAATCAAGATCAGTCCTATAACCTTGTAAATTTAATAGCATCATATATTTTAAAACTTAGGCCGTACTCTTAGGGTTAGGTCAATCTCTTACACTTAGCTATATCAAAACTAAAATACTAAATTTCTATTGTATGATGTTATATTCATAACTTTAAATTTAATATCACATTTTATTAGCCCACCATATGACCCCTTAGCTATCATTAGAGGTTGTATTGTTTTCTAAGAGGTCATATGGTATCCTGTGACCCCTTAGGACACCATTGGACCCCTTAAGACACCATTCGACACATAAAAACACCATATGGTGTCCTAAGATGTCATAGGATTCCATATGACCCTTAGGACACTATTTGGTGTTGTTATAGGTCCTATGGTGTTCTAATTGGTGTCATTATAGGTCCCTCCCTCTCCCCTCTTCTCTCCCTCTCTCCCTCCATCTCCCTCTCTCTCTCTCTCTCTCTCTCTCTCTCTCTCTCTCTCTCTCTCTCTACCTCTCCCTCCCTCCCCCCTCTCTCTCTCCCTCTCTCCCTCTCCCTCCTTCCCTCCTCTCTCCCTCCACCCTACTATTCCTCTCCCTTCCTCCATACCCCTTCTTCTCTCCCACCCTCCCCCCTTTTCTCCCTCTCTCCCTCCCTCTACCTCTCTCCCTCTCTCTACCTTCCCTCCCCCTCTCTCCCTCTCTCTCTCTCCCTCTCCCTTGCCCCCTCTCTCTCTCTCCCTCTCCCCCTCTCTCTCTTTCTCTCCCTCTCCCTCCTTCCCTCTCTCTCTCTCTCTCTTCCTCCCCCTCTCCATCCCTCCCCCCTCTCCTATCCCTTCCTCCCCCTACTCTCCCTCTCCCTTCCTCCATACCCCTTCTTCTCTCCCACCCCCCTTCCTCTCTCCCTCCCTCTACCTCTCTCCCTCTCTCCCTCTCTCTCTCTCTCTCTCTCTCTCTCTCTCTCTCTCTCTCTCTCTCTCTCTCTCTCTCTCTCTCTCTCTTCCTCCCCCTTCCCCTCCCTCCCCCCTCTCCTCTCCCTCCCTCCCCCCTACTCTCCCTCTCCCTTCCTCCATACCCCTTCTTCTCTCCCACCCTCCCCCCTCTTCTCTCCCTCTCTCCCTCCCCCTACTCTCCCCCCTCTCCCTCTCCCTCTCTCTCTCTCTCTCTCTCTCTCTCTCTCTCTCTCTCTCTCTCTCTCTCTCTCTCTCTCTCTCTCTCTCTCTCTCTCTCTCTCTCCCTCCCTCCCTTTTAATTCACATTTTTTCTACTACCAATAGCGCGTATGGTTTACTGAAACTATTAGTTCACTGCCCTGCCATAAGTTTTTTAAGGTGTAGGAACATGCACATAGTACTTATTACTTGTAAGTGTGTATGGGGTACTGAGCCCATTATTTGCTACCCTGCGACAAAAAAATTTAGGCTTAGGAGCGTGTACATACTACTTATTAGTACAGAATGGGAAAAAAGAATATCGTTGGGCTTGCCAAATTTTTATGGACTAACAGCATGTACGTGGTTATTAATGTAGTGTGTACACGGTACTTAGACATAGTTTTAGTTGCCCAAGAGCCTCAATGGCCTCAAAAGAAGTTTTTGAGGTCATTGAAGGCCCCACTAGATCTGTGTCTGCACTTCTATCACTGTTTTATACATAGAAGTAAGTAAATTTTTTTTTTTGTATGATTTCAAATGATTGAATTGTTGTTCTTATTAGTTTTGTCAATAGTATTATGATTGTTTAATAGTTTGATTCCAAAAAATAGTGATAAGATGCATATTTATGGTTATTTGTTTATTTATGAACTTTTGTTTACATATATATGTAATATGATTCTATTTAGGACAACCGATATCAACCATGGGAAAGAACAAGCAAGGAACGATGGAACAATGAGAGGCTCAAAAGGAAATACAAAGGCAGTGTATGAATAAATTGTGTGACATAAGAACAATGGGAGAAAAAGGTATGTCATCCTCAACATCTCAATTTGATTTACCAAACGAAAATAATGAACCTAATGCAATTGAAGAAGAGATATTTGATTTACCATATGAACCTAATGCAATTGAAGAAGATACTGCATTGAATAATCAATTAAATGATGAACATACACCTTCTCTATTTGATGAATTGAATGTACATAATGTACTGATGTTAACACCTCCTAGAATCATTCGTAGGAAACCAAAGTATCTAATTGACATTGATGAGAATATATTGAAGCCAATGCCCAATAAAATGAATGAATGAACTTGTAGGAGAATGGTTAAAAGAATATGGCAAAACTATTTTGAAAACTTAAATCAAACCGCAAGATGTCAATTAATTGTTCAAATGATTAAAAATTTAAATTTTATATAGACAATGAAAATTCTAGGCTTAAGATCATCTGAAAGTAACAGTGAAAGAACTATTGTGAGAAATCTATTTGATGCATATCAAGCTATTGGTTCAAAATCATATACTAAAAATTCTAATGCTACTCGACTTGTCAGTACATCAATCATAATGAGCAAGAAAATAAAAAAAGATCGCTTGATAAGCAAAATAAGTAAGTCATTAAATGTTAGTAGAAAAACATTAAGTAAAGAATTAAAGAGGTGGGGAAAAATAGAGGAACCTAACAATAATTCTCTTTGGGCATTCTCGGGTAGACTACCACGCAAAGACAAGGTTGTTGTTGATGCACTAAGAACATTAATTGAAAATTTTTGGCATGACAACACAAGAGTTTCGCCCAACTAAAGAGATGTTGTTAGAAGGTGAATTGGGTCTACAAATAATAAGCCACATGCCAAACACTATTTGAATATGACTCAAACTAAATTTTATGAAAGATTCCTTCAAAAGTTTCGTCAAATAAAAATTTCTCAAAGATTTTTTGAAATGGAAAAACCTTTTTATGTTAAGATTAATCATGTACACACCATGTGTTATTGTAGGATGCATATTGAATTTTCCATGCACTATGATATTTTTCATCATATTTGTTCTACTTTGAACACTAACGATGTTTTGCAGGAATGTAATATACAAGCACCTCCTAAGCTAGTAAGAGAATTTATTTCAAGTGTGCTATGTAATAGACATGATGGTTACATTTATTATAAGATGCCTTGTTTGGAAGGTTCTTGTGCTATATGTGGTGGTTTGCAACGTTTACCAAGATGCGTACATTTGGAGAGCACACATGAAATTGGTACGAAACTAGTTTCTTTCGGAAAATACAAGACAATCACATATGGAGTTAAAAATGGAAAATATTTGAAGAGATGTGAGCTAGTGAAAAATGATATATGTGTAACTGAATTTATGAAAATGTTTCAAGAGAAACTTGTTTATGAGTACATAATGTATACACATAGAGCTCGATGGTTAGATGAGAAATTCAAGTTATGTAAGGACGAATTTCCTCTTGGCACCATTGTCTCTATCGTTGATTTTGCTGAAAATTATACACTACAACCTGAAAATGAAGTGCAATCTATGTATTATCACTCTGCACAAGTTTCTATTTTTGTACACATATCATTCATGCATGCAGATGATAGCACAGAGGAGGATAGAAAGGTTGTAAGAGAGTATCACTTGTACATAAATGATGATTATATGCATTCATCAGAGTTTGTACAAGGATGCTTTAAATTTTTCTATGATAGTTTAAGGGAAAGGAACATATGATACAATCGATACTTAATATGGTCAGATAATTGCACCGCACAATTTAAGAATGCACGGATGTTTTATTTGTTGACAAGGATGCATATGACAAGCGGTGTACAACATTTTTGGAATTTCACTAAGGTTGGACATGGTAAGGGAGAGCTCGATGGTGCAGGAGCATGCGTGAAAAGAGCCCTAGCTAGAGAAGAATAGAAGTACAAAGGTGGTGCTCAGTTGATAGATGAATAAACAATTGTGTGATTGTGTAAGTCTATGATGGGTCTAGGTAATCCAAGTACATCAATGGTTCGTAGATATTTTTTGTTGATCACTGAATCTAACATTGAAAACTATCTAGATTGTTGTACAGTTGCAGGATCGAGTGACATGCACTCATTTATGAGTTCAAATTCAAGTTCACTGGTAATTTATACGAGATAGGTGGTATATTTTTTCTCTTCATGCATGTATTGTTTGTGGGAAGAATGTGAATCACAAGAGTGGGTTGACAAATGGTCTTGTAGACCGTTGGTTCCCATTGATCCATATCAAATTCCCAAAGCACTACAATTGAGCCAGATGGAGACATCAGTGGATTTTGACCATGTATCCGACCTAGTGGATTCAGGTGATTTTTTGAGTTAATTTTTTGCAAGTATTTTTTTTGGTTCATTTTGTTCTACATCATACTTTATTTTTGGTATTAATTAACACTTTATAAAATGCAGGTCATGTGTATGCAGTTGTTGTAGAAGAGAACAATGAAGAAGGAACAAATTATTATTTGTGTCAAATTGGCTCAACACAATCACTAATGAAGAGGGTATTGAGTACCCAATAGGGTCTATTGTCATGACAAGAACATGGCTTCAGAGATACCCTATCAAGAATTCTGATGTTTGGTTGTTCGAGGACTTTGAAACACACATACATATTCTTCATTTCTGTAACCTTGTTGTTGCAACAAATACTCATTTGATGAAGTATCGTGGTAGACCTCATAACAAGAATTTATGGAAAGTTCGTGAATCTGACCATGCAGAAATACTTGACACAATATGGGTTAGAGCCGATCTTGAAGGCTCACTTTATTGATTCTATGGTTCAAAGTAGAATGATTTTGATAATTTTGTATAAATCGTCGATGAATTGTTCTATATTCATTTTTTGTATATATAAATGCCCATGAGCTGATTTTTACATGTTTAGGGGCATAATTTTGTATATTTAAATGGCAATGAGCATATTTGTACATATGTAATGCCAATTTTTGTATACTAAAATGGCGATGAGCTAAATCGCACATATTGTAATGCCAAATTTTGTATAAAAGCCCATGAGATAAGTTTTATATTAAAATGACGATGAGTTGAATCGCACATATTGTAATGCTAAATTTTGTATAAAATCCCATGAGATGATTTGTAAAACATTTTATTGTATAATCAAATAGCCAAGAGATGATTTGACCATATTTAGAGGTAAAATTTTTAATAATTTGTGACAATGTTTTGTGACTATTTTGTGTGTCATGTTTTGTGACTATGTTTTGAGTATATGTGATGTGTCGCTAGTCAATCATGAGAATTCTTAATTCTTGTATAATCTTGGAGAATTATTTGAGTCATTATCGGGTCATAGGGGTCATACATTGAGACTAGATACAATTTGAGCAAAAATTGTCATTGTTGTAAAAAAAATTGTCAAAAAAGTTGTCAAGCAAATTCTACATTGCGTCAGTAGGGTAACTCTTGATGTTTCGACACTTTGGGATGCACAAGAGGGGTGTGCCTAGCATAAAACTATGCACCTAGATGCGCTCATGATGTCAGTTTGTGCATACGATGAATCGAATCAATTCTAGTCAATCTTGCAACTTTGCATTACATGCAACTGACATTTTTTGTAGCAGGCAAAAAAATGCTACCAATTAAAAATAGCTCCAAGTCATCAAAAATTGAGAGAGGCCATTGTAGAGGAGACTGACGTGACCCCACAGGTTCAAACAGATCAACCATATGTGTCTTGGATTTCAAGAAAAACTCTATCAAATTTTGACAATTTTTTGGACTCAGGGTACTTAAGAGATCACCTTGGTACGGTATGACTCTCGATGTTCCAATGTTTTGGGATGCATGAGAGGGGAATTATTAGTGTAAAATTGACCCCCCCCCCTGGATGCGCTCATGACGTCGGTTTGTGCACATGACAAACCGAATCAATTCTATCCAATCTTGCAACTTTGCATTGCATGCAACTGACGATTTTTACAGTAGGCAAAAAAATGCTACCAATTGAAAATGGCTCCAAGTAATCAAAAAATGAGATAGACAATTGTAGAAGATCCTCACGCAACCCCATGAGTTCAAACAGATCAACCATATGTGTTCTAGATTTCAAGAAACACTCTATCAAATTTTGACTATTTTTTGGACTCATGGCACTTGAGAGATCGCCCCAGTACGGTATGACTATTGATATTTTGGTGCTTTGGAATGCATGGTAGGGGAATGCCTAGCATAAAATTTCCTACCCAAACATGCTTGTGGTGTCAGTTTGTGCACACGACAAACCAAATCAATTCTAGCCAATCTTGGAACTTTGCATTGCATGCAATTGACGGTTTTTGCAGCAAGCGAAAAAATGCTACCAATTGAAAATGGCTCCAATTCATCAAAAACTAAGATAGGCCATTGTAGAGGAACCTCACACGACCCTACAAATTCAAACGGATCAAACATATGTTTCTTGGATTTCAAGAAACGGTCCATGAAATTTTGACAATTTTTTGGTCTCACGGAACTTGAGAGATCGCCCCGGTATGGTATGACTCTCGGCGTTCCGGTGCTTTGGGATGAACAAGAGAGGAATGCCTACCATAAACCTTCCCACCCAGATGTGCTCATGATGTTGGTTTGTGCACATGATGAACTAAATTAATTCTAGCCAATCTTGCAACTTTGCATTACATGCAACTAATGGTTTTTGCAGCAAGCAAAAAAATGCTACCAATTGAAAATAGCTTCGAGTCGTCAAAAACTAAGATAGGCCATTGTAGAGGATCCTCATGCAACCCCACAAGTTCAAATAGATCGACAATATGTGTTGTGGATTTCAAGAAATAGTCCGTCAAATTTTGATATTTTTTTGGACTCATGGCACTTGAGAGATCACCTCGGTACAGTATGACTCACGACATTTCAGCGCTTTGGGATGCATGACAGGGGCATGCCTAGCATAAACGTACCCACTTGCACACACTCATGATGTTAATTTGTGCACACAAGGAATAGAATCAATTCTAGCCAATCTTGCAACTTTGCATTGCATGCACCTGACAGTTTTTGTAGAAGGCGAAAAAATGCTACCAATTGAAAATGGCTCCGAGTCATCGAAAACCAAGACAAATAATCATATAGGAGCTTCACGTGACCCCATGGGTTGAAATGGATTGACCATATGTGTTTTGGATTTCAAGAAAGAGTTCATCGAATTTTGACAATTTTTTGGACTCGGGGCACTTGAGAGATTGCACCGGTATGGTATGACTCTTGACGTTCCGTTGCTTTTGGATGTATGATAGGGGCATGCCTAGTGTAAACCTGCCCACCTAGATGCACTCCTGATGTTGGTTTGTGCACATGATGAAAAAAATTTGACCATTGCGTGCATGAGGGTGCTCTCGAACCAAACACATATTGTTGTTTATATTCATATTGTTGATTTTTGTTGTTTATATATATATATTGTTGATTACATATGCAAATATTCATTTAAATTTATAAAATGGAAGCCACCAAATATAGTGAATACACAATAATAAATTGAATACAAGGAGTTTTGTAAGGTTAATTAAACATTTTAGAAATTTTATCAAATCATATTCCACGATTGCAATGTTTTATATCATACATTTTTTCTTTTTATATTCATATTGTTTATTACATAGGCAAATGATCAATTAAATTTATAAAAGGACAACTAAAAAATACAACGAATACAAAATGATGAACACATTATACATTTATTGGATCGAATATTGATATTTATATATATAAAAAAGGCATGTTTGTCAAGTCAATACAAGTATTACAAAAATGTGGCATATGCCATGTCCAAATCAATATACAATAAAAATGTAGAATATATCTACATGTATTGATCAATCTATGACCAAACCTAACACTATATGATCCTAAACTTGTGATGGATCATCAAAATCAAGCCTCTTCAATGCAGTACATGACTCTGTAGATGGCTGCGAAACCACAATTCAAAAGCCAAGTTGGAATTCTTTTGTAGAAAATAGTTCACAATTAACAATATAACTATGCATTTAACTATAATTCCTTTGCAATTGAAATATAGATTACCTCATCGGCTGATCTAGGAGCTAATGTCTTCCCTCTCCTCTCCTTGTCACTCTTAGGAGTTTTCTTGAAGACATACTTAAATGGATCCATGTTATGGTCGTACCGCGAAGGGGTCTATTGTAAATATAAAAGTATAATTAATACAATGTACTAATATAAATATATCAAAAACACTTAAAAGCTATAATATAGAGTACAATGACGTACCTCTACTTGAGATGCTTCTCTAATGGACTGAGGGTGACTCACCATTGATGTAGAAACTATCACTATTACCTATACTTCAAAGATTAAATACAAATAATATAATGATAAGTATTGAAGGTTAAAAATAATTAATTTTACATATCAAACAAAAGTGTACCAGATCCTGAGATGCTTCTCTAGTGCATGGAGGGTTCGCCATTGATGAAATAGGTATGGATATTTCTTGTATGAAAAAATTATAAGATTATAATATATCACAAGTTCACATGTACATGTGCATATAATCATGAAATTAAGAAAATAAAGTAGAGATACATACCTCTGCCCTGTCTTGATCCACGGGCGAATCAGGTGCATTCAACAAATCCACATAGCTCAATGGCCACTGTACATGTAAAATAGACAAAAAACACTAATCAATATACAAACCCCAACTAATAATTGATTTCAATATTTTCAAACAATTGTACAACTAAAAATGTGTTCAATTACCTTCTTCCCACGTTTTGGCATCTTCGAGAAATTATTTTTCTTAGAACAAGCCATAGACGCTGAGGGGGTACCCTAGAAAAACAAAATTAACATGAGATATTAGTATAGATAATAAATTAAACATAATTTTAAAAATCTAAAATGAAATGACTTACATATTCCATCAAAACAATACATAAAAAGGGTTGTACAAAATATGATATAGTATAGCCTTGTAGGCTAAAATTGATCGCTGAGAGCATGATGTCATCAATCTAGGATATTTCATCCCCTGTCAACACCTACAAACCAAAAGTTGGACCAAACATTAAAGATAGTATATCTTATATTTTTTTGAATTCAAAGTGTACTATTCTATTTTAACATGTTACAAAATTTATACCTCAAGCATCGAAGTTGCAGGTATAGTAACTGGGGGAGGAGTATGGGATACCGTTGCTGCATCTTGAAATGCATATTATTTGTCTCAGTTTAAATTGATGTATAAATGAAAATTCATTGATGTAATTACAAACTTAAAGTGACTGATAAATAAAATGCTATGAATTCAAATCAACACACTTGCATCTGTCGCTCATGGGCAAACACCATGTCCATCAACTCATCAGTTAGCATGAAATCCTCAGTCGTGTAGGCCTGACATCTACTCCCACAAACCGTGCACAAATGAGATGAGGATCCATGTGCACCGGCTATATCATCTATCCTTGAGCATATCCCCGAGAAAATGATACACATATGCTAGATGGGCTCTTTGTCGCCACCTAATGGCTCATTATCCAATACAATAGGGTGTGCTAATGATGTCCCATGCTGGATGATGGCACCCATCAATGTTGTGGCCACCTGAAGAGTCTATAGCTCCATCGACTCTTTCAACTCTATTGGGACAACCTGATGCACCTTGGCTTTGGGTGGTAGGGGGTAGCGACTCTCCATGGGTAGTCACCTATGGGCTCTAGGTCTATCTTGGGCAAAGCCACCACCTCTACCATGGAACTCTCTCATGTCAAAATACTTTGGGCACACATTGAGCATAAACTCACAATATACTTTTCTAAAAAAATATACATTTGGTGCCTCATAATTATTACAATATGGATCATCAAAGACCATACACCACCTCTACCAAAAATGATTTTTCATCAGCACATTGGTACACCAATGTATGGGAAACCTCTTTACTTTAAGAGGTAATGACTAGCCAGTTTTGGGATCAACAAAAAGGGCACATATTTGTTGTTTAGCAATATTTTTGTTTTTTACTCCAACGTATGATAGCCCATCGGCATAGAATTGACGACACCTATCCCTAAAGCTTCCCCATTTGGTAATTTGTGTAGAAACAACTATGACACCACTAGCTAATATTTCTAGGCTAGTGGTGAGGGATTGATGATGCTCAAGTTCAAATGTTTTCAATTTAACAATCAGTCTATTCATTTTAGATGTATTTTGTCCTAACTGATTAATTAATTGCTCCTATGTTTCGGGTGTGCGGTCAAAAGGAGGAATTGGGGGTTGTTCTTGTGGGTTTTGAGGAGGTGCATTTGGTTGTTCATATTGTGGATTAGATCAATCTAGTTTTTGAAACAAAAAATGAAAAAATCTAATCATTAATTTATTGTTCCAAGATTAGATTAGTCTCATTATCGATCGCCCTAAACCTTGTGTCACAAGGCTCTGCTGGGCTAGCCATCCATCCACTATTTCGGCTTCCTGATAAGGGCTAGGTTTTGAACCTCCTCATTTCTAGTTGCTGGTGGGGAAAGAACAAAACTAGTTCCCTACCAACATATGGTGAATATGGTTGATGTCAAATTGAACAAACGGGAAAGAAAGACAAAAATAAACAAAAACTAACCTTGATCCATAGCCTGAGGAGAAATATAGCACCTCATTCGCAGTTTAGGAGATAAAATGAAGAAAAAATGAAGTAAAAACGTGTTATTCACGGGTAAATGAGACCCAACATTTTTTAATAGGCACCACATATGCGGTTATCCTAGGATTATTAGTGCGTACGTGCTCATTTTCCTACAAGTAGTGCGTATGCACTCATTTTCCTAGGCGTAGCGCGTACATGCTCATTTTCCTAGCCATAGCGCGTACACGCTCATTTTCCTAGGCATAACACATACGCGCTCATTTTTCTAAAATTAGTATGTACGCACTACCTTCTCTAGGCTCAGGAAGAACAAACCTAAGCGCATACATGGTGAATTCAAGTTTTAGAACCGTGTACGTGCTGCTTGTTTTTCCATGTTTTTTTGGGGTGGTGTCCACTTTTCTAACCACCATCTTTGTGTACATACCCTAGTCTAACATGTAAATTGGGTACTCACATAAGGCATAAGCACATAGATATGACTCCCACAAGAATGCTCCAAGTAAAGCCAACACAAGACTACACACTAGTGAAGATAAGGGAAGAGTGTCATCGCATAGATGGTATGGGTTAGGCCCTGACCACCATCCTAGATTATCCTGGTAGCCTCTCCTGAACCCCGGGCCCCCATCCATAACTCATGCGTACCCAACAAACCTTTCGTGAAGACAAGGTAGTTGGTTTTACCATTCTAAGACTTCCCACTACATCTTGAGTCAGTATGAGCACTCAATCGTGAGCAGGGCACAATAATCTTGATTAATATTTTAAAACCCAACTCCAGTTTATTAATTAGGTTATCACTTGTTAGTCAAACTTCCAAGGGGTTATCCTAGCAGCCACTTTGGGCCTCGACCCCCACTCAGAAGCCACTCTTCCTTATGACACTACACAACCTACAAATAACTCCAAGGCAACACACAAAAGCCAACAAAACATAGGGAGTTCAAGCAAAATAGAAGAAAAAAACTTGGTTATACAAACCTTCTACCAAGGTTAAACCAACTGGAGGTGTGAAATAGACAAACTGGTATGTTCACAAGATGAGACCGCAACAAGGATAAAGAAAGTACAACCACAATCAACACTTAACCAATTAACTTGCACATGATCCACTCGCATTCAACAACATACCAACATAAACACAAGAATTGCTCTTTTCAAATAAGACAACCAAAATCCTCCAACAGAGTATATATCCAAAAAGGGTTTCACTTGCACACTAAACATATATCCATTTTAAGGAATCATAAAGATGATTCAAGAATATAACTAAAAGCTGTTGTTATCCCACTGTAACTCTTTCAATTAATTAATTCCTCCTAGATAAAAAAATATACAACTAGGAACATGCATGAAAAGGGCAAAAATAACATATGCCCAAATGGCTTGCACAATTACTGAATTAAGAAGCCAAACCATACATGAAACAAAAAACATCATTTATACTTGAAAATAGATTTGTTTTCCTATCTAATCCATGTTGACCAAGTTTGACTATAATTTCTAAATTTCATTTAAACCAATTTCTCAATAGTTTTATTAAAAAACAATACATTTCTCCAATGTCATATTCACTAACATCATTTAATAGTTCCAAAAATAATAAACAATTACATATATATAATTATATGTATATTTACAACAATATGTATATATACACATAAAAATATAAATCATATTTATATAAAAATTGGATATTCCAAATACAAAATTAACTGATTAAATTAAATATAATTAGCGAGTAATTATATTTTAAATATATAATTTAAATACAAAAATTACTAACTAATAAATATATAAATATTAAAAAAATATTAAATATTTTTTTTTTTTTTGTAGACTGCTGGCGAGCCCCACAAAATGGGGAGGAGGGAGGTGGTGGTCTAAGGGCCTACACTGTGGGTGTGCCACATCACCCATAGCCTGTGGGTTCCCCCAAGGCCCCCCATGACTATAGAGTGTCATGGCACCCATAGATCGTGGGTTCCTCAAGGACCCCACGGTTGTGGAGTGCCATGGCACCCACAGCCCGTGGGTTCCCATAGGGCACCCATGGCTATGGAGTGGCCATGAAACCCATAGCATGGGTTCCCATGGGGATTACCCACAGGGCATCAAATGCCCCAAAAAAAAACAAATTATTTTTTTTTAAAACAAAAACTCTAAAATCATAGCCCCCCCACATTTAATAAATCACTAAAAATTTATTTCCCTTTCTCTATAATGCAAAAACAAGGAAATAACAAATTTTACTAGCAAAACATAGTTGCAAAAAAACAACCAACAACCAACAACCAACAATTTTTCAGGTAAATGAGTTTTTCCATTTGCTAGCTACAAAATGGGTACCAAAATTTTGAAATAAAAAATTCCCCAACCTAGAGTTAACAACCAAACTTATTTTCTTTTGCTCAACAAATCTGAGATTCTCATGGAGAAATTTAAACAACTAAACAACTAATTTTTTATACAAACACACAGAGATTTCATAATCAACACTAAATTCAAACCAGAGATTTGAAAACCCCCCCAAAAAGGAAATATGAAAACCAATTGATTAATCCATTTCTTTTTTTCGGGAAGTGAATACAAGCTCATAAAACTGATTTTCTTGAGAGCGAAACTATTTTTCTTTGCTAAATTTTCAAAGGAACACAAAATCAACAAAGGATTTTATTCCTACCTTCAAACGCAATCATGGTAAAAGATGTAAGCGAAGCTTCAAAATCCCTTTCACGAATCAATCCAGAAGCTCCAAACCAAAAACCCTTCCCCAAATAGTGAAAACCTTGTAAAAAAGAAGAAACCCCCAATTCTAGAAAAATTCCCTAAAATGAAAGAACTTCTTAATTATGAAAAATCCCCCAAATATAAATAATTTTCCCAAAATATCTTTTAGGTCAGAATTCTTTTCCCTAGAGAATATTACTTTTCCTAAAATAACAATTGAAATACTTACCTCCAAACACAATATTTTTAAATTTAAATTTAAATTTAATTTCCTCACACACCAAAAAGATCAACAAGATATTATTTTTAAAAGTCTTAATAACTTTTACAAAACACAATAAAAAATATAAAATCCATTATATGGTACATTAACCAAATAATTTAGTTAGATTCCTAGGTAAGATTGATTTATTTATTTTTATAATATAAAAGTCCTATAAAATTTATCTTTTATTTAATTAATGCATGATGATATACATTAAGTATTAATAACATTATGGTATTAATAATTAATCTCACATAAAGCAACACTTAGGAGAATTCAACCAAGTCACAAAATGCACAACACACAAAACTCAACTAAACAAAATAAAGACATGACCTGCATACCAACATTGAAAAGGTGGCCTACTTGGCTATCCGATAGGATTGGCAAATTACTGACAACGCTCACAATCGAGCAAGGCTAGGGATGATATTTAGGGCCTTAAAACCATCTCGTCCACTTCCATCGAGTTAATTAGGTACACTCAGACTTGTGTAGTCAGGTGAAGTTAGTACCTTGTACTTGCCATTCCTGTATCACCGAACCACACATACATTTATATATACAAACACGATAAACATACGGGTGAAGGAGAATCGTGACTTTTTCGTGTCTCACTGAAGTGAGTGACAGAAAATCATCTCCTCGCACCCCATACAAACTCCACACAAAATGAAGATAGATACATAGTGCAACTCACACATAAAGTAAATTTGTTAGTCCATTGTTAGTAAAACATGAATAAAATTAACATTTCATCATCTATAAATTACAATGCATAAGCATAATTAACATCTAATCATTCATAAAAAATATTGTCTAATCAAAATCTACTCCTCAATAAGCAATAATGCATAATCACATCCACTAAATCACACTCCAAAACATAGTACCTAAATAAAAACATTATAACCATAATGTATCAACCATCCACGTAAGCCACTAAAAAGTCAATTATGGTCAACTAGGTCAAAAAGAGTCTGATTAGGGAAAGGGTATTACATGATGAATCTAGCTCATGCCATTGTGAGCAACATTTGTCTTTGGCTGCTAGTGATATAGGAATTATTGGTATACTTTTACATTTTAAAAATAATTGCAAATTTGGTCACAAACATTTGGGAAATACTAATAGATTTTTTGAAGTACTTGTAGATTTTTCATAACTTGAAAGTATAATTCAAGAGGGTAATACTAATATTACTACTATTATTGATAAGTTTATAAGAATAAAAATTATAATATTTAAAAAATAATAAAAAATAATTAGATGGCTACGACAGTTGTAATTTTTTAAAAACCAGTTTCAAATCTTGAATACCAATTGCATTTGGTTAAAAGTTTCTAGAGCCTTATCAACAAATCTGTTTTGTGCATATCCTACAATCATTGCATTCCATGTCATGACATCTCTTTAAGGCATTCTATCAAAAAGTTTGCATGCCTTATCTATGCTTCCACATTTTGGATACATGTCTACCAAGGTCGTTGCAACTGTAACGTCTGATAAAAATCACCCTTCCCTTTATGCTTTGATGGATGTGCACACCCTATTGCACAGACAGGAGGATGCCGACAAAGGTTGTGTAATTCAGCTTTACAAATACCAATTGCATTTGATTAAAAATTTATAAAGCTTTATCGACATATCACCAACTGGCTTTCACTGGCAATTTAAATTTCAATAAAAACTATTGATTGAGTTTTCGTGATCTTCACTTATAGTCTATTTCTTGGCATGCAATTGTAGCTGTAGAGTTAATATTAAAAATGTCAGTTAGATATTTCAATGGTTAGATTTTCTATATTGGATTCAGTCTTAATCAGGGTTTCTTGGCTTTGGAAAGCTCTCTACAATGAAATTTCTAAACTGGGCCAAGAAACAATGTTAGTGAGTGCTTAGCAATTCCTAAATGATTTGAAACAGGCAGTATTTCAGTCCAAGAATTGTTGTAATGAGGAATAGGGGCACCGCACTGTGAAAATAATGTGAATGGATTGTATTAGATTAAACAAAGAATATGCCCACAAAAACAACCAAGCTTGTTAAAGTCCGTTTTCATGTAATTGCGGTTATGAAGTCTTTTGTATTTGCAGTAATTGCACTTATTACCAAAAAAAAAAATGCATTAACTAAGTAGTGTAATAGATATATTTTAAATTATATGTAAATATTATAATTATTTAACATATCATTTATAAAATAAGTTGTTCATGTAAACAAATATTATTGTTATATAGCAATGTACATGTATTGGAATACTTTATATTATATATTTGTTTTATAACTAGTATACCTATCTTTAAAGGAATATAGGTAAGTATACCAAAGATACCATATTTGTTCATTATTTCACTTTAAAAATTATTATATTATAATTAACATTAAATTACTTTTAAGGTATGATTATATTATTATGTTTTAATATAACTTTATTTTAATATTTCTATTAAACTCTTGACCAAAACAAAAGAATATATTAAGACTACATTATTATTATTATGTTATGATATCATTATATTTTAATTTTACATTTGTTCTTATCCTTTAAATTGGATTTGGTGTATCTTATATTTAATAATATTGGATTGAAATTGAGTGGTAGTTGAGAGGTGCAAGTGAAGATATAATTAATATTAAATAATTAAAAAATGAAGAATATTAATTTATATAAAACTAATATAAAATTAAAAAATAATAATAAAATATTTTATTTTTTTTGCTTTTCATGCATTTAAGTGTTACAAACACGTCAAATTAAATGCTTCTATTTTTTATGGAGAAACATTTTTGCATCCATATGTGAGTGTAGTACATCTTAGCATAAATAATAAAACAAAAATATGTGTATAATAAATTATTTATATTTTATTATGAAAAATAAGAATGTATTGCTTTTATAACAAGAAATATTATTTTAAATTCAATGATTAGATCATTTGTATTACATATCAATTATATTTAAATATAAATGTATATTTATTTTAACAAATAATTATTCTTGTTCAATTATTAAAAATTTCATGGTCAAATTTTGATTGGATTTTAAAAATTCTATTGAAGAAGGCTTCGTATTGAACATACTTATTCATATGATAAACTGTATAATGAAACACATCTTCAAACTTCAATAATTGCCAAGAAAAAGTCCATATCACATTTATTAAAAAAAATAAAGATCTATGTACATAAATTACATGACTAGTGGGCCCAACTTCCCTATTGAGTCTAATGTTTGCGTTTTTTCAACTTATTTAATAAAAGTCACCGCTATTGACCCCGAAACGACAGATACTATTTTATCTGCCAATAATCAAATTTGCTTAGCCAAGGCTATTAATGGCAAGATCCCTTCGAAGTTAAACAGATTTGGAAAGATTATACCACTGTAAACTCCTCTCATTCCATACCAATATGAAAACATTTTCTTGGATTCATCTGAACCAAAATTGAATGATTAGAGATACAGCCTATTTATTCGTCTTCCAGCTGGTTGATGTTACATTTGATGCCATTTTGTTAGCTGAGGTTTTAAGAATTCGATGCTCACGCCATTCTCACATAGAAAAAGAATCTTCTTCTGAAGAACATCAATGTCTACTGTACTTCTGACCATCTGTAACAAATCAACACAGCAAAACAATTCACTACAATCTGCATTAAAACTACTCAAAACACACATAAAATCAATAAAATCTAATGAAGCTTACCTGAAGACGAAGAATGTAACAGGTTGTGTCGGTAGAGAAAAATGTAGAAGCATCCATTACCTCCAGTCCCTCTCTTTCCATTAAAACTAACAACGAGGATTCCAGCAGAGCAGCTCTACATGTATAGATTGTTACTAACATTTCAGAATATTTGGAAGCAGCAGAATTGACTGTAACATTGGGAGGAAAGCATATGGAACCGTCATGTGAATGCAAATGCTCTCTATTTGCCTTTGATTTTGAGGCGACCACTGCTCTCTCAGAAATTCGTTTAATAATTAATAACTTATCACGTTGGCTGCGTAGCTTTGCGATTTCATTGCGCAGTTCAGGAATGTATTTCAGAGCTCTACAAACGGTTTTAGGGATGCTCAGCTTCCTCTGCACAACAGCAGTCCATGAAAACGCTATCAGCACGCTACATAAAATACATTCCGGTACCCATTTATATTAACTTCCAAAAATTTAACATTTTTTTGAGAAATTAGAATAACAAATACCTTTCCATTTGGGT
This sequence comes from Cryptomeria japonica, assembly GCF_030272615.1. Taxonomy (NCBI): domain Eukaryota; kingdom Viridiplantae; phylum Streptophyta; class Pinopsida; order Cupressales; family Cupressaceae; genus Cryptomeria; species Cryptomeria japonica. Next base: position 688,589,292 of record NC_081414.1, read on the forward strand.
TGGGCAGCAAAGCTTGGAGCTGAGCGTAGAGACCATTTTGCTTCCTTCGTCTATTTCGTTCGTGGGCGTTGTGAGATAACTTCTTGTTGCATGGATCCACCTGAGAACTGAGCTTCTCGTTGCATGGATCCACGTAAGAACTGAGCACAATTGCTTCCCCATTACGGATCTGCCTTGAGTCCATGGGTGTGGTCACAGTGGGCTCATGATTAACATGGTTATAATCATGATTCAGTATTCCAAATCCATTAAAGAAATCCATATCCAGCAGATTATCGAATCCCTCATGCTCATTAAACTGCCCATTTGGGTGACCTAATATTGCCTTGTGTTCCACCAGAGGCAAAAATGAAGGATCAAAATTGTAGATATCTGCAACAGTAGCAGGGGCATTCTCAGGCCAAGAATAGCGAATTGAAGGGAATGGGCACATGACTAGTCTAGGCAAAGCAACTAAATGGGGAAAATTATGAGGATGATGTTGTGGAAGAAAGTGATGATCAAAAGTAACTGTAGAAGAATATCCCCATGAGAAGTCTTTTATAGTTGAGCGAAGTCTGTCGTCTGATCCAGGGTCAACTTCTCCTAAGGATTTAATAATGACCGATATTCTGCCCTCATACCCCGTTCACACTAGGCATTGTACTACGTGGCGTCCCAGTCAGCATGCACAGTATAGTTTCTGAATTCTTAAACAATCCATGGCAATGTTGTTATGGTGATAACGTGATTTGAAGGATCAAGAGACGCGTTCTAGGTACTCCATCCACAGGTTCCTTGTGGGTACCTCCGTATCAACACAAGCTCATTCTTTATTTCCTAAAATGATTATACACTTAGCCAGACGTCTATTTTACAATATACAATGAGCATTTGTAGCTACCAAAATGTGATAACATATTAAATGCAAATAATGACAAAATTCTCCGCTTCAGATGAAGTCCCTCTTTAATCAATTAATTTTTGTGGGCCATATTTTTGTCTTAATAATAAATAATATAAGGTTGTATGTCTTCTATAAAGCTTAGAGGTAATTTTAATGGTGCTCGTCAATTCCTTCATGGAGAGTTAACGATTTCAAAATCATGACAAGTAGGGCTATACTTCATATTAATGACAAAGTAGGGCTATTTTTGGTAAAGAACCTTGTTAGTTTTCTTAATTGTTATAGGAAAAGTAAGGTGTTGGAAATTTGTTTTGTGTTGTAGTAATATATTGAGGTGTTTAGAGATATATATTAATTTATTAAGTTTTTAAAGTCATAATTTTGAGTCTTATGTTTAGTCATAGAATTTGTGAATGGAAACCATTGAATTTTAAACATCAATAGACAAAACTCATTTGATTTCCATGAGATTGGAGAATGAAGACTTTTGATTTCTTAAAAGTAATATCACATAAACATTTTATTTGTATTTAAAAGTTTTGTTTATATTTCAACATATATTTTGGTATTTGTAGCATTTTTTGTATTTATAAATATTCAATTTATTGTTGAAGAACTTTCCTTACATTTGTGTGTTATTCTTTGAAGCTTCACCATGTCTATAATATTTTTGGATTTAAGTGTTACATATTTTTGATCCATCAGGTTATTTAATATTATATATTTTGGGGTGATCAAGAAATGGGGAATATTAATATTTACTCATTTATGATATCACTTCACCTTTGTTAGATTCTACTAATCAAAAGGTGGTAGATATTATATAAAATTGGTTGACAATATTACTATTGTACTAGACCTTTAATCTTGCTAGCCTAAATTAAAAGATGAGCAAAAGTGTTAATGCTATCTAAGAAAGAGAAATTATATATTTTAGAAATTAACAAAAAAAATTGCAACAAACCCTAGATCCAACATGAAATTTAGATAAATAGAAAGAAATATTAAAAGAGGGAAGAGTTAAGAAAGCTTGATCAATAAAGAAAATATTGAATACTTCCATGAGGCTTTGATAATAATTCATCAAGGCAAAGAAGGAATAGTGTAATTAATGGCATAAATTCTAATTTCAAAGCAACATGAGTGATTGAGTTTAATCAAAAACATATTAGAGAGATGGGAGTATATTTATTAGTAACATGTCCATAGCTAGTTCCATACCAAACCCTCTTAAACACTTTTTTTATAGGAAGTTGAGGTTATTCTTTTAGAGCATTGGAATTAAGAAATAAGGAGCACATAGCTCAACACACATTTAGTCATTCATATTCAACATTCAAATAATTACATTCTATGGTTTTATAAAGTCATTGAACTTATTATAGATACCTATAACACTAACTCATTACCAATAACTAGCTAAAAAATAACAATTAATACATTAACATGTTAATTTATTATTTATTAAATTATTATATGTTGTGCACTAATATTTCCTAACACTTCCCTTTTAATATTCACATAGAAGCTTTATTTTGGTGCTATGGCATAAACAATTGGCATGTCTCATAGTTTATGCTTTCCATGAAATTATTCTTTTGATGTAAATTTCTATTGATAATACATCCAATTACAATGTGCAAAAAATCTATTACACTCCTATGGATCCAAATTCCTTATATGAAATGAAACATATAAATTAAATTAGTAGTAATCATTCAAATGCATCTATCTTCCACATAAAACTATGAAATATATATTAATAGTATTTCCAAATGGTTTTTATGTTTTATTCTCTTCTTCATCATCCTTCTAGGAAAATTTTAAATTTTATTAAGAAATGGGAAATGTATCATAGTTTTTTGGGATATTGTGTCAAACTAGTATAAATTAGAATAATGTACCAACAACAAAAAGGTGCCTAATTAGAACATGATTCATCCCTTGCATAATGCATCATAAATTGTTGATGGTAATAATTTTCACTTGGTTTGGCACCTATTTTGGCATGTATGCCTTATTTTGGGATTAGATTGGCAACATAGGCTAAATTCCCTATTTTCAAGCCCTTTGCATATTTTCCTTGGAATAGAGCATATAGCACTTGTGTCTTGACAAAATGGGCTCAACTTTTTAGACATGAAAGTCAGACTTGCAATTTGCATGAACTTGAACTTTGTTTGTTGGTTCAACCCAAAAGATTATTTTTAAAAGGTGTAAGTTGCATATAAATACAAATCTCTTTCCCCTTTCAAGTTCTAGGTAGAAAGCTGACAATTTCAAAAGAGTGAGTTGATGATTCAAATACTTCAAGAATTCAAGAAATCAAGAAATTTAATTGAGTATGTAGATATGTTATAACAAGGTCATGATCATGTATAACATGATATTTCATGTTATGAATATGCACTAACATTTTGAAAGACTCCATAAGCATCACATCAAGCCTTTATGTGAGATTCTTTGAGAGGGATGCATACCCAAGGTTACTTTGTCATCTTTAGAATTTATCATTTATTTAGCCTCTATCCTTGTGAAGATACACACTCTATCACATCTTTATTTTTTTGGAAGTAGACCAAAAGAGGGTTTTGCATAGGCAAGTCCCTATATGACAACTATTTTTCCCTTTTTTATATGCATGCAAGTCTAGACCTGAAAGAAAAAAGTTATACACAAGAAAATAACACATCAACAAATAATTCCAAACTTCAAATGAATGAAAACCTTGAGGTCCATAGGCACCCAACACCCCTATCATACCAGTTTTGCCTTAGTTTTGAAAGGAGATGTGTAAAAAATTTATCAATCCCTTTGTTTGCCATCTCCTAGGCATCCATCACCTTTAGACATGAACAGCCAATGCATCTTTCTAGTACAGTGAACTCCATATTTTAGTCCAAGCTTCTTTTCTATGTCTACATTCTAGATTTGTGTTACTATTTTTGTATTTTATGTTGTATCTACTTAATTTTCTCAAACTTAGTAATTTAGCCATTGCTAGCTTAGTTCATTCACACACAAGTCAGAATCCTAATCTTCACAACTCTAAGGAATATTGAAGACAACACAATCTAGGTTCATCATTATGAACATAATTTTGATTCTTGTTCATATTCCCAATGATATATAGGAGAACCCTTGTCATCCTAGGTTGATGCATTAATTGACCTAGGATAACTTTTTCCACTCCCACCTTGGCTATGATATCTAGAATCCAATCCCCACACAGCTCCCATGAGATAGAAAGCTCTATGGTCCAAGTTTGTAACAAGTAATTAAAGAATCTAGACAAATAATTAGAAGGATTCCAACAAATTATGAGTTCAAAATACTTAGAAAAAGAGCTCATCCCTTTTATTGAGAGTATAAAGATATTGTTAAACAATTATTTGCATTATGTGGACTATTTCCATAACATAGCTTACATAGTGGATGAAAATACTATGTCAATACCTAGTTGCACATAATTTATTGGATATATGCCTCCTCAAAACAAAAAAAAGGATATAGGTATCAATAACCATGATGAAACTTTCTATTCCTATATTCACTTCTTCTATCATGTTTATTGCTACACAAACCAGTATAGTGGGTTACATGTGGGAATCCTATTAATCAATATACTTAGGTCCCAACCTCATCTTCCCTTTCTTTTAATTCTCAAAATATTCACCCTTTAGTATCACATGATATTTTTATCCAATCTCCTCCAACTTTTAATTACTACATCTTTCCACAACTTAGTGATACTTTTACTCCACCTTCACATTCAACCCTATATTGTTATAAGTTGTATCCCTTCACAATTCAACACACTCTTTGGATCCCTACTTTATTGTTATTTCTCCTAGATCATTTTAAGCTCATTTTTTGCTTATTGTAACTTATAAATTAATTGTTAAAATTGTTAAACCTATAATTTAATTTTCATCATATGCTAATTTTGATACTAGGTCCTACGTTCTAGATCTCTATAGATTGTCACTCATTTTACTAGTCCCCTTTTAAGTGGACTAGGTTAGGTTTCCTAGGGTTCCTAACACCCCATTCCCTCTAAAATGGAGTCAAATTCAAATGTGTATGAGTGTTAGCCTCCATTATTCATGATCTTGTCTCAATCTTTTCACTTCACCTTTAGTTGTTGGTTGACATTCAAAAATACCTTATGCATGCTATATAAAGCACATCTTCTTAAATTCACAAAGTCTAAGGAAGATAAGACATTTTATAGTCATTCAATTGGTGAAGCAGGCATTTAAATATGTGTATTCAACATATTGAGTATTAGTATGCATTATTCAACATATTGAGTATTAGTATGCATTATTCAACATTCAAGTATGATTTTATGCTTTGTTATTTGTGTTTGTCATGTTATTGCATTAATACTTAAGGAACTTGTTTAAATAGAATTGTGTCACCGCCTTTTCTATTCCCAAGGTATAATCATTTTAATTCAACATTTCTATTATTATTTATCCTATTTCCTACTGAGGATAAGATCTCTTTTTTATTATCATAGCTATTGTGGAGGTGGAAACACCAATGTGGAGTCTGACATAGCAAGACACTATATAGCACAAACATTCTTCCTCATTTTTTTTTGTGTAGGTTCAAATCCTATTAACAAATAGGTATAAGAGTGCAAATAAGACTATTACAAGTTGCAACAAAATTAGAAAAACACAAAAACCAGAGGACTAGGGCATCCATAAACTATGTCTAATACCTTTTACCTAAATTTATGAGGGATAGACCTATAAAACCTCCTAACTTAAAATATTCATCACAATATAATATCCTCAACCTTGATATCACAATTATTAAGAAAAATATTTGAGGTTATAATCTTTTTCCATGTGGGACCTTACATTTAGAAGCATAATGCATGCCATTCCTAACTTAAGGCTTATCATTGCCTAGCCCTCTTTCTAAAATTATTGCAATTAAATATAAGGTTTCCACTAATTTATTTGCAATATGGTGACTAAGATGGGTTGGAGAATGAATTATAAGCTATGTTGCACTAAAAAAAGGAAATAAACTTTTGGAAACTTCAAAGGCATGAACTTTTGAGTGAAGGAGAACTAAATAGAGAAACTATCAAAACTTTGGGGTTGGATTTAAAGAATAAGGATGCAAAAAATTAAATTCTAAAAATGCATGAAATGAACTTGGGAACTATAGGGAACCCTTGGAATTTGTATCAAAAAAGCACTGAAACATTGTTTCAAAAGTTGGAAACCATTAAAAACATCAAGTTTCTAAAATCTATAATATTATGAAATAACTGTTAGGAAATAACTATATGTGTAAATTAAATTTGACAATAATTTTGAATCACACTACTTGATACAACATCAGTATGAAGAAAGATATGTGTGGATAAAAGCCTCCCATGTAGATAAATCTCATAACGAATATTAATAAGTGTAAAGTGGAAAAATCAAACCCTAGTCGTTCTCCCCTCCCCAACTCCAAGGAGAGAGAAGGGGGAGTCACTAGGGTTGATGGTTTTCACTTAGGGGAGACTTTACATTCAAAAGAGGGGTCGAAACCCACAAGATCCAATCCCATGCAATGCAAGATTGGATTCTAAATGAGTTTCAAGGGTTAAGACATCAAGGATACCCTCTTTTGTAAAGAATGTAGAAAGATTGAACTAGGAATGCATGTAAAGTAGGAAAGATTCGCTTATAAACAAAGATAGGGATATGGGATGAAGCTACAGACCTAGAATTAGCAGTAAAATGTCGAGACGGTGCTGTTCTGCAAATTTGAGCGAAAGTTGATGGGACGATGGCGCCTGGCGTGCACACAGTCCTCCGAAAAATCCGCGAAACGAAGGGGGATCTATTCGTCTCTGCACAAGGATTCCAGATCTCCAATTATAGCCGCGTACCTGCAACCTACACACAAAAAAGAGAGGACGATTGGGGGGTTAGGGATGAGGGGTTTTCCTTTAGGTCAAACCCCGGTTTTGGAATTGTAAAGCAGAAAATCGCGGTCGAACCCTAGTTGGTCTCCCCTCTTCTAACTCCGAGGAGAGGGAAGGGAGGTTCGCTAGGATTCGATGGGTTTTCACTTAGGGGGAAGACTTTACATTCAAAAGAGGGGTTGAAACTCATAAGATCCAATCCCACGTAATGTAAGATTGGATGCTAAATGAATTTCAAGGGTTAGGAAAGCAAGGCTACCCTCTTTTGTAAAGAATGTTGATTAAGGAAATTAAGCTAAGGATGCATAGAAAGTCATAAAGATTCTCTTATAAACTGAGTTTAGGTTATAGGATGAAGCTGCGGACCTGGAATTAGCAGTAAAATGTCGATACGGCGCTGTCCTGCAAATTTGAGAAAAAGTTGTCGGGACGATGGCGCCCGGCGCCACGGTCCTCCGAAAAATCTGCGAAACGAAGGGGGATCTGTTCGTCTCGGCACAAGGATTCCAGATCTTCAATCTCAGCCGCGTACCTACAACCTACACACAGAAAAGTGAAGACGATTGGGGGGTTAGGGATTAGGGGTTTGCCTTTAGGTCAAACCCCAGTTTTGGAATTAACCAAGAAATGAGCAACAGCTGTAAATGTAAATGACTGTAAAACAAGTACTAATACCTTGTTCTAAGGATGTTTGTATCCTTATGTGCGAAGGTTTAGATGTTGTATGTTGTATGTTGTAGTAGTATGTAATATGTGATCTCCTCTTCAATGGTTGAATCCTTGTCTTGAATGCAACACTTAGCCTTGAATGGAGACTTAGAAGGAATGCTTGAATGCTTGAATGCTTGAATGCTTGAATATAATTTCCACGCCTTTTCCATCATATCGAATGAAAGAGGAAAATGTAGTTTATATACTTGTCATTTAGGGCTGATAGACTGATTTTCCCGACCTTAGGCCGACCAGGGAAGTATATTTCCAAATTGCAATCAAAAAGACCCGATATCACTTTGGAAACCGGGCCCAAAATAGGACCCAGGGACCAGGGCGCTGGGCGCTCTGGTCCCACCTCTCGGGACATCAGGGTGCAAGGAGATTCAGGCCAGGGTGCTTGAAAAATGCAGTTTTCAGTGTCGTGAGCGAGTTTTGGGGTCTCCATTCAGGTTGCGTGTTGCGTCGCCATCGTGAAGACCGAAATGCAGTCGAAATTGCAAGTGTCACAATTTTAGGACGCTACATTTAGCCCCCACTTTAGCGGGAGTATGTATGCTCATACTTCCGGTAAAGTACAAGGAAACAACATTGAAAGACTTTCACCACGTCAAGGAGGCAAGATACACCAAGCCCCCAGTGGACTAAGGATCTTACAACTTCGATTGACAAAGTAAAAGGGAAGATCACGAGGAAGAACCATGACTGTCAGTAGTAAGGTTCCCTCGCTATGAGTCATGCAAAAGAAATACCAAAAATCTTCAAGACAAAGCTAAGTTTGCCAAGAAATTTTCAAGTATCTTTGAAAGGATAGATAGGGTGTATGCCCCCCTACGTTAAAGCGATCGCACACGCCTCAACGGGGGTGATTGTTTTAACGTAGTGATACACATAAGAAATGAGAAAGGAAAAAGGAGCACGTTATCGCAAGGATTTAGCCCCCAAGTGTGAGATAAGCCCAAGGATAATAGACACAAAGCACGAGGTGACTTCGCTTTCCTTGGGGTCAGTATGCTGTATGATAAGTCATGTATATATATCATATGTATGTATGCATAATTGTTCTTCATTCCCCAATCAAGGAAGGTCACCTAGAAGAAGGGAACACATGTGTCTTTTGAGTCAACATGAGAGAGATCGAGAGATCTCAATGCTTTGCATCGTCCTCAAGTAGACAACACTAAGGACAACAAATAGAAGAATGAGAATAACATATAGAAGAAGTAACAAAAGAGAGGCGGAGAGAGTCTGCTATGCTAATGTAACTAGTCTAGCATGTCATCTACCCCCCGATCTTGCTGATCAATGTTTCGGGAAGGCAGGGAACATGCTAGAGGAGGAACAACCAACACAGCAGATGGAGCTATCACAAGATCCAAACAAGGGCTATGTTCATGTTCCAAGCCACATTGTTCTTGTCTAGGAGCTAGGATAAGTGCTTTAGAAAATTCATTAGATAAATGGTTATCAACATCAACAAGTTCATATTCACTATCAGAAGCAAGAGGAGTAATATTTTCATCTATATCATCATCAAGATTTATAAAAATAGGATCTTTAACTCGCACAGGATCAAGACCATCATGCATCTTATGTTTAGGAGATTTAGGCTCAATATCCGGCTAAGGGGAAAATGGAATAATGCTTGTTGAAGGTGTTTGTGGAGATTGTAAAGTTTGAGAAGCAGCTGCTTGAGCCCTAAGACGATGCTTTCATCGACGTTCCCGTGCAGAACGATTACGTCTAGTCTTAGTAGGAAGTGTAGAAGATAGAGGAGGAGGAATGTTCTCATCCCTATCACTTGGGTGTTCAGGTTGTGGTCTCTTAGGCTGGATAATAGGAGAAGAAGAAGGTCTCTTCTCTCTATAGAAGGCAGGAGGAGGAACTGCTCCATATAAAGGAAGAATTTTTGGTTTAGGAAGAAGACCAAGTCCATCATGACGAGGAGGTCTAGGTTTATTTTTAGAAGATTTATTAGGCATAGACATAGTCGCATCCATAGGGACGGGTTGGGAATCTTCTTGGGGAAAGACATTAGTTTTGTCTTTCAAAGGAAGAATTTCCTTCTCAAGAATGATAGGAATGTCAAGTTTAGGTGCTCTAGGTTCACTTAGAGATAGGATCATATCTGTTTTCCACTTTTGATAAGATTTGAAAAGATGATCACTTCGCGGAGGAAGAGATTGGAATTGTTTGGGCCAAAAGTAATCAATAGGAACACTAGAGGTTCTTTCAGCTGGTTTAAAGAGACTATGATTGACAGTAACAACTTCACCATTATGGGGAAATTTCAAACACTTATGAATAGGAGAAGCAATAGCTTTCATGGAAGATAGCCAAGGATAGCCAAGCTTCACACGAAATTGTTCAGAAGATGGAATAATAGCAAAGTTCACATCAAGAGATTTGTTATGGACCTCAATAGGCAATGTAATAGAACCAATTGCAGGAGAAGAAAATGCATCAAATAATTTCACAATCACATCTGTTTTGTCATAGATCACTTGATTCAATTGCAAAGTAAAAAGAAATTCTTCAGTAATAACATTAACCATGCACGAAGGATCAATAAGCACTCCACGGCAAGGCATATTCTTGACTTTTGCAACTATGTATAAAGGACCATCAGGTGCCCTAATGGTTTCGCTAGAATCAAATGTGATGGAAGGTTCTTTAGGGTTTTTTTGCTGCTCTACAAAGTTAATCACATTCGGAGTCATAGACACAAGACCATCAGATGAGAAAGAGGAATCATTAGCCTCAATCACATTAGAAGTATGAGAAGTATGAGAAGGTAATGGATCAGTAAAAATCTAAAGATTTTGGTTAGGAGGAGCTATAGATGTGTTGCCTTTATCATTCACTCCAGAAACAGAAATAGTATTATTATCAATCAAATCTTGAATTTTACCCTTTAGAGAAAAACATTTTTCAGTATCATGCCCAGGCTGACGATGAAAGTGACAAAAAGCTTTGTGATCAAAATAAGGTGAAGCAATCTTTGCAAGATCAATTTGTCTTATAGGAGGAAGGGTAAGCACATTTTGTCCCAATAACTAATTCATAATATCATGCAATGCTTCATTCAAAGGAGTATACTTTCTTTCTTTCCTGAAAAATTTAGAAATAGGAGGCACACCTGATGCTGCATTCACATTGTTGTTGATGATGTTTTCATTGAATTTGATGGAATCTCTGTTCGGTTTAAACTTCCCAAATGGTTGTTGACTACTATCACCTTTATCACTCGGAGCCATAGGATGTGATTGTTCCATTTGGCTCACAGTCAGTTGATAATTGTGAAGAGTGGCACACAACTATTGGAAAGAAGTAAACTTAGAAAACAGGAGTTTGTCTCGAATATCTTTTTGCAAATTAGAAATAAAGATTCTTTGAATATCATTATCAGGCACTGGAAAAGAAATTTGAGCATACAAATGCTTATATCTACCAATGAAATCAGTCACTTTTTCTTTAACACCTTGTTTACAATGCATTAAATCAATCAAAGTAACTTTAGGACTTATATTGTTTTGAAATTTTTGAATGAAAGCATTTGCAAGTTGTTCGAAAGAAGTAATAGAATAAGAAGGCAACAAGCAATACCATTGTAGGGCTTTGTCTCTTAATGTTCTGGTGAATAGTTTTGCAAGCAACCTTTGGTCATAAGCAAAATCAGTACATATTGTTTGAAAAGTCTTAACATGTGTTAGAGGATCTCCTTTACCATTATAAAGTTCCAAATGCGGGATTTCAACATGCTTAGGAGGAATAGCTCGAACAATGTCAAGAGAAAGTGGGCTCGCAACATCAAATGTGGGCACACTAAACTTAGATTGATTCATAGAGGCAATTTGTTGCTGTAAAGAAGAGACAGTTTGTGCAAGATTATTAATAGTAGCTTCAGTCGAAGAGTTCATATTGGGTGTGTTAGATTGAGATGGAGGTGTGATGTTATTGAAAGATGGTAAAGAGTAAGGTGGTGGGACCCTATGATAGTCAACCATAGGGGATGATTGGATAGGAGGAACACTACAAGGAGGAATGGAATGGTTAAATGAATTGCCCCCTTGCGTTATGTTCATTTGTGAAGATGTAATAGGAACACTTATTGAAGGAATGAATGAAGAAGTCGGATTAAATGAAGGAATAGGGTTAATTGAAGAAGGAGGATTGCCCCCATGACTGGTAATCACAGGAGGAATGTCTTGTATAGAGGTAGCCATGATGTTTGATGTAAAGGTAGGTAAACTAGCAATAGAAGTGGTCAAAGGAATAGAATGATTGACTTGTGTAGGAGGTTGTGTATAACCTAAAGATTCAGCACAACTCTTCATAGGCATCACATTCGAATCCACAATGTGTGCGATACCACGTAAAACATCAATTCCATTCTTATCACTTTGAAGCATACATTTTAGACCCTCAATTAAAGGAAGAGCTTGACTATCGGGATACTCATGAGACATCCATTGGTGAAAATCGTCAAATTGGTTATCCAATTTGGAAAGTTGTTCAACAGAAACTTCATGGGGAGCTTCTTCATCATTAGGAGGATTAGAGGAATTACCCATGTCCTCGTTAAAAAGACTACTCAAATTAGGTTCCATCTCCTCAATAGTTAAACCTCGGAAAGACTTAATTCTACGGCTTCGTCTAACGGGAATAGTGTAAGTAGGGCTTATTGTTGTAAAACTCATGCACTAGAGAGAGAGAGAAGATTTTGATTTTAGAGGTAGCAATTTTCAGTAAAACCAGCCAATCTTCCAGATTTAAGCTGTTAAATGCAATCACAACAGTCTCCCGAAATTTCAGAAAAAATGTTCGGGACCGTGGCGCTCGAAGTGCAACATGGTCCTTGCAACTTTTTTCGAAATTTGCAGGGATGAAAGGTATGATGATTTTAGAGCTAATCTGAAAAAATTGAGGGATTTTACGATCTGTAGATAGGCCAAATTAAAGTTGCAAATTCAAAATTGAACCCTATCAAGATTGTCGAAAAATGCAAAATTTGAATTTTGAAAAAGAGAGGGAGACTGAAATTTTGAATTTTATGATTTTAGAGGGAATGTTAAGAGCAATGCAAATTTTGAAATTTAAAAATTGATTCAATTTCACGCAAAATTCAATTTTGAAAGCGGAAATCAAAGTTGTTGTAATTAGGCACTTAATTTCAAAAGTCACAAAATGCAAATATTTGAATAAAGCACTGAAATTTCGAATGAATGCAAATACAATTTTCAGATCTAAGACAGTAAGAACACAATTTTGACACAAAATTTCAGTTTCGATAATTTTTGATTGATTAGGAGCCTTAAACCAAGCAATCACAAGACCAACTTTGACTGTAATTTTGAAAGTGTTATAATTGACAAAATCAGCCAAAATTCTGGATTTTAGCAAGAAAATACAGCAAGATCTCGCTCCCGAAATTTTGGAAAAAATGTCGAGGACGATGGCGCTCGGAGTGCAACACGGTCCTCGCAACTTTTTTCCAAATTTTTAGGGATGAAAGATATTGTGATTTTATTGCAGAATCCAAAGTTACAGCTGATTTGGAGATGTTTTGATCGGTCAAATTGTCGGACAAAGGTTGAATCAAGAGGGTTTCAAAAATTAGGGTTTTGACTTTTAACCACTTAATTTTCAGAATTAAAGCACAAATATGAATTGATAATTTGTAATAGAAGGACAGATCTGAAACAAGCATTAACATTTAGACATTTCGCAAGTTTAATTACTAAAAAGAAATTTTAGGGTTTTAATGCAATCACCTCTAAAACTTTGCAAAAGATCAAACATGGAAATGTAATCAATTTTTTCAGATCTAAGCATGAAAAATCAGAAAAGATGTTCACGTCAGGTTCACCAAAATGTAAAGCAGAAAATCGCGGTCGAACCCTAGTTGGTCTCCCCTCTTCTAACTCCGAGGAGAGAGAAGGGAGGTTCGCTAGGATTCGATGGGTTTTCACTTAGGGGGAAGACTTTACATTCAAAAGAGGGGTTGAAACTCATAAGATCCAATCCCACGTAATGTAAGATTGGATGCTAAATGAATTTCAAGGGTTAGGAAAGCAAGGCTACCCTCTTTTGTTAAGAATGTTGATTAAGGAAATTAAGCTAAGGATGCATAGAAAGTCATAAAGATTCGCTTATAAACTGAGTTTAGGTTATAGGATGAAGCTGTAAACCTGGAATTAGCAGTAAAATGTCGATATAGCGCTGTCCTGCAAATTTGAGAAAAAGTTGTCGGGACGATGGCGCCCGACGCCACGGTCCTCCGAAAAATCCGCTAAACGAAGGGGGATCTGTTCATCTCGGCACAAGGATTCCAGATCTTCAATCTCAGCCGCATACCTACAACCTACACACAGAAAAGCGAAGACGATTGGGGGGTTAGGGATTAGGGGTTTGCCTTTAGGTCAAACCCCGGTTTTGGAATTAACCAAGAAATGAGCAAGAGCTGTAAATGTAAATGACTGTAAAACAAGTACTAATACCTTGTTCTAAGGATGTTTGTATCCTTATGTGCGAAGGTTTAGATGTTGTATGTTGTATGTTGTAGTAGTAGGTAATATGTGATCTCCTCTTCAATGGTTGAATCCTTGTCTTGAATGCAACACTTAGCCTTGAATGGAGACTTAGAAGGAATGCTTGAATGCTTGAATGCTTGAATGCTTGAATATAATTTCCACGCCTTTTCCATCATATCGAATGAAAGAGGAAAATGTAGTTTATATACTTGTCATTTAGGGCTGATAGACTGATTTTCCCGACCTTAGGCCGACCAGGGAAGTATATTTCCAAATTGCAATCAAAAAGACCCGATATCACTTAGGAAACCGGGCCCAAAATAGGACCCAGGGACTAGGGCGCTAGGCGCCCTAGTCCTGAGGGACCAGGGCGCTGGGCGCTCTGGTCCCACCTCCCGGGACATCAGGGTGCAAGGAGGTTCAGGCCAGGGTGCTTGAAAAATGCAATTTTCAGTGTCGTGAGCGAGTTTTGGGGTCTCCATTCAGGTTGCGTGTTGCGTCGCCATCGTGAAGACCGAAATGCAGTCAAAATTGCAAGTGTCGCAATTTTAGGATGCTACAGGAATTAACCAAGAAATGAGAATGCTATAAATGTAAATGTTTGTAATGTAAACAAGTACTGATACCTTGTTGTAAGAATGTTTGTATTCTTACATGCGAAGGTGTAATGTATGTAGTATGTTGTATGTTGTATGTGATCTCCTCTTCAATGGTTGAATCCTTGTCTTGAATGCAACACTTAGCCTTGAATGGAGACTTAGAATGCTCAATTGCTTGAAGGAATGCTTGAATGTTTGAATGTTTGAATGTTTGAATGTTTGAATATTGCTTCTGCCTTTTGCACACATATGTCTTCCTCCCTTTCTAGGAGAGGAAAAGTAGTTTATATACTTGTCAATTAGGATTGATAGACTGATTTTCCCGACCTTAGGCCGACCAAGAAACATTATTTTCCAATTTGCAAACTTAAAGACCCGAAGCCCCATAAGAGATCGGGCCCAAAATAGGGCCAGGGACCAGGGTGCTGGGCGCCATGGTCCTGGGGGACTAGGGCGCTGGGTGCCCTAGTCTTGAAGGACCAGGGCGCTGGGCACCATGGTCCCACCTCTCGGGACAGCAGGGTGCAAGGAGGATCAGGCCAGGGTGCTGAAAAATGCAGTTTTTGATGTCATGAACAAGTTTCGGGGTCTCCATTCAGGTTCCGTGTTGCATTGCCATCGTGAAGACCCAAATGCAGTCGAAATTGCAAGTGTCGCAATTTTAGGACGCTACAATAAGAAATACAAAATATCAATTTTGTAGTTGTACCATAATTAAATAAGTTGCAATTACCATCAAAATTACTAAGTGCTACTTCTTATTGATTAGTGGGTCCTTTCCTAGCATATTGACACTTGTCGTACATTGCTTAAACTTAATCCCCTACCCCTATACAATATTATTAAATGATAAATGCTTCCTAATCTCATTATACTTTTGATAAAAACCTTTGGAGATAATGCTCTCATAGAGCTAAATCCTTAGTTTCTAAAGGCAAATATGAAACTTAGTCTTGATAAATAATTCATATTTTAAATCTTCATTGCACTCTTTTAACTCTCATAATAATGGAACAAATTGCTTATCCAATGTACAACAAATTTCATAGACAACCAATCCAATGAACTATAAACAAATGTTACATTTTATAGATGATTCCAATTGATCCTTAGAAGATTTGATCTCACTTAGTTTGTCAAGATGTACAATGATCATATTGATGTCATTTTTCTTCAAAAATTTGTGACCTTGTTGGATTTCATCCTATGGTACACTAGAAACCAATTTTTCTCTAGGTCCAACAAAGATATATAAACATAAAATGACAATATTAGATCAAATAACTGAAAAAAATGATTCTAAGAAGGAAAATAATTGGGTCTAGGACTTTAATGAAAATCTTTTTGACATGCACAAACCTGGTATTGTTTAAACAATAGGCATAAGACCTTATATTAAAACATAACCAATGCATACACACACAAATTGATTTTCTCAACCATGCTTCTATCTTTACATGTGATTTCACATTATCCCTACAATATTGGCCATGTCAGGTTAGGGTGAACCATTCTCATCTCTCCTTCTCTATAATTTCTAGCATTAAATTTTCTGTACACAATCAATTTTACTCTTGGATGTTACTAACTAGGCTTTTTTTTTATGGACAACTTTCACCAATTGGTTTTTTTTTCAAAAAATAAAACATGAGATTAAATTGATTGAATAGTAATATTTTAAGAAATGCAGTCACCATGTTTTAATGTAAAATTTATTGAAGTCTTAGATTTTCCAAAATGTGCAAATAGTACTAGCAAAAGAAATATTTTTGTTCCTTGGAATCAACCTACTTTTCATGTGTTGGCAAAAAAATTGGGTGAAAAATGTTTCATTTTGAAAAATTTCAAATCAAGGAGTTAATGAAGTATGATTCAAAATGTAAAAATATTTCAACTCTTTGTTTATAGCATAAGTTTATTTACCATCTCCATTATTTTGTACTAGTTTTATTAATGGACTTTAGCATTTTTGTTTCTTTTGTTATCTTAGAGATGTCCTCGCAACTCACTTGCAACCCTGTTATTGAGTTAGTCCAAGCAAGGCAAGACTAATTATCTAGGCCATGTGTTGAACCCATCTGATCCCAACTGGGCTCGGCTTGGTAAGCCGAATCTTTCGGTCAGGAAAAGCCTTGAACCTACGTCGGTTGTCTATTTCTTTCAATAGCTCAACCAACTGGTCTACACCTCGAGGGTAATGGACTTTAGCATATTACCTCTAATTGATCTCTACCTCATTTTTCTATTAAGAGCTAGGGGTTCCTTCTTTGTTTCACTCTATAAATTCCCTTTGTGTGAGTTATGCCTCTCTAAACTTTGAAATATCTCAATGATATATACCTATAAAATTAGATTCTCTTTGATTTTTAACCCCAACGATACTCTATTTTTTAAAATCCAATTTCTATGTTTAGAGGTCAAAAGGGCATTAACTAGCATTTTAATTCAACACTAAATTAGTTAATAGGGGCACTACTCTAGTGACAATTGTCTAGTTCCATGTTGCTCCTAATTTCCAATCATAAAACTAAAGAAGAGAGGAAACTTCAAATTTATAAGGACAAAGATAGGCAAAAATTTAACAAAATGTAGGAATAGTCAACACTAGTAGAGATGAACATGATATGCCACAATGCCCATTAATAAAATTGAAATTTGAGAGGGGGTATGTATATCTAAGTTATTAGAATTATCAAAATGTGGAAATTTCTTTGGAAGTCAGGATAAAGTTGTGAAAAATATTTTTTCATTTGTTAATACAAGAACATATAGAAGAAACCTAAACCTAAAACCACTAAAGAAAGCTATTAGGTTTAGTTCAACTATGCATTTGCTAGATTACTAGAGTAGAACAATGCATCTATCATTTATCTTATGGATGTAATAGAAACAAATATTTTTTTCCTGTTTAAACTAACGATTTATCAAATTTGCAATAGTAATTACCCTTTTCACTTGATTAGATGAACTTGAAAATTGAGAAAAAAAATGCATGCAATTTAATGGAATATGGATATTATATGAATATTTTTTATATAAGTATAAAAGCTTTGCCTATCTAGCAAAAAAACTAGAATTTTTTTAATTAAAGAAATTGTGACAACAATAGTGAATAATGTGTGTAAGTTAGTCCTTATGCTTTGAATGAGAAAATAGTAGATGAAATAACACACTTCAAATGTCAAAGCCTTACAAGTAGTTTTCCCAAAAACCCTAAACCCTAAACAAAATAGCTTCATAGTTTTGAAAATTAAAATTTACAAAAATAAGGAGTATAACACAAAAACCCTAAAAAAAAGGCAAATCATATTGAAAGAAATATGAAAAGAATAGCCATTACATTTTAAAATAATCTTAAACAAGTGAAATGGTTCACTTTATCTTTGAAGAAAAATACGTATAAGTAGTACATCTAGAAATCATACACAAAATGTTAGTAGAAACTCTAATAATAAGCAATACATTATAAACTCTAAATGAATTAAATATTTTTGGAAAACAAAACAATTGCTGATTGACAATATTTGACAATAAGATTGTCCTATATGGGTTTCATCTATGGTTTCTAAAATGTTGTTTTTGAAATGTCACAGTGAATAAAAGTAAATCATAAATGAAGGCATGGAGCAATTCTAGTGTAGAATGAAAACTATGCAGGAGTAAAATAGTAAATAGCAAAATAGTAAACATTTTTTAACCATTATCATATCACATGCACATATCTAAAACAATTAAATAGAAGCAAAACAATAAACATACTCTTAATATTCATATTCTTTGATGCTTCAATGTGTTGTCTGCTACAAACTCTTTTTAATTTATCTTAACATCAATAATTCTATTTGTAGACATTATTAGGCAATTGTAAATAGTTGCAATTTACAACTGCAAAAGATGCATTAAAAAAACACAAGTCTACAAATACAATGATAGAACACATTCATATAAGATGGTGATATGTATAAATGTAGTTGACAAATAAAATAGATGCATGGATATTATAAAAATTTTAAATGGTATTTTATATAATTTTTCGAGGTAATACGTATTTGGAGACACGAAACATATTTGTAACTTAAAACATCAAACAATATATAACTTATCAACTAATTTTAAATAGAAAAAGTCCATATCACATTTCTTAAATAATAAAGATCATATAAAATTTGATGTAACCATTACATAATATGACAAAGATAATTTACATGAGTAGTGGCCCCTCTTCCCAAGTTAGCCTATTGTTTGTGTCATTTCAACTTATTTAATTAATGTTGTCGCCGCAGACCCCGAAACAATAGGTACTACTTTATTTTATCTGCCAATGATCAAATTGGCTTCTCTAAGACTATTAATGGCAAGATCCGCTAGAAGTTAAACAGATTTGGAAAGAATCTACCACTGTAGATAAGTCCCACTCCATAGCAATATCACAAACTTTTTTGTGAAAACATTTTCTACGATACACCTGCACAAAAATTGAATGATTGGTCTTGTAGAAATACAGTCGACAAAACAGGAACATGTTGAAGAAGTCGCTAATTTATGTGTCTTCCAACTAGTCGATGTTGCATTTGATGACAGTTTATCATCCCCGAGTTATTCCCACATAAGAGCAAAATCTTCTTCTGAAGAACTTCCATGTCTACTGTACTTTTGACCATCTGCAAAAAATCAAGACACTAAAACAATTCATTACAATCTTCATCAAAACTACTCAAAACGCACATAAATTCAACGAAATCTAATGAAACAAACCTTGAGACGAAGAATACAACAGATTGTGTCAAGAGAAACTAATGTAGAAGCATCCATAACTTCCAGTCCCTCTTTTTCTATTAAGACTAACAAAAAGGATTCTAGCAGAGCAGCTCTGCATGTGTAGACTGTGACTAACACTTCAGAATGTGTCAAAGCCGCAGAATTGACTGTAACATTGGGAGGAAAGCACTTGAAGCCGTCATGCGAATGTAAATGCTCTCTATTTGCTTTTGATTTTGAGCTCTCAGAAATTCGTCTAATGATTAATAACTTATCACGTTGTCTGCATAGCTTTGCAATTTCACTGCGCAGTTCAAGAATGTATTTCAGAGCTCTACAAACGGTTTTCGGTATGCTCAGCTTCCTCTGCAAAACAGGAATCCATGAAAGGCAATCAGTACAATACATGAACTACATTCAGGTACCCATATCTGATAACTTCGAAAATTTAAGATTTTCGCGAGAGATTAGAATAACAAATACCTTCCCATTTGGGTTGGGCAGCAAAGCTTGGAGCTGAGCATAGAGAGCATTTTGCTTCCTTTGTCTATTTCGTTCATGGGCGTTGTGAGATAACTTCTTGTTGCATGGATCCACGTGACAACTGAGCACAATTCCTTCCCCATTAGGGACCTTCTCTGAGTCCACGGGTGTGGCCACAGAGGGCTCATCATGGACCTGACTATAATCATCATTCAGTATTCCAAATCCTTTAAAGAAATCCATATCCAACAGATTATGGAATCCCTCTTGTTCATCAATCTGGCCACTTGGATGACCTAATATTGGCTTGTGTTCCTCCAGAGGCAAAAATGAAGGATCAAAATTGTAGATATCTGCAACACTAGCAGGAGCATTCTCAGGCCAAGAAGAGCGAATTGAAGGGAATGAGTACATGGTTAGTCTTGACAAAGAAGCTAAAAGGGGAATTATGAGGATGATGTTATAGAAGAAACTTATGATCGAAAGTCACCGTAGAAGAATATCCCCACGAGAAGTCTTATATAGAAGAGGAATTATGTCCTCTGATGCAGGGTCAACTTCTATAAAGAAATTGATGGGGACCAATATTCTCCTCTTGAACCCCGTTCACACTGGTGTTTCTACATCGTGGCATCCCAGTCAGCATGTACAGTGTAGTTTCTGAATTCTTAAACTATCCATAGCAATGTTGTAATGGTCATAACGTGATTTGGAGGATGAAGACACGAGTTCTATGGACTCCGTCCACAAGTTCCCTGTGGGTACCTCGGTATCAACACGGGCTTATTCTTTATTTCCTTAAATGATTATATACTAAGCCTGAAGTGTATCTCCCAATATAGAATGCGCATTTTCAGCTACCAAAATGTGAAAGATTTTAAATGCAACTAATGACAAAATTGTCTACTGTACATAAAGTCCATCTTTAATAAATTAGTTTATGTGGACCATCTTTTTGTTTTCCAATAGAGAGAAATATTTTAATAAAAGGGTTATGATCTAGTAATAGCAAATAATATAATAAATAATATAATCTACCTTTTACGATGATTTTATTATCATAAATTTTATTATAAAATATTAATGGGGAGTTACAATTTGATATTCATGATAAAGTGGGAAATAATATAATCTACCTTTTACGATGATTTTATTATCATAAATTTTATTATAAAATATTAATGGGGAGTTACAATTTGATATTCATGATAAAGTGGGACTATCTTTGGGAAAGAATCTTGTTTTAGTTTTTATATTGAGTTATAGGAAAAGTAAGGTATTAGAGATTTGTCTTGTACTAGAGCAATATATTGAGGTGCTTAGTTGCATTTCAAATATTTATTAATTTATTTAGTATTTTCTGTCATAGTTTGATTCTTATGTTTAGTCATAGGATTTGAGAAGATTTTAGATATCAAAAGATAAAACTCATTTTGTTTCTTCTAGATTGGAAAATGAAAACACTTTGATTTCTTAGATTCAATATCACACAAAGGTTGTATTCGTATTTCAAAGCCTTCTTTACGTTCAACATATAAGTTGGTATTTGCAACAATTTTTGTATTTGAAAAAATTCAACCACTTGTGGAATCATTTTTTCTATATGATTGAAGCAACATTTTACCATGGAGTGAACTCTACTTATATTTGTGTGCTTTTCTTTAATGTTTCATCATATGTAATATATTTTTACAATTGATTGTTACAACTTTAATTTTTTATCATAGTTGTTATTAGATATTATATGTATACCAAATTATCATTCATCTAACATATGCTCTCACCTCAGCCTCATGAGATTTCGGTGATTAAGAAATAAGGAATAATAATATTTACTCATTTTATGATTTCCCTTCACCTCTAGGACATTCTAGTAATAAAAAAGTGGTAGGCATTAAATTAAATTTGTTGACAATATTTCTACGCTATTAGAGCTTTAAGATTGTTAGCCCAAAATAAAGGGTGAGAATAAGTGTTGATGGTGCACAATAAAAGAGAAATTGGGCATTTTAGAATTGAACAAGAGAAGTTGCAAGGAACCCTTGATCCATTACAATATTTGGATAAATAGAAAGAAATGTAAAAAGTTAGAAGATGAAAGAAGAAATTGTTTGATGAAAAAAAGAGGATTTCTTCCTTGAGACTTGATAAGAATTCATCAAGGGTGAGAAAGAATTTTAGAATTAATGGCATAAATTATATAACTTCAAAGCAACATGAGAGATTGACAGCATTCAAAACACAATAGAGAGACACAGTTGCATTTACAAATAACATTTACATAGCTAGATGCATAAAAACCCCTCTTAAACCCTTCCTTGTATAGGAAGAAAGGAAAGGAAAAGAACTTGAGGAAATTCCTATAGAGAGATTGGTAGAATCCTCAAAGAGTATTAATGGAAATATAATGAATTCAACACCATGGTATTCTTTTTCAACTAATTTGAATTCCTTGAAACAAATAATCATAGGAAAATACCTATTAGTAGTCGAAATTGTAGCATGCCCCTTGTTATACCTATTCGATTTACGAATTTTTTAACCCATAAGTGAAATATACATTGCCAAAATACAAGTAATAAAAATTCTCCTATTTCCTTTAAAAAATAAGATACATATTTGCAATAAATCTCTTCTCAATTTTCATTTCATCATGAATCAAATACAATTTCATATTCATAAACATATGAATTTGCATATATACATTTTCCCTTTCAAATTTCTATTTTCTTTAGGAATGTTTGAATACATATAAAGCTTCTGAGAGAATTTAAGAAACATATTAGATACAACAGGGTCAAGATGTCCTTGTTGGCATACATCCTCAAATACTAGCCACCATCTGCATGAGAAGGAGCATCACTCAAGTGCTTTTCCACCCAGCCAAGACTTTATAGTCCCTCGTGCCTCTTCTAACTGAAGTAGCCCGACCTTTCAACGAAGAGTTTGGTTTGGTGACCTCACAATAATATAGCCTTATGAGCATAGTTATTTTGTTCTACATAAATAGAACTACCATACATTGGATACAATCGACATGTATGACATTCCCTGTCTAGTATGTAAACTTAGATCATAGTGAACCAACAATGTAGACATAGGCAACCTACATTAATTTGGTCAAATAATTCATCACCGAGTACTTCAAGTGAGATTCGTATGTCAGCACACTTCATTGCTCTATTTGGTAAACTGGCCTCTTTATTAAACCCATACCATTCCCATGAGTTAATAATAAAATGATTGTCTAGGATATTCTGATCCATAGATTGATTTAACTCCAATATTAACCAACTCAATCATTCCTATTTACTAAGAAGCATATCATATCATAGTACTAACATATTTATCATATACTTTAATCTATTCATAAATATTAACAAGTTTCTATCACACATGAATGCATATACTACAAGTAACACAATTTTGAACATCGCTTAATTTAAATTGATGTAATAACATATAATATATCTCAATATAAAAGAAAGGAAGATTCCTCATGCCTATAATATAGCTATCATGTAATTCTGATTCCTTCCTCCAATTGCACTACCTTTACAACTTATCCACTAGCATAGAAATTCCTAAGCCTTCAATAACAACTAGCCTATTCCCTCATAATAATTGAACTATTTCCTTCTCTCAATGAATAACATAGAAAACAAGAACAATAAGAAAATGACAAGAGATTATGAAGACAAAAATATGAGATGTGATGAAATGAGATGGAGTTATTCTATGCTCCAAGAGAGCTCCTCTATTTATACATAAGTTTGAGAAACTTAATGCTATAATTAAGTTCTCTGAAGTGCTACCACTCTCCCTCTTATCACCACCACTAAGCTATGTAGCTTCTCTTCAAATTACAAAACCCACACATAAAAAGTCCTATGAAATATCACTATGAATCATCCATTATATAATACAATCAAATATAATTAAATTCCTTACACATTACCTAATCAACTTATACTTATATCCCCATTAAGTGCATCACCTTATAAAGTGTGTGTGTGGGTTGGGGGGGGGGGGGGGGTTGCCGGGTTCATCATGCTTTACAAACAACACTTCAGAAAAGGGGGAGGTAGCGATTTAACCACCGCACCACCCTCCTTTGGAGTAGGGTGTGCCACCTTGCATGGTGGGTGCCCTCCCCTCCTCTTCTTCCCTCCCTCCACGCAGAGGTTGAGTGATTGAGGGTGCAGACCAAGTCAATCTGCTACGTGGAAAAAAAACATGTAGGTCGATATATATACATATACATATATATATACATATACATATGTATATACATATACATATACATATATATATATATATACATATACATATATATATATACATATATATATATACATATATATATATTTATATATATGTATGTATATATGTATGTATGTATGTATGTATGTATGTATGTATGTATGTATATATACACATATATATCTATACATACATATACATACACACACACACACACACACACATATATATATGTATGTATGTATGTATGTATGTATGTATATATATATACATACATATATGTCTATACATACACACATTGTTGGCATTATTGTCATTGATGTACATATGTATATATGTATATATGTATGTATGTCTGTATGTATGTATGTATGTATGTATACATACATACATACATACATACATACATACATACATACATATATATGTATGTATGTATGTATGTATGTATGTATGTCTGTGTGTGTGTGTGTGTGTGTGTGTGTGTGTGTGTGTGTGTGTGTGTGCATATTGTTGGCATTATTGTCATTGATGTCAAGGGATGTCAAATGGTTTTAGAGAAGCAAGTAGCTTTCAAGGGGTGTCCAGAGGTTGCAGTGATGCAAGCAGCTGTTGTGCATAACATGTCGTGTTATGTTGCAGGGGTTTCAACTAGTTTCATCGTTAGGATTTCGACCAATTTCATCGCCTTCTCATGTCGGCAATAGTCATCGAGTCATGTGTTGTGGTTGGTATGTTGTGATCTCCACATGGCAACAGTTGTTTGGTTCACGTGCATCCGTGGGTTTTGTGGTGTTTTTGAATGAGGGTTAAATTACCATGTGTGATAACATTGTTGACTGGTCAATCGGGCTATCCTCTTATCTCACGACATTCTTGACAGAGAGTATTGACCTTGCAAGATAACACTTGTGAGGTGCACATGATGTTTCTTCTTATCTTGCAACATGTTGGTTGAGCATTGTGGAAAAGGTCATGTTCTTGTCACACAGTATAACATATTTTCAATGAACAAGCCGGTCCAGGTCGTATCCCATGGTATCAAATGTGACCCTCAAATGTCGAGCGAGATAACTAAAGTTTGTTAAGCAAAGTGGTCCCTCTTGTCCCATGTTGTCAAAAGCCATCAACAATGGTTGTCTGAGATAATAAAGTCAAAGGAGGTCAAAGTAGAGATATGTTGCCTCTTATCCTACAGTGTCAAAAGTGACCAACAAATGTCATGCGGGACAAGAAACTAAAGAGAAGTTTGCAGATTCCCTTATCCCGCACAAGTTTAGAGGCACACAAAATGTTGCACAGGTTAACAAGTGAAATCATGCCATGAAGAAAACCCTATCCCACTATCTCGTGACACTAAGTAGGACAAGGCGATGGTCGCGCAGGACAAGACAATGAAGCGAGACAAGGGTCCCTCTATCCCATTCCTACAGATGGATGTAAAGAAAAAACAAAGACAAAAGAGGAAAACCTTACCCTGTGTGGGTTAAGAGACTATGCTAATATGGTGGGCTAACAAAGAAAGAGGAAGGCTTATTGAGATCAAATAGAATCTTATCCTGTGTGAGTAGAATATACATATGATGCATATCAAGTTCAATGGGACTGAGAAGCCCGATAGTCCACCTGGGAATTGATCAAGTTTGACTTGATGATGTGGCATGTACGAAGCAAATCATAGGACAACTGTCGAAATGATGAAAGAGCATTTTACCAAGAGAATTGAAGATTGTGATCCACTTTGTGACCATGTCTACAAGTTGATAGACTCAGAGGTCCACATCAACGTTTGACGAGGATTGACCAAGTGACTTGGATGCTGAATAAGAAGATGACTACATGTCGATAGGTAAAATGATCTACATGGTGGCTGACCGACCTTGACCATCTAATCTGGACAATGAATATGGAGACATATAGCTCCCTGGCTAGTCGAAGAAGATATCTGATACACTGAAGTCAATGATGGTGGATTTTAGTGTGGTAATTGTCAAAAATTTTAGAGAGGATGGAGAATGCATTAATGGTGACTATGTTGCAGATGGTTGATGGGCTCGAGGAAATTGACAGAGGAAAAATCAAATCTATTAGATAGATTGGGGTTGCTAAAAATAGTAACTTAGTACAAAGAATGATTAGAAGAAAGGTTCGATGCATTTACTACAGATGGCAAGTATGAGATTATATTCAAGGTAGAGAATGAAATGTCCAGAGTTGCAGATTTGCAAGACAACCAACTTGAATAAAATATTCAAGATTGCAGTAGAAGAAAAATCAGATGTGTACAGAGTCAATCCAATCCAGTAGTAGTTGTAAATGTGATTCAACATTGGTAGGTGTGGCTATTGAGACTATGAAAAGGTGAAAATAAAGACAACTCCATTTGTGGATGGGTATGTAGAGTGAAGTGTTGAAAAGGTGTGTTGTTGTTATGTAGAAATGAGAGTGTAGACAGAGAGTAAGAGTAAAAGTAGTTGCGAAGACAAAGCAAAGAGGGAAGTTGTAGTAGAAGATGATTAAGAGCAGAGCAGTCTGAGAAAGTTGAAGCTAAGCCAGAGAGAAGAAGACAATTAGACAAAGGGAGAAGAAAGAAACAAAAGAAGAATACCAGCAAGTAGAGAGAGTTGTTCTCAAGATATGAGAATTTTGTAAGTGTTACAAAATTCATTTGTAGTAGGGTTTTATCATTGCATTGTAAACTTCAACAAACATTGTATTTCTCTGAGTGGGTGCTCCTTTAAGTAGGTTTTCATAAAAATAGGAGCTGGTGCTCCTTGAGTTTGTGCTCAAAATATCAGGGGTTGGTGCTCCTTGTGTTGGTGCACTAAAACATATTGTAAACTATTATTTACATTAAGGCTAGATTGGAGCAATAGACTCCAACAACTTTTCTCACTGAGGTTTTTTCCACATTGGGTTTTCCTCATACATCTAGTGTTATGTGATGTGCTCTTGTGTGTGTGTGTGTGTTTATGTTTGCATTACATCCTTAAAATTTGTGCATTGAACTTAAAGTTTTTTGAAATATACTAATTCAACCCCCCCTCTCTCAGTGTCCATTTGTGTTCTTCAATTTGTATCAAAGCACTAGGTTTCGTCGTAGTAAAAGATTTCTCTAGCTTGGGTAGATCATGCTTTGTGAACACAATGGCTAGGAATGAATCCTCCTCTAAAGTGCCTATCTTTGATGGCACTAAGTATGCCTTCTGAATTAGAAGAATGGAAACCTACCTGTCTTCTCTTGGGTTTGATGTTTGGATGTCAGTAAAAAATGGATATATATTGTTCCTCAAGTTCCTCCTATCGACCCTAATGCTAAAAGGGAATATTAGAATAATGCTAAAGCTATGAATGCAATCTAAAGTGGTCTGTCAGATATAGAGTTTGTCAAAGTCATGTTTTGCACATCAGCAAAAGAAATTTGGGACAAGCTGAAAAGTGTATATGAAGGAGATACCAAAGTAAAAGAAGCCAAACTAAAAAATCTAAGAGCTCAATTTGAGAATCTAAAAATGAAAGAAGAAGAGAAGATAGTTGATTATTTGTAGAGAGTGAATGAGATTGTGAGTGCTATAAGAGGACTTGGAGAGGAAGTCAAAGATGAAGTTACTGTCAAAAAGGTTCTGATATCATTAACCTCAAAGTATGATACAAAAGTCTCTACTATTGAGGAAGCTAAAGACTTAAATACTTTCTCTATGGATTAATTGTTTGTCTCTCTGTCTACCTATGAGATGATAACAATAAGTGTTGAACCTTAAAAGAGAGAAGCTACCTTCAATACAACATAGAAAGGAAAAGAACAAGTCACAAATGAGGATGAAAATGATTCTGATGCTATTGTAGCAAATTTTGTTACGAAACTCAAAAGAGGCACAAGAAAGTACAAAGCTAAGTTTCCTTTCAAATGTTTCAACTGTGGCAAGATTGGATACTTTGCATCTAAATACACATATGGAGAAAAGGATAATGGAAATATAACCATGAAGTCTTTTGGAAAGGAAAAGATGAAGAATTATTATAAGCCAAGGAGAAGAAGTTTTAAGAATAAGAGAAATCTTTACACTTTTGAAGATGATGCCTCTGACGAAGAAAGTGTCTCTAAAGATTGTTGCAGTGAAGGTGAAAGAGAAGTTAATCTCTTTATGGCACAAGGAGATTTATCTCATGAACACATTGTTGATGATGAAGAAGAGGAAATAGAAGTTGAAGTAGACCTTGAAGGTGAACTTGTGAGTGGACTAGAAGAACTTAGAAAAGTAAGAAAAGAATATAAAAAATAAAAGAATTTTGTTACTGAAGAACAAGAGCTATTAAACAAATCTCTTGAGGAATAAAAGAAAATAATTTTTTATTTGAAGATTCAGTTGGAATCAAAGAAAACAATTTCTGATTTGAAGATTTAGAAATAAAGGATAAAGAGTATCAAAAGTTGGAGGAAGAGATTGTGACTCTTAGAAAAGAACTTGAAAAGAAGAAAGATGAACTAAACATGACGATTAAGTATGATGGCAGCACCAAAGCATTAGATAAATTGTTAAGTAAGTAGAAGAACAACAAGGACATCAATGGAGTTGGATTTGAAAATGGACAATATTCTAAGAGTAAAGACTCATCAAACAAGGAGATACTCTTCACCTCTTCAAGTGAAATTGAAGTCAAACAAACCTTCACAGTCAGCAAGCCCAACGAGAAGAAGACATATGATGCTACTACAAAGAATCAGTCAAGGAACCAGCATGCTGATCCAAAAAGAAAAGCCAATTTTGATAAAAGAGGCTTCACAAAGGTTAAGGATGCACGAAGGTTGAGCTCAAGAAGACTGAACTATGTTCCTCCAAGGAGAAAAATGAGAAACAACTTCAATAATGATTGGTATGTACCTCAATTCCATGGCTACTGCTATAAATGTAATACTTATGGTCATAGAATTGGTGATTGTAAGCTTATGCATAGGTCTCCTAGTTTTGAAAGTAGAAATCAATTTGTTCCTGTAAAGCGGAAAATCGCGATCGAACCCTAGTTGCTCTCCCCTCTTCCAACTCCAAGGAGAGAGAAGGGAGATTCACTAGGGTTGATGGTTTTCACTTAGGGGAGAGACTTTACATTCAAAAGAGGGGTTGAAACCCACAAGATCCAATCCCACGCGATGCAAGATTGTATGCTAAATGAGTTTCAAGGGTTATGACAGCAAGGCTACCCTCTTTTGTAAAGAATGTGCATAGAAGAATTAAGCTAGTAATGCATAGAAAGTGAGAAAGATTCGCTTATAAACTAAGATAGGAATACAGTATGAAGCTGAGGACCTGGAATTAGCAGTAAAATGTCGATACGGCGCTGTCCTGCAAATTTGAGCGAAAGTTGCCGGGACGATGGTGCCCGAGCGCCACGGTCCTCCGAAAAATCCGCGAAACGAAGGGGGATCTGTTCGTCTCTGCACAAGGATTCCAGATCTTCAATTTCAGCTGCGTACTTGCAACCTACACACAGAAAAGCGAAGACGATTGGGGGGTTAGGGATTAGGGGTTTTCCTTTAGGTCAAACCCCAGTTTTGGAATTAACCAAGAAATGAGCAATGCTGTAAATGTAAATGTCTGTAATGTAAAACAAGTACTAATACCTTGTTGTAAGGATGTTTGTATCCTTATGTGTGAAGGTATAGATATTGTATGTTGTAGTAGTATGTTGTAAGTGATCTCCTCTTCAATGGTTGAATCCTTGTCTTGAATGCAACACTTAGCCTTGAATGGAGACTTGAAATGATCAATTGCTTGAAGGAATGCTTGAATGCTTGAATGCTTGAGTATAGTTTCCATGCCTTTTCCGTCATGTATGTATCTCCCTAAATGAGAGAGGAAAATGTAGTTTATATACTTGTCATTTAGGGCTGATAGACTGATTTTCCCGACCTTAGGCTGACCAGGAAAGATAATTTTCCAATTTGCAAACATAAAGACCCGAAGTCCAAAAGAGACCGGGCCCAAAATAGGACCCAAGGACCAGGGCGCTGGGCGCCATGGTCCTGGAGGACCAAGGCGCTGGGTGCCCTGGTCCTGAAGGACCAGGGCGCTGAGCGCTTTGGTCCCACCTCCCGGGACAGCAGGGTGCAAAGGAGGTTCAGGCCAGGGTGCAAGAAAATGCACTTTTCAGCGTCATAATCAGGTTTCGGGGTCTCCATTCAGGTTGCGTGTTGCGTGGCCATCGTGAAGACCGAAATACAGTCGAAATTGCAAGTGTCACAATTTTAGGATGCTACATTTAGCCCCCACTTTAGCGGGAGTATAGGCGTATGCTCATACTTCCAGCAAAGTACAAGGAAACAACATTGAAAAACTTTCACCACGTCAAGGAGGCAAGATACACCAAGCCCCCAGTGGACTAAGGATCTTATGGCTTCGATTGATAAAGTAAAAGGGAAGATCACGAGGGAGAACCATGACTGTCAGTAGTAAGGTTCCCTCACTATGAGTCATGCAAGAAAGATATCAAAAATTTTCAAGGCAAGGTTAAATTTGCCAAGAAATTTTCAAGTATCTTGAAAAGATATGAACGGGATGTATGCCCCCCTACGTTAAAGCGATCGCACACACCTCACCGGGGGTGATTTCTTTAAGGTAGTGATACATATAAGAAAATGAAAAAGGGAAAGGAGCACGTTATCACAAGGATTTAGCCCCCAAGTGTGAGATAAGCCCAAGGATAATAGACACAAAACACAAAGCACAAGGTGACTTCTCTTTCCTCGGGGTCAGTATGTTGTATGATAATTCATGTATATATATCATATGTATGTATGCATAATTGTTCTTCATTCCCCAATCAAGGAAGGTCACCTAGAAGAAGGGAACACATGTGTCTTTTGAGTCAACATGAGAGAAATAGAGAGATCTCAATGCTTTGCATCATCCTCAAGTAGACAACACTAAGGACAACAAATAGAAGAATGAGAATAACAGATAGAAGAAGTAACACAAGAGAGGAGGAGAGAATCTGCTATGCTAATGTATCTAGTCTAGCACGTCATCTACCCCCCGATCTTGCTGATCAATGTTTCGGGAAGGAAGGGAACACACTAGAGGAGGAACATTCAACACAGCAGATGGAGCTATCACAAGATCCAAACAAGGGCTATGTTCATGTTCCAAGCCACGTTGTTCTTGTCTAGGAGCTAGGATAAGTGCTTTAGAAAATTCATTAGATAAATGGTTATCAATATCAACAAGTTCATATTCACTATCAGAAGCAAGAGGAGTAACATTTTCATCATGAATAACATTTTCATCTATAGCATCATCAAGATTTATAAAAACAGGGTCTTTAATTCGCACAGGATCAAGACCATCATGCATCTTATGTTTTGGAGATTTTGGAGAAAATGGAATAATGCTTGTTGAAGGTGTTTTTGGAGATTGCAAAGTTTGAGAAGCAGCTGCTTGAGCTCTAAGACGACGCTTTCGTCGATGTTCACGTGCAGAACGATTTCGTCTAGTCTTAGTAGGAAGTGAAGAAGATTGAGGAGGAGGAATGTTCTCAGCCTTATCACTTGGGTGTTTAGGTTGTGGTCTCTTAGGTTGAATAATAGGAGAAGAAGAAGGTCTCTTCTCTCTATAAAAAGAAGGAGGAGGAACTGCTCCATACAAAGGAGGAATATTTGGTTTAGGAAGAAGACCAAGTCCATCATGATGAGGAGGTATAGGTCTACTTTTAGGAAGTTTATTAGGTATAGACATAGTCACATCCATAGGGATGGGTTGGGAATCTTCTTGAGGAAAGACATTAGTTTTATCTTTCAAAGGAAGAACTTCCTTCTCAAGAACGATAGGAATGTCAAGTTTAGGTGTTCTAGGTTCACTTAGAGATAGGATCATATCTGTTTTCCACTTTTGATAAGATTTGAAAAGATGATCACTTCGCGGAGGAAGAGACTGGAATTGTTTAGGCCAAAAGTAATCAATAGGAACGCTAGAAGTTCTTTCAGCTGGTTTAAAGAGACTATGATTGATAGTAACAACTTCACCATTATGGGGAAATTTCAAACACTTGTGAATAGGAGAAGCAATAGCTTTCATGGAAGATAGCCAAGGATAGCCAAGCTTCACATCAAATTGTTCGGAAGATGGAATAATAGCAAAGTTCACATCAAGGGATTTGTTATGGACCTCAATAGGCAATGTAATAGAACCAATTGCAAGAGAAGAAAATGCATCAAATAGTTTCACAATCACATCTGTTTTGTCATATATCACTTGATTCAATTGCAAAGTAAAAAGAAATTCTTCAGTAATAACATTAACCATGCACGAAGGATCAATAAGCACTCCATAGCAAGGTGTATTCTTGACTTTTGCAACTATATATAAAGGACCATCAGGTGCCCTAATGGTTTCACTAGAATCAAATGTGATGGAAGGTTCTTTAGGGTTTTCTTGCTGCTCTACAAAGTTAATCACATTTGGAGTCATAGACACAAGACCATCAGATGAAAAAGAGGAATCCTTAGTCTCAATCGCATTAGAGGTATGAGAAGGTAATGGATTAGTGAAAATCTGAAGATTTTGATTAGGAGGAGCTACAGATGTATTGCCTTTATCGTTCACTCCAGAAACATAAATAGTATTATTATCAATCAAATCTTGAATTTTACCCTTTAAAGAAAAACATTTTTCAGTATCATGCCCAGGTTGACGATGAAATTGACAAAAAGCTTTGTTATCAAAATAGGGTGAAGTAATCTTTGCAGGATCAATTTGCCTTATAGGAGGAAGAGTAAGCACATTTTGTTCCAATAACTTATTCATAATACTATGCAATGATTCATTCAAAGGAGTAAACTTTCTTTCTTTCTTGAAAAACTTAGAAATAGGAGACACACCTGATGCTGCATTCACATTGTTGTTGATGATGTTTTCATTGAATTTGATGGAATCTCTGTTCGGTTTAAACTTCCCAAATGGTTGATGACTGCTATCACCCTTATCACTCGGAGCCATAGGATGTGATTGTTCCATTTGACTCACAGTCAGTTGATAATTGTGAAGAGTTGCACACAACTATTGGAAAGAAGTAAACTCAGAAAACAGAAGTTTGTCTCGGATATCTTTTTGTAAATTAGAAATAAAGATTCTTTGAATATCATTGTCAGGCACTGGAAAAAAAATTTGAGCATACAAATGCTTATATCTACCAATGAAATCAGTCACTTTTTCTTTAACACCTTGTTTACAATGCATTAAATCAATCAAAGTAACTTTAGGACTTATATTGTTTTGAAATTGTTGAATGAAAGCATTTGCAAGTTGTTCGAAAGAAGTAATAGAATAGGAAGGCAACGAGCAATACCATTGTAGGGCTTTATCTCTTAATGTTCTAGTAAACAGTTTTGCAAGCAACCTTTGGTCATAAGCAAAATTGGTACATATTGTTTGAAAGGTCTTAACATGTGTTAGAGGATCACCCTTACCATTATAAATCTCCAAATGCGGAATTTCAACATGTTTAGGGGGGATAGCTCGAACAATGTCAAGAGAAAGTGGGCTCGCAACATCAAATGTGGGCACACTAAACTTAGATTGGTTCATAGAGGCAATTTGTTGCTGTAAAGAAGAGACAGTTTGTGCAAGATTGTAATGGTCGCTTCAGTCGAAGAGTTCATATTAGATGTGTTAGATTGAGATGGAGGTGTTATGTTATTGAAAGAAGGTAGAGAGTAAGGTGGTGGGACCCTATGATAATTAGTCATAGGAGATGATTGGACGGGAGGAACACTACAAGGAGGAATGGAATGACTGAATGAATTGCCCCCTTGCGTCATGTTCATTTGTGAAGATGTAATAGGAACACTCATTGAAGGAATGAATGAAGAAGTTGGATTAAATGAAGGAAGAGGGTTGATTGAAGAAGGGGGATTGCCCCCATGACTAGTGATCACAGGAGGAATGTCTTGTATAGAAGTGGTCATTATGTTTGATGTAAAGGTAGGTATGCTAGCAATAGAAGTTGTCAAAGGAATAGAATGATTGACTTGTGTAGGAGGTTGTGTATAACCTAAAGATTTGGCACAACTCTTTATAGGCATCACATTCGAGTTCACAATGTGTGAAATACCACGCAAAATATCAATTCCATTCTTATCACTTTGAAGCATACATTTTAGACCCTCAATTAAAGGAAGAGCTTGACTATCGGGGTATTCTTGAGACATCCATTGTCAAAAATCGTCAAATTGGTTATCCAATTTTGAAATTTGTTCTTCAGAAACCTCATGAGAGCTTCTTCATCATTAGGAGGATTAGAGGAATTACCCATGTCCTCGTTAAAAAGGCTATTCAAATTAGGTTCCATCTCCTCGGTAATTAAACCTCGGAAAGACTTAACTCTACGACTTCGTCTAACGGGAATAGTGTAAGTAGGGCTTATTGTTGTAAAACTCATGCACTAGAGAGGGAGAGAAAATTTTGATTTTAGAGGTAGCAATTTTCAGTAAAATCAGCCAATCTTTTGGATTTAAGCTGTTAAATGCAATCACGACAATCTCCCGAAATTTCAGAAAAAATGTCAAGGACAGTGGCGCTTCGGAGTGCACATGGTCCCGGCAACTTTTTTTGAAATTTGCAGGGATGAAAGTTATGATGATTTTGGAGCTAATCTGAAAAAATTGAGTGGTTTTACGATCTGTAGATAGGCCAAATTAAAGTTGCAATCTCGAAATTGAACCCTACCAAGATTGTCGAAAAATGCAAAATTTTGAATTTTGAAAAAGAGAGGGAAACTGAAATTTTGAATTTTATGATTTTAGAGGGAATGTCAAGAGCAATGCAAATTTTGAAATTTAAAAATTGACTCAATTTCACGCAAAATTCAATTTTGAAAGCGGAAATCAAAGTTGTTGTAATTAAGCACTTAATTTCAAAAGTCACAAATTGTAAGAATTTGAATAAAGCACTGAAATTTCGAATGAATGCAAACACACTTTTCAGATTTAGGACAGTAAGGACACAAAATTTCAATTTCAATGATTTTTGAACGTTTAGAAGCCTTAATCCAAGCAATCACAAGACCAACTTTGACTTTAATTTTGAAAGTGTTATAATTGATAAAATTAGCCAAAATTCTGGATTTTAGCAGGAAAATACAGTAAGATCTCACTCCCAAAATTTCGAAAAAAATGTCGGGGATGATGGCGCTCAGAGTGCACACGGTCCCCGCAACTTTTTTCCAAATTTTCAGGGATGAAAGATATTGTGATTTTATTGCGGAATCCAAAGTTACAGCTGATTTGGAGATGTTTTGATCAGTGAAATTGTCGAACAAAGGTTGAATCAAGAGGGTTTTAAAAATTAGGGTTTTGACACTTAACCACTTAATTTTCAAAATTAAAGCATAGATATGAATTGATAATTTGTAATAGAAGGGCAGATCTGAAACAAGTATTAACATTTAGATATTTCACAAGTTCAATTACTAAAAAGAAAATTTAAGGTTTTTATGCAATCAACCTCTAAAATTTGCAAAAGATCAAACATGGAAATGTAATCAAGGAATCCAATTTTCAGATCTAACTATGAATAATCAGAAAGGATGTTCACGTCAAGTTCACCAAAATGTAAAGCGGAAAATCATGATCGAACCCTAGTTGCTCTCCCCTCTTCCAACTCCAAGGAGAGAGAAGGGAGATTCACTAGGGTTGATGGTTTTCACTTAGGGGAGAGACTTTACATTCAAAAGAGGGGTTGAAACCCACAAGATCCAATCCCACGCAATGCAAGATTGGATGCTAAATGAGTTTCAAGGGTTATGACAGCAAGGCTACCCTCTTTTGTAAAGAATGTGCATAGAAGAATTAAGCTAGTAATGCATAGAAAGTGAGAAAGATTCGCTTATAAACTGAGATAGGAATATAGTATGAAGCTGGGGACCTGGAATTAGCAGTAAAATGTCGATACGGCGCTGTCCTGCAAATTTGAGCGAAAGTTGCCAGGACGATGGCGCCCGAGCACCACGGTCCTCTGAAAAATCCGCGAAACGAAGGGGGATCTGTTCGTCTCTGCACAAGGATTCCAGATCTTCAATTTCAGCCGCGTACCTGCAACCTACACACAGAAAAGCGAAGATAATTGGGGGGTTAGGGATTAGGGGTTTACCTTTAGGTCAAACCCCGGTTTTGGAATTAACCAAGAAATGAGCAATGCTGTAAATGTAAATGTCTGTAATGTAAAACAAGTACTAATACCTTGTTGTAAGGATGTTTGTATCCTTATGTGCAAAGGTATAGATGTTGTATGTTGTATGTTGTAGTAGTATGTTGTAAGTGATCTCCTCTTCAATGGTTGAATCCTTGTCTTGAATGCAACACTTAGCCTTGAATGGAGACTTGAAATGATCAATTGCTTGAAGGAATGCTTGAATGCTTGAATGCTTGAGTATAGTTTCCATGCTTTTTCCATCATGTATGTATCTCCCTAAATGAGAGAGGAAAATGTAGTTTATATACTTGTCATTTAGGGCTGATAGACTGATTTTCCCGACCTTAGGCCGACCAGGAAAGATAATTTTCCAATTTGCAAACATAAAGACCTGAAGTCCAAAAGAGACCGGGCCCAAAATAGGACCTAGGGACCAGGGCGCTGGGCGCCCTAGTCCTGAAGGACCAAGGCATTGGGCGCTCTGGTCCCACCTCCCGGGACAGCAGGGTGCAAAGGAGGTTCAGGCCAAGGTGCAAGAAAATGCAGTTTTCAGCGTCATAATTAGGTTTCGGGGTCTCCATTCAGGTTGCGTGTTGTGTCACCATCGTGAAGACCGAAATTCAGTCGAAATTGCAAGTGTCACAATTTTAGGACGCTACAGTTCCTCTGAGGGATATGAATGTTATTTGTTATCATTGTAATGGGTATGGTCATAGAAGTTATGAATGTAGGAGAAATGTATCTCAGTCCTATAATAGATTTTCAAATTTATCATTCAATTTAAATGCAAAATGATATCATTATCAAAATTTGGGCCATATTGCAAAACATTGTAAGATTAGGACAACTAGGAAAAAGAAGACAATGTTAACATCTGAACCTAATACAAAAATCAAACAGAATGGGACAACAAAAAAGAAGAAAGAAACCAAACAAGTTTGGGCAGAAAAGGATAAAGATAAGGCTGAGTCAAGGTTAGGTGTTCAAACTGCCCTATATGCTAAAAGGAAAAACTTGTGGCTAGTAGATAGTGGTTGCTCCAACCACATGACTAGTGATAAGAAGAAATTCATCAAATTAGAAGATCAGAATGGTGGTTCAGTGAGGTTTGGAGACAATTAATCCATTTAAAATAAAAGGAAAAGGTACTCTCAATATTGATTGTAAAATGAAAGCACATGATGTATACTATGTGGATGGTGTGAAACACAATCTTCTCAGTGTGAGCCAAGTGTGTGAAAAAGGATATAAGTTTGCATTTAACTCAAAAGGATGTGAAATCAATAAGGGAAGCACTAGCAAACTTGTTGTTGGAGGCAAAAAGACAAATGGAAATGTGTACAACTTGAAAGAATGCTTTGAGTCCTAATGTATGAGAGGACAAGTTGATGAAATTTGGTTGTGGTATATAAGACTTGGTCACATTAATTTTGATAATCTTGTTAAAGTGAGAAAGAGAGGGTATGTTAGGCACATACCTCAGATTATCAAACCAGCAAGAACTTTCTATGATAAGTGTCAAAGAGGAAAACAAACTAAAGAGAGTTTCAGGACAAAGGAGTATTCAACTAAAGAGAGTTTCAGGGAAAGAGCCCTAAATGGAGAAAGATACTTTATGTTGCTCATAGATGATTTCTCTAGGATGATATGGTCGCCTTGCTGCAAGACAAGTCTCAAGCCTATGGAAGATTCAAAATCTTTAGGAAGATGGTTGAGAAGGAAAGTGAATACAAGTTGAAGTGCCTAAGATTAGACCATGGAGGTGAGTTTACATCAAGTGAGTTTAAAGATTATTGTGAGAGACATGGAATTAGAAGGAAATATTCTGCCCCTAGGACACCACAACAAAATGGTGTTGTGGAAATGAAAAATAGGAGAGTCAAGGAGATGGCAAGGACAATTTTGAATGAAGTTGTTCATATTGTTGTATACACATTAAATAGAGTTCAACTAAGAGTGAACAACATAATGACACCTTATGAGTTATGGTATGAGAGGAAACCATCAGTCATGTATTTGAAGGTTTTTGTAGCAAGTGCTTCATCAAAAGAGATGAAGATGGACTAGGTAGCTTTGAATCAAGAAGTGATGAAGGTATCTTCTTAGGCTACTCTACTCATAGAAAAGCCTATAAGTATTTTAATAAGAGACTAAAGAAGGTAGTTGAAAGTGTGCATGTGAGATTTTATGAGGATATGCAAAAAGGGAAGCAAAACTCAGTGATTCAGACTGAAGAACCATATGTTGAAGACAAAGATCAATTTGAGAGTGAACATGAAGAAGCATCAAGCAAAGCCCCCAATAGATATATGTAATATAATCACCCTGAGGATAATATTATTGACAACACAAATGATTGTGTGCACAATAGAAGGAGAGCAAGGAACATTGAGCAAGTAAATTTATGTCTTATGATTGAGATGGAACCCAAGACATTTGATGAAGCCAAAAAAAGGGAAGAGTGGATGAAGGAAATGGAAGAAGAGTTGCAGCAGATAGAAAAGAACAAAACATGGGAATTGGCTCCTAGGCCAGCAGACAAGAATGTCATTGGGACTAAATGGGTCTACAGGAACAAGATGAATGAAGAAGGCAAGGTAATAAGGAACAAGGCAAGGCTAGTATGCAAGGGATATGATCAAGTAGAGGGCATAGATTTTGAAGAAAAATTTGCACCAGTTACAAGACTTGAAGCTATAAGGATTTTCTTAGCATTCTTGGCACAGAAAGGATACAAAGTATATCAGATGGATGTCAAATATGTGTTCTTGAATGACAGTTTTGAAGAAGAGCTCAACGTAGAGAAACCTGAAGTTTTTTTGCTACTTGAAGATGAGAACTTTGTTTGCGGATTGAAGAAAACATTATATGGGCTAAAGCAGGCACCTAGAGCATGGTATTCTAGGTTGGATAAGTATCTCCATTAGTAAGGTTTTTGAAAAGGAAATGCTAACAACAATTCATATATCAAGGTAGATGGAGACCACATGATCATAGTTATAGTATATGTCAATGATATCATCTTTGGAGGTAACAAAGATGTTCTATGCAAAGAATTTGTTGATCAAATGAGGTCAGAGTTTGAAATGTCCATGCTTGGAGAGTTATCATTTTTTCTTGGTTTGCAAATATCATAGCAGAATAAGGGCATATTCATCTCTCAAACCAAGTATGCCAAGGACATGTTAAAGAAGTTTAAAATGGAGGACTAAAAACCAACTAGTACTCCCATGGTGTCAGGATGCAAGTTGAGCAAAGATGATGAGTCACCTAGTGTTGATCAGACCTTGTATAGATCTGTGATTGGAAACCTATTGTATCTTACAACATCAAGGCCTAATATAGTTCAAGTTGTGTGCATGGTTGCAACATTCCAAGCAAATCCTAAGTAATCACATGTCAATTGATGCAGTTAGGAGGATATTCAAGTATCTGCAGGGAACACTTACTTATGGCTTATGGTATCGAAAGAAAAGAGATTTCATTCTGCAAGCCTATACTAATGCAGATTGGGCAGGATGTGTAGATGATAGGAAGAGCACTAGTGGTGGAGCTTTATTCCTTGGAGATATGTTAGTGTCATGGAATAGCAAGAAACAATAGTCCATTTTAGTAGCAACTGCTAAAGCAGAGTATATTGCAACTGCTACATGTTGCTCACAAGTTTTGTGGATGAAACGGACCTTAAAGGAAATTTAGGTATCATTTTTAGATCCTATTGCTATTATGTGTGACAACTCAAGTGCAATAAATATATCAAAGAACCCTATCATGCATTCTTGGACAAAGAACATTGCAATCAAATATCATTTTCTTAGGGAAAAGGTTGTAGAGAAAGAAGTGAAGGTTGAATATGTTTGCACTGGTGAGAAAATAGTTGATATCTTTGATAAGCCACTACCCAAGGATAGCTTTGAGTACTTGAGACAAAAATTGGGTGTTGTCTCACCCTCCTTCTACACTTAAAGCATTGATTTGAGATCTCTGGTTCAGGGGGATCATATTGTTTCTACACTTACCACCTTGAATCTCATGTACAATATCAAGGGGAGATCATTTATTGTTTTGGTAAGCAGTAATGGCACTGCTCTTTATATTCTCATAATGGTTCTTCTAGCTACAGTCTGCAGAGGTCAAGAAGTTGTAAAGGAAATTTCTAATGTATTACAGATGTGTCATGATCAAAATTGGAGGTTCTAGTCATTGCTATAGAAAATCAAAGGGTGCAATTGACACTTAGATCTAGCACCCTTTACCACTATTATCAAAGGGGGAGAAATAGAGAAATGGTCTGTGAATGAACATGGTCTATGAATGATTTTGCAAGTGTGTTGACAACGTGTTGACATCAATTTGCTCAAGGGGGAGATTGTTAGCATTATTATCATTGATGTCAAGGGATGTCAAATGGTTGTAGAGAAGCAGGAAGATGTCAAGGGGTGTCTAGAGGTTGCAGTGATGGTTGCAGAGAAGTAGGTAGATATCAAGGGGTGTCCACAGATTGCAGTAACGCAAGCAACAGTCATGCATAACACAACTTGTTATGTTGTAGGGGTTTTGACCAGTTTCATTGTCGGGGTTTCAACCAATCTCATCGCCTTCTCATGTCGGCAACAATCATCAAGTCATGTGTTGTTGTTGGTATGTCATGATTTCCATGTGGCAGCAACAGTTTGGTTCACGTGCATCCGAGGGTTCTGTGGTGTATTCAAATGAGGGTTAAATGACCCTATGGGATAACATTATTGAGTGTTCAATCATGATATCATCTTATCCCATGACGTTCCTAAGAGAGAGTGTTGACCTCGCGGGATAACACTTGTGAGGTGCACATGATGTTTCTTCTTATCTTGCAACATCTTAGTTGAGCATTGTGGAAAAGATCATGTGCTTGTCGTGTGAGATAACGTATGTTTAATGAACAAGGTGATCCCTCTTATCCCATGGTATCAAATTTGACCCTCAAATGTCGTGCGGGATAACTTAAGTTTGCTCAGAAAAGTAGTCCCTCTTATCCTGTGTTGTCAAAAATGATCAATGATGGTTGTCCAGGATAAGAAAGTCAAAGGAGGTCAAAGTGGAGAGATGTTCCCTCTTATCTCATTGTGTCAAAAGTGACCAACAAAAAGTCACACAGGACAAGAAACTAAAGGGATGTTTGCAAATTCCCTTATCTCACACAAGTTTAGAGGCACACAAAATGTTGCATGAGCTAACAAGTGAAAGCATGCCATGAATAAAACCTTATCCCGCTATCCCACAACGCTAATTAGGATAGCGTGATAGTCTCACGGGACAAGATAATGAAGTGAGAGAAGGATCCTGCTATCTTGCACCTATTGATGGATGTAAAGAGTAACTCACGATATAAGGAAAAGCAATGAAAAAAGAGGAAGACCTTACCCCGCATGGGTTAAGAGAGTATGCTAATATGGTGTAGGCTAACAAAAAAAGAGGAAGGCTTATTGAGAACAAATAGAAGCTTAACCTGCATGAGGATAAAATAGATATGATTCACATCGAGTTCAATGGAACTAAGCAGCCCAATAGTTTACCTAGGTGTTGACCAAGTTTGACCTGACGATGTGGCATCTATGGAGAGAATCAGAGGACACCTGTCGAAATGATGAAAGGGTTTTTTTTCTGATAGAATTTAATATTGTGATCGACTTTGTGACCATGTTTGAAAGCTGATAGAATCAGAGGTCCACATGGACAGTTGACTAGGATTGACCAAGTGACTAGATGTTGAATAAGAAGATGACTACATGTCAATAGGCAAAATGATCTACATGGTGGTTGACCAACCTTTACCATCTAATCAGGATGAAGAATGTGGAGACATATAGCTCCCTGGCTAGTCGAAGAAGATATCTGATACGCTGAAGTCAGTGATGGTGGATTTTAGTGTGGTAGTTGTCAAACTTTTCAGAGAGGATGGAGAATGCATTAATGTTGACTGAGTTGTAGATGGTTGATGGGCTCAAGGAAATCGATAGAGGTAAAATAAAATCTATTGCTAAAAATAGCAACTTAGTATAAAGAATTATCAAAAGGAAGGTTGCATGCATTTACTATAGACAACAAGTATGAGATCATTTTCAGGACAGATAATGAAATCTCCATAGTTACAGACCTCCAAGACAACCAGCTTGAATAAAATATTCAAAACTCAAGTAGAAGAAAAATCTGATGTGTACAAAGTCAATCCAATCCATCAATAGCTGTAAATGTGATTCGACAGTGGTAGGTGTGGCTGTTGAGACTGTGAAAAAGGTGAAAATAAACACAACTCCATCTGTCGATGGATATGTAGAGTGAAGTGTTGAAAAGGTGTGTTTTTGTTGTGTAGAAATGAGAGTGTAGACAGAGAGAGTAAGAGTAAAAGCAGTTGCATAAATAAAGAAGAGAGGATAGTTGTTGTAGAAGATGATTAAGAAAAGAGTAGTTTGAGAAAGGTGAAGCTGAGGTAGAGAGAAGAAGACAATCAGATAGAGGGAGAAGAAAGAAACAGAGGAAAAATACCAGTAGTCAGAGAGAGTCATTCTCAATATATGAGAATTTTGTAAGTGTTAAAAAATTCATTCATAATAGGGTTTTATCATTGCATTGTAAAATTGAACAATCATTTTATTTCTCTTAGTGGGTGCTCAGAGCAGGGGTAGGTTCTCCTTTGAGTAGGTACTCATAAAACTAGGGTTTGGTGCTCCTTGAGTTGGTGCTCAAAATATCAGGGGTTGGTGCTTCTTGGGTTGGTACCCTAAAACATATTGTAAATTGTTATTTACTATGACCCTGGATTCGAGCAATAGACTCCAGTAGCTATTCTCACTGAGGTTTTTCCCACATTGGGTTTTCCTCGTACATCTGGTGTTATGTGATGTGCTCTTGTGTGTGTGTGTTTATGTTTGCATTACACCCTTAAAATATGATAATTGAATTTAAAGTTTTTTGAAATACACTCATTCA
Organism: Cryptomeria japonica; assembly: GCF_030272615.1. Taxonomy (NCBI): domain Eukaryota; kingdom Viridiplantae; phylum Streptophyta; class Pinopsida; order Cupressales; family Cupressaceae; genus Cryptomeria; species Cryptomeria japonica. The sequence goes on from NC_081414.1 coordinate 688,632,617, forward strand.
ACCCCCCTCTCTCTCAATGTCCATTTATGTTCTTCACACACACACACACACACACATATATATAATTCAATAATCAAATATTACTTATATTTATCAGTTGATATATATTTGTGCATTAATTGGATATGTATGTATGTGTCTTTATCTATGTATGTGTATATGTATATATATACACATATATATGTTTATATATATATGTATGTATATATGTGTATATATATGTCTGTGTTTATACATACATACATACATACATACATACATGCATACATACATACATACATACATACATACATATACACACACACACATATACATACATACATACATACATACATACATACATACATATATATATATATATATATATATATATATAAACACACACACACACACACACATATATATGTATGTATATGTATATGAATATGTATATGTATATGTATATGTATATACATATGCATATGCATATGCATATGCATATACATATACATATATATAAGTATACATACATACATACATGCATGCATATGTATATATATATATATATATATATATATATATATATATATATATATATATATTTATTGATTAATATATTGGTAGATATGTAAACACTAGGGTTTAAAACTATCAAAGAGATTCTATCCATCATTCCAAACAAGGAAATTCACACCATACCAATAAAAATGCAAATAATTACCAAATTGACATAAGGCAACTTACCACCACCCAACTAATCTAATTGAACTTGACCAAGTAAGTTGTGAGTGTGTGATAGCTCAATAAGGCCCATATATAAGATTACCAAACCAAATTCCAATCTTGAGTGATATTCTTCCTCCCATCTGGAGGCTTTTTCATTTATTGTATCCAACTTAGTACATCACAATAGTAGCCAGCTATCATTAAATCATATATATATTCATCATATATTTCATATTCAAAATATCCTATTTATTGCATAATCATTCATTTGATTCTTAATAGAGATACATATATATTCAAAACATATGCATGTGATAAAGCATTTTTACTAAAACAAGTAACAATAAATAGTAATATCACAATGGGATGTAACAAAAATGATGAGATGAAAGGATTGCAGCAAAAAAGAAAATTAAATGTCCCTACTTTTGATGATTAAAAAAAAGTATTTTCTTGATCTTGGTTAAATAATCATAAACTTACTTGACACTCAAACCTATGGTGGAGGAAGATGCCATAAAAATTTCTTTGTGATATTTGAAAAGTGTTTATTGTAATTTGTGTCACCATGGTTTGGTCACAACCTTGTGTAAACCCTTAATGATTTGATTCAAAGTATTTTGGACCATTTTGATTCAAAGTATGAGGATGAGTATTTTGTGTAGTGTTACAATTCTGGAATTCAATGCTTCCTAAAAGAGAATCAATTTTCTCTTTATCGAAGGCTTCTTTGAATCCCTCAAGGTCTTATTAAGTCTTTTGCACCTTGTACACTCAAACATGATATCATGAAATATTCAACACTAGATCCATGTTTGTTAAGAATAAACATTTACCTCAACACAAGGACTCCACCTCTAGAAAATACATGGGAAATTTTATAGAAAGTGTATTTTTAAATTATATTCCTTAGAATAATATTGTAGCCATCTACAACACAAATCTTATATGATTAAACACTAAAAGTGAACTAAGGAGGAATAAGTTACAAATTTCTTGCAAGAAAACAATAGCACTACATCATATATTCCCTGGTAAGGGTTGTTGATAGGATAGAGTTATACAACCCTAAATAGGTTTAAAACATGAAAGGCTAACCTAATGGAGGGAAATAAAGAACCTATGGGGTATTATAGGCCAATAGCATAATGGAACATACCTTAAGTAGTATTACCAGTAATAAAGACATTAGAAGATAATTTACCACTTTACAACCAACTTATGATACAAATTAAAGGTAATAATAGGAAGATTGGCATGTCACTATATGTAATAATACATGCATATATTGAATGTAAGAGATATAAAGATAGATACAAGACACAAGAAATAATATGAATGCAATATATATGAGATAGTAAAATATATTAGACAAATTATGTAAGAAGATTATAAGTTTGATATGAACATGTATTGATGATATTGTACTTTAAATATATTTAATGAATATATGGTGATTAAGTCTAAATATAAGGTGTATATCATGAATGATTCAATTCCTATATATAGAATTATGTCCTCTATATTTTATTTTATTTCACTATAATATGACACACTATGTCTAATCTTCTTAATATGTCCTTACATTAGGGTGTAAACTTCACATATTTTTTAGTGGTGAATCTTCATTAATTAGTGAACAATTCATACCCACCAATCTAAATTTGGTGAATACATTGCAATTGGGGGGTGGAGATAAAATTACTTATTTTTACAAATTATTGGTCATTGCATTGTAATTCACCATTAATCTATCTTATGAGGAAAGTGTAAGTAATTTTTTTTTTCCACAATAGACCATTCATTTTTAGTGGTCTACTTAATATTTTTCTTTGGAATTTCAGACATGCATGTATTAATTTACCCAAATATAAACCAATACCATTAAAATTTCATTGTATATGAGGACACATTTTACCAATAGTATTAAGATTTCACTACATGTGAGGACCCATTTCATTAATAATAGTAAAAATTAAGTGCATTTGTATCCCATTTCACACGTACTATTATAAGACCATGTTAATTATTGGTCCATCATTGTTACTTGAAAATCAAAATGTATGTGTTTTGTTGAGGTTCAAATTTAACAACATTTATATGTACCATTTATAGTCAAACATCATTCATGAAATTATTACTATACCATTTGTAAATACAATAGTATTCACCAAATATGGATTGATATAAATATAATTGGAACTTTAATTAATTTTACATATTTTGTTCAATTATGCACTATAAATTTCAATCATAGGAAAGTTATAAATACAAACATTGTTGCATTAGCGAGTCAAATAAAACCTAATCTAAGTAAGTGAGCATTTATTTATAATTTTATAACATATGAATTTTTCATTCTTATAGATGATATTGAGTAGGGAGACATGTATTACCTAAAGATATATGTTCTATGATTCCTTCTTAAAAAAATAAAAAAAATTCTTTTATTTAGTGAGATATTTCAAGCAATAACAAGGTTCCTTAAAGTGGTGAAGGGAGGACATCGAATTGTAGAGCCATAATTTCATACTTAGCAACTTTTATGATCCATTAAATGTAGCTCCAACATTAGAACTTGTACAAAATATTAATGAAAAAGGAAATACCTTAGAGGAAGTCCAAAATATATTAATTAACCCAAATGAGAATTACTCAAATGATGTTCCAAGTGATATTAGAGAGAGCCAAAAGTGTTAAATGAATTGCATGACAATGCTATATATTTTATTTTTACATGAAAGGGGAAAAGAAAATCCAAATAAAAAAGGGGTGCAAGTGGGATTGGACAAGAAATTTTTAGATTGATTGGGTGCCAAAGTACACATTCTAGTGCAGCCATGTCGAGGTGAGGAGGGACCTCAATGAGATCTATTCGGACCATGCAGCAAGAGTAAAACACAATGAAAGCAAGACAAGATGATGAAGGAAATACAAAATTGATTGATTATATCATGAAATCTGTCTACAGTTTACCGACAACATGCAGGCTACAAGATTTGACTCACTGGCCTAATACAAACATGCTCAATTACAGTCTCGGTCTATATTGGACCTATTATCCCTAAAATAGATCTTTCCCATTTTAAAAACTTATTACTACAAGCTAGATTACATTGATTTATATGGTCTAGAGGGATCCGGGTCAGCCCAAGAAGAATCAAACAATGATGGACATGATGAAACATGTAAAACCACCAAGTCGGCCTCCACCAATGAGAATCCTCCAGAAAATCCATAGGAAGAAGTGTCGATCAAAAGGAAGGTCAGCCACATGCCAAGGAATATTGGAACAATGAACTGAGGCTTGCAAGCAATGGAAAGGACCTGCAAGGCTTTTCAATAACAGGATAGGTCCAGGCCGTTCTAGGGTTCTAAGCCAAAAAATAGTCTTGGAATCCGGAATCAATAACTTGTCGAAAAAAAATCCAAATGTTCTGCAGTTCAATAATAAGGTAGACATTTATGTCCTTGACCAAAATCTAGGTCCGCGAGACTCGGTGAGCAAATGCAAGAAAATGTAGAAAGAATTGTGTGAAACTGCAAAGTAGAAAACAAATTGAAAAGAAATGGTTTTGGTTGATGCAAGATTGCCAAGAACAAGGGATGCTCTTGCATCAAACATCCGGGGTTGATGAAAAAGTGAGTCCCTCACTTTACTGGGGTCAGACAAAAACCAAGGCGGTCCACCTTTGCCTGAGAAATACAAGATGAATCTTCAACTGGTCTGTCCTTCCACTTCACAAGATACTCTCTATACTGATTTCTCGTGGTGTTGCACCCAATCCTACTGTCCAAAATATCTTCGATCTAGTCTAGTTCCTTCTAGGGCATCTTCTTCTCCAAGTCTACAATACTGTTTTAACTGAATTTTGATTCATGATACTGATGATATCCACTCTTCAAATCTATCTTTGTGTAGTATTTGGCTCCACTCAAACAATCCATTATGTCATCCATCCTAGCCAAAGGAAATCAGTACTTCACTATGATCTTGTTTATTTCTCTGGAATCAGTGCACATCCTCCATTCTCCATTCTTCTTAGGTGCTAATAGTCTTGGAACTACACAAGGACTCAATCTCTCTCGAATCAAACCTTTCCTCAACAACTCTTGCACTTTCATGTTCAACTCTTCATTCTCTGCTAGTGTCATCTGGTGGCTTCTTTGTTAGGTAAACTAGCTTCGGGAATCAGGTCCATGCAATGACTAATACTTTTCACAGATGGTAATCCATGGGCACATTATCTAAAATGATGTCTGCCTACTCTTTTAGTAACTCCTTTATCTCCTCAAGCTGTTCTTCATGCTCCAAGTTCTCTGTCTTTTTAGGAACTAAAGAAAAACACATATTCTCATGTCTCATTCCATCCAAGAATTTCCTTCCATCCACCAAATAGATTCTAGAATTCGTACAGACTTCACTCTTCAGGATTTCCTCCAAGGGTAACAAGGTTTGCTTCATCCCATTTGCAACAATACTATATATATGTTATTTCTCCCATCATGTATTTCCTGTCAATCAAACTACCACAAATATCCATAGGCATAAAATCACATACAACTTCATCATGATAATTCCCAATTTTCAATTTCACCAACAATTTCTCACTTACTAATATCTTATGATCATCCTGAACCCATGCTATCTGATAAGGGTTAGGGTGTCTCAATCTTTCCAACTTCAATTTATTCACCATCTCTTCTAAAAAAAGATTATTTGAACTACCACTATCAATAATGACCTTACAACACTTACTGGATACTTTACATCTGGTCTTGAACAAATTTATCCTCTATAAGGGTTCTTCATCCTCTTTGGTATGACACAAAGCTCTCCTCATCATCAACAGTTCTTCATCTTCCGTTTTGTTAGCTGATCCAGTAGGGTCTTCTTCTTCCAATGTTATTCTCCCTGTGTTCTCTATCTTCTTACATTCAAGTGCACGATGTCCTTCTCCTCTACACTTAAAGCAAGTTCCTTTAAATACTCTCTTTTCCTGTCTTTTGTCAACTTTTCCAAAACCCTCATTTGGATAACCATTAGGTTCTCCTCTCTGGTAGAAATTTATGTCCTCCTTCCAGTATGAACTACCTTCCTTGTTTACTTCCTTGTATATGTTTTGATCTGTACAATTTCCTCCTCTAGAATATCCTCTTCCTTCTTGAAATCTTCCTCTAAAAAAACCTTCCACCTCTACCTCTTTGTCTCTGCTCATGTCTTTTGTTCAACTTCTCTTCTACTTTCAAGGAATATTGGTAAGCTTCCTCAACACTCTACAACTTGATCAGACTGAGTTTGTTTTGTATAGACATGTGCAACCCATTCAAATATCTCGCAACTTGTTCAACCTCATCATCGACATGTCTGAATCTGATATCAAACTTGTAAAATGCTTCGGTGTACTCCTTCACACTTGATTCCTTCTACTTTAGGTTTTGTAACTTCCCGAACAAATTTATTTGGTAATCAACTGGCATAAACTTTAATTTAATTTGGATATACTACTATCTTATGATAGACTACCTAGCATATAGTAGTTTACTATATTTTATGGACATTCCCAATAAACTAACACACATTCGAAGTGTTTTCTTCTAATTTTTCAAAATTATCACAATTAGACAAAAAAAAAATTAAGCACTTACATATAGAATATTAAAAAGGTCAAGTAATATGAAATGTAGTATTTTGAGTCTAGTGTTGAAATATATAATTTATTCTAATATATAAATGATACAAATCAATTTTTAATAGACGTATAAAAAAGCACCTTCTAAAGTCACTTTTTAAGAAGCATACCATGCTTTTACATGGATTAGGACTCCTGATTCACACTTAGTAGTTCCCTACAATCATGTTGTTACACATCATAAGAATTTATTGTCGAATCCTTGCTATATAGGCACTCTATGTCTACTATATGTAAATCACTCAAGGACTTCTTATAATAAACTACAAAATTTATTACATGGCAAATAGTATCATCCCAAAATCTAATGTTGTATTTTGCTAGAGCATAATTAGTTTAAATTAAATAAAATATGATAATTTCAAAATATATCTTAGAAAAAAGTAAATAATTTGAAGAACTTGCAAAGGTTGAAACACTTTAATTCCCAATAGGATATGGACTACTATAAGGAAAGTAGTTTATAATGAGATCTAACTAATAGGTACTATAACTATGTATTTAAAATGTATGTGTTTAAAATAGAATTCAAAAGCAATTGTACCTTACAATTATAGACATATACATATAGGTTTATGCAAACATAATATTATGAGGTAATGATATTATTTTGATAGTCACAAATGATTAATTCAAAAAAAAAAATCTAATTAAAATCTATTTAATGATTTCATTATATAGAGGAAGTTCAATGTGTTATTATCTATGGCATTACCCCCAATGATGAAAAGGAGTAGTTCCATCACTCAACCTTAGAGCTAGGTTCTCTACATGAATCTAAAGGATGAAGGAGAGTAACACTAACTAATGATAGTTTTGTAAGGTTTTCTAGTAGATATTGGAACATAGTCTTGAAGCCTCTCCTAATGAAGTGAGGTAGCCTTATGATCAATAATTTAAATTCCAAGAATATTGTTCATGATTATGGTAGTTATTGTAGAGTTAGGTGATCCCAAAGGCTTTTGTTGCTCTCTAGGGAAACTATTTATTATTTGTGCCAAGCTAAGCTTGGGAAAGCATGTCAAAGTTACATGTAGTTTAGAGACTTACTCAATGTTTCCTAAGCATGGATAATGCTTGAATGGATCAAGGATATTTTTCCCATGAGGAATGGAAAATATGGCTTTGAAAATAAGTTCTCAATGTGAAGCTCTTAGGATTGGCTCATATGTACTCAAGGAGTACAAGTCATGTTGTAAGTTTGTAATTAACAATAAGTGGCAAGAGGTGTTAAGGCCATTAAATAGTTGGTCTAAAGTTCTATGGCTTAGGGAAGATTACCAAGTAGGAATTGTATTCTAGATACTAATAGTATTTGGATGGACCATATAGAAAGACTACTTTCAAGGAACATAGTGAGACAAGATGAATGTGAAAGGAATTCCATGCAAGTGATGGGGTTGGTGCAAGTTGGACTTGTACTTCAAGTCCTATGGTAGCAATGCAATGGAAGGTATTTGGGATATGTTGACTAACACATGAGTGGAAGGATGTAGAATTCAGTAGTGGGGCTTCTAGGATTGGTTGTTTATTTAGCATAGGGAGTCTAAGTGGTCAAATTTAGACAACATGGACATAGAGTAGACTCAATGTGTCTATACTTATTAAGGAAAGTAAGAGATGCTTGAGTGATTTAAGGAAACAAAAGGTTTAAATAAAGGTTAGTAATAGAACAAGGTTGTAATAGCATTGTGATGACTCAAGGAGTTCATTAGGTTAACATTAGAGATGAAGAAATGGAGTTGGGATCAAGAAGTCCCATCCCATCATGAAGAAAGGTGCAACACATTAAAGAGTTGTTAGACTAAGAAACAAAATTAAAAAAGTTGAAATAGGATGTAAGAGAATTCATCCATCTTAGAATCAAATACTTATTAGGGAAGTAAAGCAATATCTTACGGAATAAGTGGAAAGGCTTGAGAGTTAGCTCAGGTTATGGAGTGAAGACTTGGAGATATAAGTGGTTAGACATGGTTGGACCATGAAGGAAGAGGATAGAATGTCATAGTAGTAAGTTGGAGTGTATAAGACTCAAGGGGGTATAGCATTGAATTTTGATGTAACAAGTTATGGGGAATGGTACTTTTGTGAGACTCTAAGTTTATGGGTTAGGTCTTAATGATAGGGTAATTTCTCCAACAAAGAAAGGGACGTGATAGGACCATAAAAAAAAAAATTAATAGGACCATAAGATGGAGAGATATGAAGAATTCAAAGGGTTAGAGTTGTAGTACACAATCATATAGTAGGAAATGTGGCTAGGCCACGTGAAGAAGTCAAGTTAGGGGAATAAGAATACTTAACCTACATAGGGTTGTCTAGATGCAAAGGGTGTTAAAGACATGCACCTAAAGTTGTTGGATGATTGATTGTTTTTTGAGTCTAGGTACCTTTGAAATGAGTAGGTTATGGTTTTAGAATCAAAGTGGATGAGTCAATGACTTGGAGTTAAAAGAATACGTTTATGGAAGGGCGTTGATAGACTCAAGAAGTTTGAAGGATAAGTCATGGTGGTGTGATGGTAAATTACTAAATGGAGCATTCAACATAAGATATGATTTAATGAATGTATATTATTTCTAGAATTGAAATGTTGCGTATTGGATGAGACTTGAAGAGTACTTATTTGACAAGGTGGTATAGTTTTTTTTTTAATATCTTTAATTTTCAATTTGCTTAGTTGATTCATCTAAAATCGCTCTCTTTTTCAATAGGATCTATTTATTGATATGATTTAAAATGTGTAGTCCATACAAATCAAACTTAGAATGTATAAATAAACTTGAAATCATAGAATGATAAAAGCACAATACATTGGGATTTGCGTTCGGTAGTAATGCTTGGAGCTCAGCGTAAAGCATATTTAACTTCTTCCTTCGTAGTCGTTCGTTAGCGTTGTGAGACAGCTTCTTGAGGCAAGGCATAGTATGAGCACTATGACCTATTTCTTCTTTTCTACCTCTCTGCTCTGAGCCCATCGGTAGAGATACTGTGTGTTCTTGAAGAAATTGGTCAGGATGATGTTCTACCATTCCAAATTCAGTGGTGAATTCCATATCCAAGAGATTGTCAAACCCACAATGTTCATCAAGCTGCCCGTTCATGGGACTCAAAATGGGGCTGTTTTGCAGCTGAGAGATAAGCGAAGGATGTAGAGAATTGAAACACAGAAACAGAGGAAAAACAGAGGACATATTTTACACACAAAAGAAAAAATTTATTCAATCATGCAAAGCTGATTACATAGTGCCTCTGTTAGAGATCTTTCTCAACTCGATAGTATATCATTCTTAGCAGCAGGGCATCTCTATTTTACGATACCAATCCCTAAATTTAGATTAAAACTAAACTCATTTTTGGTCCATACAATTCTCATGCATTTAACATGCAAAACAAAATAGAACTCTGACTTATTAACTTAAAATCCTAAAAATATCATCAAGGACTATAGCATGTGGTGAACGGTGAGTATGACGGTGCATGATAGTTTACTACGGTGGATCTCCAGTGAGCTATTCAAACTGTTACTTCAGCATCAGTTCTCCACAAAGGATCCAAACTATAGATATCAGCAGAATACTCAGAGGTCGGATAGAAAACTGACTGGAATTTATTCATGATTACTATGATTATAGACTAAGGTAGACAAGTAAGGGCAAGAAAAAGACGAAGAGTGATATTGAAAGTAAGTTACTGAAAGATGGTGAGGTTGAGAGCTAAATAGATAGTTGGTCGTAAGATTGACTGTCAAATTTATTGTACGCATGGAGAATAGAGACATTTATTCTTGTGGGTATCCCCGTTCACACTGTCATATAATCCCAGTCAGCAGTCATATTACAGTTTCTGAATTTTCTAAAGTCATGTCATTATATTTCAGCGGTGTACAATGATTTAGAGAGTTTCGTATGGCAGAAGGAGAAAGACACGCTTTCTTGGCGTTCTATTCACAAATTGGTCGTGGGTATCTGCGAATCAACACCAAATTATTTTTTATTTGCAAGAATCATAATGTAGCCGGCCTGCCCTACCTCTCTGGCATCACCATCCTTGAGTGTTGCCAAAATTGGGAATATAAATTTAAGGTGTCTATAAAGACAAAATTTGTCATTTTGTTTTTGTAGATTTTTAACTTGGTTTTAAGCTGCTGCTCATGTCATCAGACAAGCTAATCACCTTCAGATTCCTCTGCTAAATGTTAATCAGTATTATAATAGGCTACCCAGCATGCTCTTTATGTAATGTGATGGCTGGATGGATACAGCTCTACTATTATCTGCGTGCCATCACCTGAATATGTCAATATTATAATCATAGGAGACAAGAATTTATATCAGAGACGAGATCAAGGATGACGACGGGTAATGGTACATGACATTTTTTAAAATAAGAGAGACGACTAAATGAAAAGATAAATTTAAAAACTAAGAAATGAGATGTTTATTAAAATTTTAAACATTTTATTTTACAACATAGAAATAGATATTTCTATTCATCTTCTAAACAGTTGCTGTGTTATATCTTAAATAATTAAATTTAAAATTATAGTTTATAATTTTCTAGAGACTAAAAGATATTATTTATATGTTAAGAAATTTATGAAAGATTTTCATTTTTATGTTTTAATAATTGGAGACATAAATGTAATAAAAATTGAACAAATAGAAAGTGAGAATTGTCAAGGTGAAAAAAATGGTGAGGACAATGCAAAAGATAGATTTGAATATGACTAAAATGGGTTGTACAAGGAGAAAGATGTTCATATAATAAATATTTGGTTGGACTCTTTATCAAAATGTTAGCCCTACCTCTAAGCTGCAACATACTTTGAACATACTTTGAAGGGTAACTATCTGGACCTTTACTCTACTACAAAGCATGGTGCTTGTGTTTTGATGGGTCTTGGTGCAAGGAAGTATTTGGGATATCTCAAACCTTTTTGTGAAAACAGGTACTAGGATACATCTAAACAAAAATTGAATGATTGTCTTCTAGAAATACATTGGATAAAGCCCCTAATGTATCTGTCTTCCAACAGGTCGATGTTGCATTTGATGACAGTTTGTCACCCCCGAGCTATTCTCACATAAGGAAAATATCTTCTTCTGAAGAACTTCCATGTCTACTGTACTGCTGACCAGCTGTAACAAACCAAAACACCAAAACAATTCATTCTAATAGGCATTGAAACTACTCAAAACACACATAAAATCAATTAAATATAAATAAACTCACCTGGAGCCGAAGAATACGACAGATTATGTCACAAGAGACAAATGTAGAAGCATCCATAACCTCCACTCCCTCTCTTTCTATTAAGACTAACAGAGAGCATTCCAGAAGAGCACCTCTGCATGTGTAGACTGTCACTAACACTTCAGAATATGTCAAAGCCGTAGAATCGACTGTAACATTGGGAGGAAAGCACTCGAAGCCGTTATGTGAATGTAAATGCTCTCTCTTTTCTTTGGATTTTGAGCTTTTAGAAATTCGTCTAGTAATTAATAACTTATCACGTTGTCTGCATAGCTTTGCAATTTTACTGCGCATTCCAAGAATGTATTTCAGAGCTCTAGAAACGGTTTTCGGTATGCTCAGCTTCCTCTGCACAACAGCAATCCATGAAAGGCTATCAGTACAATACATAAACTACATTCAGGTACCCATATCTGATAACTTAGAAAATTTAAGATTTTCGTGAGAGATTAGACTAACAAATACCTTCCCATTTGGGTTGGGCAGCAAAGCTTGGAGCTGAGCATAGAGAGCATTTTGCTTCCTTCGTCTATTTCGTTCATGGGCGTTGTGAGATAACTTCTTGTTGCATGGATCCACGTGAGATCTAAGCTGTTTGTTGCATGGATCCACGTAAGAACTGAGCACAATTCCTTCCCCATTAGGGACCTTCTCTGAGTCTAGGGGTGAGGCCACAGAGGGCTCATCATGGACCTGACTATAATCATCATTCAGTATTCCAAATCCTTTAAAGAAATCAATATCCAACAGATTATCGAATCCCTCATGCTCATCAAACTCCCCATTTGGATGACCTAATATTGGCTTGTGTTCCTCCAGAGGCAAAAATGAAGGATCAAAACTGTAGCTATCTGCAACACTAGCAGGAGCATTCTCAGGCCAAGAATAGCGAATTGAAGGGAATGAGTACAAGATTAGTCTTGACAAAGAAGCTTAAAGGGGAATTATGCGGATGATGGTATAGAAGAAACTGATGATCGAAAGTCACTGTAGAAGAATATCCCCATCAGAAGTCTTATATAGAAGAGGAATTATGTCCTCTGATGCAGGGTCAACTTCTATATAGAAATTGATGGGGACTAATATTCTCCTCTTGAACCTCGTTCACACTGGTCTTTCTACAACGTGGCATCCCAGTCAGCATGTACAGTGTAGTTTCTGAATTCTTAAACAATCCAGGGCAATGTTGTAATGGTCATAACGTAATTTGGAGGATCAAGACACGAGTTCTATGGACTCCGTCCACAAGTTCCCTGTGGGTACCTCGGTATCAACACGGGCTTATTCTTTATTCCTAAAATGATTATATAATAAGTTGGCGTGTATCTCCCAATACATAATGAGCATTTTTAGCTACCAAAATGTGATAAGATTTTAAATGCAACTAATGACAAAATTGTCTACTATTGATGAAGTCCATTTTTTATTAATTAGCTTCTGTGGACCGTCTTTTTGTTTTCTAATAGAGAGAGAAATATTTTAATAAAAGGGTTATGATCTAGGAGTAGCAAATAATATAATAAATAATATAAACTAACTTTTATGATGCTTGTCAAAAATAATTTCACAAATTTTATTATAAAATATTAATGAGGAGTTACGATTTGGTATTCATGATAAAGTCGGACTATCTTTGAGAAAGAATCTTGTTTTTGTTTTTTTGTTGAGTTATAGGAAAAGTAATGTATTGAAGATGTGTCTTGTACTAGAGTAATATATTGAGGTGCTTAGTTGTATTTCAAATATCTACCAATTTATTTAGTATTTTCTGTGATAGTTTGATTCTTATGTTTAGTCATAGGATTTGAGAATGGAAGCCTTAGATTTTAGACATCAAAAGATAAAATCTATTTTGTTTCTTTTAGATTGGAAAATGAAAACACTTTGATTTCTTAGGTTCAAATATCACACAAAGGTTGTATTTGTATTTCAAAGCCTTCTTTACATTCGACATATAACTTGGTATTTGCAACAATTTTTGTATTTGAAAAAATTCAATCAATTGTGGAATCATTTATTCTATATGATTGAAGCAACATTTTACTATGGAGTGAACTTTACTTATATTTGTGTGCTTTTCTTTAATGTTCCATCATATATAATATATTTTTACAATTGATTGTTACAAATTTAATTTTTTATCATAGTTATTATTGGATATTATATGTATACCAAATTATCAATCATCTAACATATGCTCTCACCTTACCCTCATGAGATTTGGGTGATTAAGAATAATATTTACTCATTTTATGAACTCCCTTCACCTCTAGGACATTCTAGTAATAAAAAAGTGGTAGGCATTATATTAAATTTATTGACAATATTTCTACGCTATTAGAGCTTTAAGATTGTTAGCCCAAAATAAAGGGTGACAATAAGTGTTGATGGAATCTTTTATTCTGGCTTTGATGAGGAGAAGTACTTCTTAGGTGGAGTAGTTGGTATACTAAATTGGTTGGTATTTTGTATTTGAACTTGGTTTTGTATTGCTTTGGCATTTGATGTCAAAGTGGGAGAGATATCTATGGAAAAACACATTATCTTTTGGGGAGAGATTATTCATTGGGGGAGAGATTGTTACTTTGAGATTGATTACTCTCTATATCTGAATTTTGATTTCTGGTTATGATCTCTTTTGAGAGATTGTTAGTTTTTTGTATTTGGTATTTATGTTTTGGCACTTTGATGGTTTTTCTATCTTGTGTTGGCATCAATGCCAAAGGGGGAGATTGTTGGTATTTTGGTATGGTTTTGTCATTGATGTCAACACCTATCAACTTTGGCACTTTGAAGGATGGGCAATGTTCACCTGCAAGCAAGTGACTTATGCACAGTCACCAGTATCTGGTACACTGGTAGGATATAATGTTCACCGACACTTGGAATGATATGGAAAACACCTGGTTATATCGAAGACATCGTTTGGACACTTTGTCTTGAAGATTTGTTCATTGGTATATTCTTGTTTGCATATTTGCTTTTACCGACAAATAGGTCTAGGTTATGCATTGGTAGGCTTATCTTTTTCAGATTAGCACGACACGCTTTGGAGATGATTTATTATTGTTGTAAATGCATTAAGCCGACATGTTAAATCGGTTATTGCATCGGTTATTGATTTACTTGTAAAATGTTTTTATTGTAATATCTTTAAGCACGGACCTACTAAAATTGGTCTTAGGTTATGGTATATATGTAAGATCTTATTTGTAAGATCGATAGGTGATTGGGAAAAAGAATTATAAGAAGATATATGCGAGAATAGCGTAGACATCATTTGAAGGTGAAGCAAGGTCTTTGTGAAGGCATATCAGAACTGAACCGGTACTGAATCCAGCATAGGAAGATGCTATTTTGAGCAGTTCATCTTTATTGGATTTAACCATCCAATTGTAGTCAGTGTGACTCCTATTTGTGTTTGAGCAGTGAGCTCTAGGCGCTTGGCCTTTCTGCATGTGCAGACCCCATTTGTATACACATACTATCTGTAGTAGTATCATCTGATTGTGGGTAAGGTTTCCCACCGTGGTTTTTTCCCTTACAGGGTTTCCACATACAAATATTGGTGTTATGTGTTGTGGATGTTATTGTCTTTCTGTTTCATGCATTAATCTTTACTGGTACTGATATTAACTAATAAACTATCTACCGACATAAAGTTTGGTTTACCGGTATTAAGCATTAAGGTTGGTTAAGTTGTTTTGGTTTGAATTTATTTGACAACTAATTCACTCGCCCACCCCCCCTCCCCTCTCAATTGTCTCTGGGACCTAACAATTGTTGGTATTTTGGTATGGTTTTGTCATGGATGTCAAAATCTATCAACACTTATCAACTCTAGCACTTTGAAGGAGTGGAAATGTTCATCGGCAAGCAAGTGACTTATGCACAATCACCAGTATCTGGTACACCAGTAGGATATAATGTTTACCGGCACTTGGAATGATATGGAAAAAACCTGGTTATGTCAAAGACATCGTTTGGACACTTTGTCTTGTATATTTGTTCATTGGTATATTCGTGTTTGCATATTTGTTGTTACTGGCAAATAGGTCTAGGTTATGCACCGACAGGCTTATCTATTCTAGATCAGCACGACATGCTTTGGAGATGATTTATTGTTGTTGTAAATGCATTAAGTTGACATTTTAAATCGGTTATTGCATCGGTTATTGATTTACTTGTAAAATATTTTTATTGTATTATCTTTTAGAGCCGACCTACTAAAATTGGTCTTAGGTTATGGTGTATATGTAAGATCTTATTTGTAAGATCGATAGGCGATTGGGAAAAAGAATTATAAGAAGATATATGCGAGAATAAGAAGAGCTATACATGCAGACATCATTTGAAGGTGAAGCAAGGTTTTTGTGAGGGCATATCAAAACTGAACCAGTATTGAATCCAACATAGGAAGATGCTATTTTGAGTAGTACATCTTTATTGGATTTAACCATCCAATTGTAGTCAGTGTGACTCCTATTTGTGTTTGAGGAGTGAGCTCTAGGCACTTGGCCTTTTTGCATGTGTAGACCCCATTTGTATACACATACTATGTGTAGTAGTATCATCTGGTTATGGGTAAGGTTTCCCACCGTGGT
This sequence comes from Cryptomeria japonica, assembly GCF_030272615.1. Lineage (NCBI taxonomy): Eukaryota > Viridiplantae > Streptophyta > Pinopsida > Cupressales > Cupressaceae > Cryptomeria > Cryptomeria japonica. The sequence goes on from NC_081414.1 coordinate 688,648,875, forward strand.
TTTTCCCATTACAGGGTTTCCACGTAAAAATATTGGTGTTTTGTGTTGTGGATGTTATTGCTTTCTAATTCATGCATTAGTCTTTACTGGTACTGATATTAACTAATAAACTATCTACCGGCATAAAGTTTGGTTTACCGGTATTAAGCATTAAGGCTGGTTAAGTTGTTTTGGTTTGAATTTATTTGACAACTGATTCACCCCTCGCCCCTCTCAGGTGTCTTTGGGACCTAACAATTGGTATCAGAGCCTTGTCCTCTTTCTATAGAAGTTTAACAACTTGAGGAGATCCAATGTCTACTAACTATTTCAAGAAGGACAATCCTAAACTTGATGGAACCAACTATGGCGTATGGAAGATCAGGATGGAAACACATCTAAATTGCATTGGAAAAGACATCTGGGATGTTACAAAGAATGGCTACATTGCTCCTACTCAAAGTCAACCTAATCCACCCAACTTGGCTAAAGATGAGGAAAATGATTGCAAAGCAAGAGAAGCACTTTTGAGAGCATTACCAGATCAACAAATCATGGGATTATCAGATATGTATATTGCTAAAGCTATTTGGGATCATTTGGAAACATTGAATGAACGAGATTCCATAGTCAAAATTGCAAAACTTGAAAGCTTCCGGGTCAGGTGTGAAAATCTGAAAAAAGAAGAAGATGAAAGGATTTTTGCTTTTATGGAAAGAGTGAATGAAATTTTTTGGGGTATTAAATGTTGTGGAGGAACCTTAAGTGAAGATGAAATTGTTTTAAAAGTTTTAAGAGGATTGCCACCGACATATAAAACGAAAGTTACTACTATAAATGAGTTAAGAAAAATGCCTAATACTTCAGTAACTAGGGATATATTGATTGGAAAACTTTCAACTTTTGAAATTGAGGAATTTGGTCCTGTTGCTACTATAAAGACAGACTTAGCTTTTAAGGCATCAACATCATCTACACCATCATTTGACAAATCTGATTGGAAAGCCTTTTATGTAAGAGAACTTGAAGAAAGTAGGAGAGAAAATGAAGAACTTGAAGCACTATTTGCAAGGAAAAGGCCTAAAGGTCCAGTTGGAAGTAAATATGAAGGTAAATCACCCTTTAAATGTTTAAATGTAATAAGATTGATCATATGGCTTCGAGATGCCCTAATAGACATGCTAGACTAAGAGAAGAAGCTAGAAGAACATACAAACCTAACCCTGAATATCAAAGATAAATATTTAAGAAGAATAAAGATAAATCTTGTTATCTTGCTAATGAAGGAGTCATTGATGATTCTGATGAGGATCTGGTAGACAATGGATGGGTTTTTGTTGCTAAAATAGAAGATCAACCAACACCTACTGTTCAACCGGTAGAGTAGGCCCCGGCAGCTAAAGTTGAAGTTAAGGATGAATGGATCATTGATTCAAGATGTTCACATCATATGACTGGTGATAAAGGTAAATTCTTGAACTTTCAGAAATATAATGGAGGTTTGGTAAGATTTGGAGATGATAAAGCTTGTTTGATAAAAGGAAAAGGCACTATATCTCTTGATGGTAAGCATAATACTGACAATGTTTACTATGTAGAAGGTTTTTAAAGCACAATCTTTTGAGTGTTGGTCAATTAGTTAAGAAAGGATTTCAGTTACACTTCAAGAATGGAAAATGCAGAATTATGAACAGAACTAGTTTGGAAATCGCAACCAATAATCAGACTAGAGGTAACATCTTTCATTTAAATAATAGTGAAAAGACATTCTTGATTTCACATATTGATGAAAGCCGGCTATGGCATAAGAGACTCTGTCATGTAAATTTTGATTGCATGGTAAAAATCAGTACTACTAAGGCAGATGGAGACTTACCTAAGATTGTTAAACCTCACAATTTAGTATGTAAGGAATGTCAATTTGGAAAACAAGTTAGAGCATCTTTTAAAAGTATTCCAGAAAAATCCAATAATGCTCTTGACTTAATTCATATTGATTTATGTGGTCTAGCTAGAACTAAAAGCTTACAACGTGATAGATATTCCATGCTAATCATTGATGACTATTCTAGAATGTGTTGGGTTACTTTTCTCAGAGAAAAATCAGAAGCACTTGGGAAGTTCAAACTATTCAAAGCAATGGTAGAGAATGAAACGAGTAAGAAAATCAAATGTCTGAGATCAGATCAAGAAGGTAAATTTACATCTAAGGAATTTAATGCATTCTATGAAGTGAATGGAATCAGAAGACAGTTATCAGCACCCTGGACACCACAATAGAATGGAGTTGTAGAAAGGAAAAACAAAACTATCTTGGATGTAGCTAGAAGTATGTTATCAAAAGCAAATCTACCACATGTATATTGGAGAGAGGCAGTAAGCACAGTGGTCTATACATTCAACAAAGTTCACATCAAAGGTGAAACCAGTAAGACCCCTCATGAACTATGGTTTGGTATTACTCCTACTCTTAAATATTTCAGAATATTTGGAAGTAAACGCTATATTAGAAGAGATGAGTATATTGGCAAATTTGATCCTAGAAGTGATGAAGGAATATTTCTTGGTTATTCATCTCAGAACAAAGCATATAGATGTTTAACAAAAGATTGTAGAAAATTGTTGAAAGTACAAATGTGAAGATTGATGAACAATTTAAAGGAACTTCAAGGTATATAGACTCTGGACCTACAATAGAGATACTGAAAAATGAACCTACATTGAATCCACTGGTACAGAATGAAGATCCAGTTAGACTGGTATCATCTAAAAATTCCACTGAAACTGAGGAACAACAGCAAACACAGACACCCCGGTATGTAAGACTGAATCACTCTAAAGATTAGATAATTGGAAACAAGTATAAATGAGTTATGACAAGAGGAAGAATGACAAATGAAGAGGTATGTCTTATTTCTCAAATTGAACCATCCTCAATTAATGAGGCATGTGAAGATAAACACTAGATTAAAGCTATGGAAGAAGAATTAGAACAAATTGTGAAGAATAACACATGGACATTAGTTCCGCGGCCTAAAGACAAAAATGTGATTGGAACAAAATGGGTATTCAGAAACAAACTTAATGAATATGGGAAGGTAATCAGAAATAAAGAAAGACTAGTGTGTAAGGGATATTCTTAGAAAGAAGAAATTGATTATAATGAAACCTTTGCACCGGTAGCTAGAATTGAGGCAGTCAGATTATTCTTGGCTTTTGTAGCACACAAGAACTACAAAGTATATCAAATGGATATTAAATGTGCATTTTTGAATGGAGATCTTGAAGAAGAATTTTACCTTGAGCAACCTGATGGATTTTCTTTGACAAATAGCAAAGTTATGGTTTGCAGGTTAAGGAAATCTTTGTATGGGTTGAAGCAAGCTCCAAGAGCTTGGTATGCTAGATTGGATAAATATCTTTTGAAGATTGGTTTTTCTAAAGGCAATGTTGACAGCAACTTATACTATAAAGTGACTAGTGATAACATCTTGGTTATATAAGTTTTTGTTGATGATATAATCTTTGGAGGAGAAAATGGATTATGTAAAGACTTTTCTATTGAAATGCAACAAGAATTTGAACTATCTATGATTGGAGAAATAAAATTCTTTTTACGATTGCAGATTTCATAGACTGATAAAGGTATATTCTTGAGTCATTCCAAGTACTTGAAGGAGTTACTGAAGAAATTGGGATGGAGAACTCTAAACCGGTAAGCACACCTATGACTACAAATGACAAATTATCACTAAGGGATGAATCTACACCTGTTAATCCGACTAGGTACAAGTCTATGATAGGAGGCCTACTGTATTTGACACAAACAAGACCTGATATTATGAATGTAGTATGTATTATTTCAAGATTTCAGAGTAATCCTAGAGAAAATCATGAATCAGTAGTAAAAAGGATTTTCCGGTATTTACAAGGCATTACAAATCTTGGTTTATGGTATTCTAGAGATGAAAACTTTGAATTATGTGCATACACAGATGCAAATTGGGCAAGAGATGTGGATGACAGAAAAAGCACCACCGGCGGAGCATTTTTTCTTGGAAGTAGATTAATTTCTTGGTTGAATAAGAAACAAAGTTGTACATCTTTATCAACAACAGAATCAGAATATGTTGCAGCAACAACTAACTGTACAAAGGTATTATGGCTTAAGAAAATGTTGAAGGACATAAAGGAAAAATGCAAGGAACCTATAACCATATATTGTGATAACACTGCAACAATTGATATATCTAAGAAATTGGTACTACATTCTAAAACCAAACATGTTTCTATCAAATTGAACTTTCTAAAAGAGAATGTTGAAGCAAAAGAAGTAAAACTGGTTTATGTGAATACTAAAGAGCAGATTGTAGATATTTTCACTAAGCCTTTGCCTAAAGAGACCTTTGAATATCTCAGAGACCAGCTTGGGGTCATATGCCCACTGGTAGAGACTTAGACAGTTGATGTTTGTCATTAACTGACTGAACTAATAGAGAAATCTTTTATTCCAGCTTTGATGAGGAGAGATATTTCTCAGGGGGAGTAGTTGGTATACTGAATTGGTTGGTATTTTGTATTTTAACTTGGTTTTGTATTGCTTTAGCATTTGATGTCAAAGGGGAAGAGATATCTATGGAAAAACACATTATCTTTTGGGGAGAGATTATTCATTGGGGGAGAGATTGTTACTTTGAGATTGATTACTCTCTGTATCTGAATTTTGATTTCTAGTTATGATCTCTTTTGAAAGATTGTTTGTTTTGGTATTTGGCATATATGTTCTAGCACTTTGATGGTTTTTCCATCTTGTGTTGCCATCAATGCCAAAGGGGGAGATTGTTGGTATTTTGGTATGGTTTTGTCATTGATGTCAACACCTATCAACACTTATCAACTCTGGCACTTTGAAGGATTGGCAATGTTCACCAACAAGCAAGTGACTTATGCACAATCACCAGTATCTGGTACATCAACAGGATAAAATGTTCACCGGCACTTGGAATGATATGGAAAATACCTGGTTATGTCGAAGACATCATTTGGAAACTTTTTCTTGTAGATTTGTTCATTGGTATATTCGTGTTTGCATATTTGATGTTACTGGCAAATAGGTCTAGGTTATGCACCGGCAGGCTTATCTTTTCCAAATCAGCACAACTTTCTTTGGAGATGATTTATTATTGTTGTAAATGATTTAAGCCGACTTGTTAAATCAGTTATTGCATCGGTTATTGATTTACTTGTAAAATGTTTTTATTGTAATATCTTTTAGAGCCGACCTACTAAAATTGGTCTTAGGTTATGGTATATATGTAAGATCTTATTTGTAAGATCGATAGGTGATTGGGAAAAAGAATTATAACAAGATATATGTGAGAATAAGCAGAGCTATACACGCAGAAATCATTTGAAGGTGAAGAAAGGTTTTTGTGAAGGCATATTAGAACTGAACCAGTATTGAATCTAACATAGGAAGATGCTATTTTGAGCAGTACATCGTTATTGGATTTAACCATCCAATTGTAGTCAGTGTGACTCCTACTTGTGTTTGAGCAGTGAGCTCTAGGCGCTTGGCCTTTCTGCATGTGCAGACCCCATTTGTATACACATACTATCTGCAGTAGTATCATCTGATTGTGGGTAAGGTTTCCCACTTTGGTTTTTCCCCTTACAGGCTTTCCACGTACAAATATTGGTGTTATGTGTTGTGGATATTATTGTCTTTTTGTTTCATGCATTAATCTTTTCTGGTACTGATATTAACTGATAAATTGTCTACGAGCATAAAGTTTGGTTTACTGGTATTAAGCATTAAGGTTGGTGAAGTTGTTTTGGTTTAAATTTATTTGACAACTGATTCACCCCCCCCTCTCAGTTATCTCTGGGACCTAACACATTCTAGTAATAAAAAAGTGGGAGGTATTATATTAAATTTGTTGATGATATTTCTACGTTATTAGAGCTTTAAGATTGTTAGCCCAAAATAAAGGGTGAGAATAAGTGTTGATGGTGTCCAATAAAAGAAAAATTAAACATTTTAGAATTGAACGAAAGAAGTTGCAAGCAACCCTTGATCCATCAAATTATTTGGATAAAGAGAAAGAAATATAAAAAGTTAGAAGATGAAAGAAGAAATTGTTTGATGAAAAAAAAAGCATTTCTTCCTTGAGACTTTGATAAGAATTCATCAAGGGTGAGAAAGAATTTTAGAATTAATGGCATAAATTATATAATTTCAAATCAACATCAGATATTGAGACCATTCAAAAACACAATATAAAGACGTGGTTGCATTTACAAATAACATTTACATAGCTAGATGCATAACAAACCCTCCTAAACCCTTCCTTGTATAGGAAGAAAGGAAAGCAAAAGAACATGAGGGAATTCCTATAGAGAGATTGATAGAATCCTTAAAGAGTATTAATGTAAATATAATGAATTCAACACCATGGTATTATTTTTCAACTAATTTGAATTCCATGAAACAAATAATCATAGGAAAATTCCTACTAGTAGTAGAAATTGTAACATTCCCCTTGTTCTACATATTCTATTTACGAAGTTTTTAACCCACAAGTGAAATATACATTGCCAAAATACAAGTAATAAAAATTTTCATGTTTCCTTTCAAAATCAAGATACATATTTGCAATAAATATCTTCTCAATTTTCATTTCATCATGAATCAAATACAGTATCATATTCATAAAAATATGAATGCATATATATTTTCCCTTTCAAATTTCCATTTTCTTTAGGAATGTTTGAATGCATATAAAGCTTCTGGGAGATTTTAAGAAACATAATACATACAATAGGGTCAAGATGTCCTTGTTGGCATACATTATCAAATACTAGATGCCATCTGCATGAGGAGGAGCATCACTCAAGTTCTTTTCCACCCAACCAAGACTTGACAGTGCCCCGTGCCTCTTCTAACTGAAGTAGCTTGACTTTTCAACGAAGAGTTTGGTTTGGTGACCTCATAATAATATAGCTTTATGAGCATATTTTTGTGTCCTACATAACTAGCACTACCATACATTGGCTACAACCTACATCTATGGTGTTCCCTATCTAGTATGTAAACTTAGATCACAGTGAACCGACAATGTAGACATAGGCAACCTACATTAATTTGGCCAGATAATTCATCACTGAGTACTTTGAGTGAGATTCATATGTCCACCCACTTCATTACTCTATTCGGTAAAATGACCACTTTACTAAACCCATACCATTCCCATGACTTAATAATAGAATAATTATATATGATATTCCGATCCACAGATTGATCTAACCCTGAGATTAACCAACTCGATCATTCCTATTTACTAAGAAGCATATCATATAATATTTCTAACATATTTATCACATACTTTAATCTATTCATAAATATTAACAAGTTACTATTACACAAGAATGCATATACTACAAGTAACACAATTTTGAACATTGCTTAATTTAAATTGATGTAATAACATATAATATATCTCAATATAAAAGAAAGGAAGATTCTTCATGCCTGTAATATAGCTATCATGCAATTATGATTCCTTCCTCCAATTGCACTAGCTTCACAACTTATACACTAGCACAAAAATTTCCAAGCCTTCAATAACAACTAGCCTATTCCGTCACAATAATTGAACTATTTCCTTCTCTCAATGAAGAACAAAGAAACCAAGAACAATAAGAAAATGACAAGAGATTATGGAGACAAAAATATGAGATGTGATGAAATGAGATGGAGTTGTGCTATGCTCCAAGAGAGATCCTCTATTTATACATAAGTTTGAGAAACTTAATGCTATAATTAAGTTCTCAGAAGTGCTACCACTCTCTCTCTTATCGCCACCATTAAACTATGTAGCTTCTCTTCTAATTACAAAAACTAAACATAAAAAGTCCTATGAAATATTACTATGAATCATCCATTATATAATACTTAATCAAATACAATTAGCTAACTTACACATTAACTAATCAACTTAGACTTCTATCAATCCTCACTAATTGCATGACCTTACAAAGTGGGGGAGGGGGAATCGTAGGGTTCATCACGCTTTAAAAACAATGCTTACATAAAAGGGGGAGGTGGCAGTTTAACCACCACACCACCCTCCTTTGGAATAGGGTGTGCCACCTTCCATGGTGGGTGCCCCCCACTCCTCTTCTCCCCTCCCTCTGTTGGCAATTTGGAGGAATTGATTATGTGTTGCATTGATGTTTTGTCATTGAAGGTAACACCGATTGTTTTGGTTGTTTACCTATTTCCGATTGGTTCTGGTAGAGTGGTTGATTATGATATTAATCTAGTAGGATCCGGTATGCTTTGGTTTGTGGATTTAGTTTTGTATGTGGGAAAAATGGATTAATAAAATTTAAAATGTGAAAAATACGTAAAATACCAATCCACACACACACACAGGACTTCTTGATGCAAGCTATGGAGTAACGATGCTTTACTCAGCTTCCCAAGGAGGGTCCCATGGTTCTCTATCTCGCAATGTCCCTCAAACCAATGTTTTGCTCTCAGATTACTGAGAAAAATGGCTTAGGGATGGCAAATATGAGAACGAGAGAGATTTTAACTGATCTTAGTATGAGATGTGTTATAAGCTAGATGAGATGCTTAGAAATGCAACAAACTAAATGATAAGATGACAAGGTTAGTATGAATACTATCCTAGCATACTATATTTAATCTATGATTGAGCTAAAATGATAAATAAACTACTTTAGCATGCATGTTCATGATTAATTCTGATCTAAAAGAGGCTAAATGATGAGCATAAGATGATATGAAAGCTTGAAAGAATTTGAGCATAAGTGTGATGCTTCAAATTTTAAAGATGGTTGTTAAGAATGGAGGAATGAGAGCTCTATTTATAGCACAAACAGGGCAATGGATGGTCAAGACTGAATGGCTTAATCAAAGGCCAAGTTTGAAAGTTGGGGATCCATGTGCACAATTGGCACCAATGAAATAGTGACAAATGTCCACACCAGATTGGGTTGAAAGAAGAGGTTGGAGGCATTAAAGGCCTGAGGAGACCTCATGGTTATCTAAAGGCTAAGGGTCAAGTCTAAGTTAGGTTTACCCAATGAATTAAGATCTAATCCAAAGATAAACCTTTGTGCAAATGATTAAGAGATAATCATGGTCAAAGCATTAATGACCTGATGAGACCCTTGGGTTGGATAGAGGTTGAGTCAAAACAAATGTTTTAACCATGTGGGAGGGTTTGAAATAACCATTAATGGTTATTGGAGACTTTGGGGATTAAGTGGTTGAAGGTTGGAAGCCTTCAATGGTTTTCAAAGACTTTAGGGTTTTTGGTGGTTGAAGGTTGAAAACCTTCAATGGTTATCCAAGACTTTGGGCTATTTGAGAAGTGACCTCCCTTTGCTTAGGGATGTGACAAAGTTTAGAGGGGGTTTAGGTTAATTAGAATTGGTTAGAATATTCTAGAAGGGGTTAAGAAGGGGTTTGGGATTTTGCAAGTGGATGGGGAGGATAATAGGATTTAATTGAATTATTTGATTTTCATTCAATTTGGTTGGAATTAAATAAATTTGATTTATTCATTAAATGGGTATAGTGAATTTAATTAAGTGATTTACTTAATTAAATAGAAGAATGTGAATAATTTAATTAAATTGGATTTAATTAAATAGAGAAATGAACATAAAATATTCATTTAGGAATATGGTCATTTTTATACGTCTACATTTTGCCCCTCTTTGAAGTGACGTGTGTGCACATGTTATTTCAAAGAAAATGATGCTTTATCATGATTTATGATCAAATGCAATTTTTGTGTGTCGTTCTTTGATTTGCAAGTCGTGCCCCATATTCGATGCGATGCCCTAGATTAGATGTTTGATGTGATGCCCCCTCGGGAGATGAATCAATTTGTTTTTGAAAAAAAAAATTTCGAGTTAAATTGATGAAGTTCATATGATGTGTAGGATTTCAGGCGTGTAGGAAGTGCGTAAATTGATTCATCTCCCGATAAATTAAAAATGTTTTAGTATAGGGGAGACCGCGACCATATTACAGGCCCAGTTAGGTAACCCTAATTTCATTTTGTTCCTATAAAAGGGGAAAAGGGGTTATTTTAGATTCATTTGTGCTTGTTGACTTTGAAGAAAAGAGAATTTGCTCTGGAGAGAAAATGCCTATTCCTTACCACAGACACCGTTTCGAGCGCATTCGGAGATATCGGAGACCTGCAGTGCATGGACCACTAGTAAGTCAACCCTTTTGACCCTTTTTTGATTTTTGATTTTGTCGATTTTAGGTGTTTTTTGAATTTTTAAGTTCGGGCTTTTCGGTTTAGCGCGTCTGAAGTAAACAGTAGCGCATACGCAATGTGATCTAGCGCATCGGGGTCAAATTAGGGGTCGCGTCCGAAAATATTTGGTAGTGCATAGGAGTTTTAGGTTAGCGCGTATAAGGAAAATAGCGCATGTGAAGGCAATGTTAGTGCGTAGGGGAAACAGGGTAGTGCATCGTTTTGACCTAGCGCATAGGATGTATAGAAGTTCGCATGAAGCCGGAGGTTTAGCGCGTGATCATAACCTAGCGCATAGAGCTTAAAAGGTAGCGCTTAGGAAGACTAGATTAGCGCTTAGGTTGTTTCTAGCGCATAGGATGAAAAGGGGAGCGCGTAGGGAGAATAGATTAGCGCGTAGACAGAGTCTAGCGCATAGATTAGTTTAGGTAGCGCATGGAAGGAAAACAGTAGCGCGTAGACAGAGTCTAGCGCATAGGAGAAATAAGATAGCGCATGGATAGAAAAGGGTAGCGCATAAATGGAATCTAGCGCATAAGGCAAATAGATTAGCGCGTAGGACAAGCAGCCTAGCGCGGGGGTCTTTTTTTAGCGCATTTCATGTCTGTTTTAGCGCATCCAGGAAAAATTTTGTTGTTGTGGTCGATTTAAAATGTGGTGTTTTTGCGTGTCTGTCATGTTTTTGATGCATGTATCCAATATGAGCATTTGTATAACTTGTTTTGATGTGAATGTTTCCAAGTTATGTATAGATATCAAGCTATTTGTGGTGATCAGAATATGATTTATTTGTGTTATCTATTTTAAGTTCAAATGTGTATGAAAGCCTGAGTTGTTTTACAAGCCGATATGGGTTGGAAACTTGAGTTGTTTTACAAGTTTTGATATGGGTGGGAAACTTGAGTTGTTTTACAAGTTTGTGATTGTGGTACTTGAGTTGTTTTACAAGTTTTGATATGGTTTTTGAGAACTTGAGTTGTTTTACAAGTTGACATGAAATGATAAGAGTTTGAACTTGATGTAGATGAGCAAATTGTTGCATGTTGTTGATGTAAGTTGTATTTTGATATCTTTTTGTGGATGTGGAATCTGATATTGGATATGTTTTGTTTGTTGACAGGAGCGATTGGGGATCGTGCAGTCGAGGGAGAGATTCCCGAGACCATGGACACTGATACCACGTCTGTCACAGGCAGACCTGGACATTATTGAGAGGTGTGGATTGACCTCACTTTTAGATATGTCTCGGTTCACTGTGAACAGGGGACTCTTGACAACACTGGCAGAGAGGTGGCATAGTGACACGAACACCTTCCATTTTGCTACTGGGGAGATGACCGTGACACCAGAGGACTGCTATCGTATCCTGCGTATTCCTGTGGTAGGAGCTACATTGCCCTATGAGCAGACAGAGGAGGGCGGCACAGAGGCACTGCGCCGGATTTTTCATGATGAGAGTGTCTGCGGGTATGAGATCCCGTGGCAGGAGTTCCTGGATCTTGATTATGCGCCACTGCCATCTGTATTGGCAGGATTTATTGGAGGATTCCTTTGTCCTGATCGCAGGTCAAAGGGATTTTCAGTGGGATGGGGGCTAGTGCTAGAGCAGATGGTCACACAGGGGCGAAGATTTGCATGGGGGTCAGCGATGTTGGCCCACCTTTACAGGAGCCTGCACGAGGTAGTATACCTCGGTTATAGTAGTTTATCAACAGGGGTGACACTCTTACAGGTATGGTGCTGGGAGCACATTCCAGCAGCGAGGCCACTGGCAGACAGGGATAGGCCCGTGGGGGCAGCTTATGCATATGGTTATAGAGGCCTAGTTGTCCAGCGTAAGCTGGGCAAACTAGAGCACTGGAGGAGGGTTTTTGATGACATAGATACGGTCACCTGGAGACCGTATACAGGCTGCGAGGTATGGGCCGAGGATGGTATGGAGATGCCTTTTGTGTTCATGACTAGGTATCTGATCGAGAGGACTCCATTCGTCATTGAGCGATTTCTGGTTACCCGAGTTTTGAGGCAGTTCGGGAGACAGCAGGGGATTCCCCAGGGGACGTGCCAATATGCACGGCGGCAGCAGGATGTGGCCGATTGGGGGCCGACTATTGACAGTGCCATTGCGATTGAGGAGTTTACTGGTTTGGCTGGGCAGATCTGGGACTATGCCCCAGAGATACAGGATGTCGGTATGACTGACGAGTTCGCTCGTTTATTTGCTGCTTGGGCAGTTGCGAGGATCTCAGATCCAGAGGAGATGAGACCGGCTTTTGATTCGGATGGAGAGGAGGGAGACGGGGGAGATGAGGGGGATGATGGAGGTGATGGGGGAGATGGGGGAGATAGAGGGAGGAGGAGAGGGAGAGGTGTGCAGAGGGCAGTACGGCTGGGGCGGATTGAGAGAGGGAGGGGAGGATTGGCCATTGGAGCCGGTAGAGAGGGGAGAGTTACAGAGGTATTAGCGGCAGTAGGAGGAGGAGAGGAGGAGGTGGGGAGACCAGTGCAGAGGAGGAGGATAGATATACTTCCACCTCCCGTACCCAGGATAGGCCGAGTGGGGGGAGTGGCGCCAACACAGGTACCACTACGGGTTCGAGTGCCGGGACATGTAGAGGACGCCCAGATCCAAACTCTTCAGATCACTGCGCAGCAGCTGCAGGCACAGATTTTGACTTATCAGAGGCAGATCTCTCAGTTGATCACTGAGAGAGATACCGAGATGGAGCGGCGGGGGTGAGCAGAGGAGGCCTTGGTGACCGTACAGAGAGCTGGGGCGGGTGGTCCCTTGAGAGACACCCTGAGAGAGCTGACACGGAGTGTGCAGGAGGCGGTGCCCAGAGAGCGGCGTGTAGAGAGCCTTGCGCAGTCGAGATCGAATCGATCTCAAACTACCGGGACACGATCGGAGAGCCGTGGAGTGACAGGGCCAGTGGGACAGGACCCTCCTGTCGATCCGGGTGTGAGCGTCTCAGGAGCCAGACAGGATCCTCCTAGAGATCCAGGAGCAGGTGCATCAGGAGCTAGACCATCTCCATCAGGGGATAGTCATACTTGAGAGACATGGTCTTTATTGTATTTTGAGCAGTGTATTCTTTGTACTGGACACAGTTGTGACACATTTTGTAGATTTTGATCATTTTGAGAGATATATATATAGAGCACCATTTTTGACCGATGTGATGTGTTTATGGATGTATGTTTTATGTGTGCTTCTTCCTTTTTACATGATGATGTATCTTGAAAATGAGATGTATGATGTTAATATGCTGCTTTATGTAAGATGATGTGTAATGATGTAATAATGATAGATGGGATAATAATGAGATGTAACTTATTATAAAATGAGATGCAACTAAGTGTAAAATGTTATGCAACTAATTGTAAAATGATATGCAACTAATTGTGAAATGATATGCAACTAATTGTGTTTGGATCATCTCTCATTCTGTATTTGCCATCCGATATAACCATTTATTTGCTTTCTTTATAAATATCATCATGGAGCTTTTCATGATTTTTGGAAATGTTGAAAATTTATACAAGCATAATGGTATAATTGAACCATAATAACCTGAGTAAAATTTACATGATTTTTGATTTTGCAAGATAGCACAAGCGTCAGGGTATAATTGAACCAGGACGACCTGAGTGCGTATTGCGTAAACAGACAAGAGTAGATCATTTATAATGCGTGAAATGGGATCAAGTCTTCAGTGATATGGATCACGTCTCGAGGCAAATATTCACACAATACAAGTGATCGCCTCCCAAACAGAAGACTAAGAAAATGTTGGAAGTTTCTCATGATCTCTGGCTGTGAAGCTTTTGATGAGATAAGGAAAAGATTCCAATTTATTAAAAAGTTCAAAATGCAAAATAATCAAGACTTTAATGCGATAATGCAACATTGAGTACTTCAAAAAATCATCCATCCTTAAGTTTATGGTGTATTGTTCGTGTTTGGTTGTTGTGATGTAGTGTAGTTGTGTTTGTTGGATGTCATATGTCTAAGTTTTGCAATAGTTGGCATGTCTTGAATGTTTGCAAGTTTTTGAACAGTCTAATGTCCCTAGATGAGTGTTTCTGCTGGATATGAGTATGTACAGTGATTTCCAAGCCATGGTAAAATGCGGTAGATGAATAACCCAGGATAGTGACTACGCTAAGTATGTCCTGGATAGATATACGCTAAGTGTCGGGCGATGGCCAAGAGTGTTTTGATGGATAAAATGGCATGGATATAGAGAAAGGAGCCGGCCTTTCACAAAGGCACCTGTTTACCAGGTTTTCACCATTTGTTTTTATTGTACTTTGTATTTTGACTTTTTCTGGAGTTTTGTATTTTTTTTTGTTTGTTTTTGGCGTTTTCCGTGCACTAGGCTACTTTAAGTATAGTACTTCTTTAGATGAATGCTATTAGTTGGATCATCAAGCACATCTCCTTCAGAATTTGTTAGCTGATAGGCACCTGATCCATAGACTGAAATCATGACATAGGGACCCAACCAGTTAGGTTCAAATTTCCCTTTCTTTTCTCTATCTTGCTGGTTTCTTGGATTTTCTTTTAAGACTAGATCACCAACCTTGAAGTTACGAGGAATGACCTTATGATTGTAGCTCCGGCACATGCGCTGCTGATATGCTTTGAGATGAGTATAAGCATGTTGGCATCTTTCATCTAATAGTTCCAATTCCTGCAGTCGATTGACCCGATACTCTTCATCTGAATCAAACCTTTCAAAGAGACTCTAAGAGATGGAATTTCTACCTCCAAGGGTAAAATAGCCTCTGATCCATATACCAAGGAATATGGTGTTGCCCCTGTAGGTGTGCGGATGCTAGTCCTGTAGGCCCAAAGAGCTGGATTGAGTTGTACATGCCAATCTTTGCGTGCATCATTCACTGTTTTCTTGAGGATTTTTAGGATCGTTTTATTAGATGCTTCTGCCTGACCATTTCCTTGTGGATAGTATGGTGTAGAAAATCGATGCTGGATTTTGAATTTTTCACATAGTTCCTGCACATCTTGGTTTTTGAAAGGTCGTCCATTATCTGTGACAATTGAACTTGGAATACCATATCTACAGATCAGAAAATTTAAAATAAAAGAAGCAATTTGTTTCCCAGTCACTGTGGTCATGGGAACTGCTTCAATCCATTTGGTAAAGTATTATGTGGCAGTTATAATGAACTTGTGTCCATTTGAAGATGAAGGATGTATTTTGCCTACCAGATCCAATCCCCACTGATAAAAGGGCCAGGAGGTGGTAAATGGTTGTAGTTCCTGTGCTGGTGCATGTATCAGATTGCCATGGATTTGGCATTTAGGACATTTCTTGGCGAAATGATATGAGTCTTTTTCCATGGTAGGCCAGTAGTATCCCATTCGTAGAAGCTTTTTAGCAAGAGTAGTGCCACTCGAATGTGTACCACAAATACCTTCGTGAAGCTCGTGTAAAGCTGAATCAGAATCATTACGATCAAGACAACGAAGAAGAGTACAATCTAGACCTCGACGATATAAGGTATCAGCGGTAAGGGTGTAACGGGCAGCTTGTCAGATAAAGTTACGTTTTTGGTTGCGGGATTGGTCAATGGGTAATATATTATGCTTGAGGTAGTCATATATTGGTCCATATAACGGAGAATCTGAACCGGTTAAGGCATATATAACATGAGATTCAGAATGGTCATAGGCGGGAGAGAACAGTTGCTCTACCAGGACCTCATAACGACTCTGTTGTTCTGGAATTTGTAGTAATGAAGCAATCGTAGCCATTGCATCGGCTGCTTTGTTATTTAACCTTGGTATTTGTTCAAAAGTGATGTGCACAAAATACTGTTTGAAATCATCCACCATCCGTTTGTAGGGTAGTAGCTTATCATCCTTTGTCTGATAGTTGTTGTTGATTTGATTGATGACCAATTGTGAGTCTCCATAGACTTTTAATTCTGTGATCTGCCATTCGACAGCCATTTTGATGCCTATGACCAATGCTTCATATTCAGCCATATTATTTGTACATGGAAACATAAGCCTGTATGATCTTGGCATAGTGTGTCCTTCAGGGGTGATGAATAGAATGCCGGCCCCTGAACCATGTTGTGTATAGGATCCATCAAAGTATAGGGTCCATTGTTTGGAGGAAAGAGCAAAAACGTCCCTGTCTGGAAATTCAATGTCCATGGTTTGTTTTCCTGGTAGTGGTGCTTCAGCCAACTGATCTGCAATTGCTTGTCCTTTGATGGCTTGTCTTTCTGTGTAGTGGATGTCAAATTCACTGAGAATCATAACCCATTTAGCCAATTGGCCTGTGAGAGCTGCCTTGCTAAGTAAATACTTGAGAGGATCAATTTTGGCTACTAGCTTGATAGTGTGTGCTAGCATATAATGTCGGAATTTTTGAGATGCAAAAACAACTGTTAGGAAAGCCTTTTCAATGAATGTATAATTGAGCTCATATCCATTCAATGTTCTACTGATGTAATATATGGCGCGTTCCTTTCCTTGTTGATCTTCTTGTGCCAATAATGCCCCCAGTGAAACATCTGCCGTTGATATATACAATATAAGAGGCTTTCCTGCAATTGGTGGTACTAGAACTGGTGGATTCATCAGGTACTGTTTAATTTGGTAAAAGGATTCTGCACATTTAGTCTCCCATTTGAATGGCACATTTTTGTGTAACAAGTGGTTAAATGGCAGACTTTTATCTGCTAGTTGAGCGATGAATCGCCTGATTGATTGAAGTCACCCTTGGAGAGATCGAAGTTGACTGATATTCTTTGGTGGTGGCATATCCATGATGGCTTGTACCTTCGCTGGATCCACTTCAATACCTTTAGCTAAGATGATGTAACCTAGTAACTTGCCTGATGTCACCCCGAAGACACACTTCTTAGGGTTGAGTCGGACTTTGAATTTCTGTAATCGATCAAAGATCTTTGTTAGGATGCCAAGATGTTCATCTCTGGTGAAAGATTTGGCTAGTAAATCATCCACATAGTCTTCCATAAATGTGTGCATCATATCATGGAATATGGTTGTCATTGCTCTTTGGTAAGTGGCTCCGGCATTCTTTAAGTCAAAAGGCATTACATTCCAATAGTATGTTCCCCAAGGATAGGTGAATACTGTTTTGTCTTGATCTTCAGGAGCTATTTTGATTTGATTATAGCCTGAGAAACCGTCCATTAATGAGAGCATTGCATGGCCTGCTGTGAGATCTACAATTATATCAATACTTGGTAGAGGAAAGTCATCCTTTGGGCAAGCTTTATTGACATCTCTGAAGTCGGTGTATATTCTGATACTACCATCTAGTTTTGAGACTGGAACAATGTTAGAAATCCATTCTGCATAGTCAATAGGTCGGATGAATCCGACATCTAATAATTTCTTTAATTCCGTTTTGACCATGAGTGCTATTTGTGGATTCATCTTCCGTAGTTTCTGCTTGATTGGTTTAACCCCCGCAGAGATGGATAAGTGATGCATGATTAGGTGTGGATCTACTCCAGGCATATCAGCATATGACCAGGCAAAGTTAATTTACTATCCTTTAAAGAAGATGATGAATGCCAATCTTTCCTCTTCTGTCAGAGATTCTGCCAGGTGAATTTTCTGGCTGCTACAGTGGTACCAATGTTGATTGATTGAGTAGGCTCAATCAATATGGGTGATCGTTCATGAAAATGTTCAGGAAGAGTGTCAAGTCTCCCATCATTAGGTGCCTTAAAAAGGTTTTCACCCTCAGATGCGTCCTTTATTTTTACTTTTTTGGGATCCATTGCTGCCATTGACTGGTTTTCAGCATTAGATTCATTATTTGATTCATTTTTGTGACTGAGAGACTTGGCACTCCCTGAAGAACAGATGTCGTTATGCGGTTCACTGTTAGAGCCTGTTTCGGGATTTATGGTACATAGGTAGTGGATAATAGATTCATCATCTGGAAAAATTGGGATATCATGAGTCTCAGGTTCAGTCCAGTCGATGAGATCAGGGAAGACAAGTGGTAAGGAATCATGGGGCGGGTCAAGTTCAGCTACTGTAAGTGTTAGAATAGAGTTATCATCGTGATGGGTCTTATTTTTAAAGAAATTTAGGGTTTCATCGAGGTCTTCGATGGTATCATCTTCTACATAGACTTGTTCGTAATATTGCTGTTCGCTTTCCTGAATGTCATAGATATGTTGTGGTCCAAATTCAAGAGGTCTATCTTCTGCGTTATGTTCTTCTTGAGAAATGGATATGAAATCAGTATCATCGGGGATATTTGTAGTAGCGTCGGAGCAGGTACCCCATTCATATTCATTTGAATCGGTCTCATAGGCATCATCCCAAATTCTATCTGTGCTGTAGACAGGTATGTTGTATGGCGAAAATAAGTCCTTGATGATAGATACTATTTTGACATTCTGTGTTGATTCTGTATCTGATCCATCTTCTACATTCTGGATTTGTTCATATATTGTGCTTCCTCGGGGAGGAATGATGGGTGCTTGTGATGATAGGATTGGTTCTTGAGCCACTGGTGTGTGAATATGAGCCACTGCTGCAGATATGGCCTTCTTATGATTCAGAAGCTTTCCCTGATGTATCTTCTGATCTTGACGTTCTCTTGCCTTACGGATTGTTTCTGCTGATTCAAAGAGAGCTTCCTGCCATGATTCTTCCTTGTATTTCTTCTTTTCTTTCCATTGAGGTTTTGTATTTGTATGTGGCGGCCTTTTTAATAGGAAAGTGAATTTAGAACCTAATCCTGCTTTATTTCTACTCGGTTGTGAAGGAAGATCTATAGGTTCAGTGACTCCTTCTTGGCGTTTCCCAATAGGTCCTTTACCGCCATATCCCATTTGTTTCATGATCAGGTAGCCTTTTCCATACAAGTGTGTTGGTAGAACAATGTCTAGAGCGGCCGCTCTATTAGCTTCTTCTTCATCTTTGTATAGCCAGTTAAGAACATCTTTATCTTCTGATTCATGTGCTAGAGTCCCCAATTGGATGAAGGTACCATCAAATTTAGTTATGGGCTGAGTTGCCTGATGTGTTGATAGAGTAGGTAAACCATGTGATCTAGGTGATGTTGGCAATTTAGTTAAACACAAAGGCTCCATAGAGTATTCGCCCATGCCTTGGTCTTTGATTTGCATTTTCTGTTTGAAATATCCCCATAAGGAGTTAGATTTTTCTATTGGTGGATCAGGTGTCGAAGACTGTTGCTTTTCTCTGTTATAAGGAACCAAACTGTCTTGGGCTGCCCCCATTGTATTGCAATGTTGAAATGGATTGTGATCAACTGATATGGAGATTTCCTGTCCATCATAAGGAAATTTGACACACTAGTGGTATGTAGAAGGTACTGCTTGCATTTCATGTATCCAGGGTCGGCCTAGTAAGATATTATAAGTGAGATCAATATCTAAAACTTGACATATAGTATCCTTTTGCACTGGGCCTACCTGAATAGGTAATATCACTGTTCCTTTAGAGGACCGTTCCTCATCATCATATGCTTTTATGGTAATCTTTTTACAAGGATCAATAGATTCTTCTGAGAAACCTAGTGCATGGATAAGCTTTAAAGTACATATATTAAGTCCGGCTCCTCCATCTATTAAGACTCTTTTGACACGGTGTTTGCAAACAATGACTTCAATATGTAGAGGAGTATTATGCGGATGACTCAATGAAGTATTATCATGCTCTGAGAAAGTGAGGTTATGAGACTCTGTCATGTGGGCCACCATAGCTTGGAATCTGTCTGTATCCAGATTTTGAGGTACATTTGTTTCTAAGAGTGCTTGCTCCAATATGTCTTTGTGTCTTGGAGATAGTTTTAACAATTCCAGGACAGATATCTAAGCCAGAGTTTTTCGCAGTTGAGTAACTAAGTCGTATTGGATCTTTGGTGTGGTGGTTGGAGGTGCAATATGCCCCTTTAAGACATATTTCTGGGTCCGGGTTGTTACATTGACAGATTCATGATCACGTTTATCTCGAATGGTTATAACATTGACTTGATGGTCTTCAGCTGATATGTGATTGATTGTGTTGTTGTAAATGTGATTAATACGAGCTCTGCGTGTATCATTTGAAGTTGATGCTCCATCTTTGTTATAATTTGGTAAAGGATCTTTGAAGGCTTCGTGATCATTATTTGTTTTGAGACCATCCACTGTTAAGTCACCTCGATCAATCATGTCTTGGATTATGTGTTTCAATCTCATGCACTCGTTTGTTCTATGACCTTTGTTTTGATGAAAATCACAATAATGGGAATCATTCCACCAAGGTGGTTTGATCGGGGGTTCATAATTGTTGATTGGAGGTAAAGAAAGAACCTTGTTTGCTAACAGCTCTCGGAATGCGGACTCTAATGATTGGCCCAATGGTGTGAAAATATGCTTATGCAAATTGTTGGTGTTGTTGCGTGAATTGTTGTTAGGCCCTGGATTCAGATTTTTGTTTTGATTATCGTTGGCATTGTTGGTGTTGAGTTGTCCTTGAGTATTGTTTGGTGTATTGGGAGTAGCATTTTTAGGATTTTTCGTATTCTGAGCATTTCCTGATAAAGCAAGCACTGGCTGTTTAGATTTAGGATCATAGGATTCATTGTTGCCGTCATTTTTGTTTCGAGTCCAAAATCGAGTTTTGTCTAGATTGGTATTGTTTTGGCTATTGTAGTTTGATGAGTTCGTTCCTTCTTTGTAGAATTTGAGTGTTCCCTTTTTGACACAAGCTTCCTCTACTTGGATGCCATTTTCAATTAACTTGTCAAAAGATGGGATGCATTGAAGTTTGAGTCTATAACTCATTTCCCCATTCAAGTTATCAATGAAGATTTCCATTGTCTCTTTTTCAGGAATATCGCGAGGATATCTTGATACCATGCGTCACCAACGTTGAAGGAATAACATGAATGTTTCATTGTTCTTTTGTTTGGTGTTGCAGATATCTAACATGGTTATGGCATGTTGGATGTTGTAAGAATAATGGGTGATGAACTTGATGACTAATTCGTCAAATGATATAACAGGTGGTGTAATCTTGGATAACCATTCCATTGTTTGTCCTCCCAGGCTTCTTGGGAATAACCTCATCAAATACGCGTCATTATGAGCAAATTCAAGACTCATAGTACAAAATTCTCGAACATGATCTCGAGGATCACCTTTCCCATCATATTTATCAAATTTGGGAATGTCTGAGTTTGGAGGAAAAGGTATCATGTTTAAGCTTCTGTCAAATGGATAAGGACAGATTTCGTTTATAGAATACCGCACTGTTGTCCCTTGTTGCATATCATGCATTTGTCTTTGCAACATTTGCATCTGTTGAGTAAGAGCAACCAAAGACGTATTATCTTGCCGAGGGAAGAGTTCTTCCCTTGGATTTGTTCTCATTTGAAAAGGTGTAGCAAATGGTATGTGTTGTTCGGGGGTTTCGAACATAGGTACTCGCATTTCTGGTATATGTTGTTCTGGAATACGTTGTTCAGGTATGCGAGTCTCTTCTTCCCTTTGTTGTTCTTGATATGTGTATTGTTGAGATCCTGTTTGAAAGACATTTGCGTCGAAATCTTCAGGAAGTTTGACACCTTTGCTTGTAAGCATAAGCAGATATTTTTCTTTGTCATTTTCCATGAGTTTTTCAATGAGTTTTTGGAATGAAGGATTTTCTTGGCATTCCTGAAGAATTGCGTCAGTAATTTCAGGATCTTCTGAAGATGGAACTTCAAAAGGATTTGATAACCTGCGATTCATACTTGATTCCGCGGGTGCCTTGCTTTGTTTGTTTCGTTGAGAGCGAGTGACAGGCATTTCAATAGAAACTTTCAGTGATGAAAGGAACAAAGTCCTCGTTGATGTTTTGCTCTGGCGTTGGTGGTTCTGGTCTAGGTGTGTTATATGTGATGCACTCGTCGGGCAGGAATGCTGGATTGATTTTTCCTCCGTGGTTTATCTTTTGATTAAAAGCAGACTTTTGACAGTATGCTATTGTTTTCAGGGGTTCTTTGTCAAATTCGCTGGATTTGTTTTGGATATAACGTTTGACGTGATGAAGAAAAACCCGATGAGATTTGAAGAGTTGACGATTGATGTATAAAAATTTATTTCTCTTCATGAATTTGGAAAAGCTTGGTTGCTGTTTCTTTAACGTGATGTTGCGATAGAGGTTCTTCTTTCTCAGAATGAGGGGATTAGTCATGCATGAGTGATCAATGATTTCCTTTGATGATTTGGATTCAGTTGATTCTTGTTTCGAAAATTTCAAATTTTACTTTATCAGAATGAAGGTTTAGCTATTCCTTCACGATAAAGTATGTCAAATGATATGGATAAGAGTTTCCCGATCTGGAAACTGGATTTGATAATTTGTAAAATTTCTAGACAAGTGTTTTGGAGATAAGATCCGTAAGATATTTAAAGGATTGAATTGACACTGATGATGACAAGTTTCCAGATTATGATAGAAAAGACGTCCTCTAATGCTTGATTCGTTTTCAGATTTGGACAACCTTGTTTGACGCAAATTTGACTTGAAAAATAGTTTTATGGCTTGTTTTTGTCACTCTGGTTTGATGAAAGACGTGTGTTGATGAAAAACTGTGTTTGAAATATTTTTGAGATTTTCAAAAATTTTGGTTTTTCCCACTCTCTGTTTTTCTCCTTTTTCTCACGCGCTAAAACAGGTGTTCAATGCGCTAGTAAATTTTCTCAATGCGCTAAAACTATTTATCTACGCACTACTCTGCCCCTGGTTACGCGCTAAACAATTGATTCTGGAAAATTTTGTGTGGTTGACTGTGAAATATGCACGTGCTAAACTGTATTTTCCACGCGCTGACTGGTTTGGTTAATGCGCTAAAACAAAGATTCCACGCGCTAAGCTGCTCGTTACACGCGCTAAAACAGACTTTTTTTTGAAATTTGCTGTGAAGTTTTTGGAAAATGACGCGCTACACTGTGACCTTCACGCGCTAACTGGTTTGGTTAATGCGCTAAAACAGAGATTCTACGCGCTAAACTGTTTGTTACACATGCTAAAACAGACTTTTGTTGTGAAGTTTTTTTGAAATTTTACGTGCTACACTGTGATTTTGAAGCGCTATATATTTCTGTTACTGCGCTAAAAGATTTGTAACACGTGCTATGATATGTTTTGCATGCGCTAAAATATTTGGTCTCTGTTTTACTTTCAGTTGAAACGCTACTGTTCTTGTTGCACGCGCTATTTTGTTTTTCAGATGCGCTAAAATAACTGTTTGAGCGCTAATATGTTGTTCTCACGCGCTAAACTGCCTTGATTTTTCCTCTTGGTGCTTTTGTGATATTTTTGATTTTTGTTGAGAGAATTTTCAAGTAGGATGGATGATTTTCTAAAATACAAAATGTAAACACGGCACACAAAGTATAATCATTTTACTTAATCTAACATAAAGTGTATGTTCTGTCGAGGATGTTTTCGAATCCCCAATGTTTTAACAGGTTGGATACAAGATAAACACTTCAGAAAGACTCTTTATTCAAGGGTCATAAGCAACATCATAGCTCACTAGTCTCGATACTCCGTCAGCTCAAACAGCCGTGTCACCTCCTAGAGGGCGCCTGTTTTTTTGCTTTTTGCTAGAAATTAACCCAAAGTGAATTGCTTCACAGTTGAGTAGTTATCTTGGGAGATATATGGTGAGTAATCTTGTGGGCGGATTATTCCCCACCCTTGCACTATAGTGTTACAAATGTTTGGATACTGACTCAGCTCAAAGTTTCTAATGCTAAGGTTCTTAATCAGGCTTCCCGTTCGGCCGTCAGTGATAAACTCCCTCAGGAGGCTTCCCAACCTTTAGAACAAAGGCTTTACGTATCTCAAGGATACTGGGGGAAGGCTAATCGCTGCGCGCAACCATTGAAAAGGACTTTCATCACTTTCCACATTTGATTATAGTGGGTTGGAATTCTTGGCATCAAAGTCATTCCCCACTTAGGTCGTTCCCTTCACACCGGCCATAAATGGCTTTAAGAGTTGAGTGCAACTCCTCGGGAAGGCAGGCCTGCTAAAGGATTTATTGCTTGAATAAAAGAAAGCATAAGAGTGGTTTGGCTTTTTGGTCACCCAGTTAAGGGGAGAGCATATACCTTCCACTTTCGATACACAGCAGATAAGTTGTTCTTTTTAGCCTTCAAGACAATGGTTTGCTAACCTCTATTTGGAGATGTTGCTCCAACCAGCATGGTGTTCTTTTTAACCCTTTATAGCAATGATTATTTAATCTATGGAAAATAGATCGTCAACAAAGCAAATTTCAATTTTCGAGGTCAACGAAAGGAAAAATGTTTTTGCTTGTAAAACAAATCTCCTCGCTTTTCCTGCAAGAAATTTGTTAAAAATCCTGCAAAAGAAATCGGTTAGTTTGTTTCGGGGGACTTCCACAAGTCTAAAATTATTTATTCGGTTACACAATTTTTTTGTTGGTTTTTTTTTTGATGCACTACAAAACAAACTGTACGCGCTACAATATTCGGTGGATGAGCTACTGTCCCATTTGCGTGCGCTATTCTGTTTCCCAGAAGCGCTACTCTGTGGCTTTGATGCGCTAATTTATGGTCTGGTTTTTCAGTGGCTTGTTTTTCGAGAAATTTGGAATTTTAATGCGCTAACTGTCTGTTCAGATGCGCTAGAAGATTTTGTATAAGCGCTTGTTTATTGGGCCGATGTGCTAATCTGTCAGGTAGACACGCTGATCTATATTTCGGTTTTTCTCAGAAAATGGTAAATTTTCATGCGCTAACTGTCCGCTTATACGCGCTAGAATATGCAGGTGAAGCGCTAAAACTGTGGGTCTATGCGCTAATCTGTCATGTAGAAGTGCTAATCTGTGTTTCGCTAGCGTCGACACCTATAGGAAAATTTGTTAAATAGTATCATGCGCTAAGGGACAGTTTTAACGCGCTAAGACAGAAAGCCTACGCGCTAAACAGTAGGCTAGAAGCGCTAAACTATTAGGCGGATGCGCTAAAATGTGTCTTTGACGCACTAATTCTAGTTTCCCGCGTGCCTGCAAAACTCTTTAAATTCAAAAAATGATAGGTTATTGGGGTTCGAGCCCCACGGTGGGCACCAGAAATGTATGTGGGAAAAATGGATTAATAAAATTTAAAATGTGAAAAATACGTAAAATACCAATCCACACACACACACAGGACTTCTTGATGCAAGCTATGGAGTAACGATGCGTTACTCAGCTTCCCAAGGAGGGTCCCATGGTTCTCTATCTCACAATGTCCCTCAAGCCAATGTTTTGCTCTCAGATTACTGAGCAAAATGGCTTAGGGATGGCAAATATGAGAACGAGAGAGATTTTAACTGATCTTAGTATGAGATGTGTTATAAGCTAGATGAGATGCTTAGAAATGCAACAAACTAAATGATAAGATGACAAGGTTAGTATGAATACTATCCTAGCATACTATATTTAATCTATGATTCAGCTAAAATGATAAATAAACTACTTTAGCATGCATGTTCATGATTAATTCTGATCTAAAAGAGGCTAAATGATGAGCATAAGATGATATGAAAGCTTGAAAGAATTTGAGCATAAGTGTGATGCTTCAAATTTTAAAGATGGTTGTTAAGAATGGAGGAATGAGAGCTCTATTTATAGCACAAACAGGGCAATGGATGGTCAAGACTGAATGGCTTAATCAAAGGCCAAGTTTGAAAGTTGGGGATCCATGTGCACAATTGGCACCAATGAAATAGTGACAAATGTCCACACCAGATTGGGTTGAAAGAAGAGGTTGGAGGCATTAAAGGCCTGAGGAGACCTCATGGTTATCTAAAGGCTAAGGGTCAAGTCTAAGTTAGGTTTACCCAATGAATTAAGATCTAATCCAAAGATAAACCTTTGTGCAAATGATTAAGAGATAATCATGGTCAAAGCATTAATGACCTGATGAGACCCTTGGGTTGGATAGAGGTTGAGTCAAAACAAATGTTTTAACCATGTGGGAGGGTTTGAAATAACCATTAATGGTTATTGGAGACTTTGGGGATTAAGTGGTTGAAGGTTGGAAGCCTTCAATGGTTTTCAAAGACTTTAGGGTTTTTGGTGGTTGAAGGTTGAAAACCTTCAATGGTTATCCAAGACTTTGGGCTATTTGAGAAGTGACCTCCCTTTGCTTAGGGATGTGACAAAGTTTAGAGGGGGTTTAGGTTAATTAGAATTGGTTAGAATATTCTAGAAGGGGTTAAGAAGGGGTTTGGGATTTTGCAAGTGGATGGGGAGGATAATAGGATTTAATTGAATTATTTGATTTTCATTCAATTTGGTTGGAATTAAATAAATTTGATTTATTCATTAAATGGGTATAGTGAATTTAATTAAGTGATTTACTTAATTAAATAGAAGAATGTGAATAATTTAATTAAATTGGATTTAATTAAATAGAGAAATGAACATAAAATATTCATTTAGGAATATGGTCATTTTTATACGTCTACAAGTTTGGATCCATCATTCATGATATTCAGATGTGTACCACGATAAATTGGTTCAGGATTTGATGACGCAGGAGCTATCATTTGTTCTGGTAAGCCTTTTGGTCACCGGTAAGGGTTTTACTGGCAGAGCTTTGTTGAAGATCTTTTGATGCACGTAATAAGTGGTGTTGGTGCGGCTTCTAGATGGCTTTTAGGATGCTATTGGTTATCTTGTTCATGTTCCATTTCATCAGTGGTGTTGAATTTGGTTTATGGCGACCTATTTTGGGTCCCGTGTTATCTAGGTTATGGACCGGTTTCCGTAATGTGTTGGAGGATGTTCCTGATACATTATCAATAGGCTTTAATGATTGGTTTACATTGTTTTTGGCCTAAGCCGACTTGGTTGATCATTGGATTATGGGTTTATGATATGAATTTAGTATATTATCTTTTAGGTGGTCGACCTAATTGTTTAGGTCCCGAGTTGGTATAAATAGGATGTAAGATCTCTTTGTAGATCATGGTATAGGGGATGATCTATGTGCAAATAATGTTGTAATCACATGCAAAAGGTTTGGTTGATCATAGGTGACCGAGTTGGGTTTGTAAGAGAGGTTTATGGCCTCTTGTATTGAGCTTAATTGGAACTATACTCAGCCATAAAAGATGCTATACTTGCAGCTCAGTCTTCTTTCCGGATTGTAGTCTGATGTTTATGCAGTCAGTGAGGCACCCTTTTGTGATGAAAAGTTATCTCTAGGTTGTTGGTCTTGCTGCATATGCAGACCCCTCATATTGTAATCATATACTTGTTGCAAAAGTATTATCTGACTATGGGTAGGCTTCCCACCATGGTTTTTCCCTTTACCAGGTTTTCCACATACAAATCTTGGTGTCATGTGTTATGGATGGATGGTAACTGTTCTATGATTTAATTTTATTTTTAAATTCTATATCAGTCATTTTGGCATTTGGTTTATGCATTCTGGTATTAAGTTTATGTGTTATAGTAATAAGGATTTAAATGCTTAAAGTTGTATAATTTGGTAACAACTAATTGGATCCCCCCCTCTTAGTTGCCTTCTAGTTATCTGAGTTGCCTAACACTTGGTATCAAAGCCCGGTCCTCTCTGCAGAAGCTTAACCTCTTGAGGAATATCCTATGGCATCTAGTAGTTCAAGTTCATCTAGTTCATCTTTTGTTGTTTTCCAAAGAGAAATTCCTAGGCTTGATGGAACAAATTACAGGGTATG
This sequence comes from Cryptomeria japonica, assembly GCF_030272615.1. NCBI lineage: Eukaryota > Viridiplantae > Streptophyta > Pinopsida > Cupressales > Cupressaceae > Cryptomeria > Cryptomeria japonica. The sequence continues at coordinate 688,676,910 of NC_081414.1, forward strand.
GAAGATTCATATGGAGACTCATTTGAGATGTCTTGGAAAGGAGATTTGGGAGATCACTGAGAATGGTGTTACATCATTTAATCTGGTATTTGGAAATTCTCCTCTGGCTAGTCTAGATTAAGAGCTTGAAAATGATTGTAGAGCTAGAGAAGCCCTTTTGTGTGCACTTTCTGATCAACAAATTATGGGACTAATTGACAAATCAACTGCAAAGGCTATATGGAACAAATTGGAGACTCTGAATGAAGGTGACCCTACTGTTAAAATTGCTAAAATTGATGGTTAGCAGGTAAGGTATGAAAATCTAAAGATGGAAGAAGATGAAAGGATTACTACTTTTATGGAGAGAATGAGATTATTTTGGGAATTCAATATTGTGGTGGATCTCTGAATGAAGATGAAATAGTTTTTAAACTACTGAGAGCTTTGCCACCAGCTTATAAGATGAAGGCTACTACAATTAATGAGCTTAGAACTATGGAAAACACCTCTGTTAATAGGGATACCTTGGTTGGGAAATTATCTGCTTTTGAGCTTGAGGAAAGTAAGTATGAAGGAAAATCAACTTTTAAATGCTTTTCATGTAGTAAGATAAGTCATTTTGCATCTAGATATCCTGAAAGGAATTCAAGATTTGAAGAAAGAGTTGGAAGATCTTTTAGGCCTTACCATGATTATCAGAATAAGCATAAGTGCAGGAAAAACAAAGATAAATCATGTTACTATGCAGATGAGGAAGGTGTGATTGATTCTGATGATGAATTGATACAAGATTCAGCTAGTGGATCTGGTAATGGAAAGGAATGGGTATTTTTGGCTATGAAGGAAGATGATCTAGTACCTGAATAGAAGGCCCTTGCTGGTAAAATTGAAGAAAAGGATGAATGGGTAATTGACAATAGATGTTCACATCATATGACTAGAGATAAAGGGAAGTTGTTATCTATGCAAGAATTTGATGGTGGTCTGGTTATATTTGGAGATGACAAAGCATGCATGATCAAGAGAAAAGGAACAATATCATTCAACAGTAAGCATAACACTGATAATGTTTATTATGTTGAAGGTTTAAGGCATAATCTTTTGAGTGTAGGATAATTGGTGGATAAGAGATTTCAGTTACAGTTCAAGGATGGAAAATGCAAGATTATCAATAGATCTGGTTTGGAAATTGCAACTGGTACACCGACTAAAGGTAATATCTTTCATTTGAACTCTAGTGAGAAGACATGTTTGATTGCACAAATTGATAAGAGTTGGATATGGTATAAGAGGTTGTGTTATGTGAATTTTGATCACATTGTGAAGATCAATTCTACTAAGGGAGTTAGAGATATACCTAAGATTGTAAATCCCTATAATCCAGTATATAAGGAATGTCAAATGGGAAAGCAAGTCAGGATTTTTTTAAGTGTATACAAGACAAATCTAATGATGTTCTTGATTTTATTCATACTGATTTGTGTGGTCTTGCTAGAATCAAGAATTTTCAGGGTGATAGATATTTTATGCTAATAATTGAGGATTATTCTATAATGTTGTGGGTTACTTTTCTAAGGGAGAAGTCTAAAGCATTGGCAAAGTTTAAAATCTTTAAAGTTAAAGTTGAGACATAGACAGGTTTGAAGATTAAATGTTTAAGGTCAGATCAGGGTGGAGAATTCACATTCATTGAATTTAATAGTTATTGTGAGAAGAATGGGATAAGGAGACCATTGTCTACACCTTAGACACCTCAACAGAATGGAGTTGTGGAAAGGAAGAACAAAACTATCTTGGATGTAGCTAGAACCATGATGATAGAAGCTAATTTGCCTCATATCTACTAGAGAGAAGTTGTAAGCATGACAATATACACATTCAAAAGACTTCATATCAAAGGAGATACTGGTAAGACACCTTATGAGTTATGGTTTGGTCATAAATCGACAGTTAAATGTTTCAGAATCTTTGGTAGTAAATGCTATATGAAAAGAGATGATTCCATTGGAAAGTTTGATCCTAGATGTGATGAAGGAATATTTCTGGTTATTCTAATGAAAGAAAATTATATAGATGTTATAACAAAAGATTGCAGAGAATTGTGGAGAGCACAAATGTCAAAGTGGATGAGCAAAACATAAGTCAAATCAGAACTATCTAACAATTGGTATCAGAACCTATGAGAGAGAACCGACAATGGAAATGATCACAACTGAACTAGTAGCACCTATACTAGAACAGAATGTTGAACCAGTTACTCCGACCATATCAGAAAATTCAATAGTAACTGAAGATCAGGACAGAGGAATAGAAAATCATAAGACTCCTTGGTATGTAAGGTTGAATCATTCTTAAGATCAGATCATTGGAGACAAAAGCAAAGGAGTGATGACAAGAAGAAGGTTGGCAAATGGTAAGGTACTTTTTATTTCTCAAGTTGAACCAGCATCTGTAATTGAAGCTTGTAAATACAAATATTGGATGAAAGCTATGGAAGAAGAATTAGATTAGATAGAAAAGAATAAAACATGGACTTTAGTTCCTCGGCCTATAAATAATAATGTTATTGGAGCTAAATGGGTTTTTAGGGATAAATTGAATGAGGATGGACAAGTTATGAGGAATAAAGCTAGATTGGTTTGTTAAGGATATTCTTAGAAAGAAAGGAATTGATTATGGTGAAACCTTTGCACAGGTAGTTATTCATTTTGATAACTCTGCTGCTATTGATATATTAAAGAATCCATTATTTCATTCTAAGCCAAAGCACATATCTTACAAGTATAAATTTTTGAAGGAGAAGGTGTTGGAATCAAAGAACACTGAGAGGGGGGGGGGTGAATCATTGTTCTACCAAAATGATCTTTTTTAACCTTATTAAAACATGCATTCACTAGCCAGTATATCGATACATATAAGATTGAAAGAAGTAAAGAAACCAATAAGCCAATCACATAAATGAATACCATAACAAAAACAATTATATGTGGAAAATCTCAAAGGAAAAACCATGGTAGGATTTGTGACCCACAATATCAATCCACTGGTCATATGAAAAGATATTACAAAATATGGGGGCATGCACTTGCAGAAAGACTTACAACCTAAAGCACACTGCTCAATCATAGAATAAGCCTCACTGAACACATACGAATCTAGACTACAATCCTGAGAAATGAGTGAGTTGCAAAGATAGCATCTCCTATGCCTGAATATGGTTCTAGTTAAGCTCTGTCTATTCTGGTCTGAAACCCTAAAACCTTACCGGAATAACCTCTTACATAAATGTCCTCACATACATGATCTCTCTCACATATCTCACATATTATTCACACTCTTACATTACAAAATGATCTAATCAACTAACCTATATATCCTTACAATCTTCTATGCCTCATCTCGGCTTACAAAGATAATTACAAAATGAATATACATGTTGGCTTAATCACATATATACATAAATATCAAAATCAATTTCCAATTGTTGGAGCTTGCAAATTGATATCAGCCTCCAATACCGATAACCTGATGAAGTCATGTCGGCCTGCAATGCCGGTACCCAAAGAATTCCTCCTACCGGTAAAGATACATGTTGGTGCTAGTGTCGGTGTCGGTATTGATGAAATGTCTGCCGATAAACAACCAAACCAAAATATGAAAGCCAAAACATGTTTCCATCAATGAAAACATATCAAAACCAATCAAATTAGTGTCAATTTCAAACAATCTCCCCCTTTGGCATTGATGGCAATACTCATGTGAAAAATGAATTGTTTCCATCTGCAGGTTTCATCCAGAGACTGCTCCCCCTGAGCTGAATGTCCATCTATGATCGTGATTAATACAAAATACTCCATACCTACATATATCCTGATGCAAAGGATATAGTTTTCACCTATACCTCCCCCTTTGACATCAATGCCAGAAAATACCAAAAATTGGGACGAAGAATGAAAGACTGTACAAAGAATGTCCCAAAATACCTTACCGAAGTTGAATATATTTGAAATTTTTTTGATAGGCTTTCTCCAAAATCTCTAGATAGGTATCCCAACCTAATTTGAGTGTGCCAAGAATAGATACAAGTCCATTAAGCATATGGGCATATTACTCTTTATCCTTAAGTTCTGTCGGTGTGGGCTTACCAACCATATCAATACACTCCTTTATGTACACTTAATGAATCCAACCAGGGAATCACCAATCCTCTAAGACCTCTAGATCTCCTTATGTTTTTATCTTTATCCCTCTCAAGCGCTAAAATTTGGGCTTCCAAAACCAAAATCTAACCATCAATTGATGTAGTCAAGGAATTTGAACCATCAAAAGAATTTACTATACCTACAATCTTCTCCTGAATATCCTTAATCCCTTTATTGATCTCTACAGTAAGTAAGCCTGTGTTAGAACATAATCTATAAATATTAGTACATTACCTCAAAGCATTATCAGTCGGCTTCAGCTTATCAGTAACCTCCTTCTTCTCTGACTCAATCATCTGATCAAATGTTGCTCTCTTAGCCTATGTAAACCTCTCTAGTGCCTGTCAGTTTGATATCTGTTGTAAAGATTGGAAGTCCTTAAAAATGTGTTCTGTGATTATTTTAAGCTTGTCAGATGGGCTTGCTTATTTGTCAAATTTGCACTCTGGGATAAGTCTCTACAAAATAGGGATTGACTGATCAATAACTCCTTTTTCCACAGATCCTTCCTTCATCATCTTCTCTCCAGCATCATCATGAGCTCAGTAGAACTCATCTCAGTAATGCTTTTATGTTCAACCTACGAGAAGTTAATTGAAAATAATGATGGACTCACTACTGGTTCCCTGTCAGATTCCCCTTTCTTCTCCTCTCATGGTTTATTAACTTTTATAGATTCCTCTCTTGCACCGGTGGCTTCACCACTTGGTGCAGTATTAGTTATTGTTGGTTCCTCCTTATGAAGTGTGACCTCAACCTATACATTTTGACTCGGAGGACTATTGTCCTCAACATTAGTTACATGTACACTCTCTGAATATGTCGATATCTCAACATTTGTGTCCTATACATTAGATTCTACCAGGGGCTCGACATCTAATATCTTAATATCCTTCAAAATTGTAGATGAGATACCCACTATACATTTACCTTTCCCTTGAATCGGGATGTTTGTAGAATCTATTTTAGCTTTCGGTGAAGTATAGAAACCAGGGTTTACAGCAAAAAATTCAACCCATGCCTTATGGGTCTCCTTGACTATCTCATTAACCCTACCTAACATAAGACTAACTTTCATGTGCTTGCTGTGAAAGATTTTACTGTCTACAACCTCAAGAGTCCTGTCCAACTCCTCTGGAGTAATAGTTTCACAAGTAGTCAACAAATCTTGAATCTTTATATGCCTGTCCTCCTTCATTGCTAATAATCTTGTAGCATCTAATTTTTCATATAACTATGTCAGTATTTGATTTTCAATTTTGAACAAGGCTTTCTTATATATATCAAAATACAATAAAATAACTTCCTCAACTTCTCTCTGTTCATCATTATCTAAATGCTCATAATAGAATTGTACATTTTTCAACATACCATCCTTAGTAATTTCATCAACCAATTCTACACAAGTCTTGGGTGGAATAATAGTTACATTATCGGTGACAAGTGCCAGATCAGTGTGATCCATCTTCTTTCTTCTTCCAGTACCAGATGGAGCAGAAAGTGTTTCCTTTGGAGCTCTCTTGTGTGTTGGTACCTTGATTGTAACCTTCCTAACCGGTCGCTTCCTTGCTTCCTCCTTAGATTCTTCACATTTCTTCCTTCATACCCTCTTGAATGCTAAGGCTGTGTTATCCTTAGATCCAGAGTCTGATGCAATTGGCTCAATGAATATTGCAGGATCTTTCCTCTTCCTTCATTTTTCTAGATAGCATCAATTAATACTTTGATGTCCTGAGATACCTGTTCCACAATTTTTTTTGCCTTGCCCTATTGTTTCTCCCTCTTCTTCTAGTTAAACTCAATTTCAACCTCTTAGTTTTTCTATTTTGCAGTACCAAAGGATTTCTCACCTTCATCAATAGGTGCATGAATTAGAAACTGTGCATAAGCATCTAGAATCTATGCATCAACTTCATAACCCATCTCTTCAATCCATATCTTCTGAGGCTTGACAATTTCCATCAAATTTTCATCTTTCTTAACCATTAAGCATATCTCGATTGAGTATTTCTCAACAATTTGGTTTGGAACTCTCTCCCTAGAATTCATAGCCTTATGGAATACCTTAAAGTAACCCCATACCTTGTCATCTCACTGACTACCCAAAATCACAATAGATTATTTTAGTTGTCTTCCAACTGGGATATCAAATGCCCATTGTCTCTTTCCAAAATTGGGAGTTATTAATGAAAAACAACATCAAACAAACAATAAGATTTCCATACCGAAATGTTCCCTTCTTCTCTCCTTTGATCTTCCCTAGGTTAATTAACAATTCATCTAACATCCATCCACATAGATCTAACTTCTCATTTTCCCTCATCATTTTATGTGCTGCATAAGTGGAGGAGATAGAAACAAAATTCAGATGGTTTTATTGAATTACCTTGTAACCAATAATCATGCTTCTGAATCTGATATCTCTGTCAATGATATTGCTAACCCTCATTGATCTCTTATCCGATGTTGCACTGGTGATTTTGTTGACATGATCATTAGAAACATTCTTCTCTAGATGCTACCCAATCTGTGACAAATTGGTGATGGCCTTGATGGCCTCCTTCGAGATCTTGTATGGTCTATCCAACTAGATGAATTCTCCATGCACTCTGCTTAACACATTTTGACAATCTCATCTTCAAATTCATGAATATCCAAAATGTCGGTAAACCCTAGATCCTCAATGTGTTTGTACTAGGGCTTGATCTTTCCAAAATCTCCCATTAACTCACTTATATACATGCTCTTAATATCATCGGTTGCCAAATTGTCAATGTGATAGTGAATGTAAGCTCTAACATCTTCAACATATACAACTCCTTCCGCGACATGGGAGAAAGCGCCAACCAAATCATCCAAGGTGGCAATATGTGGGCATCGTTTGAAAATTGGCCTAGGACGATCCTTGACCTCAAAAACAGTAGGATTTGCAATAAAAGTTGGTGCAGAGGATGATCCCGCTTACATGATGAAAGATAAATACCTATGAGATAGTTCCCAGTGAAAACCCAAAGAACTCTTTTGATCACTAGTGGAAACACTCAAGAAGATATCGATCACACTGAATTGACTTAGACTTTCTTTGCATCGCTCTGAATCGCTCTGAATGCAAAGTGACCAGAAATGAAGTGAATTCAACCTTTTAACCTCCAAGAAAAACCCTAATTTGTCATTGATATGAATGACATCTGGTGAAAGATACTGGATCTCAGTCAAACATCTCCATGCTGGATAAGCATTTCCAATATTTGGAACATCTTCTAGAACCTCTTCCCGGGGCATAAGTAGTATATTCATGAATTTTGCCTACCCCTAAGGCATCTGCCTCAGTTACCTGATGAGCTTCCTATCGGTGCAGGAGCAACCTCCTATGTCAGTTGAGTAACTAGAGCATTTCCATCTGTTGATTGATCATCTGACTTCCTGACCCATTTCTTGATATGATCTTGTTGGATTTCATTGACCTTTTCTTTTCCTTTACCATTTGATCCATCATTGTTAACCAATGGATTTTCGCTTCTATAGAACTTAGCTATGTGTCCAACCTCATTGCATGCATAACATGTAATATTGTTCTTTTGAATTGCTTTTCTAAAACTAGTGTAATTGCTTGACCTGCACTGATTAGCCATATGTCCAAATTTTCCACATGCATAACATTTAATATTCATTACGCAATCGTCTTTCTTATGACCATACTTATTGCATTTAGAACATTGACTCGGAGTAGAATTATAGTTTTGATTTGATCTATTTCTACATTTCCTAGCCATGCGACCAAATTTTTTACAAACAAAGCATCTACCACTAAATTTGTAAGCATTAAGCTTCCTTATCGATGCTTTGACCTTGTTCAAATCCAAGTCCACTGGAATCTCCATTCTATCTTTGTCTTTTCAATAATTCATCAAGTTGTGTTGAAATAATCTTGAATTTGTCCTTGTACTCACTTGCAATAGTCAGATCACCTCTCAGAATTATCATTTGTCTTTCAAGTTGTTGTTCATTACTCTAGGATTGCATTAAATTAGTTCTCAACATCTCATTTTCATGAACCAATTAGGTGCATTCTTCAAATTTGTCTTTCAGAGATATATCAAGATTTTCTTCCTTCTTCTTTCGGTCCTCAATCTCCTTTGACATCCTCATAGTTATGGTTTTCATTTCATTCCTCATGACCATGTTCTCCTAAATCAGCTTCTGACATCTCTCATTAAGGGCATCCTTCTCTTCATTATCTTGATTTTGCAGTAGTTCCTTTCTCCTAGCTTGAACATATGATAGTTTCTCCTATTGTATAAGAATGAATTCCTGAGAAAAATTTAATTCATCTTGTAACTTCAAGTTCTTCATCATTTCAGCATCATAATCTTCAAATGCTACCTCAAGTTGCTTCTCCAAACTCATATCCATGGATTCCAGATTCAGGATCTTCCTCAAGTTGTTAAACTTCCTCCGAGGCACAAAGCTCTGATACCAATTGTTGGAATCCAAGAACACTGAGAGGGGGGGTGAATCAGTGTTCTATCGGAATGATCATTTTTAACTTTATTAAAACATGAATTCACCAACCGGTATACTACTACATATAAGATTGACAGAAGTAAAGAAACCAATAAGCCAGCCACATAAATGAATACCATAACATAGAGAATTATACGTGGAAAACCTCAAAGAGGAAAAACCACGGTGGTATTTGTGACCCACAATATCAATCTATTGGCCATACAAAAAGATATTACAAAATATGGGGGCATGCACTTGCAGGAAGGCTTACAGCCTAGAGCACACTGCTCAATCACAAAAGAAGCCTCATTGACTACATATAAATCCATACTAAATTTCAGAGAAATGAGTGAACTGCAAAGATAACATCTCCTATGCCTGAATACAATTCCGGTTAAGCTTTGTGTGTTCCAGTCTGAAACCCTAAACCCATACTGGAATAACCTCTTACATAAATGTCCTCAGGTAAAAGCACAAAACTGTGTCACGTTTCAAGCTAACTTATCAGCACAAGTGAATTTAAGTAACTCTAACTAAAAATTAACTTTAGTCAAACATATGGTCTATATAGATTCATTATAGCTAAGTTATATATGGGCCACAACTTTTCCAATTGGAAATGTTTACTAAATGCATATTTATACCACTTTGGGTCTAATTACCAAAAAAATTAAAAACTCAATGTTTCAACAACTTCTACTCTTATAAATAATATTTTTTTTGAAATGTAAAAATACCCTTTTATAGATCTATAAGTGAATTTTCCAAAATATATATTTTTAAATATTTTAATGAGTTTTTAATATTTATATTTTATTTTTATTGAAAGCAGGTCATCAACACTAAAATATAAGGTTGATTATCTTGTCAGGGAAAAATGCTTAAGTTTATTTTAAAATTTTGAAAAAAATATGATGTAGTAGAGAAAATAATCTATGTCAAGATGATATAATTATTTTCTAATTTGGATAAATAGTTAAGGAAAAAAGTGGTGGGAATTGGAAAGAGTTATATTTCAGCACACGCAACTTTTCAAATTTATTGAAAAATATATATTTATAAAAAATAATAAAAAATATATCCATGCACTAAAGTTTCAAGTTATCAATATACATAAAAAAAATTGAAGAAAAAAAGGTGTAATTTACTAAATAAAGTGTGGTGGCTTGTGTAACTTCAATTTTAGCATTTTATCAACAACTAAATTATAGTGTTTACTTTATAAAACACTAAATTCAAATAATTTTTAAATTTTTTCTTAAAATTACAAACATAAAATAGACAAAAGAATATAAATTTTATTAGTTTACATCATTTCAAAATTCAAAACATATATTTCACTTTCTATTGATTTAATCAACATTGACCATTTCCTTTATAAAGTGTGACACAACTTTGTACTTTTACCCCCTCACATACATGATCTCTCTCACATATCTCGCATATTCATCACACTCATATTACAAAATGATCTAATCAACTAATCTATATACCCTTGCAATCTTCCATGCCTCATGTTGGCTTACAAAGATAATTACAAAATGAATATATATGTCGGCTCAATAACATATACACATAAATATCAAAATCAATTGTAGATTACTAGATCTCCCAAATTGATGTCAGCCTCCAATACCAATAACCTGATGAAGTCATGTCGGCCTGCAATGCTGGTACCCAAAGAATTTCTCCTACTGGTGAAGATACCTGCTGGTGTCGATGCTGATGAAGTGTTTGCCGGTAAAAAACCAAACCAAAATATGAAAGCTGGAAAATATTTCCATCAATTACAACATATTGAAACCAATCAAATGAGTGTCAAATGCCAATGGAAGGTGGAAGCAAATGAAGTTAGACTGGTTTTTGTGAACACTAAAGAGTATATTGTAGATATTTTCACTAAACCTTTTCCTAAATAATCATTTGAGTACTTCAGAGACAGATTGGGGGTTTCTGCCCCTCTGCTAGAGACCTAAGTGATGTTGATTGGCATCAGTCCAATATGCATTATCCAATTTATTACTCATTTTGGATTGATGTGGTGGTGCTACTATTCAGGAGGAGTAGTCGATTGTATGTTTATGAGGATTTATGATTTTTATTTCATGTTTTATGCTAGATATTTGATATTGATGTCAAATGGGGAGAGGTATATGTGAAAAATAGAGCTTAATAGAATATCAATCAAAAGTGAGTTTGGTTCAAAACTTCATTGCTATATCATTTTTTGGGAGATTGCCGGTTGTCTTCTATTGGGGGAGACCTATTTGGCACTTCTTGGCACTTGATGTTTTTTCACATCTAGTATTTCAATCAATGCCAAAGGGGGAAATTGTTTGCAATTTGGAGGAATTGATTATGTTTTGCATTGATGTTTTGTCATTGATGGCAACACTGGTTGTTTTGGTTGTTTACCAGTTTCCAATTGGTTCTGGTAGAGTGATTGATTATGATATTGATCCGAAAGGATCCAATATGTTTTAGTTTGTGGAATTAGTTTGGATTTGTCATTTATGCTATTTAGATGTGTATCAGGATAAGTTGGTTTGGGATTTGATGACTCAGGAGATATCATTTGTTCTAGTAAGCCTTTTGGTGTAATACCCCACCAGGAACCCTAAAGGAAAACAACACAAACTAAGAAAACCCCAAGCAAAGACTCAGAAAAAGTCAAACGACAATACACGAAGGCCGAACAAACTGACAAGACAACCAATTGACGACACTCACAAGAGTGTAACTAGGTAAAATAGGGTCAACTACTACCTCCTCGACTTCCATCGGACAAATATAAGGCACACTTAGACCTGTGGAGCCAGGTGGAGACAATACCCCATACCTACCCGGTACTTGTACCTGCAATATCCTGCATCACCGAACCACACATGCATATATACAATATAGAAAACATGGCATGCACACCGATGAAGGAGAATTGCGATGTTCCCTTTCTCACCAAAGTGAGTGAAGGAAAATTGTCCCCTTGCATCCAATACACTCGCAGACACGCAACATATAATTACACATTGCATAGATAAAGTAAAGTGTCAGTACATAGCAATGATCCATAAAATGCCATAAATCACAAGTACTGAAATACTCCAAATAAATTATGCATCTCATGTCTAGATAAAGCATGAAATAATGTCATATAAGTCTAAGTAACACATCATAGTAATTTATCCACTGAAAGTAAACAATAATAAAATATGAGTCTAATAAGTTCAAACAAGGAGGGGTAATACATTTGGTCACCGGTAAGGGTTTTACCGACAAAGCTTTGTTGAACATCTTTTGATGCACATGATAAGTGGTGTTGGTATGGCTTCTAGATGGCTTTCAGGATGTTGTTGATTATCTTGTTTGTGTTCCAGTTCATCAGTGGTCTTGGATTTGGTTTATGGCGACCTATTTTGGGTCTGGTGTTATTTAGGTTATGGATCAGTTTCCGTAACGTGTTGGAGGATATTACTGATGCGTTATCGACGAGATTTAATGATTGATTTACATTGTTTTCGGCCTAAGTTGACATGGTTGATCATTGGATTATGGGTTTATGTTATAAATTTATTGTATTATATTTTTTTAGGTGGCCGACCTAATTGTTTAGGTCCTGGGTTGGTATAAATATGATGTAAGATCTCTTAGTAGATCATGGTATATGGGTTGATAGGAAAAGGTTATAGGATGATCTGTGTGCAAATAATGTTATAATAATATGCAAAAGGTTTGGTCGATCATAGGTGATCGGGTTGGGTTTATAAGAGAGGTTTAAGCCCTCTAGTTGATCTTAACCAGAACTGTACTCAAGTATAGGATATTATATACTTGCAGTTCACTCTTCTTTCTAGATTATAGTCCAATATTTATGTAGTTAGTGAGGCTCCCTTTTGTGATGAGCAGTGTGCTCTAGGTTGCTGGCCTTCCTGCATGTGCAGGACCCTCATATTGTAATCACATATTTCCTGCAAAAGTATTATCTGACTGTGGGTAGGCTTCCCACCGTGGTAACTATTATGTGATTTATATTTATGTTTAAATGCTTTAGTAGTCATTATGGTATTTGGTTTATGCATTTCGGCATTAAGTTTATGTGTTCTGGTAATAGGGATTTAAATGCTTAAATTTGTATAATCTGGTGACAACTGATTCCCTCCCCCCTCTCAGTTATCCTCTAGTTATCTAAGTTGTCTAACACCCTATATATATATATATATGTATACATATATATGTATATATACATACACATATTATTTTCATTATTGTCATTAATGTCAAGTGATGTCAAATGGTTATAGAGAAGTAGGTAAATGTCAAGGGGTGTCCAGAGGTTGCAGTGATGCAGGCAGTAGTCGTGCATAACATGTCGTGTCATGTTGCAGGGATTTTGACTAGTTTCATCGTTAGGGTTTCAACCAGTCTCATCACCTTCTTATGATGACAATAGTCACTAAGTCATGTGTTGTGTTTGGTATGTCATGATTTCCATGTGGTAGCAGTTGTTTCATTCACGTGCATCCGAGGCTTTCATGGTGTATTCAAATGAGGGTTAAATGACCATGTGGGATAACATTATTGACTAGTCAATCAGGCTATTCTCTTATCCTGTGACATTCGTAAGAGAGAGTGTTGACCTCATGGGATAACATTTGTGAGGTGCACATGATGTTTCTTCTTATCTAGCAACATGTTGGTTGAGCATTGTGAAAAAGATCATGTACTTGTCGTATGGTATAACATATGTTCAATGAACAAGGCAGTCCAGGTCTTATCCCGCAGTACCAAATGTGACCCTCAAATGTCATGCAGGATAACTTAAGTTTGTTAAGAAAAGTGGTCCCTCTTATCCCGTGTTGTCAAAAGTTATCAGCAATGGCTGTCCCGAATAAGAAAGTCAAATGAGGTCAAAGCGGATAGAGATGTTCCCTCTTATCCCATAGTGTCAAAAGTGACCAAAAAATATCACGCAAGACAAGAAACTAAAGGGAAGTTTGTAGATTCCCTTATCCTACATAATTTTAGAGCCACACAAAATGTTGCACGGGTTAACAAGTGAAAACATGCCATGAAGAAAACCTTATCTGGTGATGCTAAGTAGGACAAGGCGATGGTCACGCAGGATAAGACAATGAAGCGATACAAGGATCCCTCTATCCCATACCTATAGATGGATGTAAAGAGTAACTTGCAGGATAAGGAAAAGAAACGAAAAAAGAGGAAAATCTTACCCCGTGTGGGTTAAGAGACTATCCTAATATGGTGCGGGCTAACAAAGAAAGAGGAAGTTTTAGTGAGATCAAACATAAGCTTATCCTGTGTGAGTAGAACATACATATGATGCACATGGAGTTCAATAGAATTGAGAAGCCTGATAGTCCAACTGGACGTTGACTAAGTTTGACCCGACGATGTCACATGTACGGAGCAAATCGGAGGACACCTATCGAAATGATGAAAGGGTATTTTATGGAAAAAAATGAAGATTGTGATCAACTTTGCAACCATGTCTGCAAGATGATAAAATTAGATGTCCATATGGATGGTTGACCAGGATTGACCAAGTGACTTGGAGGTTGAATAAGAATATGACTGCATGTCAATAGGTAAAATGATCTACATGGTGTGTGACCGACCTTGACCATATGATCTGGATGAAGAATGTGGAGACATATAACTCCCTAGCTATGCGAAGAAGATATTTGATACACTAAAGTCAGTGATGGTGGATTTCAGTGTGGTAGTTGTTGAACTTTTCAGAGAGGATGAAGAATTCATTAATGGTGACTGAGTTGCATATGGTTGATGGGCTTAAGGAAATCGACATAGGCAAAATCAAATCTATTAGACAAATTGGGGTTGATAAAAATAGCAACTTAGTACAGAGAATGATTAGAAGAAAGGTTGGATGCATTTACTATAGACAACATGTATGAGATCATATTCAGGATAGAGAATGAAATCTTTAGAGTTGCAGATCTGTAAAACAACCAACTTGAATAAAATATTCAAGATTGCGGTAGAATAAAAATCTGATTTGTATAGAGTCAATCCAATCCAGTAGTAGCTGTAAATGTGATTCAACATTGGTAGGTGTGGCTATTTAGACTATGAGAAAGTTAAAAATACATCTCCATCTATTGATGGGTATGTAGAGTGAAGTGTTATAAAGGTGTGTTGCTATTGTGTAGAAATGAGAGTGTAGATAGAGAGTTAGAGTAAAAGTAGTTGCAGAAACAAAGCAAAGAGGGCAGTTGTAGTAGAAGATGATTAAGAGAAGAGTAGTCTAAGAAAGGTGAAGCTGAGGTAGAGAGAAGAATACAATCAAATAGAGAGAGAAGAAAGAAAGAGAGGAAGAATACTAGCAGGTAGAGAGACTCATTCTCAAGATATAAGAATTATGTAAGTATTACAAAATTCATTTGTTATAGGGTTGTATCATTGCATTGCAAACTTGAACAATCATTGTATTTCTTTGAGTGGGTGCTCAGAGTAGGGGTAGGTTCTCATAAAACTAGGGGTTGGTGCTCCTTGAGTTGGTACTCATTGGGCTGGTTCCCTAAAACATATTGTAAATTGTTATTTACTATGAGGCTCGATTGGAGTAGTAGACACCAACAACTATTCTCATTGATGTTTTTCCAACATTGGGTTTTCCTTGTACATCTGGTGTTATGTGATGTGCTCTTGTGTGTATGTTTATGTTTGCATTACATCCTTAAAATTTTCACATTGAACTTAAAGTTTTTAAAATACACCGATTCGCCCCCTCTCTCTCTCTTCCAGTGTCCATTTGTGTTCTTCAATTGGTATTATAGCCCTAGGTTCCCTCATAGTAAAAGATTTCTCTAGCTTGGATAGATTCTACTTTGTGAACACAATGGCTAGGAATGAATCCTCCAATAAAGCACCTATCTTTGATGGTACTAATTATGCCTTCTAGAGTAGAATAATGGAAACCTACCTATCTTCCCTTGGGTTTGATGTCTGCATGTCAGTAAAAAATGGATATAATATTCCTCAAGTTCCTCCTACCAACCCTGATGCTAAAAGGGAATATGAGAATAACGCTAAAGCTAAGAATGTCATCTTAAGAGGTCTATTAGATATAGAGTTTATCAAATTCATGCTTTGCACATCAGCAAAAGAAACTTGGGACAAGTTGCAGAGTGTATATGAAGGAGATACCAAAGTGAAAGAAGCCAAACTGCAAAATCTAAGAGCTCAATTTGAGAATCTAAAATGAAAGAAGAAGAGAAGATAGTTGATTATCTATAGAGA
Organism: Cryptomeria japonica; assembly: GCF_030272615.1. Taxonomy (NCBI): domain Eukaryota; kingdom Viridiplantae; phylum Streptophyta; class Pinopsida; order Cupressales; family Cupressaceae; genus Cryptomeria; species Cryptomeria japonica. The sequence goes on from NC_081414.1 coordinate 688,692,878, forward strand.
GTGGATGAGACTATGAGTGTTGTAAGAGGACTTGGAGAGGAAGTCAAAGATGAAGTTATTGTCAAAAAGGTTCTGAGATCATTAACCTCAAAGTATGATACAAAATTATCGACTATTGAGGAAGCTAAAGAATTAAAGACTTTTTATATGGATGAATTGTTTATCTCTTTGTCTACCTATGACATGAGAACAATAAGTGTTGAACCTTCAAAGAAAGAAGCTACCTTCAATACCACACAGAAAGGAAAAGAACAAGCCACAAATGAGCATGCAAATGATTCTGATATTGTTGTAGCAGATTTTGTTAGAAAACTCAAAAGAGGCTCAGGAAAGTACAAAGGTAAGATGCCTTTCAAATGTTACAACCATGGCAAGATTGGACATTTTGCATCTAAATGCCCTTATAGAGAAAAGGATAAAGATGGAAAGAAAACCATGAAGTCTTTTGGCAAGGAAAAGATGAAGAATATTTATAATCCAAGGAGAATAAGTTATAAGAATAAGAGCACTCTTTACACTTTTGAAGATGATGCCTTTGATGAAGAAAGTGTCTTTGAAGATTGCTACAGTGAAGGTGAAAGAGAACTTAATCTCTTTATGGCACAAGGAGAGTTATCTGATGAACACATTGTTGATGATGAAGAAGATGAAATAGAAGCTGAAGTAGACCTTCAAGGTGAACTTATGAGTGAACTAGAATAACTTATAAAAGTAAGACAAGAATATTAAAAATACAAAAATGTTGTTGCTAAAGAACAAGAGCTATTAAACAAATCTCTTGAGGAATCAAAGAAAAAAAATTGATTTCAAGATTCAGTTCGAAGAAGCAAAGAGGATGTATGAAGTAAAAAAGTCATATTTAGAAAGAAAGGATAAAGAGTATCAAAATTTGGAGGAAGAGATTGTGAGTCTCAGAAAAGAAGTTGAAAAGAAGAAAGATGAACTAAACATGAGGATTAAGTATGATGGCAGCACCAAAGCATTAGACAAAATGTTAAGTAGAAGCACAATAAGGACATTAATGGAGTTGGATTTGAAAATGGACAATGTTCTAATAGTAAAGATTCATCAAACAAGGAGATACTCTTCACCTCTTCAAGTGAAAGTGAAGTCAAACAAACCTTCACAATCAGCAAGCCCAATGAGAAGAAGACATATGTTGCTGCTACAAAGAATCAGTCAAGGAACCAACATGGTGATCCAAAAAGAAAAGTCAATGTTGATAATGTAGGCTTCACAAAGGTCAAGGATACACGAAGGGTAAGCTCAAGAAGTTTAAACTATGCTACTACAAGGAGACAAATGAGAAACAACTTCAATAACTATTGGTATGTACCTCAATTCCATGGCTACTTCTATAAATGTAATACTAATGGTCATAAAATTGTTGATTGTAAGCTTATGCATTGGTCTCCTCCTAGTTTTGAAAGTAGAAATCAATTTTCTACTCTATGGGTTATGAATGTTATTTTTTATCATTGTAATGGGTATGGCCATAGAGGTTATGAATGTAGGAGAAATGTATCTCAGTCCTATAATAGATTTTCAAATTCATCATTGAATGTAAATGTAAAATGTTATCATTGTCAAAATTTGGGGCATAGTGCAAAACATTGTAAGCTTAGGACAACTAAGCAAAAGAAGACAAAGTCAACATCTGAACCTAATGCAAAACTAGAACAGAATGCGACAATAGAAAAGAAGAAAGAAACCAAACAAGTTTGGGAAGAAAAGGATAAAGTTAAGGCTGAGTCAAGTTTGGTTGTTCCAATTGCCCTACATGCTAAAAGGAAAAACATATGGCTAGTAGATAGTGGTTGCTCCAACCACATGACTAGTGATAAGAAGAAATTCATCAAATTAGAAAACTAGAATGGTGGTTCAGTGAGGTTTGGAGACAATTCATCCATTAAAATAAAAGGCAAAGGTACTCTTATTATTGATGGTAAACTGAAAACACACGATGTATACTATGTGGAAGGTTGGAAACACAATCTGCTCAATGTGAGTCAAATGTGTGACAACTAATAATAAGTTTACATTTGATTTAAAAGGATGTGAAATCAAAAAGGAAAGCTGTGGAAAACTTGATGCTGAAGGAAAAAGGATAGATGGAAATGTGTACAACTTGAAAGAATTCTTTGAGTCCCAATGTATGATAGGACAAGTTGATGAAAGTTTATTGTGGCATAGAAGACTTTGTCACATTAATTTTGATAATCTTTTTAAAGTGAGAAAGAGAGGGTATGTTAGGCACATACCTTAGATTATCAAATTAGAAAGTTTCAAAGAGCAAAACAAACTAAAGAGAGTTTCAAGATGAAAGAGTACTCAACTACAAGACCTCTTGAGCTTGTGTATACTGATTTGTGTGGGCCTACAAGAACAAGAGCCCTAAATGGAGAAAGATACTTTATGCTGCTCATAGATGATTTCTCTAGGATGGCATGGGTTACCTTCCTGCAAGACAAGTCTCAAGCCTATGGAAGATTCAAAATTTTTAGGAAGATGGTTGAGAAAGAAAGTGGATACAAGTTGAAGTGCCTAAGATCGAACCATGGAGGTGAGTTTACATCGAATGAGTTTGAAGATTACTATGAGAGACATGGAATTAGAAGGCAATATTTTGCCCCTAGGACACCAAGACAAAATGGTGTTGTGGAAAGGAAAATTAGGATAGTCAAGGAGATGGCAAGCACAATGTTGAATGAAGCTAATTTACCTAATGTGTACTAGAAGGAAGCAGTCCATATTATTGTATACACATTAAATAGAGTTTAACTAAGAGTGAACAACAAAATGACACCTTATGAGTAATGGTATGGTAGGAAACCATCAATCAAGTATTTAAAGGTATCTGGTAGCAAGCGCTTCATCAAAGGAGTTGAATATGGACTAGGTATCTTTGAATCAAGAAGTGATGAAGGTATCTTCTTAGGCTACTCTACTCATAGAAAAGCCTATGAGTGTTTCAATAAGAGACTAAATAAGGTAGTTGAAAGTGTATATGTGAGATTTGATGAGGACATGCACAAAGGGAAGCAAAAATCTGAAGAACCATATGTTGAAGATGAAGATCAATTTGAGAGTGAACATGAAGAAGAAGCATCAAGCAAATCCCCCAATAGATATGTGCAAAAGAATCACCCTGAGGATCATATTATTGGCAACAAGAATGATGGTGTACAAACTAGAAGGAGAGCAAGGAATACTGGGCAAGTAAATTTATGTCTTATGATTGAGATGGAACCCTGGACATTTGATGAAGCCAGAAAAAGTGAAGAGTGGATAAAGGTAATGGAAAAAGAGTTGCAGTAGATAAAAAAGAACAAAACATGGGAATTGGTTCCTAGGCCAGCAGACAAGAATGTCATTGGGACTAAATGGGTCTATAGAAACAAGATGACTGAAGAAGGCAAGGTAATAAGGAACAAGGCAAGGCTATTATGCCAGGGATATGCTCAGGTAGAGGGCACAAATTTTGAAGAAACATTTGCACCAGTTGCAAGACTTTAAGCTATACGGATGTTCTTGGCATTCTCAGCATATAAAGAATACAAAGTATATCAAATGGATGTCAAATCCACGTTCTTGAATGTGTTGGGACTCATAAAATTTTGGTAATTTGAGTGGCCCATTTTAAAATTCTGCTCTGCACTTTCAGTGGCATTTGATGAATCAACCTAAATCGCCTAGTTTGAAGGCAGGTAAAATAAAGCCAGCAATCATCCCCTATGTGAGGTAAAAGGAAGACATTAAGAAATTCAAAACAAATGCAATTGGCCTATGTAAAGCATTTTACTTGGGTGTCAAATTGGGTTTTAACAAAAAGAAAGAAGCTTTCAAGCATGCTATGCCAAAAGAGGGAAGGCAGTTATCCCACATTGGTTGTGCAAGGGGCATTTTTTGTATTTTAATACAATGTCCCACACTTCTATAGTGTCGAAGCTTAAGGGCTTTTGGCAAGAGGCAGCTCATGGCCCAGTGGACCTCACGTGCACACACATCTTAAGGTGTCCAAATTTTGGGACAGGCTGGTGAGAAGAGGCTAAGGGTCATACAAATTGAGAAGATCCAATGACAGATTTGAGGGAGATCAATGGTGGAGTAAAATTCTAGGACTATCAATGGTTGCCGCTATACCGCGGTTGTGATGTACCCGAAATTTTATCCATCGCAACTTGGTGACAAGGCGAGCCTAGGTCCAGGTGGCAGGTCCAAGTGGCAAGACAACTAGATGCACAGACAAATTAGGTTGTGACATGTGGTGGGCCCAACAGAAGGGGTGAGTGGCAAAAACCAACTCGAGACCTCACGACCAAAGCAATTTCATTAACAGTCTCAAGCTCACTAGCATAAAATGCTAACACCCAAAAATATTGAGACCTCGGGAGTGGCAGATCGAGGTTGATCCAATGATGGTCGCTAGGTTGTAATGGGAAATTGCTCATTGGCATATCCCTCATGACCCAACAAAAAAAAAGAGCTTCATTCCGGAGGTTAGTGAGGTCGTGCTAAGGTGGTAGGCTAGGGACTCCAGAGCCAATCCAGAGGTGACACATGGCGACACGCAGCAGAAGGGAACAACTAAGAAGAAGCTAAAGGTTGAGCAAGTCGAGCAAATTGGATGGTGGTCGTGGATCCTGGATTGGAAGATGCACGACCTAAAATCCTCACGGATCAGCCACAAAACACGTGCAGTAAAGGACTAAGGATAAAGAGCGAGTAGGTTGAAGATGATCTGATGATGTTCATTGATCCATGAAGGTAAGTTGCATGATGAATATCCATTACAGATCAGGGACAAAGAAGAGCCAATGCCTAAGGTGGGTCCGATGATGCTGATGTGGTTGATAAGGAGGCGAACTGGTGGATTCGCAAACGAACCAGGAGGCACCATGTGGCGGAGTAGAAAGGAATAAATCAAGATTGAATATATAGTTTCAGAACATAGTTAAAATGAAGATATTTAAATGCCTGGCTGCGCCTGGCTACATGAAAGATTAATGGTTGAAGGGTTATTTTTACTCGAATATACAAGTGTGATATACCATTAGAAATCTCACGAAATGAGGAGTCTCTTTCTATAGTCAGTTGTAGCACTTGTCAAATATTTGGAGAATGGTTTCCATGGGAATTGCAAAGAATTTTTTTTGTTAGGGAAAAGAGGACTCTCGACAATTCATGATGGAGATCTGATCTTTTTCCCTCTTCTATATATTCTAAGTTTTTCTATTTTGTAAGGGTTCCAATTTTTTAGAAATTATCGAAGGGAGATTTCCAAGAGAGGTTCCAATGATGGCATTTTTAGTTTTTGCAAATGACAGTGTGTTTCTTCTAGGTTTTCAGTGTTGTCTTTGCTGTAGATTTTATTTTCAATTTGCAGGTTTACACATATGTAAGGCATGTGTGAGTTTCTAGAAAATTGTCTCCAAAATACCATTCAAATTTATTCAATTTCATTTTATCAAGGGTAATTTGGATTTGTCTCTTTTAGTCTTCTTTGAGAGTGTAATGTTTGTGTTTTGGGTATTCTTCAAGGAAGGATTTAAATCCTGAAACCCAACATTAATGATTTTTAGTGTGTATATTGGATATATATATAAGTATGATTTTGTGATAGAGCAGATGATTGTGTTAATGTAAGGCATTAATACATGATAATTTAATGTGGAAAGTAACTTGTAATTGAGATCTCTATTCCAGTTTTATGCACAACTTTGTGACCAGGATTAGGCACTGGTCGTTTAGAATGTTGAAGGATTGTTAGAACAACATTTTAAAGAATCAAATCATAATATCTTTCTTTTCTATTTTGTGGAATGGTTCCACTTATCTCATGTTCTGGTCTTTCAAGTTGTCAATGTAGATTTACCCTATCTATAGTACCCTCCTTGTCTTTGAAACTTCAATGAGATCTATCTACTTCTATTGATGTTGTCTTGTGTGTCATGGTCTAATTTTATGCATCAAAGGTACACCCACCTAGGTTTTGCAAAGCTTGAAGAGTAGAAGGATTTTTATCCCTTTTATGTGGTCCCACGTCTTGAAGTATTTCATAGATTGAAATTGGCTACTACATAGGTAAATTGTAGGTGAACTTGGGTTTTCTCCTTTTTTAGAACAATAAAAATGACGACTCTACTAGGGAATATGTTACAACTTGTGTTGATTGGATTCAAATTGAGACACTCTTTGTCTATCAACAATTAAAGCCAGTTAGTACAGCCATGTCAATTTGAGGAAAAATTCATAAAAGTGTTGTAAATCTAGAAGTATTTTCAGATCTATAGTTATTTGCCTGGTAGTGTTGTGTGCCAAGTGTTGAAAGTCTCTTATCCTTTTATTGTTGTGTAAGTCCAGATCTGTTCATGTTCTATAAATAATTTTATAAATTCTCACAGCAGTGAGTGGCGACTCTGAAAGATCTTTGCACTAGTGTGCATTATTGTGAAAGTTTTAAGAGATTTGGTGAACTTACAACAAAGATTTAGCAAGTTCTTGGGGTTTTAAGATTGAAGATCCCAGAAATTTATTGAAGATATTTTCCTCCGTGAAGGAGGTGGCGAATCTATATAAAGATCAGTGTACAATGTTAGAAGATCTAAAAAAGATGTCACCAAATATCAGAGCATCAACAAAAAATTTTACTAGGTATTCCTCAAAGTATTTATGAGACAATTCACGTTCCTTATAAGGTGAAAAGGTCACCATAGAAAGGAAAAGAAATTTGTAGTTTACATACTTCATGTTTTGAAATAAATTTCAGTTCAGTGATGGGAGAAGTATGTAGTTGTGAAAATTATGGTTGCATGAGTTTTGAAAGGAGTTTGTGAAACAGTAAGATGCATTGTCATGGTAATGGTTTAGTAGAAGTTTCAAATTTGATGGATCTAGATGTGGTTCCTAGATCTAAAATTTCTTTGTCAAATTTGAAAGACATTGATAGGGAAATTGAGATATGTTTTTAAAAGATCCAAGAAAAGTGCATTTTGTTTCTAAGAAAGACAGTAGGGAAGAGAAAGGAAGAATCATCACATATTTTTATGAAAGATTGATAGCTGCATTAAATGAGCTTTCAGCTGATGCTAGACAGCATGAGTGTTTGGATTGAGTTATTCTTAGAGCTTGATGAGACTGACTCAATTAATTGGTCTACAACCTTGAGAGAAGAAAGTGTTGCATGTATTAAAGAGTTGATAGATGAGATTGAAATGATTAAATCTGAAAAATGTACACAAGATTGAGTATAGTGATGGAGATGAATACGTGAGTGGAGATATCTCTTATGATGCTGAAGGTGACTCTTGTTCTCAGCATGACAATGTAGATGTGTATTAAGAGCAAGAAGAAAATTGTGAGAACATAAGTTGTTTAAATAATCATGAGCCTATTGAGGTTTCAAATTTGAATGATATAGATCACCTTGTTGTCAATATCAATCCATAAAGTGTTTGCAACCAAGGTAATGAAACTATGTTGCAACATATAGCAGCACTTTATGATCAACATGATAAAGGTAATGATGGAGATGCAATTTGTTGTAATGACAAAATAAATATGCACAAAGACATGAACATTGCAGATTTAATGCATGCATCAGATTGGGACAATGTTTACAACATTGAAGATAAAGACAAGGAAAATGAGAATGAAGGAGAAGGTTCACTAAGTAGTGAACAAATCTCAGAACTCTTAGCTGTTGATCTTAAGAGGTATGCATCCAAAAATGTCCCCAATCTCTCATACCCAATCGGTATACATTTTGATACTGATGATATTTTTGAGGGTGTGAAGTATGATACATATGTTATTGATTATTTCCCTACATTTGATTTGAAAATTAAACAAGGTGAAAATACATATAAGGTTGATAGATGTGATGATGTAGATTCATATGTTGATGTGAACTCAAAATTTGATATGCATTGTGTGGACCTTGGTGTTAAAGAGAAAGATAAATCTAAAGTGGTTTTCTCAGATTTGCAAGTGGCAAACAAACCATTGACAAGTGATGATACATTTTCATGTTTGCAAGAGGTTGATAGAAATTGTGATCAGCATATTGAAGTGCAGTCATTTTACTTAGAAATGTTTCTTTCTAGTTTGCAAGCCAATGTTATGGATGAGTTCTTTCCTCTTGTGCAAACTAGTGATCAACATGTGCCTAATGTTCCCAACTTTCAGAGGGAGTTGGATTACTTTTCTATTCAGCAGGGAATTAATAGTAAAGAATATGACAGTTATATGTCACATAGTGATCAACACTTTTAGCATTTGTTTGATTTCCAACTATTTGGTGATTACCAGTATGCTGTTTTTTCTCTGTATGAGCTGATGAGAAGTTGCAGGGTCTATGATCAGGTAGATGTAAATAAAATCTTCAGCTTACCCTTGATTCATGAAAATGAGAATCATGTGTTTGATATAGGTAAGAATTGACTTCAATTTTGATGGCCCGAGGACAATGTAAATAATTTATATTGTATAGTTGCTTTGGTTTTAGTTGTGTGGTTTTCAATAAGGAGCTCTGTTGTTTGGGTGGAATAAGGAACCTCTATTTTTGAGGAGAAGAAGTGATCATGTTTCTAGGTGGTCTGCTCTACCATAAATTCTGAATTCTTGTGTTGATCTTGCAATCAACCATCCCCAATCAGAGCCACTATTGGGACTCATAAAATTTTGGTAATTTGAGTGGCCCATTTTAAAATTTTGCTCTGCACTTTCAATGGCACTTGATGAATCAACCTGTATCGCCTAGTTTGTAGGAAGGTAAAATAAAGCCAGCAATCATCCCCTACGTGAGGTAAAAGGCAAACATTAAGAACTTCAAAACAAATGCATTCGGCCTGTGTAAAGCATTTTACTTGGGCATCAAATTGGGTTTTAAAAAAAAGAAAGAATCTTTCAAGCATGTTGCGCCAAAAGAGGGAAGGAATTTATCCCACATTGGTTGTGTAAGGGGTGTTTTTGGTATTTTAATATAATGTTGCATACTTCTATAGTGTCGAAGCTTAAGGGCTTTTGGCAAGAGGCAACTCATGGCATAGTGGACCCCGTGTGCACGCGTATTTGAAGGTGTCCAAATTTTGGGACATGCTAGCGAGAAGAGGCTAAGGGTCATGAAAATCAAGAAGATCCAACGACAGATCTGAGGAAGATCAATGGTGGAGTAAAATTTTGGGACTATCAATGGCTGTCGCTGTACCATGGTTGTGATGTGCTCGAAATGTTTTCCATCGCGACGTGGCGATAAGGTGGGCCCAGGTCCAGGTGGCAGGGCCAAGTGGCAAGATAGATGAATGTACAGACAAATCAAGAAGTGACACATGGTGGAACCGACAGAAGGGCTAAGCAGCAAAAATCAAATCGACACCTCACGACTAAAGCAATTTCATTAACAATCTCCATCTTGCTAGCATAAAATGCTAACACCCAAAAAACTTGAGACCTTGTGAGCAGCAAATCAAGGTTGATCCAATGGTGGTCACTAGGTCACGATGGGAAACCACTTGTTGGCATATCCCTCGTGACCTAGAGACAAAGAAGAGCTTCATTCTGGCAGTTAGTGAGGTCGTGCAAAGGTGGCAGGGAAGGGACTCTGGAGCTAATCCAGAGGTGACACATGGTGACACACGGTAGAAGGGAGCATCTAAGAAGAAGCTAAAGGTCGATCAAGTCGGGCAGATTGGATGGTGGTCACTGATCCGCGATTGGAAGATGCACGACCTAAAATCCTCGCGGATCAATGATAAATAATGTGCAATAAAGGACTAAGGATAAAGAGCGAGTAGGTTGAAGATGATCTAACCATGGTCATTGATCCACGAAGGGAAGTTGTACGATGAATATCCATTGCGGATCAACAACAAAGAAGAGCCAAGGCTTAAGGTGGGTCCGGTGGTGCTGACGTGGCAGATGAGGTGGCGAACTGGTGGATTCACAGACAAACCAGGAGGTGCCATGTGGCAAAGAAGAAAGGGAATAAATCAAGATTGAATATATAGTTTAAGACTATAATTAAAATGAAGAGATTTAAATGCCTGGCTACGTCTGGCTACATGAAAGATTAATGGTTGATGGTTTATTTCTACTCGAATATACAAGTGTGATATACCATTAGAAAGCTTGCAAAATGAGGAGTCTATTTCTGCAGTCAGTTGTAACACTTGTCAAATATTTATAGAACGGTTTCCATGGGAATTGAAAAGAATATTTTCTTTTAGGGAAAAGAGGACACTCGACAATTCATGATGGAGATTTGATCTTTTTCCCTCTTCTATATATTCTGAGTTTTTCTCTTTTGTAAGGGTTCCAATTTTTGAGAAATTCTCAAAGGGAGATTTCCAAGAGAGGTTGCAGTGATGGCATTTTTCAGTTTTTGCTAATGACAGTGTGTTTCTTCTGGGTTTTCAATGTTGTCTTTGCTGTAGGCTTTGTTTTCAATTTGTAGGTTTACACATATGTAAGGTATGTGTGAGTTTCCACAAAATTGTCTCCAAAATACCATTCGAATTTATACAATTTTATTTTATCGAGGGTAATTTGGATTTGTCTCTTTCAGTCTTCCCTGAGAGTGTAATGTTTGTCTTTTGGGTATTCTTCAAGGAAGGATTTAAATCTTGAAACCCATCATTAATAATTTTGAGTGTGTATATTGGATATATATAAGTATGATTTTGTGATAGAGAAGAGGATTGTATTGATGTAAGGCATTAATACATGAGAATTTAATGTGGAAAGTAACTTGTAATTGAGATCTCTATTCCAGTTTTATACATGACTCTGTGGTGAGGATTAGGCACTAGTCTTTTATAATGTTGAAGGATTGCTAGAACAACATTTAAAAAAATCAAATCATAATATCTTTCTTTTCTGTTTTGTGGAATGGTACCACTTATCTCATGTTTAGATCTGTCGAGTTGTCAATGTAGATTTAGCCTATCTACAATACCCTCCTTATCTTTGAACCTTTAATGAGATCTATCTTCTTCTGTTGATGTTGTCTTGTGTGTCATTGGTCTAATTTTATGCATCAAAGGTACACCCACCTAGTTTTTGTAGAGCCTCAAGAGTAGAAGGATTTTTATCCTTGTTATGTTGTCCCAATTTTTGAAGTATTTCATAGATTGAAATTGGCTACTTCATAGGTAAATTGCAGGTGAACTTGGGTTTTCTAATTTTTGAGAACAAGAGAATGGAAGTCTTGAAGAAGAGGTTGACATAGAGCAACCTTAAGGTTTTCAGCTTCTTGAAGATGAGAACTTTGTTTGTGGATTGAAGAAAGCATTATATGGTCTATAGTAGGCACCTAGAGCATGGTATTCTAGGTTGGATAAGTATATCCATCAGCAAGGTTTTAGAAAAGGAAATGATGATAGCAATCTATATATCAAAGTATATGGAGACCACATGATCATAATTGTAGTATATGTATATGACATCATCTATGGAGGTAACAAAGATGTTCTATGCAAAGAATTTGTTGATCAGATGTAGTAAGAGTTTGAAATGTCCATGCTTGGAGAGTTATCATATTTTCTTGGTTTGCAAATATCTCCTCAGAATAAGGGCATATTCATCTCTCAAACCAAATATTCTAAGGACATTTTAAAGAAGTTTCAAATGGAGGATAGAAAACCAATTAGTACTCCCATGGTGACAGGATGCAAGTTAAGCAAAGATGATAAGTCAGCTAGTGTTGATCAGACCTTGTATAGATTCATGATTGGTAGCTTATTGTATCTTACAACATCAAGGCCTGATATAGTTCAATCTATGTGCATGGTTGCAATATTCCAAGTAGCTCCTAAGAAATCACATGTCAATGCAGTTAGGAGGATATTCAAGTATGTGCAGGGATCACTTACTTATGGCTTATGGTATCCAAAGAAAGGAGTATTCATTCTACAAGCCTATACTGATGTAGATTGGGTAGGATGTGTAGATGACAAGAAGAGCACTAGTGGTGGAGCTTTCTTCATTGGAGACAAGTTAGTGTCATGGCATAGAAAGAAATAAGAGTCCACTTCACTATAAATTGCTGAAGCAACATATATTGCAACTGCTACATGTTGCTGATAGGTTTTGTGGATGAAAAAGACCTTAAATAAAATTCAAGTATCATTTTCAGATCCTGTTGCTATTATGTGTGACAACTCAAGTGCAATCAATATATCAAATAACCCTGTCATGCATTCTAGGACAAAGTACATTGCAATCAAATATCATTTTCTTAGAGAAAAGGTTGCAGAGAAAGAAGTGAGAGTTTAATATGTTTGCACTAGTGAGAAAATAGTTAATATCTTTACTAAGCCACTGCCCAAGGATAACTTTGAGTAGTTGAGAAAAAAATTGGTTGTTGTCTCACCCTCCTTCTGCACTTAAAGCGTTGATTTAAGATCTCTAGTTCAGGGGGAGCATATTGTTTCTACATTTAGCACCTTGAATCTCATGTACACTCATAGGGGGAGATTTGAATTTTCTTTTGCAAGAAGTAATGGCACTGCTCTTTATATTCTCATAATGGTTCTTCTAGCTACATGCAACAAAGGTCAAGAAGTTGTAAAGGAAATTTCTAATGTATTGCAGATGTGTCATGATCAAAATTGGAAGTTCCATTCATTTCTATAAAAAATCAAAGGGGGCGATTGACAGTTAGATGCAACACCCTTTTCCATGTTGTCAAAGGGGGAGATTGTTGGCATTATTGTCATTGATGTCAAGGGATGTCAAATGGTTGCAGAGAAGCATGTAGACTTTAAGGGCTGTCTAGAGGTTGCAGTAATGGTTTCAGAGAAGAAGGTAGATGTCAAGGGGTGTCCAGAGGTTACATTGATGTAGGAAACATTCACGCATAACATGTCATGTTATGCTATAGGGGTTTCAACCAGTTTCATCATCGAGGTTTCGACTAGTCTCATCACCTTCTCATGTTGACAATAGTCATTAAGTCATTTGATGTGGTTGGTATGTCATTATTTCCATGTGGCAACAATTATTTGGTTGATGTGCATTCAAGCCTTTTGTGGTGTATTTGAATGAGGGTTAAATGATCCTATGAGATAACATTGTTGACTGATCAGTCAGGCTATCCTCTTATCCCAAGGCATTCCTAAGAGAGAGTGTTGACTTCACGAGATAACATTTGTGAGGTGCACATGATGTTTCTTCTTATCCCGCAATATGTTGGTTGAGCATTGTGGAAAAGGTCACGTTCTTGTCCCATGGGATAACATATGTTTAATGAACAAGGAGGTCCCTTTTATCCCACTGTATCAAATGTGACCCTCAAATGTTGTGCGAGATAGCTTAAGTTTGTTAAGAAAAGTGATCCCTCTTATCCTGTGTTGTCAAAAATGATCAATGATGGTTCTCCGGGATAATAAAGTCAAAGGAGGTCAAAGTGGAGAGATGTTCCCTCTTTTCACATGGTGTCAAAAGTGACCAGCAAATATCACACAGGACAAGAAACTAAAGGTAAGTTTGTAGATTCCCTTATTCTACACAAGTTTAGAGGCACATAAAATGTTGCATGGGCTAACAAGTGAAAACATGCCATGAAGAAAACCTTATCCTGTTATCCTGTGGTGCTAAGTAGGACAAGGTGACGGTCATGTGGGACAAGACAATGAAGCGAGAGAAGGATCCTACTATCCCACACCTGTAGGTGGATGTAAATAGTATCTCGTGGGATAAGGAAAAGGAAAGACAAAAAAGGAAAACTTTTACCCGTGTTGGTTAAGTGACTATGCTAATATGGTGCAAGCTAACAAAGAAAGAGGAAGGTTTATTGAGATGAAATAGAAGCTTATCCCACATGAACAGAAAAAAATATGATGCAAATGGAGTTCAATGGAACTAAGCAGCTTGATAGTCCACCTAGATGTTGACCAAGTTTGACCTGATGACTTGGTATGTATGAAGCAAATCAGAGAACACCTATCGAAATGATGAAAGGGTATTTTGCTGACATAATTGACAATTGTGATTGACTTTGCAACCATGTCTGCAAGTCGATAGACTCAGAGGTCCACATGGACGGTTGACTAGGACTAAACAAGTGATATCGATCCTGAATAAGAAGATGGTTGCATCTCTATAGGTAAAATAATCTACATGGTGGCCAAGTAACCTTGACCATCTGATTTGAATGAAGAATGTGGAGACATATAGCTCCCTGGCTAGTTGAAGAAAATATATGATATGCTAAAGTAGGTGACAGTGGATTTTAGTGTGGTAGTTGTCAAATTTTTTAGAGAGGATGGAGAATGCATTAATGGTGACTAAGTTGCGGATGGTTGATGGGCCCAAGGGAATGGACAAAGGTAAAATCAAATCTGTTAGATAGATTGGAGTTTTTAAAAATAGCAATACAAATAATGATTAGAAAAAAGGTTGGATGCATTTACTATAGATGACAAGTATGAGATCATATTCAAGATAGTGAATGAAATCTCTAGAGTTGTAGACCTCCAAGACAACCAACTTGAATAAAATATTCAAGATTGCGATAGAAGAAAAATCTAATGTGTACAAAGTCAATCCAATCCATCAATAGTTGCAAATGTGATTTGACATTGGTAGGTGTAGACACCTAAAATTGTCATGTCTAATTAAATAAATATTTTTATTTATTTAATTGCTTTAGCCTAATTCTTCTATTAATTAAATAAATTCTTATTTATTTAATTAATTCATTTATCCTCTTCTAGCCTTATTTCTTATTTAAATAAATACTTTTATTTATTTAAACTATCCTTTCCTAAATTAAATAAATATTTTATTTATTTAATTGATCCCACTTCCTCTATTAATTAAATAAATCTTATTTATTTAATTAATTCATTAAACCTTTTCTACCCATGACACATGTCATTCATCTCTTAATTCCTACACTACCTGCCCTCTCATTATTTTCTTATTTCCTCTACCTACCCTCTAATCATAGCCGACCATTTATCTTTTACACCTCTTAATCTTATCCCTCTATTTCTTATGGTGTCTTCTATATAAGGAGATGCTTCCTTAATTATCAACCCTTATCAATTGACTACCCGACTACTCTATGCTTTCGAAGTTTCATATACGGTCAAGCCTACTTACAACCACATTTCCGTTCTTTGTTGAGTTCTTGTGCACACATAAAATCTGAGAGCAAATATATCAAGCAAGATCAATGGAGATAGGAAGAATGGAGATCCAAACCCTATTGGACATGTGATGGTATAATCTTTGAGATTTCATTTGATTTGCATTGTCTTAGGTAATCTTCATATGTTATGGTGGGTCTTTGTTGTTGTTAGGCTAAGGTTTTGTGGTTGAATTCATTTAGTCTTTCAATATTGTTGTTCCCACTTTTACCATATATAGTAGGTGTGTTTGTTAAGATTGTGAAAAAGGTTAAAATAAAAACAACTCCATCTAACGATGGGTATTTAGATTGAAGTGTTGAAAAGGTGTATTGTAGCTATGTAGAAATGAGAGTGTAGACAGAGAGAGTAAGAGTAAAAGCAGTTGTAGAAACAAAGAAGAGAGGGAAGTTGTAGTAGAAGATGATTAAGAGTAGAGTAGTCCAAGAAAGGTGAAGTTGAGGTAGAGAGAAGAAGACAATCAGACAGAGGGAGAAGAAACAAACAAAGGAAGAATACAAGCAGGCATAGAGAGTCATTCTCAAGATATGAGTATTCTATAAGTGTTAAAAAATTCATTTGTAATAGGGTTTTATCATTGCATTGTAAATTTGAACAATCATTATATTTCTCTGAGTGGGTGCTCAGAGAAGGGTTAGGTGCTCTTTTGACTTGGTGCTCATAAAACTGGGGGTTGGTTCTCCTTGAGTTGGTTCTCAGAATATCACGGGTTGGTAACCTAAAACATATTGTAAACTATTATTTACTATGAGACTGGATTGAAGTAGTAGACTCCAACATCTATTCTCACCAAGGTTTTTCACACATTGGGTTTTCCTCATACATCAGGTGCTATGTGCTCTTGTGTGTGTGTGTGTTTATGTTTGCATTACATCCTTAAAATTTACACACTGAACTTAATTTTTTTTGAAATACACCGATTCACCCCCCTCTCTCTTAGTGTTTGTTTA